>NC_062578.1:46156785-46781964 GCF_022837055.1 Prionailurus viverrinus
GTTTCAACCTCCACCTCTTTTCCAGGTCAACTGTCTTTTGTGTGTGCACATTTGCAAGGCTTTCATTCCATAGGTCTTTTATCTCCCGCCCCACCTCACTCTCAAGCACACAATCAGTGTTTCTAGCTGGATGTGGACCCTGCCTGTGCCTGTCTTTTGAGTGCTGTAAACTCAACATGAACAAAGCAAATACGACCAAGCCTTTCTTTTGGTATGCTCCAAATAAGCTAATGACTTCATTTTCTTTCCTTTAAAACCAACAAGTTTACTGTCAGAACAGTTATGTGTTTCCGGTTCATGAAATCTGAATTGATGGAGCTTTATTTGTGTTATTTATTTGTTTGTTTATTTATTATCTTTTAGATTATCATCTGTGGAAGACAGATCATCTGTAGTTACTTGTCTCAAAGTATAGAACTGAAAGTCGTTCAGCATTACATTGGTCAGGATGGAGAAGCTGTGATTCGAGAACATTTTGACTGCCTCACAGCCAAACAGAAATTGCCTTCATACATACTGGAAAACAGTGAACTGACAGAGTTGTGTGTAAAGGCCAAAGGAGACGAAGATTGGTCAAGAGACGTGTGTTTGGAATCTAAGTCCCCTGAGTATAGCATTGTCATTCAGGTATAAGAAGTAGTACAATCTGGAATAGAGCAGCTTTAAAATTAACATTCCTCATTATGTTCTTTATTCACTATAGCACTTTATCTAAAAAATGACCTGTACAAAAGAGGGAGATCTGAAATAATATAAAAAGACTTTGAATGTTGCTTCTCAAAGTGTTTCCTCCCATCCCACAGCCACACAGGAGTTCTTAGAGCTATGACACTACTCCTTTCAGGTGGAGGCAAGTTCTATCTTGAGAAAGATCCTGATGCAGCAGGGCTTGGGGTGGAGGTGTGGGGGAGGGGGGGAGGGAAGGGATGGTGTTCTCCCCACTTGAAAAATCTTGGCAGTGGGCTATCAATTGCTTATCTCTTTCTTGCCTTCTGCCATCATCACTTTCATTCCCACGAGGGACAAATCTTCTCAGCCGTTCTCCCACCCAGTCTTGTGTCAGTCTCTCCTCATACCAAATCCCCTTGTCTTTAAGAAAGCGTTGGCTTCATGGACTCACTGCACGTTCACTTTATACCATAATGAAATCTGTTTTTGCTTAGTTATTCTTTTTTTAGTGGCTTTTTTCTATAAATTTAAATTGTTTAATTCTCAAAACTGACATTATATCTGTGCCTCATTTTGATTAATTAATAAACTAGTGTTTAATAGAAGCCTTTACTACCTCATATGCAGGTGCCATCTTCAAACAGTTCCATTTTTTATGTGTGGTGCACAGTTTTGACATTAGAACCCAACTCTCAAGTGCAACAACGAATGGTGAGTGCTTTCCAATCCTAAAATATGGTATATGACTCTGACCTCTCCTGTTCTGAAATAAATTAAGGTCAGAGTGACCCAGAGAAGAGATTTATTACAAGTTTGTTTCAGCATCAAACAGCTGGAATACTGCAACAAAGCAAATATGAAAGTTGTTCTGTCCTTTTATTTTTATAGATTGTGTTCAGCCCTCTTTTTATCATGAGAAGTCATCTTCCAGACCCCATTATCATACATTTGGAGAAAAGGAGTCTGGGATTGAGTGAAACACAGATTATTCCAGGAGAAGGACAGGAAAAACCACTGCAAAACATAGAACCTGACCTTGTACATCACCTAACATTTCAAGCAAGGTACTGGAAAAGTCCTCACATTTTTCCTAAGAGAGATTCAGTAGAAAAGCAACTTTGTATTATGGAGGGGAAGAAGGGACGTAGAATTTTTTGTAGGGTTCCTTATGAGAATGTTATTTTAAAATTGCCCTGCCTAGGGGCGCCTGGGTGGCTCAGTCGGTTGAGCGTCCAACTTCAGCTCAGGTCACGATCTCGCGGTCCCTGAGTTCGAGCCCCGCGTCGGACTCTGGGCTGATGGCTCAGAGCCTGGAGCCTGCTTCCAATTCTGTGTCTCCCTCTCTCTCTGCCCCTTCCCCGTTCATGCTCTGTCTCTCTGTCTCAAAAATGAATAAATGTTAAAAAAAATTTTTTTTTAAATAAAATTGCCCTGCCTAGTGTTCTCTTATCCTCTTCAATAGTTTTGGATAAAATTCAGCCTCTTTCATTAAACTTAGAAATAAATAAGAAGGATCATAAAATTTAATTGACACATAATTTCTCTAGTGGAAGAAGAAATGAATAGAGCTCTCACCCAAGAACATGGGGAGCGGGGGCAGGGAGAAGGGGCCAGGGCCCATATTATGCAAAAACTGTGTTACCAATCCCTAAATCACCAAAAATTGCCTCAATCTCACAAAAAAGTATTGGTCTATAATACATCTAGGGTTATATTTTTTCAATAAATTGTCTGCCACTTTAGAAATCTGGTATTTACTCCTATTTTTTCCTTTCGACTGCCTAGAGAAGAAGATGATCCCTCACACTGTGCTGTCCCCATCTCTACATCCCTCATTAAGCAAATAGCCACTAAGATACACCCTGGATGCACAGTTAATCAGATCCTTGATGAATTCTATGGGCCAGAAAAGCCCCTTCAACCCATGTGGCCATATAATGAAAAGGATTCTGACAGGTAATGTTCTCCAGCAATCTTTGTCTACAAACGTTTACCAATATTAATAAATGACCATTCACCAAAATGCTAGATACCATTGAAGGTGTTTTTAAAAAGAAGATATATGCATACATCTATCCAATTCTGACCTTTTATTGTCTGGGTAAATGTATTTTGTAGACTGCTTTACTCATAACCTAGAACATAATTGCGTGAAAAGTTTCTTTCTCCTGGATGCAAATTCAGCGTTGGATGAGTCTAGTGTGAAAAGGTGTCATACAAGAGCATTGTGTGTCTGGAATCCTAAACATATTTCATGAATACTTAAGTCATCATTTTTCATTGAGTCTCTTGGATGTGGTATTTGGAACAGGAATGAACAGCTGAGTCAGTGGGATAGCCCAATGCGAGTGAAGCTGTCAGTCTGGAAGCCATATGTTAGAACGTTGTTGATAGAACTTCTACCCTGGGCCCTGCTTATCAATCAATCCAAGTGGGACCTCTGGTTGTTTGAAGGAGAGAAGATTGTTCTACAGGTTCCTGCTGGCAAAATTATTATCCCTCCTAATTTTCAGGTACTATAACCTTTTTTTTTAGCTAATATGAATTCTTTGCTTTCAACAGCTAGCCTTTATTCTGAGGTTGCATTTATGTTCTTAACAGAATCAGTTGTAGAAAACTGTCGTCTTAGATGCATGTGTAAGGGGTATGGAATGTTCTTTGATATTCAGAGACATTTCAGATGTCTTTTTTCCCCCATCAGCAGTATTCACGCTTGAGTTATCATTAAATTTGATAACTTCTAGTAGTTACATTTTCATTTTCATTGTGTACAGGATATTTGACAAGCATTAGGATTGGCCTACCCAGGGTATGTTAAGGATATAGAGTCATATTCTGTGCTAACCCACTCCCTAGATAGATTTGTGGTTCTTACAGAAATTCTCTGGGATCTGCAAGGTGGGTAAGAATTGAGGATTTCTGAACAACTGTTTTTGTCAGGGCCCCTTTTCCTTTATAAGTGGACTTGGATATCCATAATCATAGATGTCCACCCAGTTGTTGATAATAACAATATGGAGTCATTGCTGGCACAGGGGGAAACCCTAATGTAAAACAGAATTTCACAGCAAGACTGTACTCCATCACAAGAGAACTTTCTTGATAAGGCTAACCCATTTCAAGAAGTACATAAATCTGTAAGAAAACAGAGTACATGGAACTCCTAAATAAAATGTTTTTCTGGTGGGGAACAATTGAAGAGTACTTTTTTTGAGCTACAGTTCATGAACATCTTTATTCAATTGCATTTTCCTATTTTTTTCTTTTTTTTTTAATAATCAGATGATGTTACCTTATGGAATTAGAATGCTGACCTACATGTACCTAAGGTTGCATATTATTCTTTTGTTGAATGAAATGAAACCCTTAGTTTTTAAGTTTTTGTTATTTATAGGGGAGCCACAGTTGGGGTTGTTTTTTTCCCCCTTCCATAAATATGAATTCCATTGTGAATCAAAGAAAACATTGGGAACTAAAATAAAATGTATGTTGCCATTACAAAAACAAAAACAAAACTCATAAAGGGATTTGGTTGCCTAAGTAGACCTATTATATAATATAAAAAAAAATTCCTGTGAATTGAGGTAAAAATATCATGGTTAAGAAAAATACTTTATAATCGAGGCATTATTTTTCCAGGAGGCTTTTCAAATTGGAATATACTGGGCAAATACGAACACTGTGCATAAGTCAGTAGCAATTAAACTGGTCCATAACCTGACATCTCCAAAGTGGAAAGATGGAGGTAATGGTGAAGTTGTGTCATTGGACGAAGAAGGGTTTGTTGATGCTGAAATAAGACTCGGTGCTTTCCCAGGACATCAGAAGGTAGGATCAAAGTCTGCATGGCTCAGGGGAAATAGCATGCCTACCCCTCCACCTGTTTAAAATGAGTCTACCCCTTTCTTTTTAATCCAGTTTTGGTACAACTTGCTCTGGACAATTTATAACAGTCCAACACGTGATTTCTTAGACCTCTGTCTCATACAGGGTTTTTTTTCCTTTAGCAGTGATAAAAGCCATGTCACATAATTTATCCAATAACCACTCTATTTCAGAACACTCAGCGGTCACTTGATTGATCGTATGTGGGGGAAAAATGAACTTATTCCAAAATATCCACAAATGTACTTGGCCTCCTTTTCTTAGAGCAGGAAGTACAGTTGCTAACATTCTGTGCACTGAGTGAAAGGACAAACCTCCTATAGCAAAGGTTACGTTCCTGGAAAGGGCATCCTGAGCAAAAGCCGCTCTAATTTTCCCATGGTGCCAAATGTTATGAGGAAGTTACATTCCTAAACAGAGGACTGGTTCTCACTCTTTAATGATATGAATGCAGAAAACATACTTAATCGGCTATTTAACTAAATACAAATGGTGCATGATCTTCAGCATCAATCTTTTCTAAACTCTATGAAAACCAATTAAGTTCAATAATATAGTAACAAATCACAGCAACCGGTATGCGTGAAAGCCCAATATCATAGTGTACCACGTTAAGGTCTCATGCTGTACTTAACAGTATCTTCGTTATTTTAGCCCTCCCAATCAGAAGAAGAAGGGCTACTTCATAGTAGTATGATTTAGAATGACCTTTCTCTGGGGAGAAGTTAGATTTTGACAGGCATCTTTGAAGAGCCTCTCGAAAAAAAGTTAGGGTCATTTGGTGACTTTTTAAAAATAAATTTCTCTATACAAAGAAGTTGGTTTCTCTTCAGTATTCCAGGCTGGTATCCATTTCCTCAGAGTTGTCTGGGCAACACATGTTTATGTTCTGCCGGCCAAAATACTGTAACATGGGTGTAAATGGCAAAGAGCTGCAAGCGTGAATCACCCAAAGCTGAATAGTTGTAAGTTGAGAACGACCATCAAAACCTGGAAAAAAATGTGATGCCATACAACCCAACACCCAATACCTCCAGCACCTCACAAAGTGGCCACAGCAAATGCGGAATAAATGTGAATGAATGAATGGACTGGTGGAAAATACATTATTGCCTATATTTATATCATTATTCTTTCCTGGTGATTCTCAAACTTTTTAGTGTCAGGACCCCTGTACTCTCTTAAAAATTATTGCAGACCTCCAAAACCCTTTTGTTCATGTGGGCTATGGCTATTGATACTCATCAAACTAGCAATTAAAGCAAAACTTTAGACCCCAAGAATACACAAACATACACATGACATCATAGGTCATATAACCCCTGGAAAACTTCACTGTACACTCATGAGGGAATTTGAATGGAAAAGACAATAGCGTCTTGGTATTTATTATAAAAATAGTTTTGACCTTAGGACACCCAGAAAGGATCTCATAGACCTCCCCCCCCCACCGCCCCCAACACACACACACACACACACACACACACACACACACACACAAGGATCCCAGGCCACACTTTGAGAACTGCCGTCCTGACATTACCATTTACTAAGCGGATATCTTCTCTGAGCACCAGTCCGTCATACAACATGGTAAGGTAATGAGATGATACACGCAGAGGTTAAGAGCTGTACCATAGGACCAGACTGCTTGGTTTTCAATCCCAACTAGACCCTCTCTGTCTTTTTGACCTTGGGCAGGCTACGTAACCTCTTTGAGCCTCATTTCCCTCTTCTGTAAGATGGAGACAATAGTAGCTGCCCCATGTGAGGATTCTGTGAGTTAGCATGCGTAAGTACTTACAAGTGGAGCACAAGAAAGCAGTATGCCACGGCCACTCGATGCTGTTCTTGGGGCTCCCGTTGGTCCCTCCCAGGCCTTTCGTGAGGTAGCTGCCACGATGAGCATGAGGAAGAGGAGGAGGAGTGCTTGACTTCATGTTGAAAACCTGAGTGACCTCTGTTTACATACAAGTGTTCCTACATAAATACTTTGTGAGGGAATTGGCTAAATAACTTGGAAACACCAGAAATAACTGGTGTGCCAGGACACCTGTTGTAAATAGTGGCCCTTTGGGGAGCTGGGACGTCTTTGAGACTGAAAGGGGACTCTGATAAATATGCTGGAACATGGGGCGCCTGGGTGGCTCGGTCGGTTAAGCGTCCGACTTCGGCTCAGGTCACGATCTCACGGCCCGTGAGTTCGAGCCCCGCGTTGGGCTCTGTGCTGACCGCTCAGAGCCTGGAGCCTGTTTCAGATTCTGTGTCTCCCTCTCTCTCTGCCCCTCCCCTGTTCATGCTCTGTCTCTCTCTGTCTCAAAAATAAATAAACGTTAAAAAAAAATTTTAATGTGCTGGAGCAAAAGGTAAAATTGGTATTGTCGTGGGCAAGCTGAGAGATAAAATGGCCCTTTAAAAAAGGAGAAAGTTTTACGTGCCTTATAATGTTTTCAAAATCGTTCTTTCCTCACTTGTCTTGCAGTTATGTCAATTCTGCATCTCCTCCCTGGTTCAGCAGGGTATACAGATTATTCAGATTGAAGACAAGACTATGATAATCAATAATATGCCCTATCAGATATTTTATAAACCGCAGTTATCTGTCTCCAAACCCCACTCTGGAAAGGAGGTAAGCAATCGATAGCATTATTGATTTGTCTTAAGTTTCGATCAATTAGCGATAAGTAAGATTAAGGTTTTAGCCTAGAATAAAGAAGGAAACTAACATTGAATGTAGGTAAAGAGAAATGTATTTTGAACTGAATTAAAACCACGGATGTCGTGGCCAGCGCTTCCAGGTAATGAACACGCAGCAGGTCCCGACGCACTGCTGGATTCGTGTCGTGTATGCCCCAGCCGCTGGAGGCCACAGCACACTGGGCTAGCATGCTCGTGAAGGCAAAGCCCCGCCCGCGGGGCAGTGGCCTGAGGGCTGGCTCCCGGGTGTCGTGGAAAAGAGCATCTGCCTCGCAGGCTGCGGTGCCTGGAGGAGCCGTGTGGGCAGAGGGCTCGGCCCCAGCTGAGCCACACGTGTGGGAGCCCTGACTTCTCTGCCCACGAGGAGAGTAACTGAAAAGGTACCAGCCCATTTATGTTAGCATCCCACTGGCAGAATATGCAGAAAATAAATCCAAGAAAGATTTTTGATTCTCTTCTTTATACAATTAAAGTGAACACTTCTATTTTGAGAGAGTAAGGAGATATTTTAAAAGGACTTAAAAACATGATATGCTAAGTGGTAAGCTGTTGTTTTATGCTATTGAAACTATCACGTAGGAAAGTATTTTCTTTCTTTAGCTATGTCTGCATTTATTTTTATCCCTTTCAGCTCCTAAAAATTACATTAGAACACTAAAACAGGATGAAAGTCTTACTCTTCTAAGCTTACAATGCATGATAGTATTTACAAAAATGTCAGAATAATCGAATTTCATTTTGGTTCTTCAAAGTATCAGTAGAATAACTATGTGACCAGAAGTACCCGGTCGGGAAATAGAAGTCAACAATGTTTCCATTTTAGGTGAGGATTTGGCAAGAGAATCAGCATGTGTGCAGATAATTCTCCTGCTCCTCCCCACCTTTGGGCTTCCTGAGACCTTCAGTCAGGGCTTTCCACGCTGACATTTCCTCCTCTGAAAATAGGCATAATTTTTCATTCCTTACAGGTTTTTGGTGACAATTAGATGAGCTAATATGAGTAAAAAGGCCAGGCACTCAGGAAATGGTAGTAGCCGGCGGCAACCACAACCCCGGCATCACAGTGAACTCCTGCTCTGCCTCAGCTCCCTGGAGAAGAGGGATGGGCCCACGTACTTCCAGGCAGCTGAGGAGTGTCCCCTTTTTCAACCATACCCTGCTTCGTGCAGGTGTAGGCATTATTTTTAAAGACATGACGGTCCCTAGCCTCTCAGAGAGGTGTGTGGAACAGTGGGAAACCCACCAAATGGGAAGCAGGAAGCCTGGCTCCAGCTGGGCTTTGCCACTCACTGTCTTTGTGATGTTGGACAAGTCAGCAGCTCTCTGGAAAGCAGCTTCCTCAGATGTGAAAGGAGAGTTTTAAATAAAGTATCTCTAAAGGTCCTTTTTAAGTCAAACTTCTGAGACTTTCTAATGTGCCAGAAACCCTGTGGAATTTCAACTGAGGGTTGGGATCAGAGTTTCCTCCTCCCTCAGGATGAGCCTTAAACAGAGTTTGTCTTCTGAGCTCCCAGTTCACTGTTCTGTATCTCATTCAGCTCTCTTCTTCCCAAGGCCCCTCAGAGCGCACCCTTTCAGTCCAGTCATACCCATCCAAGAGGACTCTCTCCCCAGCATGTGGCATGTCGACCCTTACGACATCTGGATTTTTGCAGTACCTGGGGGGCATTGAGAACTTTGCATCACCTTCTAAGTCACCCCGGCCCTATCATGTTTCATTATGCCTAGAAAAGCAGACCCTGCCCCTATTGCTTGTAATAGTCTCGTTGGGGCTTTCTCATGGGAATGGGATTCTCACATGCCCATGTCCCCCACCCAGCCACCTCCTGAGACTACATGGTTATGGTTTCTTAGAAGCTGTGCTTTCAAAAGCTCCCCTTCTCTCCATTGGTGCAGTAACCGTGCTCTCTCGGCATTGTCTTTTCTTTTCTCAGTATTTTCACGTTCCAGACAGTGCCACTTTCAGCATCTGTGCAGGTGGAGAGCAGCCTGCTGTGAAATCCAGCTCCCTTCCTTGCTGGGACCTGATGCCCGATATCAGTCAGTCACCACTGGATGCCTCCATGCTGCAGAAGCAGATTTTGCTGGCCTTTTCTCCTGCCTCAGGTGCCAACAGTTCCCAGTGCTGGAGCCTGCCGGCTATAGTTAAACAAGAGTTTCCCAGACAGAGTGTAGCCGTGCCCTTCGGAAGTTGTGGGGAAAATGGATTCTGCACCAGGTATTTTATCTCCGTGTGAATGCCCTTCTTAGCTTGTTGCGATAGCTCTTCATCAAGGTACCAGGAGAGACAAAAACAGCTGCATTGCTCACCACGTGTAAAACTGGGTTTTACTTTTACTTTTTTTAATGTGTATTTACTTTTGAGGAGCAGCAGAGGGGCAGAGAGAGAGGGAGACACACGTGAGCAGGAGAGGGGCAGAGAGAGAGGGAGACACAGAATCTGAAGCAGGCTCCGGGCTCTGAGCCGTCAGCACAGAGCCTGATGCAGGGCTTGAACTCACAGACCGTGAGATCGTGACCTGAGCTGAAGTCAGACGCTTACCTGACTGAGCCACCCGGGTGCCCCAGGTTTTACTTTGATTTTTAATGGCTTCTAGACATCGTACACAATTGGGCAAACATTGTGATCACATGTGGGTTGCCCCAGCGTACTCCTGATGAGATTTTTCCCTTATTGCAGCTTATGGGGGGTGGGGGTGGGGGGGAATGATGGTGTTTGTGGCATGAAATAGCAGCAATACATCAAAATGAAAAGATAGCCTTCTATGATGACTTCTTAGCCTCTGTCGAGGGTTAAAATATGAGAGAGTCAAGTTGGAAAACCTTTTTCCTTTCCCATATTTTACATCTACTTCAAAATGGAATTTTTCTTTAAAAGTCATTAGCAGAGATAACTTAGATAAACACAAGTCACAGAAGACTCTGTTCTGTGGTTGTTCCTGCACGCAAGTTGCTCCAATTACCGATTACCAATTATGCAAATAACAACCACAGAATCAAGCCGGAGACATGTAATGGTTTGTTCATACTGGACTTTTATTTTGTGGTTGTTTTGCATGCAATACGTCCTTTCTGTAGCTGTCGGGAATAACTTATTTATGGTATATGCAAAAAGTACAGAAGAAAATATCTTGTGATCTTCTCAGAGGTACCTTTTTCCCGTGATTGTGATTTTACAGACTTCATTTGAGATTCAAGCTATCCTAACTTTTTGATGTCTACAGAGATTTGTAGTAGTAATATTTTAAGCGATAACTTCCCAACTCACGTTACCCATAATAGTAAGGCCCTGTTCCCTACACATATCCCTTCTTCTTTCACAACATTCAGAAACATCCTGATTTTATAAACACTTTTCATCCCTGATTCTGAAGAGGAGTGGTTATATTTATATTCTGGCTGGAGAAGTTAAGTGTGGTGAGTTGAAGGAAGTATTTTTGAAAGTGATGTGAACCTATGTCAAGAAAACAAAATTTATTTTTAAAACTGAAAGCCAAAATTTAAAATAAAATTGCATTTGGAAATGATGTTTAAAATTCTAAGAATTCTAAGACACGATTGTATTAATATAACTTAATCTTATCTACAAATACTAAACTAGATATTAGATTGAAAATACCATATGTTAGTCCTGGCCCCCAGCTTTCTTGGCTAGCAAGAAGAAATTCTCTGAGGTTGGCTTGCCCCAGCTCTTTCAAAATTAGGCTGGGAAAAGAGCTTTGGTATGAATCCAGGGACTGTACTCAGCAAGTGAATTCGCTTCCTACAAGCCCCATCTCCTCTTCCCCCTCCTCCCCTCAGCCCTGCCGTGCACCTTTGATGTGTTATTAATGTGATTTCCCCAAACGCTACTGGACAATTCACTTTGGCATTTCAGGCAAATACTATGGGAAGAGCTCACCTTGGTGAACAGGGTAAATGGCATTTGGGGAATTCTTTAATGCATCATCAACCCCTTTTAATCAGTGTAAACTGAGGACTACATTTGGCAAATGTCTGATTTCTTTGATTAATTTGATCAGTCCATGTAATTTAAACCTCCGAGAGGATTTTTTTGTCCTGTTTTGATACGAAATATTGTTTGGTAGTCTATGATGTAGACTGGAAGAGTTTTGTGTCTCCACTGTAGAGGACAGCCTATGCCCACACAGCACTTTTTCTAACGCCGATTAATAGAGCTTTGCTCTTGGTATGCAAAGTGGAGGTCATGTCAATATGATGATGTGACAACTGACAGCAAGCATTATGAGCCTACCTACCTTTCGAATATAAAAAGAGCAAGTACCCATGTTCTCTAGCAGTCTTTCTAAAAGCATATCAGCTCCTCTTAAGCCAAAATGTACCAAGCACTTCTGAAGAAGAAGGCCCTGCATGTGTAGAGTTTAAGGCACATCTGCACAAAGGAGAGCAGAGGAGGAGGAAGAGGTTAGCACACGGTTGGCCAGAATTCTAAGTGGTAGAAGTTATGGTTTTCCTCTTTGAAATAATTTTTTACGTCTTTAGATATTTCATGATAATTATGTGATACTATTGTCGAGAAAAAGTCGGTAAAGCTGTAATTAGTATAAGTCCGTTACTAGATGAGAGGATGGCCTCCTTTCTCTGGAAAACACTTCTTCTGATTGATAAAAGAGATGGTGTTGTGCAGTTCTGAATATTACAAATCTAAATAAACACGTACCACGAGAGGAAGCATTCATTTTTTTCTAAACCGCTTCTGTCATTTGATTTGATTTCATTCCAGGGCAGTAGCACTGACATATCAAGAACACTTTGGAGTGACTTATTTAACCCTCTCAGAAGACCCTAGTCCTCGGATAATTTTCCACAACAGATGTCCAGTAACAATCCTTATAAAGGAAAATATTAAAGGTATATTTTATCGCATTGAATCTAAATAATATAAAACCTATAATCTTCCTGGAGGTTTTTAATTCAGTAGCTACCTGTGATCCTGTGAAGAACACTGAAATAAAAGTATCATTCATCTCTCTTCGAGAAGTTTCTCCTGCCACATTATGTTTAATATCCCTTCATCTTTGTCAAGGCCTGAGTCTGCATATGCCTTTTTTTTTTTTAGATATTCCAAAGTTTGAGGTTTATTGCAGAAGAATTCCTTCTGAGTGCTCAATTCATCATGAACTGTATCATCAGATTTCCAATTATCCAGACTGCAAGACCAAAGACTTACTTCCTAGCCTCTTTTTAAGAGTAGAATGTCTGGGGGACACAACAACTGAGTGGAGCGATGCCATCGACATCAACAGTCAGGGAACACAGGTCAGTGAGCCACACGTGTTCCCGTCAAGGCCCCAAGACACATTCTTTTGTCTAAGGTTTCCATGCTTGTCTGCTTCTAAACAGCATTTTCTCAGTGCTAAACTTATCTCCAGATGAGGATGCATGTATCCATTTCTACGTCCTCATTAGGTTATAAATTCTCACATACAATATGTACCTCCACAATATCCTGTACAACTGTTTACCAGAGAGAAGCACTCAGTAAAGGCAAGCACACTGGGTGTGATCCAAAGTCGAAAATGAAATAAAATTGTTAGACTCCTCTATATAGAAAGTGGTCCTACTATCCAGATTTTAATTTTTTTTTTTAACATTTTTTTATTTACTATTGAGAGACAGAGCATGAGCATGGGAGAGGCAGAGAGAGAAGACACAGAATCCAAAGCAGGCTCCAGGCTCTGAGCTGTCAGCACAGAGCCCGAGCGGGGCTCAAACTCACAAAGTGCGAGATCATGATCTGAGTCGAAGTCGGATACCTAACCGACTGAGCCACCCAGGAGCCCCCTACAGTCCAGATTTTAGGACAATCATTATGTCAACCCTAGATTCATCCCCTCTTTAGAATTTAATATTAAAATATACACATTCTTCCTAGAAGTACATATCACTCTACAAATATAAGTATAGTTTAAAAACCCTGAACAGATAAAATGTCCCGATTTGTCTCTGTCTTAATCTCAGTGCTAGTGGTGTTTATTTTTGTTAAAAATGGCATGTGAACCTAGCATTTCATTTCTGCTGTACTTAAAAATTTCCCATTTTATGTGTATAATTCACGGGCATTAAAAAATATTCACAATGTTGTACAACCGTCACCACTCACTGTTCCATCATCCCAGACAGAAACTCTGTACACGGTAGGCAATCCCTCTCCATTCTCCCTCCACTCAACCCCTGGTAGCCCCTGTTGTACCATGTGTCTCTGAACTTGCCAGGTTCCAGGTGCCTCATGTAACTGGAATCATACAGTATTTGTCTTGCTGTGCCCGGATAATTCACTTTGCGTAGTATTTTCAAGGTTCATTCATCCATGTTGCAGCGTGTGTCAGAACTTCATTCCATTTTGTGGCCAAGTGATATTGTGCTATCCTTTGTCACAGTTCTTTCGTACGTATTAATTCATTTGACCTTCACAACAAGCTTGTGAAGTAGGTCTCTTTGTCATGGTTACAGGACACATATCAAAGTCCTAAATATATTTACTATAATAATGACTCTCACTTCGTAATCGCTTACTGCATACGAGGTATCATGCTGAGCACTTTACATTCATTCCCGTCTAACCTTTCCAGCAGCCGTACAAGATGGGACTATCATCCCCATGTTACAGAAGTGAGAACTGAGGCCTCCAGAAGTAACACGGCTTAGTTCCCATGTGTTACAAGAGAAGGGACTGGGATTTCATCCCGACCTGCCAGACCCCAAAGCACTGCTCCAAGCTACCATGCTGTAAATGCTGCTTCCCTACCTGGGATTCCTGAACCCCCCTCTTCCCCAGCTGGCACATTCTTTCTCATCTCCCAAGAGATTCTCTGTCTTCACTCCTGTGAAATCTCCTCCCCACCACCAGCCCCTCTCCATGTTCACTTATCATTTGTAACATTAAGTTGCATTTATTTCTTTAAAAGCTCTCCTACCAATTTAGTATTCCTGGCAGTCAGATACCTGCCTTATTCATCCTCAGGCTACAGCAGAGTTCCTGTCAACACAGGAAGATCTTAGTAAACATCACATCAGCAAATGAGTGACTGTGTGAATGAGAAGATGAGGTCAAGCGAGAGAGGGCCTGTAAAGGAGGAGAAGAGAGCCCCCAGCCCTAACCTCGGGAAACGCCGGCATGTCAGTGCAGAGCAGCAAAAGAGACTGAGAGGGAACAAGCAGAGTGGCAGGAGGAGACCCAGGCAGGGGAGAAACAGAACGCCCCTGATGGACAAAGCTTACAGGCTGTAAAATGGTGGAGAGAAGCAAGGTAGCAATTGGAAATGACAGGTTCAGAGGCAGTGGGAGGGAGGGCGTGGAGGAACATGAGAATTGTGTTTTCCGGGAGTGAGGCCATGAAGCAAAGGAGGTCAGAGAGGAGGAAGCTCTTTTCTGTACTGCAGGGATGGAGTCAGTCAAGAAGTGGAAGAGACAGTGAGGAGCTGCCCAGAGAGACGAGTCCCAGGCACAGGGAGCATAGTTCTCCGTGGACAGAAGGACCACGTCCTCTTCCCTGGCTGTAGAAAAGAGGTGGGACTGGGCACAGGGAGGGAGAGCTCTTTGGAGGGAGGGGCCAGGAAATTGAATTGATGCACGGTGGCCTTAAGTTTATTGTGAAGTTTGGAATAAATCGTCGGCCAAGAGAGAGAGGGAAAGGGCTGGGGGTCTGGGGAGAGAATTAGCCGCAGAAACAGGTGGAGGACGTGGCCAGGGACAGGGACAGATGCAAGAATGGATGAGCAGCCTGGGGGCCACCCTCACCTTGGAGACCCGCGTATGTACTGGCTCCACATTACACAGGGGTGTGGTTTCTTCTGTCCGCAGCACTCATGAGATGAACGCTGAAAATCTGTTAGATCCGTGCAGACTCGGGAGACATTCCTGGTCTCATTAATGTACAAAATAAATATTGCAAGCTTCTCAAGGGTTCCTGAACTCCTCTGCATCGGTTTGAAGATTTTCAAAACTTTGCTTACTTCTCTATGTCTGGGGGATTCTTTACAATAGGCATTCTGCCTGCCAAACCTTATTTCAGGGATTCCCATTCACTCTAAATTTCCTCAAACCTTTGTAGTCACAGATACTTCAAAGCTAGGAAGAGGTACTCTTTCCAACACCCTTATCATCCCTGGTCTGAGGACCCAGCAAAGGCTCATGTTCCCATTAATCTTTGAGGAGCTGTGTGCCATATGTCCTGCAGACCACGGTTCACTTCCTCCTCTGCAGGAAGATTTGTTTCAGACCCTCACCGACATCTCCTCAGTAATACACCAGGGCGTATAAATCACTGGGGAGCGAAGGGAGCTGTGTCCTCTGATGAAAGGAAGCAGCCCTTCTGTAGGAGTGAGATCGTCTTCCAGGAGCCTTTCCTCAGCCCTTGGTCTGAGGCACATGATGCCAATTTCCAAGCTGACCTTAAAAAGCAGGATTAAAACACTGTAAAATCCCTAATATTGCCTCCAGGAAGAGAACTCCTTTAGCTTTTGCCAGAGATAGGCCCCTCGCCTCAGTTTTGGAAATAGAACAGTGCCGTGTTGCATAATTTTGAAATGGACTATGAGAGGGAACATGCAGAAAATGAGTTTGTAATCACGCAAAGAAGTGTTCTTCGGATCAGGAGTCACCGGGAAGACCCGATAGCATGTAGGCCACAAAATCCGGACTGCATTTGGCATGGGGTTTCCAGGGTTGTGTTACCAGCTCACACCTGGCTAGGAGACCTCTCATGGTGGTTCAGACTAAGCCCCTGATGCAGCAGCTGGTGCTCTTGTACATAACTTGACAGGGAGCGGTAGCCTGACTGACTCGAGAGGAAAACATCTTTAGATTCCAAATAAATAAGCAAAGACATAAAAAATGAGCTTACATTGACCATTTTAAGCCACAGTTTTGATCCTATCTGGAAAACAGGTTAGAACCCTGCGTAGTTCATGGGATTTCAGTTCCTGTTAATCAGAAGTCTTATTTTTGTCAGCATTAGCCAATATGTTTTTGAATAAAAAGGTACAAAGAAAACGTAGTTACCATTTAAGTAACATAAACACTAAGAGGCATGCTTCAGTCATCAGTCACCAAATACTTACTGAGTTTCTAATACATGCCAGACATTGTAACTTAGTACTGGGACTACAGGAAGCAGAGTGAACTAAAGGGAACAACACCCTCGCCTCCCAGGAGATGACAGGTGGAGGAGAGGATAAGCAAGTGATTGCCTAGGTGGCTGTATTGTGAAGTCCAGTAGGAACCATGAAGGGAAGGTACAGTTGTCTTGTTTTAGGGTATACAGCAGACTAGTTTGAGAGGCCAAGGAATATCTCTCTGGTAAGAGACCTGGCATCTCTGCCTTCAAGCTGAGCAGGCATTAAGTAGACAAAAAAGTGGGAAACTTTTCTTGGCGGAAAGAGCAACATGTTTGAAGCTTCGGTGCTCAGAGAGGGAGCGTGGTCCTTCCGGGAACCTGAATGCCAGTGTGGCCATAGTGCCAGCTGAAGAAAAGCGGGGTGGGAGAAGGGTTTAGTGAGACAATTCAAGGCCAAATCCAGCAAGATTCTGTGTCTGCACCTAAGGACTTGGGTTTTTATCTTAAGAGCCTTGGGAAGTCTTTGAATTGGTTATGAAACGCAGTGTCTGAGCCATTGAAACAGCAAAGAAGAATGAGCGATGTGATTCCCCAGAAAGTTTGCAGGTGAATTTTCTTCTAAAAAGATTCAGTGAATTCTCATGATCTTTGACTCTGAGCAGAAGTCTTTAGTGGAGTCAGTGTCACCAGTGTTTTCTTCTCAGTGTGTGAAAGATGGGGAATGACAGTCCTTCATGGTTATAGAGCTCTATACCATTTACAAAGTGCTCTCACATCCACGGTCTCAATTCTTCCATTCATTTATTCAGCAAACTTTTATTGAGGAACTATCAAGAGCCAAACCCTTTGCCCTAAATAAGGCATTACTTCTGCTTCAGGAACCTGAGTGTAAGTAAATAAATGTAGTCAAGTGGAGTAAGCCCTAAGACAGAGCCTTTGATCATGGCAAAAATTCTGGGATCGTTAGGGCAATAATTTTATGTTTATTTTCCTGATGAGAGGATTGAGGCTTAAAGAGTAATCAGCTAGGTGGTTTGTAAGTAAGCAGGATCAGGCTGGAACCTGGATCTGCCCACATGTGGCCCAGTCCTGTTTTTCCTGCACCAAACTGAGCTCACTGTCTATCGTTTGGAGTGCAGCCCTGGCTACCAATATCACTACCTGAAGGTTCCTGAAAGCACAGGTTAGAAGAGGTTTTCTAATCTGCACTTTACCTAGGGCAGGAGTCCCTTCCATGACATCTCCCCTCAGTGTCCTGGCTGTGGCTTATTCCTGCAGTGACTACAGGAAAGTTTCTGCTTGTATCAAGCTGAAATCTGTCCCTCTGTGGCACCCACTCATTCATCCTTGTTTTACCCTGTGGGGCATCACAGATTGTTTACTTCCCCCTCTAATGTAGCAACACTACAATTATTTGAAGGCAGCTTCAACATCTTCTCTAAGTGTTCCCTTATCCAGGCCAAACATTTCTGGTTCCTTGAATCATTCCTTCAGTAAATGTGATTTCCAGACCCATCACCACAGTTACCCTTGTCTGAATACACTAGTGTGTTATGTTCCCTTTTAAAAATCTGGCAGCCAGAATTATACATAGTATTCCAAATGTGGTCTAACCAGCTATTACCTCCCTGTGCTTCCATTAATAAAGTAGAAGATTGAGTTAGCTTTTTATTAACAAGTTCAGACTGTTTGTTATTATTGAACTTGTGGTCAACCACATCCCCCAGGTCTTTATCATATGACTTGCTGTACAGTTGACTCTTTGAACCCAGTGACAGGACTTTACATTTATCCCCAATAAATTAAATCTTGTTGCTATTGGCCTAGTCCGGCCTGTTGAAATCACTTAAAAAAAAAAATTGTGACGCTGTCATCCAACATATTAAGTATCCTTGGTAGCTCTATGTCATCTATAGATGCGGCAAGCATGCATTCTACATCTTCATCCAAGTAATTAATAAATATGTTGAACAGGACACGTCCAAGGTCTACTTGCAATGGTGAATCACCAGCTACTTCCCTAATGCATGGGTTCGGTCAGCCACTAACACACCAAACTGTACTGTCATCTAGCCCACATGTCTTACATAAGAAAATGCATCTAAAAGCACTTTTTAAACCATACTATATAATATATTTCTTATCTTGCTTACAAGGTTACCATGAGACACTTTGGTAAGTGCCTTGATGAACCAGGACTCAAGTGTGTAATCCGCCCATTTGGTGCACAACAGACAGAGGTAACCCTGAGCGCTGATGCTTAAAGAGCATGTAGTGTAGTCATTTTCTGAGACCCCTTTAGCCTCCATCCAGGAATTTTCATGCAGAAAAAAGCCACCAAGTCCAAGTGAGTATCTGACTTATCAAATGCACAGTACAGATATTTTGGCTTCTTGCTTACTTCACTTGCCTTCCCATATATCCCGTATCAGGGCCAGAAGGGGTATCAGCAGGTTGGTACCCACTTCTGAACAACTGCCAAGAGCCTTCCCTGGTCTAGAGTCTTCTGTGTGTTTACAGTTTGTTCCAGCTGAGTCACAATGCGTTTAAAGATGCTTGAAAGTAAGGATTTCCCTAAGTATTTTTCAGTAATTACACAGAGGGAAGAATTCTACCCAGAATAACGCTATTTTGTTTTCATGCTTATCCACCTTTTTCTCACTTTAGAAATTGATCATTTTAGAAATTCGTTTCCCTTCTTTTCCTCTCTAAGAGATCTCATCTCATTGCTTTAGCTACCAACTACCATCCAGTCACTCTCAGATCTCTCTCTGGCCTCTGCATCCCTCCTAAGCTCCAAGTCTGTGTTCTTACCACCCACCAGATATCTCCACCTAAAATTCACAAGCACCTCAAACCCAACATCTCTGAAACCAAAGTGATCATTTTCCATTCCCCAAGCCAGCTTCTCTTAGAGTTGTCACTTCAGTGATTGTTATCGCCATTTTCCCAGTATAAAAACCTTCAATAATATTTATGCAAACTTGTTTTAAATTCCTGCTTTATGTCAAGCACTCCACAAATATCGTTAGTCCCTGCCACATCCCTTAAAGGTAGATGCTACCTGAAGCTCAGAGAAGTCAACCTGCACAGAGCAAGTGGACCTGGGATCCAAACCCAGACTGTCAGGCTTCCTGTACTTTTCCTACTGCAGCCCAGTGCCTTCCTTTCCCTCTCTTCCCCCTACACATCCAGGAAGTCATCAGGTGCTGGCAGAAATCCTCAGAAATGTCTCTGGTTCTGCCCCTTCTCTCTGTGACCATGGTCTACTCCAGGCCTTTTATCCATCATTCCTCTCCCAGATTTTAGCAATAGCCTTTAAGGCCCTTTAAGGGTCTCTCTGTTGTCAACCTCTTCACCTTCAAGTCTGTCTCTACAAGTACCACAAAAGTGATTACTAACACACAAGAGTCCAGCCCAGAGAAGGCTCTCTAGGCCTGAAACTCCGGGCCTTAAACTGCTTAAAACAGACGACTGACTACCTGAGACCAAGCAGGCTACTTTCAACTCCCTTATTCCCTCTACACGTTAGGGATCAGTCCTGTAGCACATAGTCCCATAGTACACATGCAAATCTCTTCTTCCCTTCAAAGCCTAAGCCTTGGCTTCTTCCATATTATGGTTTTCTTTCTTAACATATTTCTTACAAGCCACTTCATCTAGAGAAATAAGTAGTAACTTTTCCATTTATTCCTTCCCAAAATAGGGAGTAAAATTTTTTATGAAAGATGAGCTTTAGCCAAAGTTCAGAACAAATAACATGGCTGATTGATTTGTCTGCAGTTCTACCCCTGGAGGCTAAGTATCTGCCTTCTGCAAGCTAGAGACCCAGGGAAACCATAGCATAATTCAGTCTGGGTCCAAAGGCTTGAGAACCAAGGGATTTGATGTTATAAATTCATCAGGAGAAGATGAAATGAGATGTTCTAGCTCAACAGTGTGGCAGGAGAAAAGGGGGTAGCCCCTCGACAGGCTGGATGATGTCCCCCACACTGGAGAAGGCAGTCTGCTGAGTCCACTGATTCAAATGCTAATCCCATCCAGAAACAGCCTCACAGACACATCCAGCAATAATGCTTAACCTGGGCACCCTGTGGCCAGTCAGGCTGACACAAAATCACTCATCACAGAAAAGAAGTGAAAATCTGAGGTGGGGGCAACATGACTTAGGTAGAAGACAGAGAAAGGGAGGAAGCCCAGTAAGATGTTTCCTATGGCTATTGGAACCCAGTTGAAGAGGAAATCGGTAAAATATTGAAGGAAGGGAGTATGGAAGGAGTTTTAATAACAGTTCTACCTATTATGTAAGTCTACCTCAGCTGCAGTGCTGGGACACTTTATAACTCCCTCCCTCCAAGGATTATCCTTGGATTGTCGCATATGGCCTCTAGGGAAAAAGGGAGACAAGGGAAGAGAGACTTTCAAAATTCATTCTTTTATTTCTTGTGTCCCCCTGTAACTTATTAACTTAGTGTTGTTGTTGTTGTTGTTGTTGTTGTTTAAGAGAAAGAGTACAATCTAGAGCAGTAGAGGGAGAAAGAGAGAATTTAAGTAGGTGCCATGCCCAGCACTGGGGCCCAACATGGGGCTTGATCTCATGAACTGAGCCGAAACCAAGAGCTGGATGCTTAACCAACTGAGCCACCCAGGCACCCCCCCCCCCATAACTTATTAACTTAGTAAAATAAATTAGTATAATTGTTTTTAAATATTTTTTGCTACGTATAAATGTAATCAATCATTTTAATGCTCAGTTGTTTGAGCATTGGACTCTTGATTTAGGTTCAGGTCATGATCTCACAGTTCGTGAGATCAAGCCCTGTGTCAGGCTCTGTGCTGACAGCATGGAGCCTGCTTGGGATTCTGTCTCTCCTCCTCTCTCTGCCCCTCCCCTGCTCGCTCTCTCTCTCTCAAAATAAATAAATAAATTTTTAAAAAGATAACTGTAGAAAAGCACAAGTTATGTTGAAGTGTTTCTTACTTGTAATTGTAGTAAAAGACAATGTACTAAGGGCATTGTGGAGGGCAAGACATAGGCCCAGAGTAGTGTTCTTATTCCCATTATGTGTGAGAGAAAGTCTTACTGATCACAGTGCTCCAACACAGATACAGAGAGTATCCTCTAAGTGTTTTGTGGCCAAAGCAGCAAATCTCTTGACTATATGTTGCCCATAGCGTCCCCCACACCACCAGTGTGAAGTGAAGGAAGAAAAAACACCTACATGATGGCACTGATCAGGACTGGCTAGCTTATTCTATAATAAACTCAGCAACAACAAGCAGAAATCCCCTTGGTCATTACTCATTTAATTTAGTGAATTAAATGAGTGTTTGTTTGTGTGCAACAAACACACTGCCTCCCCAGGGTTCCGATGAGTCACGACGTCCCACTGGAAATCCAGGACTTCTGAGTGATGCTCTCTTAGTCTGGACTTGACTCCTTTCACCTGGAGGCCTGTGAGCTCATGCTGTTCTCCCCTCCCCCCATTTTACAAGACAGGATCATTGTTTTAACCCCTCCAAATTGGAAATGGGAAGGATGAGACATAGCAGCAGCCTCTCATCTATGACAAGTCCAAAAAGTTTCTGAGCACGTAACTGTGGGGTTTATACCTTGAAACAAGGACTGGTCTTTGAGCCCTGTCTCTGCTCTTGGAACTGCGCTCTCACCATTTTTCTTCCAGCCCCTGGACCTACTCTCAGAGATCTTTCTTGGTCACATCTGAAGCTCAAATAACCTCAGTCTCTTGTAGCCCAGACTCATGAGTGTATTCATCAGTAGTCATTTCTCAAACACTATTTGATTCCAGAGAATTTATGTACCGATAACCACATCTATGCTCCTTTTCAAGGCATATTCCTGTGCTATCTTGATTCCTTGCCTCTAACTTTAGAGCTTCTGTGGCAAAGTTATACTCTTAATCTAAGCTTTTTTCTGAGTCACTTTTATAATTAAGAGGTTCTAACAGTGAGTGTGATGCCTGTACATAGCCCTAAGGCTGAGTATTAATCTCTCATATTCAAACACTAAACTTTGGTCTCTTGCTGTTTGAGGTCAAAAGCATTTCTAGCTTTGCAAGACCCTGAGTTTCTGGAATCTCTGTTGTTTTTCATTTTTATTTGCAAACTGGCAAATTGTTTGCTGAGCTCATCTCTTCTTCAGAATGCATTCCCAGAGACAGCCAATATTAGCCAACACACACTACTAATGTTTTTGTTTTCACACCTCATCTTCTGGATTAGGTTTATAATCTGCCCCCCAGGTAATCTCAGGCAACAGTTCTACTAAATGTCTTGCTACTTCATAACATGAATTGCCATTTTAATCCCTTTCAATGCCAGTTTCTACTGCCTGACCAGTAAGCCAAGGACTCATGCATTAGGTTTCTGCTGGAACCCTACTTCTGTTACCAGTATCTGTGTTAGTTGGTATAGGCTAGGTTATGCTGCCTATCAGAACCCTAGAATTTGCTTCTTGCTCATGCTTTGTGCCCAGGGAGCTCTGTTCTCCATCGTCAGTCAAGGATGCAGGTTGATGGAGTTTCCATCACTTTCTGTCTGCCCCATTGTAACAAATCACCCCAAAACCTAGAGGCTTGAAAACGCTTGACTTCTCGTGAGTCTGAAGGTTTGGTAGCATGATTTTTCTGCAGGATGAGCCTGAGATAACTCATGCAGCCGCATTCAGCTGGAAGTTGGCTGAGGAATGAATTCAGCTGGAAAGTCTGGGCATCTCTCTCACCATGTGGTCTCTCTTTAGGGAGGCGAGGCCAGGCTTCCTCACATGGTTGGCAGGAGGGCAAACCCCAGTAAGCAAGCTTTACCAAGCTTCTTGCCCCACATTTGCTGAGATCCCATCGGCTGACGACAGCCACATAGCCAAGCTCTGTATCCATAGGAGAGTGGACTAAGCAAGGGCATGGGTGCTGGGTGTGTGGCTGCTACAACCAGCTAGACTAGGAGTCAGCAAGGTTTTTCTTCAAAAAGTTTCTTCTTCACTAAGTATTTGAGGTTTTGAAGGCCAAACCTTCAGACCAAAACAAGGACTTATTTTGAAACCTCCGGGGAACCTAGGTACAAGTGCCTAATTTCTCTGGTAGGTAGATACCTAACTCTCTAATCCCTAGAGCTGCCACTGTACAAAATGCTTGGCCTTGTGAGCAGTTTCTCTACTGGGGGAAAGAGACAGGGATAGGCTCCTGAGAATTAAAGTCCATGTTTCTTCCATTCTAGTGGTGAGTGAAAGGGACACCCAGCAAATTTTTCTGCAGAGTCCAGGTTTTTGACCAGAAGAAGTACCTTTAAAGGTTGGGGTTCATTTGCCTGCTTCAAAGTCCCTTGGGCAGTTAACAGAAACCATCAGCTTGCCTAATCTTCACTCTTAGAAGGTACTAGTGTCCTCATTTCCTAAGGCCCAAAGATGACTGTGAGAATGAGCAGAACAGTAAATATATCCCTTACTGATCCTCTCCCTCCCTCCTCTGAGGGGTGGTAGTTCTCTGCTAAAACCCTGGGACATACGCTGAAGTTACGCAGAGTCACTGAGAGAGGGAAATATAGATGTTTGTTCCAGATGAATAATCCCACATCTATAAGCCGAGTAAAAAAACAGTTGACATCCTTTGCATATCATACAAAATAATAAATGTGAGTGTTTCTCAAATAATACCTGTTTTGCTTTAGATTCATGAGCTGAGCCATTTTTTAAGTTGGCTGCATTCCAGATTTTATCACAGTCAACTACAGTTCTTATCTTAGAACAGATAAGGCAGATTCAAGATACAGGGTCTTTTGAAACAGATATTTCTGCAAAGCAATCCATTTGGGAAACATGTCCATAGAGAACAAATGGACTCTGCTCCTGCCCTCAAGAAGCTGACAATCTAGCAATTGAGTCAGGTGTATAAACAGGCGACTGTACTACAAACAATACAGGCTTGTGATGAAATAGAAATATGGTTAAAATGCCTCAGGAATGCTGGAGTTAGTATCAAGCTGAGGAAAGGAATAGGAAAATGAGAGAGTACCTTCAGGGGAAAAGGTATCCTTAAGGAGCATGTGCAAAGAGACACAGGATTTGGAAAGAACCTGTGCTGGAAGGCATCTTCTGGGCGCCGGGAGTGCTGAGTGGCAGACAAGGGCCTAAGCTAAAGCAGCAGCCATAGGATGAAAACGAAGGCCCTAGGGGAGGAGCCTGCAGAGCTAGGGCATCTGAGGACTGCTGTGCTCCAGGAGATGAGAGGGAGGAGGCAGAGGTGACGCCCAGGTGCCCTGGGTGCTGCACATGGTCAGGAGCCACTATGCAAGAAAGAAACCCAGTGACACTGAAGTCCCTTCTGGGTTTGAGTCTGTGACTGTCCCCTGTGGCTCTGTGCACACTCTTTCTGGTACCTCTTCATGTGGTCAGAATTCCAATACATTCATTACATGTCAGGCAGGCACCTAGCTTTGTTCCGTCATCCGGAAATTTGCAGTCGTCTTTTATTTGCTGCCCTAACAGTAATAAAGGGCCCAGACTTGGACTGAATTGATACTGCAGATTATCAGAATCAACATTCCCAAACATAAGGAGGTTCTTGCCCCTACTCTCAGGTAATGCTGGCTGTGAACATGATGTTCTTGGAGTTGTTTTTCAAATAGTTCTGTTCTGTTTTCAAATATTTATCCATTTAAGCAACCTCGGTATTTAATGCTGAAAGGACATCTGTTCTGCTGGCCCGGCACCTGGCTTCTGAGATCGAACTTTTTTTAGGTCTTAGTCCACCTTCCCATAGAAGCAAAATTAATTTTGACTCCAAGCAAATGAAGTTATCTGACACTATTGTTACAAGTTACATGAGAGACTAAGAGACCTTGAGGGGATTATGACATGTCAACAGCTGTTGGTAGGTTTTCTGGTATGTTTCTGTGTCCCCAGGATATGAAGACATCCTCATGGTAGTAAGTCAACACTCAAGAGCCTGGAAGTTTTTTGCATGTTGCATTTCAAGTCCTGAGTTTCAGGGTTTGGTTGTTTTTTGGTTTTTTTTTTTTTTCCACAGAGGTTGATATGCACACGTAAAGCTGGCCCATGGCTGGGCTCCAGCCCATACAGAGCTATTTGCCAATTCCAAAGAAGCAGAGAAGGAAGACACACATGCCCCATCATCCATCATTGTTTTTTTCTACGAACCTTACAGCTGGATATTGAAAAATCTGGATTTGATCTTTCTTTTTTTTTTCTTCATTTCAAGTCAGCTGTATAGCCTGTACACATAGATATAAAGAAATATAACCAAGAAGTGTTTGTGGTATTGAATCAGGACTTAAGACATTTGAAAGTAACCATTTCAGTAGTGTTTCTTATTTCTTTTTAATCAGATTCTGAATATTCTTTTCACAGGTTGTGTTCCTGACTGGCTTTGGCTATGTGTATGTGGACGTTGTCCTTCAGTGTGGCACAGTCTTCATCACTGTGGCCCCAGAAGGAAAAATGGGACCTATTTTAACCGCTACCAACAGGTAGGATTAATTATTATCCCAGTCACAGCATGGTAAGCTTGCCCATTAAAAATTTGTAAACCTGGGTGCCTGGGTGGCTCAGTCAGTTAAGTGTCCAACTCTTGATTTCAGCTCAGGTCACGATCTATGTCATGGTCGTGAGCTCGAGCCCCACATGGGGCTCTGTGCTAAGCTTGGAGCCTGCTTAAGATTCTTTTTCTCCCTCTTTCTCTGCTCCTCCCATGCTCATATGTGTGCCCATTCTCCCTCCCTCCCTCCCTCTGTCTCTCTCTCTCTCTCTCTCTCTCTCTCTCTCTCTCTCTCAAAAAGAAAGGAAGGAATAGAGAGAAGAAAGCAAAGAGAGTATAACATTGAATATATAGCTATGATTAGTCATGTATCCTAGGTATGTATGTATGTATGTATGTATATAACACACACACACACATAAATACTTCTCTGTTCACACATTCTCACACACACGTTCCCAGAAAACATTCCTAGAACTAAGACTCAAAAGAAAGAATCAAGAGGCCCCTGCGTGGCTCAGTCAATTACGTATCTGACTTCAGCTCAGGTCATGATCTCGCAGTTCGTAAGTTCAAGCCCCGCATTGGGCTCTGGGCTGACAGCTCAGAGCCTGGAGCCTACTTTCAATTCTGTGTTTCCCTCTCTCTGTCTCTCCCCCACTCACACTTGGTCTCTCTGTCTCTCTCTCTCTCTCAAAAATAAATAAACATTAAAAAAAATTTTTTTTAAAGAATCAAAATTGTTAGTAGATGTGGGAGTTATAAGTGATTAGCTAATAATTTTCTGCATTTTAATTTTATACAGAAGAATGTATTTTATAATAAAGTTTATTTAAAAATGTATTTAAAATATAAAATAACAATACTAACTTCCATATGTTTGTTTAAGCCTTTTAAAAAAAAAGTTCCTTGTTTTTCATATATAGTTAAGAACTTATTAATTTGGACCTGCCAAATCATTATTAATTTGAATTTACAATATTTCAAACAAGGTTGGGTAGAATGTTTTCTTTGCCCAGAACTTTGTAAAAAATGAATAGCATAACAAATGGAGACTAAATATAAAATTACATAACACAAAATTTCAAGCCTGCACAACAGTTTCAGAAACATTTGTCTATGGCATTAATAGGGCATTAATCATACTAGCAACAAATTATACATTGAGTGATAGAAATAGGAAAGGCACAAGTATTTGCTACTATCTGTTGAATCAATGAATAAAGGAACTATTACACCCCTTGCTTTGAAGTGCTTACTGGATGCCAGGTGCTATTCTAAGGATGGGGATACAACAGTGACTAAGAAGACCAGAATCTCTGCTCTCAAAAAGATGATCACATTTTCCTAGGTGTAGAATGGAAGACAGAGAATAAACATAATAAAAAAAGACTTTATGGGACAGTAGAAGGTTGGCTTTCTGCAGGGGTAAAAACAGCCGGGTAAGAAAGACCAGGAGTGCCAGGGCATAAGGACGGAGAGGACACAACTTTAGAAAACCAGTGTAGGTAAGCCTTCCCACGAAGTTGACATTTGAGCAAAGACTCAAAAGCTGCAAGGGGGTTAGTAATGTGGGTATCTGGTGGAGAGCTTTCCAGACAGAAGGCACATCTGGTTCAAAGGTCTGAAACAGTGGGTCTGACATATTGGAGGCTCAGGGAAGAGGCCAGTGTGGGCCAAACAGAGTGGATGGAAGTAGAAAGAGTATCTGAGGCCAGAGCGGTAAGGGCTGGGAGAGGGGGACATGGTGTAGGACTTAGCTTTATTTCTGAATGAAATGGAGAAATCATCGGAGCATTTTGAGTGGAGAAGTGACATAATCTGACCTAAATTTTTAGAAACTTATTTATCATTTATTTGTTTGTTTGTGAGGTAGACCATATAGAAGTGAGGGTGCAAGCAGTGAAACCAGTTAGGACACTGTCACCGTTACTCACACTAGAGATGCTGATGGCTTAGACTGCAGTGGGATCAGTGGATATGGGAAGGAAAGGTCAGAATCTGGATGCACCTTCTAAGAAGAAACCATTGGGTTTTCCCTGATGCACTGGATAGGGGTTAAAAATGGAGACATCAAGGAGGACTCCTAAACTCGGGCTGTAAGCAAGTGATAGGATGTGGTTGCCATTAACTGGATGGGAAAGACCATATGCAGGTTGGGGTGGGGTGTATGATCTAGAGTTTGATTATAGACGTGACAGGTTGAGATGTTTTTTAACAAAGAAGTGACAAAGTGGAGAGGCAGTTAGATGTAGGAGACTGGCACTTGGGTGGTCCTGGGCTGCCTATGTGACTTTGGGAGCCATGAGCACCCAGACAGCAAATCGGGGCCGTGGGAATGAGTGAGATCTCCCAGTGGGGGGGGGGGCCCGGACACAGGAACAGAAGAGGGCAAGGGCTGAGCCTTGGGCACCTTAATTTTCAGTGATCAGGGAGAAGAGGAAGGGGTCGCACAGTGACTGAGAAGTAGAAGAGAAGATCTATAAAGCAAGTGTTCCCAGAGGAAAGGAGTTATCGACAAGGTGAAATGCCATTGTAGGTCAAGTGAGCCACAGACTGAAAAGCCATCATTCAGTTTAGCCACACAGAAGTCACTTGGTGAGCGTTGCTTTGGCAGACTATGGGGGCAGAAGCCTGCTTGGACCAAGGTGAAGAGAGAATGGAAGGCAGCCAGCAGACAATGTGTGTAGAAGTTTTTATGTAAGAGAGGGCAGAAAACTGAGTAGTAGCTAGAGAAGGAAGTGGTGGAGTTACAAGAGGGATTTTGAAGACAGGAGAAATAGCATCATGTTTATAAGCTGCCGATAATGAAAAGAAAAATGAAGGTAAAGGAGACGGGTGGGTGGCTAAAGTGATGTCCTTAAGGAGGTGAGAGCAGAAGGATTTTGGGCACCGTGACAGGTTGGCCTGAGGCAGGAGCACCGCAGTCCAGATCTGGAAGTGGTAGGGAGAGCTGAGCACATGGCCCAGGTGCCACTAGAGGGGCCAGGATACGGGGGCTCAGGGTGAGTTTTCTTCTCTTTGCTTTACTTCAAGGTGAGGAGTCTTGGTGGTTTGATTTTACCTTTCTGCCTTGAGATGATCATGATAGAGAATTAGTGCGCAAACGCTAGAAGAATTTTGGAGTACAAATCTGGTGTTGACAAGGGAAGCATGTACAGAACATGACAAGAGCTTGTGCTGGTCCCTTGGGGGACATTCCCCAGTACTGTCGGGAACGTGGCAGGTTCTGTCCAGACACCACAGTCTGAAAGTTGAATTCTTATTGTTTCTTGCGAGAACCTGATGGAATATCAGGAGGGGTGTAATAAGGCCCTATTGAAAGGAAGGGAGGGTGGGAGGGAAGGGAGGAGAGAAGAGGAAAAAAGGGAGGGAGGGAAGGAAGGAAGGAAGGAAGGAAGAGAAAGAAAGAGGAAAAAGAAAAGAGGGAGACTTATGTTGTTTTCCCTTTCTCTAGAACTCTGGAGAAGATTGTGACATTTAAAATGTTCATCACTCAGTTGAGCTTGGTGGTGTTTGATGACCTCACCCACCACAGAGTATCATCTGAACTTCTGAGACTCACACTGGACAGTGTTTTCCTCCAAATGGCCCCCATGACTGGCCACCTCCGCGGGGAGGAGGCCGCTGCAGCGCCCCTTCGGCCTCACTGTGTGGAAGTCTACTGTGGGGACCTGCAGTTAGACAACCAGCTGTATAACAAGTCCAGTTTCCACTTCGCGGTCTTAGTCTGCCAGGGGGAAAAACCAGAACCCATGCAGTGTCCCAAAATGCAAAGCCTCCTCGTATCCAGCAGAGAGCTGGAAGAATACAAGAAAAATTGTTTTATCAAACTTTGCCTCACCTTAACCGAGGGCAAGAACTTCTTATTCGATGATATTAACGAGTTCAGTTTTGAATTGAAACCTGCCCGGTTATATGTGGAAGATACATTTGTGTACTACATCAGAACTTTGTTCCGGACCTACCTTCCTGACGGCAACCTGGCCGGTCACCCTGAGGTACTCACAGGTGGCAAACAGGTGTTGCCCGCGCAGGTCAGACAGCACGCCAGGGCCTTGGTGAATCCTGTGAAGTTACGGAAACTGGTGATACAGCCGGTGAATCTCCTCGTCAGCATCCACGCTTCCCTCAAGCTGTACATAGCCTCTGACCATACGCCACTCTCCTTCTCAGTGTTTGAAAGAGGCCCCGTCTTCACCACGGCCAGGCAGCTCGTCCACGCCCTGGCGATGCACTATGCCGCGGGGGCTCTTTTCAGAGCAGGTGAGGTCACACGCTGGGGGTCCTTGATGAACTAGAGCCTGGGCCAAAAGGGATTGCTCCTGGGAGTGCCTCATCAACTTCAAAACTAGGGAGGCACTACTGTGAGAGGGGAAGAGTATGGGCTTTGCGGTTAGGCCTGGATTTTTTTTTTTTAAGTGGGCTCCACACTCCAACTTAACTGAAAGTGGAGGGCTTGAACTCACAACCCTGAGATCAACACCTGAGATCAAGAGTCAGAAGCTTAACCGACTGAGCCACCCAGGCGCCCAAGTCAGACCTGGATTTAAATCCACACTCCGCCACTGCCTAAGGCCTTGGGCAAGTTATTGAACCTCCCCAAGTCTCAGTTTCCTCATCTCTAAAATGGGTTTTAAGATTTCTGAGAGGATAAAATAAAAGGACTTGGCACTTAATAAACACTCAACCAATAGTAGCTTTTATATTTGCTATGATGCAACTTAGACTGTTAATTCCATTTAGCATACACTTTTTAGATCCCTGCAGGTCCAAGGCTCTGTATGGGCACATCAGTGCAGTCTGGAAAACCAGCCCTGGGCTTAAAAGAAATCCAGTTGTAGCTTGTTGGCTTCCTTCATTAAGGTCCATGAATAGCTGTAGGTGAGAAATTCAGAGGATTTGTGTGCCCATAAGATGCGTAAAGAGCCCTCTACCTACCCAGCGTGGCCCTGCCAGTCTAGACAGATCGCAAAAAGAAAGTGGTTAGTGTCTCGGCTTGTCCACAGACGTGAGATGGAAGTTTGTGGGGGGGTTGTTTGAATATGAATATGAATATTGTATGGTGAGTACTGTGTGCTGAAAGACAGAGTGGTCTCAGAATATTCTATGGTAATTGGCAACAAAACACATGTTCCTGACCTAAATTCACTCCAACATGGTTTCAGTTTGATTACTCAGCTCCTTATGTTCCCATGAATTCAGGCAACAAACACCAACCCGTGTTGGGTCTTGTAGGTCCTTTCTAGCAAAAAACATGGCAGTCTTCCTTTCTGAGAGTAACAAAGGAGAGAATGTTTGTAACATTGTACTTAGTGAAAGCATTCCCATATAAGCTTAACAGTGTAACAGTAAATGACCCATGTTGTTGCCCCACTGGTGAGATTACATTTTCTCCATAATGACATTCATAGAGTCAGTAAGGTTACCTAGAAGTCTTAACTGAAAATGACAAGATCAGGGGAGGGCCCTGCCTGCACTATTGTTTTGATAGCTTGCACAACAATGAAGAAAATATTTCTCTCTTGCTAAGAAATCACTTAAAAATAAGCAGTTAACATTTCAAATTTAATAGATGGGTATATTTATAAACAATTCCAGAAACTTAACCTTTCAGGCAGTGTTTGTTTTTAACATGAGAAGCGGGCACGTAAGTGACTGAGCTCTGATGTGGGGCCTGGGAAGAACTAAGCCTCCCACCAGGCCACCACATAATGCTGAGGTGTGGGGGGACAACCATGCAGGTAATGAGCTGGCAGAGAAACTCCCAACTGTGGCACCAAGGAGCCATGTCCCTGCAGCCTGTGTGCTAAAAATGCTCTGTTTTGTTTTTTGTTTTTAATGAGCTTTCACAAGAACATTCTGTTTGGATTTTTTGTAATCTACCTAAAAATCCTCTAAGCTGTTGTCCCAACCTCATTATACTCTGGGACAAGAAATTCTAACATAGAGGGCCAAGTTTTTAGAGCCTGTTGAGAATTCTGTTACTAGAAACCTACAGACAAAAGGAGATGGTAGCAGGTTACCAGCACCCAGGTAGAAGAGGCTTCGAGAGAATGTACTAGCATCCTCTTGGAGGAAGGGGGAGGGCTGGCCTGGGAGTGAACAACTTGCATCTGTATCTCACGTGGGTCAGGATTCACCCACTGAACTTGACTAGAAGGTTCTTAACTGGGATGGTCGAAATACCCTGACCTCATTTCTAGGGAAGTTTGTGGCTTCACCTTGAGGAGGTTTTAAAAGTAAACAGTCAAGTAATTAGAAATGAATAGCCTATTTGAAGGAAAGAACGTGGGCTTTCTAATCTCCTGGGGTCCCTCTACACCCAAGTCTCAATTTGATAGGAAGTCAGACAGACACTCTTTTCCAACCAAATCTCCAAACATACAGGCAAAGGATACTTGCTTCTGGACGATAAAGAAGGAGTGTCCTCAGATACTTCCTGCCCGTTTCTGGCTAGCTCCCATGCTGCTGAGAAGTAACTCTGGCCCACACATGGCCCTCCCGTCAGGCAGTGCTCCTGACCCAGGAAACCTACCCACCTTCGGGTGGCTGGGGGAGCCAGATGGGGAGGCTGGGTGGGATCCCTTCACTCTGCGCCCACCGTGCTGACTCTGAAGGGCCCATTGTAGATGGTCTGTGCTTGGCAATATCTTACTCTCCTTTCTTTATCCTGTGTGTGAAATCTATGGAGAGAAGGGGAATTAAGATGTTTCTAGAACAACTTGCTACCTGCAGGTAGAACCTTATGACTATTCCAGGTTAAAGGGAATCTGCTGTTTCTTTACCTGCAGAGTGAGCCCTCCAGGGAACCGTATTCCACAACCTTCTTCAGCACCCTGCCTGCCCATTGCAACCCAGGCTCACAGAAAGAGGGTGGGTGGGCTGAGCAACGAGGTAAACCTCGTTTGGAAACCCAGCCCACGTGTCCAAGCAGTGGGGAGATTGTGAGCCCTTGACCTAATCTCAGAGCCACACTTGGAGACAGAGTAACACCAGGTCAGCCTCATCTCGGTCCCCTGAGGCTGCTACCCCTGAGCCCAGGGAGAAGCCCAGTCATTAGCTCATCCTTATGTAAAGGGATATAACAGCACTTCATTTGCACAGTGACCTTGAGCATGAAATAAGCTGAATGCCTGGCACCCAGAGGCCCTCCCATTTATAGTTCTTACCTTCTGGAACTGATTCCCTCTTTTAACCTAAACCCTAGTGGTATCCTCCTGATGTTCCAGAAAAGAGGAATGGACTCAAAATTTAAGAATGTCTTTCTCTATGTGTAGGGGCTGGGCCCGGAACCCTTTAGGGTTCTGGCGTGGTTCTTGCAGCCACACCTTGCTGACCCTCTGGGACCAGTGACTTGACCGAGGGTCTGTCTCAGGCTTATCCTCCAAGAATCTACTGGTGAGGCAGGATTCGCTCGCACACGCGTCCTGTCCCCACGGCCTCCCCACGAGAGCACTCTTGGCCACAGTCTGGCGGGGGGTCCGTGGTTCCCAGAGGAAGTCACCTGTCTACAATCGTGTGCTTAGCCCTTGGCCCTGCCGGCCCCTCCAGTCCACTGGGTGAAAGTGCTGAGCCCCCTCCCCGGGGAGCAAGGTGAAGGGAAGCCACGGTGAAGTTCACGCACAGCCGCGTTCCCACGAGACAGCATACACCACAGTCAGGCCACTGAGCAGGCCGGCCCCTGGCAAGCCCCTGCTCAAATAGGAAACCAGATCCAAAGCTCCCCTCCTGGGACACTGGAAGGGAACACTCCCTCTCACTAACCTAATCAGTATGTCCATGTCACCAATGTTTACACAACTGAAGCTGGGGTTGAAGGGGAGACATTTGTCTGGCTTCAGCTCTGCTCCAAAGGAAAGCACTCAGCTGGGTAGGATTGGGAAAGATTAAAAATAACTCCTCCATCCTTGTCAGAACTTTGCCTCTCCTTTGCAACACCCCATTTAGCATCTGGCCTCCTCCCCCTCCTGGTGCCTCCGCTGCCCTGAGGTGGTTCTAAAGACAGCTTCCCAGCCTGCAAACACCTGCACCCTGGGAGACCGCCTTTCCTCGGGTGCATGGGAACGCGTGTCCCCTCGCACGCGGGTCCCTCTTAGCGGGAATACAGGAGACTCGGGCAGGGAAGTCATATTAAAGCTATTTGTGAGGCTGCCAAAGGATCGCTTTGATTTATAAAGTATGAAAGTTTGCCATTTATGAATTCACAGTGAATGAGTTATTTCCCAGATTGTGCTCCAGAGGAGCTTATAACATTCTCAATTCCAGTGTGAAAAATGAATTGCAGGGAAAATGGGTCACTGTTCCCCAATGTTGAAAGTGCCGCATTGAAGGTCTCAGTCGCCCCTTCCCGTTGGTCCCTTCCAGGCTGGGTGGTTGGATCTCTGGAAATCCTCGGCAGCCCCGCAAGTTTGGTGCGAAGCGTCGGGAATGGCATCGCCGACTTCTTTAGGCTTCCGTACGAGGGGCTGACCAGAGGCCCGGGAGCCTTCGTGAGTGGAGTCTCCAGAGGGACAACGTCATTTGTAAAGCACATTTCCAAAGGTAGCTACTTTGGTTTCTTTTCATAAAGCCTCATGTTCATTCCTCCCCTTATTTTTCCTTTTTGAAGAACACATTACAGCTTTCAGGGCCTTCAGTGTGCCTCTACCTTTGTTTAGCCCGTTAGATTGCCGTGAAATGTTGGATTTGTAACAAAGCTCACATCTAATGCCTTATGTTTTAAACAGATCGCTGCTTGCCTGCAGTGTGTGAAAATGTTTCAGAAACTTCAGAACCTTACACCTCCCATTGGGAAAACAAGCATTGGCTCAACTGTTATTCCATGCGATAAATACAGAAATATTAAAGGTGTTCAGGACTTCTGCTACACATCAGCAACCCTACACTGTGTTGCCTCTTCATTTTTTTAAATGTAGATACAGTTGTCATAACTTGCGGAAGGACATGGATACGTTTGGACGTGGAAGCGGATTTGGAGGGGACCAGCCAGCTTTCCTCCAGCATATGCCACATCAACAGTGCCATCTTGTGGCCCGGATAGGTCACGGGGCACAGAAGCCAGACTGCTGCCCGCATGAAGGGGAATGTTTTCGTTTTACCCCTGTGTGTGCTTGACGATATTTTGGTCAGGTTGGCAGTGACTCGGGAACTAACAAGGGCCATCTGAGTCCCCTTTTCTTCTCAGCAGGAGGCAGGGAAAACAGGGCAAAGGGCTTCTCCCCCATAAAAGGCTTTTTAATGTCAACAGTGCTGCAACTCTGTTATGAGTGGGTAGGTTATAGAAGTCTCCAGAAGGCTCAAAAGCAGAGGAGCCTGAAATATGAGCGCCCGTCGTCCTAGAGGGGGGCTGGCAGGAGAATGGCAAGAGCAGTAAACCGAGTTGTGTGGACGAGGCCGGGCCCACTCCCCTGGGCCCCGGCCGTCCGGGAGGCCTGTGAGCTGAGAGCCGGAGGAGCTCACCGATGAGTCACTGGCGGATTTCTCACTCCCGACACTTGAGTCTTTGTGGTTCTGTTGTTTTTATTTTCAAATAAGACAACCGACACCTGCTAAACTGAAGCCCGCAGTAATTTTAGCATACTGACTCACTGAATGTGTTTTACACTTGTTCTCTCCTTCTCTTAGGGAAAACTGTCTCATTTGCTGCTGTCTGCGTGTGCACGTGGACTTTTTCTTTTTAGATTACTGGTAAAGATGCAGCGGCAAAAACGACATCTTCCGTCTCCTCTTGGAGCCGGACATCCTCTCACAGATGAGTGAATTCGTTAGTGTCAGGATCTGTCCATTGATGTCTTTCAGTGTGGCTTCACTGAGACCTGTACAGACTTGCCAGAAAACCCGACATAGTCATGGCTTTCCCGTGTCCTCTCTCCTTTATTGTCCTCACTGTTTTCAGTTAACACCCCGAGAATCAAAACCGCACATGTTCTGTGCGGCACCAATCGTTGTTGCCTCTGAATGTCTGGTGATACAGTTTAGGGTCTCCCTCTGCTATGAGAGATGAAGGGGGGAAATAAATTTTATTCCTAAATAGAAATATTTCTTTACAATCTAAGATTCAGCAGCATGACCTTAACCTTTAAAATGAGAGCAAATTTTAACTTTCAAAACTGGGCCTCAGTGAGGACTTCAAAACTGAGTGCTCTAGCCAAGCCTCCACCATCAAACAATAGCGAATGCTACTTTCATCTGAAACTCTGGGCATTTTTCTGGCAACAGAGATTCTCGCCTGACCCGTTTTGAGGCGTGCCGTCACCCTGGTGAGCAAGTGTTAATCTTCGCCTTTTTTTCACAATTTTCTTCAGGCTGTTGCTTCAAGCTGCCCAAAGGAAGCCCCCGTCACTCACCACCTGGGCAGGTCCCAAGGCACCCCTCCCCCACCACCAGCCCTGTGAGGACCGATCCCCGGGGGCCCCCCATGTATGTGACCATAAGGCCAACCCACGTGCTCTTGTGCCCTCAGGTACCCTCACCTCCATCACCAACCTGGCCACGAGCCTGGCCCGGAACATGGACCGCCTCTCACTGGACGAGGAGCACTACAACCGGCAGGAGGAGTGGCGGCGGCAGCTGCCCGAGAGCCTGGGCGAGGGGCTGCGACAGGGCCTGTCCCGCCTGGGCATCAGCCTGCTCGGTAAGGAGCTGTGGGGGACGCGCGCTCATGGCTCTGCGGGCCGGCCAGGTGCTCAGTTCCCCGGGACTAGGGGTGGTTGTACGGTTTCCATCCTTCCTGCAGGCAAAGCTGAGGCTCAGGGAGAGGAGGGCACTCCCTCTGCTTCCTGCCCTGCATCCATGAGGCACTGGGACAGGACCTCCTTACCAAAGCCATCAAGCAGCCGTGATGGGGCCGTCCCCTGACCTTCCCGGATAGAGGCTCACCTGCACAGATGCCCAGGCTCTACCCACCCCCCACCCCCGCCCACATAAGTGTCCTTCCATAGGCGCCCCCCCAAGCGTGGGGGTGTCAGCGCAAGGACAGCAGCACAGGGCCACTGTTCGCTTGTCAAGGTCACAGGCAGACGTTGTGCCACGCCCTCTCCGCCATGCACATATGGCAGACGCTCACCTTTGAGAAGCACTTCAGCGGCGTGCGAACGTCACATAAACTTCAGTGAGGAGCCCGCTTCTCCCCTTTTATTTTTTTCAAGAGTGCAGGCTCAGCCTCAGAGTAATTACTGTTTGTCGAGCAGCCAGATGGTATAGTTAGAAGTGAAGATTACCGTGGATATTTCCAAGGACTACAAATGTTCGAAAAATAAGTTGCTTTGGAAAGATCTATAAAAAGGAAGCTTCAGAGCTGAAATTTTGCAGAGCAGGATTTTCAAGGGTATCTTTTGTTTATTTGTTTGCAAAGGAATTTAAAACTGTATTGCTTGGCAGCTGGCCTGCTGTGCATCAGAAGGAGTGTGCATCTCAGGGAGATCAAAGTGCCCAGAGCGGGGAGAGCAGAGGTCAGACAAGATGAGCTTGAAAGGATTTGTCCTCTCTCCAGTCTGCAGTTCTAGCCTCAGCCCGCAGCGCAGCCAGCCGAGGCCCTGGGAGGAAGCAGTGAGATGTTAGGTCAGGTCAAGTTACTGGAAATTAAGTCGTAACATTCTGTGGTGTGGGGCACTGTCGTGTGATGATGCGCGTGTAAACTGGGAGGCTTACGTATGACCTGGGATGGAACTTCCAGGTAGAGGAGCAGTCCGGAGGCCAGGGTGTCTGCTCCGGGGAAGGCACAGTGGCGTGGGAGCGAGCCACATTCCTGAGGGGCCAGCGGACCCAGACAAGGGTGTCAGGGTCCTTTCTTTGTGACCTCAGGCATGTTCTTCTCTTTTCTGAACTTGGGTTTCTCCTTTGTAAATTGGGGCTGGTAATAACATGATTTAGAGGTAATAATAATGACCTGTGCCAGGCAAAGTGTCCGTGTTTGGTAAACAGCACCACTGATACTCATTATTAGGTTCTGGTAGCAAAGAAACTGTAATAGTTGCCTCATTTCAAAGAGCGTCCCACCAGAGAAAGACAAGCAGACAATGGCGGAAGCAGTCTTGCTTTAGTTTCAGTTCAAGGGATCAAGTTGCTGGAACCACAGGAAGTGACTGAGGTTATCTTGGAGGCTTCGGGTCATTGGTTGGGGTCTTTGGGGCCTTTTTTGGCTAAGAATCATGGGCTTCTAGGCCCTCTACACTGGGCAGGAGAGCTTCCTTCCCTCTAGCCAAGCTCTGTTTGGGGTTCACAGGTGCTCAGCAGAGGAGACCCGAGCTGGCTGGCCTGTGGCTGTGTCCCTCCCAACCAGTCCGTCCTTTTCCCACCCAGACAAGCCCACACCCGCTACCCAGGTGCCACTGTGTAAAATTGGGCCTGGTGGTAGAAATCCATTATGTGAGGAACCACGATCCTCCCTCTGCGGTGTCCCACTTTTTAATTCGGCGCCTGTTGTTAACCAGGCCAGAAAGTCCTAAAATCTTTGCTCTATCACGTCTTGTACAACCTCATATACATGCGAGGGAATCATTTAGTCTGTCTGTGAAACTTCTTCTGTGAGTGGGCTCACAGTCTTTCTGCATTTCTGGTAATTTCCAAAGACCTGGGAGTTCTGTGGATGATGGAAATCCCTTCTGGGTGTGTGCTGACTGTGCGTGCAGGCAGCCGCCTGACCTTGGGCCCCCAGGAGCACCGCCTCTAGCCGCGCACCCTGAGCAAGGCGCCCATTGCCATGCTCCTCATTTTTAGTTCCCAGTGGGCATCTCCGAGTTGGCTCCAATCTGCCGCCTTCCCTCTGGGAGTTCAAGAACTCTCTGTCCTACTCAATCACCAGGTCATCTCAAAAACGTCCAGTCCTAGAACTACCTGATGTGTAGCAGGAAGATGAGAGGAGGGACAAGAGGAGGACCAATCAAGTCCCTCACCTAGGAAATTCTAGATTTATCACCGTTTAATTTATCCCCAGAAATGGTGCTTACAACTGCTAAATGCAATGAAGTGCCTGATTGAAGCTAGAGCTATTATCATTTTGTTTGAAACCCATGCTGAGTGAAACCAGAATATTAGTTCCTCGGTTTCTTCCTCTAGAAGAAACATTTACAACCCAGTTAGCAAAAATATTTTGAAAGACCACTTGAGAGTCGACGGAGCATTTTCACATGTGTCATCCTGTCTGATCTGCAAGCCCTGGCACAGATAGGAAGTTAAGTGACTTGCCCAGGTCACACCTCCACCAGGACAAGAGCCTGGGCTTTTTTCCACATGTCACCCACCCTGGAGGGCTCCGAGCCTGGAAACAATCAGGATGTGGAGAGACTGAACAATTGAAAGTTCCAGGGTAGGAAAAACACATTTTCCCCAAATGTTTATGGGTTTGGTGGGCCTTCTTGCCTCTGTTTCACCCTCATGGGGACACTGTGGAGTGTTACGAGGTCCTTGAAAAATCAAAGGGAGTCGTTAGCTGCCGTGCCCAGCCGCGTCGCCCCAGTCAGCAAGGAAGTGTCAGCCGGCGGAGAGATGCCGCCGAGGCGCTTGGACGAGCGCCACCAGTTTTGAGAGAGCAGTGGCTTTGGGGAAAACTCTGTTTAGCCTACAGAATTGGTAATAAGGCTTCCCCACATTTACCAAACCCACTCCCCAAACACCCCCCTTTCTCCTGCACCCTGGAGTCCGTGCTGGGAGAGGATGTGAGCTCCGTGTCACGGTCACACTCCGTGTTCCCTCCCAGACGTGACTTCTCTCTCGTGAATACCAAAGGCAGGATGTCAGAGCTTGCTTCTGTCATCCCCTTCTCTTGGGCCGCTGCCTGATGGCCGAAGCACTGCCGGATTTCCCAGCAGCCACACCCTCCGTGTCCACGCCACGCTTGGTCTGCCCCTCGGAATCCCACCCAAATCGGCCTCTCCCAGGTGAATCGGGACATTTGCCCTGGAGTGAGTGAGGAAGAGCCAGGCACCAGGACTTGGCACCGATGAGCAGTCCCGATGCCACTGCCGGCCGTCGGCAGGCGGGTTGCAGTTAGTGGAGAATCTGGGAATAACAGAAGTGCTTCCTCCCCGGTGAAATTAATCCGTTCTGGCCTCAAGCTAGAATACCTCCCGTACTCTGTGTGTAGGTTTGGTTCGTCTCTGAAGTGCTGTGCCGTACTGCCCGCCTTAGGCCTGTGCCTCTGCTGTTGGGATCTGAAAAAAAAAAGTGTCCAAAGTAAAATTACAGCACGTGGCGAGGGCAGCACCAAAATAGCCACGTAGGCAGGAAGCTTCATAGAGCGGCGAGCAGTGTTTTCCGCCCAAGGCTGGGGAGGTGGTCCTGGAAGAGTGAGGGAGGCCCCCCCTTGCTTCACAAAGAAAGCCTTCCTCCTCCAGCTAAAGGGTAGCAAAGGGAACACCTCCCGCCTCTGCCTCGCCCGGCACGCGCAGAGCGCACGGAAACTCCCCTCCGAGGCACGCTTCCTTCCGCACCTCCCTTCATCACATCACAGCCAGCTCCATGTGGCCGCCCGCCCCGTGGGCCTGATGCCAACAGACAAGTTTGGGGATCAGTTTCCACTACTTAGAGCAGAGGTCAAGTATATGACAGTAAATAATTTACCAGTCGTGGGATTTAGGTGGATTAGACCTAATAAGAGAGCCTGCTGAAGCCCTGAGAGAAGCTGCCTCTCTCCGGGCACGGCTGCAGATGCCGCGAAATGGCTGCTAGTCTCTCACGGCCTCTCTGGTCTCCGGCTCGCACCTGGTGACCAGTGAGGTGTTGGTGTGTGTGACAGGCCAGCTTTTCCCCTCCAGGGTCTGGTGCTGGGCCGGGGCATGGGATCTGACAGCTCCTTCTCTACCTCTGAGAATCTAACACCTTGTCATGAGGTTCAGATTTTCCACTCTCTGGGCTGCCCAAAGAGTTTATCTATCAAAGCCGCGGTTACTGAGCCCTCCCTGTGGCTGGTGGCCGGAGAAAGTGGAAGATCAAAGGGGAGTTTCACTGTGATACCTGTTTGCACTTAGGCAGGTAGAAGTTAGAAGTTAGAGCTCTGTATGGATACTCACGGCCATCAAGGCTCTACATTCCTCGTAGAGGTTAGGCCTGGCACGTTAAAGGGAAGTGGAAGCTTCTCCATGAAGTAACCACAGGCCCCTCAACTCAATTTTAATAGTCTTAATGGAAATCTGTCCTTGAGAAAAGGCATTTCTTAAATAATTTAATCTATTGGTGAGTTTGTATTTCCCTCCGTTTTCCTACTGACTTAAGCTTGGAGACCTTTCAAAGAAATCAGATCATGACGTTACAAAAGTTGTATTCTTTTTTTTTTTTTTTACATTTATTTTATTTTTGAGAGGCAGAGAGAGACAGAGCACAAGTGGGGGAGGGGCAGAGAGAGAAGGAGACACAGAATCCGAAGCAGGCTCCAGGCTCTGATCCGTCAGCACAGAGCCCGATGCGGGGCTCGAACCCACAAACCGTGAGATCATGACCTGAGCCAAAGTCGGACGCTCAACCGACTGAGCCACCCAGGCACCCCACAAAAGCTATATTCTTTGATTTGATGCTATTCCCTTTGAACTGTCTACCCTGAGATGATCTGAAGAGAAGACCCCACGGTTCTTGCCTCTGCCGTGCACCAATGGTGGCCGCCACCCCCATTGACACTTCCCAGCTGCTCTGACTCCCAACCTCGTGGATGGACAGCAGAACATCACAGTCCTCCTCCTAAGCACACGAGGCAAGCTCCCCAGCCTGAGTGCCGGGAGGGGTGTCTGGAGGGCGCTGAAACAGTGACCCCTCGGCCCTCCACAGGCAGGGCAGCTGGGTCCACTGGGGAGCAGCGTCCTCTGCCTCCCCAGTCAGTTGCTGAGAAGGTTTGGGAAGATTTGGTCAAGGCTGAGAAACAGACCCGTCGCCTCAGGTCATTCTTAATCTGTCGATACATAAATTTAAATGGCTCTGTCCAAATTCAGAGGAATGGAATCCATGAAGAACTTTCCCTTTACAATTGACCCGAAGGAACTGGCCTTTGTTTTACTGGATTTTGTTCAGGGGAATATTACTTGAAATTAGCAGGTCATTAACAGAGACCTGGAAATCTCCGTTTACCCAAGAGACTTTGAATTAGTGGCATTTGGAATAATGGGTTTTGACATGTACTAAAATTTCTACCAGGGGGACTCTGCATTTTCCATCCTTTCCATTAATCCTAGCAGGACTGAGTTGAAAACAGAAAATTCTGTCAAGAACTGTAATAAAATGTTTACTTCTTACTGAGCTAGAGAACCCTCCACTCCATCATTGGGGGAAAGAAAAAACAAAACAAAACTGGGACCAGTGAAGCCCTTATGAAGTCTCAAAGCAAGAGGAACAAGAGGAAGGACCCACAGGAGGCTGAGGGATTCGCCCTCCAGGATACCTGACCGGGCTGCCCCCTGGGAAAACCGCGGGAGCAGACTGCTGAGAGCAGGGTAGCTGTTCTGAAGTGAAGAGCAAGCGGCCAAACCTCAATGGAAGTAGGAAGGAAGGAGGTTTTTCTAAGACTGGCAGACCGGAGAGCCTCTTTTATAAACAGGATCAGTGAACAGCTTGGTGGTTTAGAGCTGGGCTGGGACTCTGCCTCTCTAGACTCAAACCCTGGCTCAGGCATAGGACAGCTGTGTGACCTTGGGGACAAACTCCTTAACCTCTCTGTGCTCCTCGGCCTTATCTAGGAGCTGAGGATAAAAACCACGTCCGACTCCTAGGATTATGAGGATTAATGATCTCTTACAAATAACACTGGATATAGTCCCCAGCACATAGCAAGCACTCAAAACAGATTAGCTATAATAGAAATAATTGCTGTGTCAACAATTACATTAATGTATTATTAAAGAATTTCTCTTATCACTATTAAAAGGGAGAACATGGAAAGGGGACAGTCTCTTCCAGTTTTTTTCACCCTCTTACGTCAGTGAAAATGTATCAGGCTGAGCAGGCTTGCTCTCTCCTCTTTGTCTTCTGGACAAAGGCGTGTGAAGTGTCACTTTGGAATAGTCTGACTTGGTTATTAAATTCTGAACCGGACTTCACAGATCCTAACTGTGATGGACCAAAAACCCAGGCTGAATATTATGTTCTGGTGAAGATCATACATGTCTAACTCAGTGCTCCATGAACTTACGTAATTGATGAATAAATGTATAGTAAAGAACTTCCTAAGGAGGGTGCATTTTCATCTTCGATCCACATAAAACCGTCTTCTGGATTGAAGGTTTTCTCTTTCTCGGGATTTTAAGCCTCAGTCCTCACTGGAGGCATTTGCTGTCTTTCAGGTGCAATTGCTGGCATAGTCGATCAGCCCATGCAGAACTTCCAGAGGACATCGGAAGCTCATGCTTCAGCAGGACACAAGGCCAAGGGTGTCATCTCGGGCGTGGGGAAAGGAATCATGGGGGTGTTCACAAAGCCCATCGGAGGAGCCGCTGAGCTCGTGTCACAGACCGGCTATGGTAAGTCGCGGGGCACCCGACAGGCCAGCTCAGACGTCACCGATTAGTTTGCGATTAGGGTCTCCGAGTTAACGTAGGCCTTCGCATGGCAAAGCAGTGAAAATAGAATGGATACATCTACAAGTAGGCAAATAGCCGTCTTTCTCAGCTCCTTACACTTATTTGTGCAAAGGGTAGAATCATACTACTAATCATAAATTATAATAATTAAGGGCCCAGGAAATCAATTTGTAATTTCATTATATCTATCTCACAGAATCTTTTTACAGTACATCTAAATAAAATAGAGTTTAGTGAGAAGAAACCAGTGAGGTTGAAGGCAGTTGAGAGCGATATGTAGAAAATATTGAAGCAGAGTCTAGAACTATTACTTTTTCTGGTGACCAGTTTGAAAGGAAAAGTAGGTTATAAGGCAGGAAGATATCTGTGTGGAGGCAGCATGTATGTATTCGGAGAGAGAGGAGCGTGTGTGTGCCCGCGGGCGTACGTGGGTTCGCGCACACGCGCTCACAGAGCCCTGCTTCTGCAGACTCTGGGCCGAGTTCCTGGAAAGCCTTTCCCCGAGCAGACAGCTGTGGGGAACGGGCTCGTGGCACCACCTGCTCTCGGATGGTGGGGTGCCGGGCCCCTCCCATGCTCGTGTACACGCGGGAGTGATGGGTGTGCGGCAGGAAGCGCCTCCCCCCGTATTATGTTCTGCGCTCTTGGCAGAGCGCACCGCAGTGCCCTGACCAACAGGTGACTGCGACTGTTCCCTTTTTCCCGACACTCCTTGCCCTCATTCTGGTCCTCCAGCCGGCTGTCTGGCCACTCTCACAGACCGCAGGAGGGCTGGGCTGTCAGACACGCGAGCCCTCTGCCTCTGGCCATAGCGGCCGGGGTACATCTCACCGCAGGCACCCCGCGCCTCCGCGGGGCCGACAGGAGTGTCTGAGAAGAGGAGAGCGGGAGACAAATGCCCCGCTCCGGCAACCATCCGGAGGGGCTTTCAGAGACCACACAGATGCGAACATGTGTTCCCCTTGGCTTTTCCCCTCGCCTCCTCCCTCCCCGTTTCTGTCTCTGTCTCTCTCTCCCTCCCTCCCTCCCTCCCTCCCTCTCCCCCCCCCCTCCTTCCGTGAATGACATTTTCACTCACAGGGAACGGGGCACAAAGAACCGCCATAGCCCGAAAGCGGCCCAGGCACACTCCCTTTATCAGATGCTTACACATCAGTAAACAGCGTTCGGTGGCTGCAGACCCCAGCCCATCCTTCATAAATCCCTTTGTTCCTCACCGGGAGTCTCCCGGGCTGAGAACCCCTCCCGTAGGTCAGAGCATCTCGGAGCAGAGCTTCACGTGGCCTTGTTGCTTTCCATCATTCTTGTAAAACTTTTATTACCGCACTGAAGGTTTTACAAACCACTAACTCTCAGTCTAATGACTGTGCCTCGTTTATAAACATTTACAAGCCCTCGGGAAGCACACATGCAGTACCATCTTTGGTTCTGGAGAGTCTCTTTGGAGGCCGCGTGGTGCTGCTGGGTGCCCTCGTTCGGTGCCGGCACCAGGGGGAGCGTGTAATAAACCGGAGGCCCCACGAGTGCTCATAAATGTAAATGGATTCGTGTTTAACAGCTGGATTAAGTCACTGAAATACTGTATCTAGGCAAACCATGTGCCTTTGTGTGCATCTCTGTGTGTGTTGTGTTTTTTATTGTTTGCCCAGCCCAGCACAGATACAGAAGTATTGTAACATTAAGCAAGGAAGTCAGCTAACAATCTTGACTTTATCGCATAAACTGTAATGGCGTGTGAGCTGTTGCTCAGGATGGATTACTCCCAGGAGCGTGATGCTTCCGTTAATTGCCAGTCCGGCCTATGCTTGGACTGTCGTTCACTCATTTTTCAGTTTGTAGCTAATGTAAGATCGCCAGAGTTCAGAGTGTTGCAGTGTTTAATGACTATCTATCCATACTACCGCTTCCAAAGACTTGACATCATTTTGGATCTGTAGTGTTTTATGGATGGCTATAAGCAGATGACATCACTATACCGTGGAACTGGTTTCCAGAAAAACAACTAGTAAAACACCCTTACTTCTCTCGCCACAGGTATTTTACATGGAGCTGGACTTTCTCAGCTTCCCAAACAGCGCTATCAGCCAAGTGATCTACATGCTGACCGGGCCCCAAACAGCCACGTCAAATATGTCTGGTAAGATTATCTAGACGCTTGTTCAGCTGCACACGCATGTTAACAGGGCCTGGCTTGCTGTCGAGCTAACAGCCCCTACACTTCCAGGGGAGCCCTGGGTGGGGGGGCGCGAGGAGCAGCCACGTTCGGCATCTCAGGCGGCGCGAGGCCATCATAGCACCAGGGAGAGGCTGCCGTCCCCAGATGTGGGACGCCTCTCGCGCACCCCTCGGGGGAAGCTGCACGCTGACGGAGCAGCCTAGGCCTGCGAGGGGACCGGGGACTCTCCATGAAGGCAGCGTTCTGATCAGCGGTGACGTTTCTAATGGGAAGAAAAGGAGCTGGTCAGAGCCAAGGGAAATCCTTGTCCCCAGGAAGGAGCTGGATTCGGTTGACCAGAATCAGTTTGCGAATGAAAGTGGCCATTACGTGTGAGGCTAAAGTTGATCATCAGATTGGCGAGGGCCCTTTGCCCTTGGGGACCTTCGCGTAAGAATGCCCCAGCCCTTGGTACAGTGCGCACTGATACAGGACCATCTTTTCCAAACTGGCTTCTAGCCTCACTTCTCTCCTCTGAAACAGGAAAATGCTTCAGTCTCTGGGCAGACCGGAAGTCCACATGGCCCTGGATGTGGTTCTGGTGAGGGGCTCAGGCCAGGAGCACGAAGGGTGCCTGCTGCTGACCTCGGAAGTGCTCTTCGTGGTGAGCGTCAGCGAGGACACGCAGCAGCAGGCCTTCCCTGTCACGGAGATCGACTGTGCACAGGACAGCAAGCAAAACAACCTGCTCATCGTGCAGCTCAGGCAGCCGCGAGTGGCCTGCGACGTGGAGGTACATTTCAGAAAACGGGGTGACTGCGCGGCTAACGGCCAGGGAAGTGGAGACCACCGGTAACCAGGCAGTTGGGGCTGCAGCCTGTGGAGGCTGCTGGGGACTGGGAGGGCCGTCACAGGAAGCGGCGTGGGGGAGGGGGACTAGGGGGCCAGTGCGGAAGCAAGTTGGGAAGCCCCAACCCAGGTGTGTGTGTGAGGCTTCCTTAGGGGAGCCCAGCAGCGGGCCAGATGGACTTGAGGCTAGGGGCTATGCCACCGTACGATCTGAACAAGGCGTGGTCGTCGGGGTGCCGGGGTGCTGAAGGAGATGGGACAGCGGAGCTCCAGGATACACAGGTGTGTCCAGGAAGGGCCAGGGCCGAGGCAGCAATTCTGTGCTGCTGCTCCACAAAGCAGGCACAAGTCTGGTGGCACAGGAGAGGACTGCCACGGAAGTGAGGGGACCGGGAAACAAGTTCACAAACCAGGAAAGAGGTCTCACTCTCCCCCGTTTCCACTCCAAGACCTCACGGGTCAGAATTCTGGGCACGAATCTCTTTCCTCCCCCTGCTCTGTACTGTGTGTGGCTCAGCGTTCCCTTTCCCACGGGGCAGATTCCCATCCCTTAAATACCGTGGGGCACCCCCTGGGCTGCCGCTTAGGCTCTTGGGGCAGCTCTCTGGCCCAGCCTGGCCTGTTCCTGTACTGCATGCTGGCTCCCGACCACACAGAAGTTGCCACGGGATGGAGGCCCAGGCAGGGCACACTGGGTGTCAGGGGTGAGCCCTGACAAGAGCGACACCAGCTTCCTACAGTCCAGCGGCAAGCAGGTGCACCCCGTGGAAAACTGCTCTGTTCCTGCCTCCCCACTGCCTGATCCAAGGGTCTCTAAGAGTTGACCTACGAAACAGACCTATTTTTCCACTCAGCAAGGGGAGTGCAGGTCAGTGGCAAGCTGGGACCTGCTGGTCCTAACCTGAGGACTGATGGCCCCAGGAAAGGACAGCAAACCTGCCTGCGGCGGGTCCTGCCCCGTTCTTTATTTTCTTCCTGGTATGGGAGCCTGTGTCTCCCTCACACCGCTGTTTGGGTAAAATTATCTGAGAAGAGGGAAGACAGCCAACCACAACAACTCTGAGATTTCTCTAGCTTCTTGGATCCTAATCAGTCAGGCTTTAAGCTGGGGCTTGGCACTAGGCGCACATTGCTCTTCGAGTTGATGACTTTCTGGGAATAAACAGAGGTCAGATGTCCAGGCCGACTTTAGATCTGCCAAAATCTTCTGATCCAATTGACAATAAAGCAGCAGTGATCTGACTACAGGATTTGGCAAGGGACGGTGTCATTATCTTCAAGTCCTTGGTCCCTAACGAGAAACTTCCAAGGCCCTCGGGAATCTATCGTTATTCCTTAGCTGCTTGGGAAATATCTCATATCTTAAACTGAAGACTGGAGATTCAGCTTTTGTTGTTAAAACGGTCTCTACTGTCTTCAGTTGTGATCCTTCTCCCTTTGGCTTTTGTTTGAGGAGGGTACTGTGGGGAATTATCATAGCTGGGAAGGAACAGGCCTGCTTCTCTAGGGGTTAATGAGATGATAGCTGGAGTCACCACTCCTAGAAGTTGCCAAGGTTAATTGAGACCATGGGATCACCGAGTTAGAGGCAGAAAAGCACCGATGCTCTGGACACCATGCTCAACACTGGTCTTCCATCGGTACTCGGGGAGAACAGGGGGCTGGATTAAGGGGGAAGAGGCCGGAAGAGATGACTGAGGGCAGGAATAGTGCAGGGCAGCTGTGGAGTTTACCCAGCAGCACCTGGCTGTCCCGGCACAGGACAGAAATGGTGGAGATCCAGTACGCGGTCAGCCCCCAAATTCTTTCTCTGAACCTATCCCACTTTACCTCCCCCAACTCCTAAGAAACAGGAAATAACTGCCCCCTCAGTCCTGTGTCCAAACCCTACCCCCCTTCCCCACTCACCCCAAAGGAGACCCAAACTTTACAACAAAATGCCCATTTCTTTTCTGAGACAGCACACCCTTCCGTAGGAGTGCTGTGACCCAGTGTATGCGCAAAACGAGGCGGGGGAATCACTCGGCAGTGCTGCTTGACACGGGGACTTTTCCTCAGCTGCCGTGCTCATGTCAGTCAGGACTAGTCACCTGCAAACTGAATCCACAGATGTAAACCTGGGTTAAGAAGCCTACCTGCTGTCTTCCAGGGAAAACTAAGAACAGTATTTTTAGATCTTCATATAAAATGGCTTTTCTGCTTTTTTTGCTTCAGATACTAGGAAACACAGCTCCTTTGAAATTTGGAAGGAATTAATTTGTACATGACATCACTCAGTATATTGAAATGTGGCAGGATTCAAGTATTTTTAAATCAGCATTTGCTTTTCTTGGTTAAATGCAGCCATTTTTAGGGTAATAATTGCTTAATATGCCTGGCATATTATTGAAATCCCTTATGAGAGGCTCAACATGAGTCAGAAGGTCAATTTATTCCTTGGCCAGGTTCCTTTCACAGCACGGGTTTTCCTGTGCTGCTGTTCAGGAGGAGCAATTAAGACTTTCTGTGTTTTCAAAGCTTTCCAGCTGAATTCTGACCCCATCAAATGATATCATCAGAGCTCTGGCCTTTGCCTGGTGGTACACAGCTTTCATCTGTCAGTGAAACTTTGGGGGCCTTTATTTTCTTTCCCAAGCTTCAAAATAGGAGATCCGAACTCTAACGGATGCCCTACTTATTTTTCTGGCAGGCCCTTACTCCTTACCGTCTACTGGCTTTGTACAGCTTTTAAGACACCCTTGGCTGCACTGTTTCTGTGCCCTACACAGAAACACAGAAATTCTTTACATTACTACTACTTTGAGGACTCAAAAGCCCTTGTTAATTCTTACCCGGAGTGATCTTGCCAACATTTGGTAGGTACAGAACCACTGAAAAGGCCAGTGGCTACCTGATTCCCACAGATCAGTAGTTTATACTGGAAACATCCCAGTCCACGTGATCTACACCCCAGATAGCTACAAAAGCTCAGGGTGGGAAGAATTTATAGATCCAATTGCCTTTGATGGGTGCTTTCTCAGAAAATCTCACTTAAGAACTTAGGTAGTATATCTCAGTTCTCCTATTTGAGTTCCACTGAAGATGAGCCAGACTTTTATGAACCATAAATGTACTTTGCATCCTCCCTTTTTTTCCATAAAAATTTCCCCTTCCTCTGCCCAGTTTCCCCCACCACCACCCCCCCCCCCCCCCGCCAACCTCTGGCTTTAAATCCTAGTGTTTATAAAAACAGAAAATGTTACAGTTCAAAAGGTATTTATTTTTTTTAATGCTCTGTCCAAAGCCACTGGTTTGAAAGAGGTGCTCTTCTCCAGAATTTTTTCTGTCAAACTTTAGAGGTTTAAGGAGACAGGCAAACAGAACTTTTATTTCAGGATGCAAGTTTAATGTTGATTTATGCAGAGGAAAGACACTCTTCTTTGTTCCTGAGCTGGTTAGTAAAGAGCAGTGACAGATGTTTAATAGTTAATGAGTAAAATGTTACCAAATCATCAACTTCAAACATGGGAATTTCACACAACACCAAACGCGTATTCAAAGGAGGTTGTCCTAACAGTCCCATGCAGAGCTTCGTTTGTACTGCTGAAAGCGCAGTGTTATCACTGCCACAGCTCAGAGGAAAAATAAAAAGCACAGCGTTGGATAAAAATGGCTTTATTAGAGGACCTCAAAGCATAATGCACAGATGTATGAGTCAAAAACAGAAGGAATACTTTGGTCATGGGAGTCCCATTATGAAAATTTGGCAACTCAAGACTTTATTTTTGGATCCTAGGTGGATGGAGCCCGAGAGAGACTGTCAGAACAACAGTACAATAGACTTGTGGACTACATCACAAAGACATCCTGCCACCTGGCCCCCAGCTGCTCTTCCGTGCAGACAGCATGCCCAGTGGTGGCTGTGGAACCTCTCCCCTCCACGGTGAAAACATACCATTATATGGCCGACCCACATTTTGCTCAAGTCTTCATTAGTAAATTTAACATGGTAAAAAATAAAGCCCTGAGAAAAGGGTTCCCCTGAGTACCCTCTGAGGTGTTGATCCCTGCTTGTACAATTTATTTTTGAAAAAGAAACGTAACTAGTTCTGATAGTATCTAAGATGAACACAAGGCCAATACTTTAATTATAGGTAGTTTTTCAGCCTCTTCTAAAATTAATTCCTTTCCCTAAAACTAAAATGCAGTAAATAAAAAACATGTTCCTTTCCCATTTGGAGACATTGATTAAAAGTCTCTGTTGTCATCTCATCACACATGTATTCCCTTTTGCTCTCTAATAGTATTTGCTAAATTGTTTACTATAATTAAGATCTGTTAACTCTCTGCTCTAACACAAAATGTGGTCAGGCCTTAGAATGGAGAGACTGGTTAAAACTTCATTCCCAACCGCATCTGTTTCTAGGCTAAAACACTATCTTGGCCTAATACTCTCGTCTGCAAATGTTTGGAATCTTTAAGTGCTTAGGATTTTATTGTTTAACTTGTTAAATTTATTACTTAAATGTGATGCTCTTCTTTAAGTAAAACCTGCTATGTATGTTCCTACTTTAAAGTCTGCATTTTACTGAAATTTACAAGACATTCTCATGACTGTCCAGCTACACTGTGGAAAAAATGTCTCTCCAATTCGTTTTAGCAAACCAACTTAGAGTAAATCCAATGTCCGTCAATGAAAACAGAGCACCCAGAGTGCTCAGACAACTAGGTATTCCCTTTGACACTCTCTTCTGGAAGGGTTTTAACAGGATATTCATACTGCCCTGGGATACTGGAGGGGAGTCAAGAACCCCAGTGTTACTTAACCTTACCAATGAACCAGTCCAAATAGTTTATTCTGAATTGATCCAATACAAAAATATTCCCAGTGACTGATATTATTTCTGCATTTAAGGATGGATTTTTATCAAGACTCTGGGTTACCAGATATCATCTTTAACAGTAAAAATCTCACTCTGATTAAAACATTTTTACTGACTATATCCAAATTGGGTCTACAAACTGTTACATACAACTGTGAAATGCTAAAAATTCAATTTCAAATGCCCACTAATTTTTAATTAAATCTCACATGTCATTGGGCATGAGAAGTCACTATGTAGTTGTTTCTGGAAAGTGAGACTATTAATGAACAATTCAGCCTGAATTCGAAAAACTGATTCTTCCACTAGTTTGTTGTGTCACACTCATTTGGGATAGTGACAGCTTTGTCAACCTCAAGAGTAACTATTTTTAAGAATGTAAATATGTATTAATTATTGTATCTTTTATGGTCATTTTGGCATACTACTTCTAAGAACTGTTATATAAATTGTTGAAAATAAAAGGAATCCTTGAATTACTGACCACACACAAATGTGTACTGTCACCAGGTGTTTTCCAAATGCAGGTTTTCACCAATTCCTAGGTTTAATATGGCTCACATTAGGACCCAAGAATTCTGTGGGAGTTAAAATGGTTAAGAAACAGTTTTTGTTATCCTAATAAAGTGCCAGTGGTAAAACTAGCTTAGGCTAAAATAAACTTGATTTTTAAAATTCTCTGTATTACTTGGATCACAAAAAAAGCATTAATAATTAATATAGGGGAGAAAGGTCCTAAGTCACCCCCCCACCACCACAAAAAAAAAAGTTCCCACACTCTTATTAACAGATATTAATTACCCTAATACAACTTTTTTGGACTAGATCTATATTCCAACTTACATATACATACTGATAGCTCTTTAACAGTGAGTAAAAGAACCTTTATATTTTAATTATCTATTACATCTGGCAATTAATCCAGCAGGGCTACCAAACAGTGACAATGAAGCCCAAGGACATATCATACAAAAACCGTTCTCTGTCCCTTCTAAGAGCATAGAGAACAGTAGCTTTGTAGACTCCTATAGACCTCCTTAATTCATGACGCAGGACCAAGAAAGGCACCTAGCAGTATTTCAGTGAAATTAACCTCAAAGCAATAAAAAATATCCTAAAACAATGAAACCATTAAGAAATCTTGAAATCAAGTTATCTTCCTAAGCTTCATAAATACACACAGTTAAAATCTCTTAATTCTGATGCAAGCACAGTGAAGTATCAATAAGAATAAATGAGCAAAGACTTACTGTCCACAGTATCTGTTAGTTTATTTATCAAGACAAACTATTCCATGACCCAATATTCATGTTTCATACTTCTGGAACACAGGTCAGTGACAAACTTCCATGGAACTCAACCCAAAGAAATTCTGTGGAAAAAAAGTGGCTTAGTTAATGACAAGCATTCTCTGCTAACACCTCACCACCCTTAAGGTCACATAAGGTCTACTCCTGCTACTGGAGCCTACACTTGGCTTACTCACCTTTTGCCCAGGAGAAAACCATTTCAGGCAGTCTGGGCTCCAGGTTCACTCTCTGCCAAGGTCCCTGACCATCCTAACCAGTTTTGGGTATATGACACCTTACTCTGACTTCTTTCCATTTACCAAATTCTGCCTTTTTCCTCCCTCTCAAGTCCACTCTCCTCCATTCCCTTCTCACATCCACATACTGTTCTGAAAAGCAGCAGCCAGTCTGTTCTAAAGAGTATTTCTATCTTTGTCTCCAAATCTTTTTTTCTTACTGGTTTTTAAACACAATCAGCTTCTCATTAAAAAAAAAAAAAAAAAAAGGTAAAACTAACAAGTATTTAAAAATTAGCCTGTTAACGTCTGATTATGAAATGCATATGCACTGTGGTAACTGTGAAAACGTCAAAGTTATAAGAAAACCAGCACTTAAGATGCAATACAGAACCATTAATATTTTCTTGATCTTTTTATTTTTACCTTCAGTCTTTTTTCTTCCCTGTATAATTTTTACTAAACATAAAACACCCTTGGAGCACCTGGATGGCACAGTTAAGCATCCAACTCTTGGTTTCAGCTCAGGTCATGATCTCACAGTTGGTGAGTTTCAGCCCTGCATCAGGCTGTGTGCTGACACTGTGGAGCCTGCTTGTGATTCTCTTTCTCCCCATCTCTCTCTGCCCCTCTCCCACTCACACTGTGTCTCAAACTTAAAAAAAAAAAAAAAAAAAAAGCATACCCTTTATATAAAATATTTTCTATTATATAGTAATCTCATGTTACTTTGTGAATAGCATTTCTAATGGACACAATATAGTCCATAGTAGGAGAAAAATCATAATTCCTTATCAATTTTCCAACCTTTAGAAATAAAGTTCTTCTTATTTTTTCTATCGTAAGTTATATGGTAGATACTTCATACACACATCCAACTGATTTCAGATAGTTCCTTTAAGATAAATAACTACAGGGGTGCCTGGGTCGCTCAGCTGAGTAAGCGTCAGACTCTTGATTTCAGCTCAGGTCATGATCTCACAGTTTGTGAAATCAAGCCCTGTGAAGGGCTCTACACTGAATTCTCTCTCTCCTCTCTCTCTGCCCTTCCCCCACTCTCTCTCTCAAAAAATAAACTTAAAAATTAGCTACAGCAACCAACACTAATAAAACAAGAAAAACACACAAAACGGCAGGAAATATCATGGACTTCTTTTCCTTGCTCTTGCCCCACCCCATCCTTGGTGCAGCACAAAGTGCTCAGGAGGAAACTGACAATTCCTGGCTCTTCCCTCAGGACAGATGGTAAAGAATAAAAATCGCTTACAACATTCTGACTTGTTTGAGAGCTTCCCAAGGGACTTTTCTCTAACTTGCCTATCTCAGAACACCGGAAGTGTGTGGCATACTTGAGATATCAGACTGCAAGCTGCTGAAAGTTGTGGTGGGTCCCAGGACACAAGAGCTACAGAGGACCTTCAGGCTCACAGGCACCTATGGGCAAGAGACTATGGGCAGAGGAATAAAACAGAACACCTAACGCTCTATACAGGTAACAGGATGAGACTCTTAGAGAAATTAACACTTAAAAAGCAACTGAGTATATACAAGAACTGGAACAAAAATGCATGCGTACACGCGCACACACACACACACTCAAGAAAGATGTATCTCCAGAAAAAGTGAGACAACCCTGAGCCTTTATGCCGGGTTGTTTAGTGAAGATCTTCCCCTGCATGGAGGTAATCCACAAAGATGGGGAGGGAGTGGCTATTATTCAAATGCCCTAATTTCAACAAAAGACATACAAAGAAAGGGAAATGTGGTCTATTCAAAAGACAAATTTTCAAAAACTGACACTAAAGAAATACAAGCCTCTAACTAAAAAGACTTTAAAACAACAGTCTTAAATACTGCTCAATGAGCTAAAGGAGAACTTGGACAACTAAATGAAATCAGGAAAATGATATACAAACAAAGTATCAACAGAAAAATTGTTTAAAAAAATCAAAATTATGGTCCACAAAAACACAGTAACTGAACTGAAAAAAATCTCTAAGGGGTTTAACAGCAGACTCAGACAAAAGAATCAGCAAACTTGAAGAAAGTTCATTTGAATTATTGAGTCTGGGAGGAGCACAAAGGAAAGAAAATGAACAACAAAGCTTACGGGACCTGTGGGACATCATCACAAACATCAATATATGCATTATGGAACTCCCAGAAAAGCAAAGAGCAAAAGGCTTATTTATAGAAATAATGGCCAAAAACTTCCCAAATTTGAGGCAAGAAATGAATATACAAACACAAGAAGTTACTTGGAAGTAGGATAAACTCAAAGAAGCCCACATCAAGACACTATAATCATGCTCTCAAATCCAAAGACAATGGATCTTAAAAGCATCAAGAGAAAATCGATTCATCACCTACATCACCTCTGTAAGATTATCAGTGGATTTTTCAGCAGAAACCTTGCAGGTCAGAAGGTTGTCAGATGATATATTTAAAGTGCTCACAAGTCAACCAAAAAACAGTATCTAGCAAAACTGTCCTTCAAAAATGAGGATGAAATTAAGACACTCCTCGATAAACAAAAAAGCTAAAGTATCAGGAGTTCCTCACTAGACTTGCAATGGGAGTTCTCCAAGTTGAAACAAAAATATACTAAAGAGTAACTTGAAGCCATGTGAAAATATAAAGTTCTCTGGTAAAGGTAAATATATAGACAAATATAAACCAGCATCACTGTAATTGTTTCAGAACTCTTAAGTTTGTAGGATTTAAAAAACAAAAAGCATTAAAAAACTATAAATCTATGTTAACGAGTATGCTATATATAATTTGTGACTAATGAAGTGGGGGAGGAGAGTTGTTAAAGAGTAAAATTTTTATTTGCGATTGAAAATATCAGTCTGAAGTAGATTGTTGTCATTTTTTTTTTTCAAATATATTTACTGGGGTGCCTGAGTGGCTCATTCGGTTAAGCGTCCGACTTTGACTTGGGTCATGATCTCATGGGTGTGGGTTCGAGCCCCGCATCAGGCTCTGTGCTGACAGCTTAGAGCCTGGATGGAGCCTGCTTCTGTCGCTCTTCCCCCTCCCACTTGCACTCTGTCTCGGTCTCTCGCTCTCAAAAATAAACATTAAAAAAAAAAAATTTATTTATTTTGAGAGAAAGACCAAAAGCATGCATGAGCAAGGGAGTGGCAGAGAGGGAAGAAGAGAGAAAATCCCAAGCAGGCTCCACACTGCCCGCACAGAACCCAACACAAGGCTCAAACCCATGAACTGTGAGATGATGACCTGAGCCAAAATCAATAACCAGAATCTTAGCTGACTGAGCCACTCAGGTGCCCCAGATTATTGTAATTTTAGCATGTCCTAGAAAATACCAAAGGTAACCACAAAGAAAATATCTACAGAATTTACACAAAAGGAAAACGAACAGGGAATCAAAACATGTCACTACAAAGAAAAAAAAAACAAAAAAACAAAAAAAACTAAATGGCAAACGCATTGAGAGGAAAAGAAGGACAAAAAAGCTGTTCTACAGAAACAATAAAATGGCAAAAGTCTTTCCCTATCGGTAATCATCCTAAATATAAATGGTTTAAACTTCCCAAATGATACAGAATGGCAGAATAAATAAAAAACAGGATCCAATCATATGCTGTCTACAGGAGATTCACTTTAAATCTAAGGACACCACACAGTTCTAAAGTGAAAGGATAGAAAAAGATATTCCATACAAAATAATAATCAAGAGAACAAGAGTGGCTGTACTATCATCACACAAAACTTTAAGTCAAAAGTTACAAGGGACAAAAACATTATATAAAAAAGGGTCAATTTACCAAGAAGACAGAACAATTACATATGCACCAAACACCAGACCTTTCAAATATATAAAGCAAAAACACTAACAGGTTGATGGGAGAAACAGCTCCATAGTAATGTAATATCCCACTTTCAGTACAGTAGTCCCCGCCCCTTACCCACTGGGGACACATTCCAAGACCTCCACTGGCTACATTCTAAAACCTGCAGTGGATGCCTGAAAACATGGATAGTACTGAAACCTGTACATACTATGCTTTTTCCTAGATATACATCCCTATGACAGTTTAAATTATAAATTAAGCAAAGTAAGAGACTAAAATAGGACTTTCCTAATTGTTAACAGTAGACTATAAAAAAAATTATTTAACTGTGGTCTCTCTCAAAATATCTTACTGTACCATACTCATCCTTCTTGTGATGTAAGATGATAAAACACCTACCAGATGAGGTAAAGGGAGACGAATGACATAGGAACTGTGGCGTAGCATTAAGCTACTACTGACCTTCTGACAATATTTCAGGAGCAGGATCATCTTAAAGGACTACAGTTAACCACAGGTAACTGAAATGGCCGAAAGTAAAACCATGGATAAATGGGAACTACTGTAATGGCTAAAGAACTAGACACAAGATTAAGACAAGAGGACTTGAACAACACTACACACCAGGTGGACCTGACAGGTACAGAACAGAACATGCTACCTAACACCACCACAAAACACAATTTTCTCAAGTGCAGACACTGTCCAGGATAGACCATATGTTAAACCACAAAACAAGACTTAATAGATTTAAAAGGCTGAAATTATACAAACTGTCTTTTCTGATCACAATGGACTGAAACTAGAAATGAATCCAAGAAGGAAAATAAAAAAAACCGACAAATATGCTGAAATTAAACATGTTCTTTTTTTAATTTTTTTTTTAATGTTTGTTTATTTTTGAGAGAGACAGAGGGCAAGTGGGTTAGGGGCAGGGAGAGAGGGAGACACAGAATCGGAAGCAGGCTCCAGGCTCTGAGCTGTCAGCACAGAGCCCAACGCGGGGCTCGAACTCACAAACTGTGAGATCATGACCTGAGCCGAAGCCAGACGTAAGCTGAAGTCGGACGCTCAACCGACTGAGTCACCCACGCACCCCTAAACGTGTTCTTTTTAACAACCAATGGGTCAAAGAGATCACAAGGAAAATCTTGAAAGATTTCAAATCAACGACCTAAGTTTAACACCTTAAAAACCTAGAAAAACTAAACTCAAGGCTAGAAAGGAAATAGTAAAAATTACAATAATATAGATAAATCAACAAAATCAAAAGCCAGTTATTTGCAAACATCAACAATACTGGCAAACCTTTAGGCTAAGAAAAAAAAAAAAAAAGGGAGAAGACCCAGATAACTAAAAACAGAAATGAAAGGGAACATTACAACTGATTTCACAGAAATAAAAAGGATTGTAAAACAATGCTATAAACAACTCCGTTGACAAATTAGACAACTTACATGAAACAGATTAATTCCTAAACTATAAATCAGGAAGAAACAGATAATATTAAACAGACCTATAACTAGTAAGGACCTTCTAATAAAGAAAAATCCAGAATCAGATGGCTTCACAGGTGAATTCTATCAAACCCTTAAAGAATTTACACCAATCCTCCTCAAGCTCCTTCCCAAAAGAAGAAGAGGAGGAGGAGGTTGTTTTCACATCTTAAACATTTCTGGGTGGGGACGAACTGCCCCCTACTATGTTTTCCTAACCATTTCCTATGTTTCCTCTTGTGAAAACATGATTGATAATTTCATTAAATATAAAACATTCTAGAAGGCCAGCATTACCCCAACACCAAACCCAGACAAATATATAATACAAGAAAACTACAGGATATCCCTGATGAATATAGATGCAAAACCCTTAACAAAATACTAGCAAAGAGAATTCAACAACTCATTAGAAGGATTTTAAACATGAGGAAGTGGAATTTATTCTTGATGATTCAACACACTACAATCAATGTAATATACCACAGAAGTAAACAAAAACCACACATCATCTGAATGGAGAAAACTCAACTGAAAAATCTGATACCTTTTCATGATAAATACACTCAACAAAATACCTAGTAATAAATCTAACCAAGGAGGTGAAAGACCTACACTCTAAAAACTAAGACACTGATGAAAGAAATTGAATGGAAAGATATACCATACTAATGGATTCAAGACTTAATAAACATTGTTAAAATGTCCATACTGCCCAAAGCAGTCTAGAGATTCAATGTAATCTCTATCAAAATGCCAAGAGCATTTTTCACAGAACTAGAGGAAATAATCATAAAATGTATGTGGAACCACAAAGACCCTGAATAACCAAAGCAATCTTGAGAAAGAACAAAGCTAGAGTTACCAATTCCAAATTTCAAAATATCTTACACAGCAACAGTAATCAAAACAGTATAGTACTGGCACAAAAACTGACACACAAATCAATGGAACAGAGTAGAGCCCAGAAATAAATCCACACTTATATGGTCAATTAATCTACATGACAAAGGAGGCAAGAACATATGGGGGAAAACACAATCTCTTCAATAAATGGTGCTGGGAAAACTGGACCACTTTCTTATACCATACACAAAAATAAATTCAAAATGGATTAAAGACCTAAATGTGAGACCTGAAACCATAAAATTCCTAGAAGAAAGCATAGAAAGTAATCTCTTGGATGTCACCTTAGCAACATATTTATGGACATGTCTCCTCAGAGAAGGGAAACAAACCCAAAAATAAACTATTTGGACTATACCAAAATACAAAGCTTTTGCACAGCAAAAGGAAGAATCAACAAAATGAAAAGGCAACCTACTGAATGGAAGAAGATATCTGTACACTAAGTATCTGATAAGGGGTTAATATCCAAAGCATATAAAAAACGTGTACAATTCAACACCAAAAAACCCCCAAATAATCCAATTAAAAATAGACAGAAGACCTGAACATTTTTTCCAAAGACACACAAGGCCAACAGATAAGTGAAAAGATGTTCAGTATCACTAATCATTAGGGAAATGCAAAACAAAACCACAATGAGATATCACTTCACACCAGTCAGAATGCTAGTATCAAAAAACCAGGGGATAACAAGTGTTAGCAAGGATGTGGAGAAAAGAAAACTCTGGTACACTGTTGGTGGGAATGTAAATTGGTGCAACCACTGTGGAAAATAGTACAGAGATTTTTCAAAAAGTTAAAAACTGAATTACCATATGATCCAGTAATTCCACTACTGGGTGTACACACACACACACACACACACACACACACACACACACACACACACTTCTTACTCAGCCATAAAACAGAATGAGATCTTGCCAAGTGCAACAATATGAATGAATCTACAGGATATTATGCTAAGGGAAGCAAGTCAGGAAACAAACACACAGAAGCATATGTAAGGGGGAGGGTAATAGGGAGATGGGTAAAACAAGTGAAAGGTTTTAAGAGGTACATACTTCCACTTACAAAACAAGTCATGCAAATGAAAATTAACAGTACAGGGAAACAAATAATAAATCAGGAACAAATACAAACTACCACAACATAATAAAAGCCATATATGGAAAGGCCACAGCTAATATCATACTTAACTGGTCAAAGCCTGAAAGCTTTTTCTCTAAGATCAAGAAAAAGATAAGGATGCCTATTCTTACCACTTCTATTCAGTAAAGAACTGGAAGGGCTAGCCAAACCAAGTAAGCAAGAGAAAAGAAAGAAGACATCCAAATTGATAAGGAAAAAGTAAAACTATCTGTTTGCAGATGACCTGGTCTTATATGTAGAAAACCCTAAAGATTCCACAGGGAAAAAAAAAAAAGAAAAAGAAAAAGATACTTAGAATAAACTAACTGAGCAAAGTTGCAGGATACAAAATCAACACACAATAGTCAGTTGTGTTTCCATCTACTAACAATGAATAATCATAAAAACATTAAGAAAACAATTCCAATTACAAAAGCATCTAAAAAAATAAAATACACAGGAATACTTAACCAAAAGTGCAAAAGACCTATACACTGAAACTACAAAACACTGCTGAAAAAAAATTACAGATACAAATAAATGGAAAGGCATCTCATGTTCATGAAGTGGAATACTTATAATTGCTAAGATGTCCAAAGTGAGCTACATATGTAATGCAATCCCTACCTCAACAGCATTTTTGCAGAAGTAGAAAAATCCACCCTAAAATTCAGAGAGACTATAAAGGGACCCTGAATAACCAAAACAATCTCTAATTTCAAAACTTACTATAAAACTACAGTAATTAAAACAGTGTGGTACTAACGTAAATATAAACCAATGCAACAGAACAGAGCCTAAAATAAACCCTCACATACACAGTCCAAAAATTACCAACAAAGGTACCAAGACCATCCACTTGGGAAAGGACCGTCTTCTCAACAAACACTATTGGGAAACTGGATAGTCACAAAAAATAAAGAAGTTGGACCCTTTTTGAATCTCTTATCTCAAAATTAACTCAAATGAATCAAAGACCTAAAGGTAAAAGCTAAAACTATAAAACCTGTAAGAAAACATTAGAGAAGCTTCAAGACACTGGAACTTATAAGAAAACATGACAGGGGCACCTGCATGGCTCAGTCGGTTAAGTGTCCGACTTTGGTTCAGGTCATGATCTTGCAGTTCATGGGTTCAAGCCCTGCACTGGGCTCTGTCCTGACAGCTCAGAGCCTGGAGCCTGCTTTGGATTCTGTGTCTCCCTCTCTCTCTGCCCCACCCTACTTGCACTCTGTCTCTCAAAAATGAATAAACAGTAAAAAAAATAAATAAAAAAATTTTTAAAAAGAAAAAAAGAAAACATAACAGAAGCTTCATGACATTGGATTTGGCAGATTTCTTGGATAGGACACCAAAAGCACAGGCAACAAAAATAAAAATTACATAAATTAGACCCCATCAAAATTTTAAATGTCTGTGCAAAGAACACAATCAACAAAGTGAAAAGCAATCTTTAGAATGGGAGAAAATACTTTCAAATCATGTATCTGACAAGAGTTTGAAGAACTACAACTCAACAACAATAAACCCCAATCTGATTAAAATGGGGGAAGAACCTGATTAGCCATTTCTACCAAGAGGACATACAAATGGTCAACAAGCATGAGAAAAGATGCTCAACATCATTAACCATTAGGGAAATAAACATGAAAATCAAAATCCAGTACCACCTCACATCCATTAGGATGGCTACTTGGGGGGGTGGCGGGGGGAACAGAAAACAAGTACTGGCAAGGTATGTAGTGAAACTGAAACCCTCCTGCACTGTCGACTGAGTATAAAATGGTGCAGCTGCTATATTAAACGGTATAGTGGTTCCTTACAATAAAGATAGAACTACTATATGATCCAACAATTCTACTTCTGGGTACCTACTCCAAAGTATCAAAAAGAGGGAATTTAAAGGGATATTTACATACATCACAGCAACATTATTTACAATCATCAGAAGGTGGAAGCAATCCAAATGTCCACCAAAGGTGAATGAAAAAGCAAAATGTGATATATACATACCATGGGATGTTATTTAGCCTTAAAGAGGAAAGAAATTCCGACACATACCAAAACGGATGAATTTTGAGCACATTATATTAAGTAAAATAAGCCAATCACAAAAAGACAAATACTGTATGTTTCCACTTAAATAAAGTACCTAGAGTAGTCAAATTCAGAGACAGTAAGTAGAGTGGTGGTTGCCAGGGAATGGGGGGAATGGAGAGTAGTTCAATGGGTAATTGTGCAAGATGAAGAGTTCTGGAGATTGGTTGTACAATAATGTGAAGGTACTTAACAATCTGTATTTTACCACAATTTTTAAAAAATTTTAAACAGTAACTTCAAACAGCTATATTACCTTTACATTCCAAAATCACTTTGCACTCTGAAAGATACCAGCCTTCTTCATCTCCTCAAAATCTTTCATGGAATCATAATTTCTGTAGAAATCTGCATACGCCTTCTTTCTTGGTTCGGCCACAGCAAACTAAAAAGTAACATATCCCATTAGGGCTTATTTTTTAAATCATTAGAAACAATATCCAAAGACAACACAAATCATAATGTTTGTGTTCGTTCACCTTTAACTTGAACTCTGTATTTCCTAAGACAAAGGTTAGAAGCACTGACACAGATGGAAAGGAAGAACCTCATGGAAACTACTCAGCAAGAGGGGCCTTCCTTGCTTGGGGACAGATTACTCCTTTTGTTGGGTGTGAGTGTGTACACTGGTAAGAGCCAAATGAAGATACCCAGAAAGCTAAAAGGTTTTAGGGAGAAGACAGCTGCCTTCCCTCCAGCAAAACCCAAATATCCCCACAGCTGACACATGCTAAAATATTCTGGTTCAATTTAAATTACATTAATTTCAAAGGAGTCAGATCAATTCAGTACCCACCTGCCTCTAAAAGGCACAAGAAGCTTTCTATCTGGTAAGAACAGTTCCAGGTAATTTACACTTCAACATCATTTAAGCCCTTAGAATAGATATTGAACTGTTTTTCAGATGAGGTATTGGAACTCAGAATTTAAGTAACCTGATTAAAGTCTAGGAAGAAGCACTAGTTGGTAGATGGGCCAGCCAGGATTCAAACCCGGGTCTTTCATTTGGCAAAGGTTTTATTTTCCACAAAACACTACCTAGTGGATTTCAATGCATGGGTTATATAATACAAAATCAAATCCCATCCTGCATTAAAAAAAAACAGTAAAAATTCGTCAAGTGCCAAACTACATCCATTAAGGTATTGCAGACACACACAGAATCATGACACTTGGTATGAATATGGTAAGAGCCCTTTACTTGACAAGTTTGACTGCCTCACCTCCTATATAAATTCCCAACTACTTTCTTCCAGGGAGACCAAGAGGCAGGAGCCCCAATGCAACCCTCTGAATGCCAGCCCATTACCCAGAAGATAACTGAGCATTTCTTGTTAGAACAAGAAAAATATTTTTCCTTTTAAAAACATGGTATGCTAGGGGCGCATGGGTGGCTCAGGTGGTTGAGCGTCCAACTTTGGCTCAGGTCGTGATGGCATGGCTGGTGAGTTCAAGTCCCGCATCAGGCTCTGTGCTGACACCTCAGAGCCTGGAGCCTCCTTCAGATTCTGTGTCTCCCTCTCTCTCTACCCCTCCCCTGCTCGCACTCTGTCTTTCTCTCTCAAAAATAAACATTAAAAAAAAAAATTTTTTTAATGTATAAATAAAAATAAAACCATTGTACACTAAGGCAGACAAAAATAAAGTAAAAGGCTCAGTGAACCCAAAAAATAACAGCAAATGGGTGTTACAGCTCTACCTAAATTGTTTTGTTTTGTTATACTTGAACTAGACTCTTTTTAGGTCAAAAATCTGGTAGTCAAAAAAAAACTATTAATTTAGATCCACTACACCATGAGTTACTTGAAAGCCATAAAATCTATATCTGAGGCCTTACACAAAACAAGCTAATACCTGAAAATTTAGAACAAGCCTAATTTATATAACAGCAATTGCTCTACCTACAGGGGAAAATCCCTTCAGGATAAGTCTTGTCTCAAAATCTAACCCATATTCATGAATTTTGGCTTAGCAGATTAACTTAACCAAAAATGATTTACTGGTGGGCAACTTCATGTAAAAAGCATAAAAGCTGATTAAAATTGTGAGTATAAGTCAAACTAAGAATGAAGGCCAAATCAACAAAGCAATCTACACTAACTGGACAGGGGTAATGAAGGAAGCGAGCATCCACCAAGAGAATCAAGTTTACACCTGCCTTAATTCTTTAATAAGAATTTGGATTCCTCAGTGCTTTGGGAACTTTCCATCCAATCAAACACTAACTGTACACAAACATTGACTAATCTACCAAGCAAACTTTAAAACTTTTCATTCAGAATAGATGGACCATGGGTCTGCCATGGTCCCAGCTCTTAATTTAGTAGAAGAGACACAACCTAAAGCACGTACTATTTAAAATACAATGTGCCCAGGGGCACCTGGGTGGCTCAGTCGGTTGAGCGTCTGACTTCGGCTCAGGTCATGATCTGGCGGTCTGTGAGTTCAAGCCCCACGTCAGGCTCTGTGCTGACAGCTCGGAGCCTGGAGATTGCCTCAGATTCTGTGTATCCCTCTCTCTCTGCCCCTCCCCTGCTCATGCTACGTCTCTCTCTCTCTCTCTCTCTCTGTCAAAAATAAATAAACATTAAAAAAAAAAATTAAAAAAAATACAATGTGCCCAATACTGTAAAAAACAGTCTGGTACCAAGTGACTGAGAACCTAGCAAAGCACAACCAATGCATCTGGAGGAATAGGCTGCAATTCCATAAAGGAACATTTGAGAATCTTGAGGATAAACTCGAATTTGCCACGCGGTGAGATGAAGACATTACTGTTATATACAAACTCATGGGAGAAAGCAGAATTGGGTAACAGCAACTACTTACAAAGGGCTGGAGAACAGGGTGTAGTAGGACTGCTGGAAAGAGGATGAAAAGGCAGAAAGGACTAATCAGAAAGTATCTTAAAATCAAAACTAAGTTTCAGCAAATCATCCTTGATCCATTAGTAAGCAATGAAACCAATTTAGAAGATTGCAGCCAGTAGTTAATATATTTACTACAGAGCAAAAATTTGAAAGCCACTGCATACTGGGCATTCAGGAACCCAATGACACAACAGATCTATTCTGGGTTTTTTTTTTTTCTTTAAGTTTATTTACTTATTTTGAGAGACAGCAAGCAATGCAAGCAGTTGAGGGTGAGAGAGAGAGGGAGAGAATTCCAAGCATTAACAGTGTGGAGCCCGACATGGGGCTCAAACTGTGAGATCATGACCTGAGCCGAAACCAAGCATCAGACACTTAATCAACTGAGCCACCCATGCACCCCAAACAGATCTATTCTAGAAGCCAAGGTTCAAAGCGGCAAGAATCCACACAAGTTACAAAGGCCTCAAGTTTGATAGTAACAATTAGGACACTGAGAGTGAAGAAATGAGTCCCCCAAATTTCTCTCCTTACCCCCACTTCATTTACTCATCCATCCATCCTTTTCCCACATTTATTTCATGCCCACTATATGCCAGGTAGAAAAGATCTCATGGAGCAAAGAGTTTATTTACTTTTTTGTGCTTGTCTCTCCAAAGGGGCCCAAAGCAAAGACCTCTTAGTGCTTTTTCTCAAGCTGTTCTCCCTCCCCTTAGCACTTCAAATTCACCCTTTCAAGGCACAAATTCTACCTTCTCTTTCAAAGAGCTATGATCTACAGTGTGACCCACAATATCCTCCTCTCCCACTGAAACAAAGACATCAATCAACTATCAGAGTACAGATCCCGAGTACATGGAGGACAGGGTCCTTTCTCTCCCACCTTTATTCTTCCAAACTGTATATAAGCTGCTCTAGAACAGCTCTGGGAAATGAAATGTTCTTTCATTGTTACTGTCTTGCAAGAATACCTAATTTTTTCACCTCCCCCAACTTGACTCTAACTTCTTTAAAGACACATATTTAGAGGTATATACACTTAGTATACTCCGAAGCACCTGGAACTCTATACCATCTACCACTGTACTGAATTTTAGATACTACATCTTATTCAACAGATACTTTTAAGCATCTATTTGTGGGTCAGCCAACTGACAATGGGGTGCCACTGTAAACAAAAAAAGCACCCTGCTCTAATGAGGCTCACAATATACTAAAAAATACTAGAACTAAACACTAAAATTATTAAGTACAAAGCGTTGCAAAGCTTTAATTCTCTCATGGGCCACTATGACACATGGTTATAAACACATGTAATACCATAAACATTTTTATAGAAAAAAGTTGTAAATGTAATGTGGAGACTTAGAGAAATAGAAAACATATAGAGTATGTTGGGGAAAAGGTGGCATAGGAAACACCAGGAATCTCTCCCAACCTATACAACTGCACTAGCACAATGTGTCTAGTGTAACTTTCCTGAAACTTTGGATCTCTTGAAGGCATACATCAGGCAGGTGGCCACTGTTGTTGCCCCCCCCCCCACCCCCGCAAGACTCTTTTTCACCCGAGCAATTTCCAGGGAACCTGAAGGGATAGAGCACCTTTCCCCCCGCCCCTTCATTTTTCTCTTTTTCAGAGCCAGACATTAAAGACTAGGACATTCAAAGCCTTCTACATATACAATTCTCAGAGAAATTGCAGAATGGATTAAAAATGACCCAACTAGGAGTGCATGGGTGGCTCAGTCAGTTAAGCATCCACCTTCAGCTCAGGCCATGATCTCACAAACCATGGGTTCAAACCCCACGTTGGGCTCTGTGCTGACAAGTCAGAGCCTAAAGCCTGCTTCATATTCTGTGTCTCCCTCTCTCTCTGCCCCTCCCCTGCTCCTGCTGTCTCTCAAAAATGAATAAACATAAAAAAAAAAAATGACCCAACTATATATGCTATCTACAACAGACTCATTTCAGATCCAAAGACACAAATAGATTGAAAGGGAAAGGGTGAAAAAAGATGCCCTATGTCAACAGTAACCAAAGAGAGTGGCTATACTAATATCAGACAAGGTAGACTTCAAATCAAAAAAATTACAAGAGACAAAGGACTTTATTTATTCATAAAAGTTTCAATAAGGCAAGAACTTATAACAATTAGAAACATTTACTCACCCAGTAACACTAGCAAAACATATAAAGCAAAAACTGACAGAAATGAAGAGAAAAATATTTCTCCAATAACAGTTAAGACTTTAATAGCCCAATCTCAATAATAGATAAAACCAGACCTAAGTAAGGAAACAGAGGACTTAACTCATGAAACCAACCCGATCTAACACCTATACAAAGAATACTCCACCCAACAACAGACAACACATTCTTCTCAATTTCACATGGGATATTTTCCAGGATGGACTAAACAGGCCACAAATTAAGTGTCAACAGATTTAAAAAGATAGATATACAAAGTATGTTCTCTGATCACAATGGGATGAAATTAAAATCAGTAACAGAAGGAAAACTGGAAAATTCACAAAACTATAAAGTTTAAGCAACAAACATTTAAACAACCAATGGATCAAAGAAGAAATCAGGAATGAAATTAGAAAATATTTAGAGACAAATGAAAATGAAAGCACAACACACCAAAACTTATGGGATACAATGAAAGCAGAGCTAAGGGGGGAAAATTTTTAGCTATAAACACACATATTAAAAAACAAGAGAGATCTCAAACCAACAACCTAACATTGTAACTTACGGAACTAGGAAAAAGAACAAAATAAACCAAAAGCTAGAAGGAAGGAAATAATAAAGATTAGAGCAGAGATCAACAAAACAGAGACTAGGAAAACAAAAAAGAAAAATCAACGAGGCCAAAAAACTGGTTCTTCAAAACCATAAATAAAATTGACAATCCTTTAGCAAGATGGGCAAAGAAAAAAAGAGGGAAGATTCAAATTACTAACATCAGAAATGAATACTACAGATTCTACAGAAATAAAAAGGATAATAAGAGAATAGTATGAATGACTGTATACCAACAGACTGGATAACCTATATGAAACGGATAAATTCCTATAAACACAAAACCTACCAAGACTAAATTACAAAGAAAGAAAAAAATCTGAATAGAACTATAACTATTAAGGATATTGAATCAATAATCAAAAATCTCCCAACAAAGAAAAGCCTGGACCTGATGACTTCACTGGTCAATTCTACAAAAAAAAAAAAACCTAAAGAATACCAGTCCTTCTGAAATCTTTCCAAGCAACTGAAGTAGAGGAACACTAACTCACTTTATGAGACCAGCATTATACTGATACCAAAGCCAGACAAAACACAGAAAACTACGGGCCAATGTCCTCCACGAACACTGATGCAAAAATCCTTGACACAATACTAGCAAATTGAATTCAGCAGCATATTAAAAAGACTGTACGCCATTACCAAGTGAGGTGTATTCCTGGAATGCATGGATGGTTCAACATACAAAATCAATGTAATACACATTAAAAGAATAAAAGAGACGGGGCGCCTGGGTGGCGCAGTCGGTTAAGCGTCCGACTTCAGCCAGGTCACAATCTCGCCGTCCGTGAGTTCGAGCCCCGCATCAGGCTCTGGGCTGATGGCTCAGAGCCTGGAGCCTGTTTCCGATTCTGTGTCTCCCTCTCTCTCTGACCCTCCCCCATTCATGCTCTGTCTCTCTCTGTCCCAAAAATAAATAAACGTTGAAAAAAAAATTAAAAAAAAAAAAAAAAAAAAAGAATAAAAGAGAAAAAAACTACAATAATCTCAATGCAGACAACACATTTGACAAAGTCAATACCCTTTCATGATGAAAAAAAGAACACCCCATCTAGGAACAGAATGAAATTACCTCCACATAACCCATAAGATGTCCACTGTTGTACTTCTATTCAACACAGTACTCTAAGTTCCAGGCAGAACAATTAGGCAAGAAAGAGAAATAAAAGGCATCCAAATGACAAAGGAAGAAGCATAATCATCTGTCTACAGATGATTTATGTAGAAAACCCTAAAAATTCCACACAGAAAAAAAACTCGTTAGATAGCAGCAAAGCTAGCAGGATGTAAAATGTAAGATGGTGCCACAGAAAACAGCATGGTTGTTGCTTAAAAAATTACACACAGAATTACCAAATGATCTATCAATTCCACTTCTGGATATATACTGAAAAAAATTAAAAGAGGGTCTCGAAGAGATACCTGTAACCCATGTTCATAGACGCATTATTCACAGTAGCTAAAACATGGAAGCAACCCAAGTGTCCATCAAAGGTGAATGAATAAGCAAACTGTGGTACCAACATACCATAGAATGTTATTCGGCCTTAAAAAGAAAGGAAATTCTGACACATGCTATGACAAGGATGAAACTTGAGGATATTATGCTAAGTGAAATAAGCCAGTTACAAAAAGACAAAATAACACAGGATTCCATTTACATGAGGTACCTAGAGCAGTCAAATTAAGACACAGAAAGCAGAACTGTTCCGTGGGCTGGGAGTGGGGAAGGGATGGGTTTACTGTCAAATGGGTATAGTTTCAGTTTTACAAGATCAAACAGTTATGGAGGTGAATGGTAGCAATGGTCATACAACATTATAAATGTATTTAATACCACTGAATTGTACACATAAAAATGGCCACATTTTGTGTATTCTACCACAATACAAAAAAATTATTTAGAAAAACCCAAAGGGCATAATGTTAAAATTCACCGGAGACGGAGCGTTAAAATGCAGTTCTATGGCAACAAATCCATTAAGGTTACTTACCAAACAGAACTACTGCCTTCCTGACATCCCTCTGCTTTAATAAAATTATATCCTTGTGTTATGGACTGAACTGTGTCTTCCAAAACTCATGCGTTGGAATCTTAAACCTCTAATACCTCAGAATGTAACCAGATTTAGAGATGGGTCTTTAAAGAGGTAAATTAAAATGAGGTTGGTGAGTCCCAATCCAATATGACTAGCATCCTTGCAAGAGGAAATTCAAACAAAAACACAGTAGCACAGAGAACCATGTGAAGACAAAGGGAGAAACCCACCTACAAGCCAAGGAGAGAGGCTTCAAAAGAAATCCACCTTGCGGTCACACTGATCTTGGATCTCCAACCCCCAGAACACTAAATAAATTTGTTTAAGCCACCCAATTTGTTGTACTTTGTCTGGCAGCCCTTAAAAACTAATACTGCTTCCTTTAAAGTTGAAGAACAAGCTATCTAGAGAATATGAGGTATTTTCCTGCCGCACTGAGGTAAGGGGAGGAAAGGGGAAGGGAGCACATTAAAGAGGGAGTTTCTTTAAAAGCCTCAGAACTACTTATGAAAATAAAATACATTTTCAAATTTAAAACACATTTTCTGGACCATAGGCACAAAGTAGATATCAAACATACAAACCTTATAGAAAGCTGCAACCCCCAGGGAAACAGCGAACGCTCCGACAATATGAAATCGCAGGCGCTTGGCCAGAAGGCCTCGCATCTGAGGTTTCGCCAAAGCACCGGAAGTCATGGTAGTTATTCTCCTTCAAAGATAAAATAATAATAAAAACAACTCTGAGAACATAAAAAGATATCTAAGGGATCCTTACAATAACGCACTTTAATACCCAGAGGGGCACAGGCATGATCCCTCCCACAAAGCCTAAGGGGTTTAAAAGCTTAGTCTGCTTCATGGTCGCACGCTGAACGACGACCCTAAACAAACCAGATCATTGCGGCCCAACAACAGAAAGCAGGGAGTATAAACTACAAACAAAATTATCTCGACCCCAGGAAAGATAAGCAGTGGCTCTAGACTGACAAGTGCAAACGCATTTAGAGCGTTTACTCTCGTGCGACCTATCAGCTCATAATTCCCACTTCTTTGACGAGAAAACTGGGGCACACGAAGGAGACTTTTCCAAGGTCACGCGGTGAAAGATTTAAACTCGGGCAGGAGCCCAGCCGTGACCTCCAGGACCCACCCAGTGACCGCGGCGCGGCCCCACAGACCTTCCGCCAAGGCGGACGGGGCGCTGGGAGGCTGCCGGACGCCCACCTTCCACCCCCCTCCCCGTTCCACCAGGCACGGCAACCCTTTTCCAGCTTCCCGAGAGTGGAATCACCAACGTTACCACGCAGCAAGCACCGACCTCGCGCCGACGCAGCTGGCTGTTTCCCCTACGTAGCCCCTTAGCCTCAAGACCGCCTGAGGAAGAAACCGCCCCTCCCTTTGCACAGGTGAAAACGCTGGGGCTAAATGAAGTGACCTAACCAAGGTCACACTAACTGGAGGAAAAACACAGCAGAGACCAGGTCCGGGCCGGCCGCCTTAGAAGCCCAGCTGCCTCCTCCAGACCCCTGCAGCCCAGTCGGCCCCCGGGGGCGCTGGCGGTCAGCCCGCGCGACCCTCCAGAGGCCGCGGCGGGGGCGTGCAGGGGTCGAGCCAGCGAGAAGTTAGAAGCTCCTGACCGCAGAGATGCAAGCGCAACTCAACTCCAGGGCAGAGCGAGAGCAGGCAACGGGATGCGGCAGTTATGAGAGCTCAGACGACAACAACACTCACCTCAACACCAACCTTAAACCCAACGTCCTTCCTAACTGATACAGAAATGGACGGCGGTCCAGCTGAGCGCAGGCGCAGAAGCAGCGGAGTGGACCCAGCGACGGTAGCCGGAAGAGTTCAAAAGACCTCCAGCGCTCCTCTACCCGCTCACGGCTGAAGTTCAAGGGTGTGGTTCGTTTCTTCCCTGTGGGACGTTAGACTAAAGACCTGACATTCTGAGTTGGTTTTCTTAGTAAATTGGAGATTTTATTCTTACTCATATACATAGTTGGTATGAATTTATTAGAGAATACAAAGATAGTTAATATGTGAATATTTTAAAATGTACCTTACAAATACAGAACAAATCATTCTGGGCCCATGGAGTGCGCGAACCGTGTGCACAAACTGCCATTTACATTACAACTACACTCAGGTGAATAATCCTTTGGTTTGGGTAAAGGGTGAATAAGATAGCCAAGTTCTAGGACCTCAGAGCCCTGCTGATGAGACAGACATAAACAGATTTACATTAATCCCAAGTGGAGGGCACTTCCACAGAGACATGACCCAATGAAACAATTACCCTCCTGACAGAGCTGATACAAGGAATATTTGTGTGGAGTTTTTAGTAAAAGACATGTATCTTTTTAATGTTTATTTATTTTTCAGAGAGAGAGAGACCCAATGGGGGAGGAGCAAAGAGGGGGCAGAGGATCCGAAGTGGGCTCTGTGCTGAGAGTAGAGAGCCTGATGGAGGGTTTGAATTCAGGAACTGGGAGATCATGTCCTGAGCTGAAGTCGGCTACATAATTGATTGAGCCACCCAGGCACCCCAAGAGACAAATATCTTAAAGGAAGACAACTGGAAGTTTATGGAAAGTGATGTGTAGGGGTAATGTGCTTGTGCCTTAGGGGTGTCAAGCTTGGTTTTTATTAAAATAACCTTGATTTACAGTGTTCTTTAAGTCAACTCAGCAAGCACTCTGGAAGATACACTAGGATACAAAATATACATGATATAGATTAAACATATATTGATTGAGCATTTACTATATACCAGGCTCTGCTATATAGTAGGACAAATCTTCAAGGAGGTACATTCTTGTCAGGGAGTCTTTGTTCTCAACAGACACTCTATAGAGAGACCTTTCAGCCATATAGAAAAGATGCTAATTGAGGGCCAAAGTGGGTTTGTACCTCAGTAACACTCTTTTCAGACCTCTTGTCAACCATCTACCCCACTAAAAATCTTTACAAGGGTTTTCCCAGGCTGTAACCTGTTCCTATTTTCTTTCCATCCGCACTCCCACAACTGGCCCAGAGAGAAAACAGTAAATTTCAGAATTTACAGGGATTGCTGTGTATTGAATACTCAGGGAAGGCTTCAGGGAAGTCATGGAAGAAATGGAAATGGAGCTGAAACTCAGTCTAATGGAGAAGCCTAGATAAGTGGAGAAATCTAAGAGACAAAATTGGTCAGAAGACTATGGCAAAGACAGACACACTCAGGGAACAGAGCTTAGCCTGGATGGAGTGTTTATTGGTGGTTTAGGAACACTGGATGGGTAGAGAAGCACATAGTCAATCACAATAATCCAAGGTGACACATGAATAGAACCTGAATTATAGGGGTGAATAGAAAAGATGGCATATGTGGGTTCTGTTCTGGATCCTAACCTGTATTTGAGTCCCAGCTCATGACCTCCTGGCTGGGAAATTTCTTAATCTTTCTAAGTCTGCTTTCTCCTCTCTAAAATGACATCCGTTTTTCTTTAATGATATATTTAACCCAGTATATTAGTATTAGTATTATTTTAACACGTAGTCAATATAAAAATTATTCATGAGATTTTTACATTCTTTTCTCATACTAAGTCTTTTGAAATATTGTTTGTATTTTTCAAGTATAGTACATCTCAATTCAGACTAGCCACATTTCAGTTTCTCATAGCCACATGTATTATTGGACAGCATAGTTAAAACACTTTAGTCATAAGAGAATGCTCAAGATCTATTGCTAAATAAAAAGGCAGACTGCAAAACTATGCTGTGTGATCTAATTGTGTAACACACACATAAAAATATACATATGTATGGATATGTAGAAAATAGTATTGAAAAGAGTCCACAACAGAAACTTGTATTGGGGATAATTTTTTATATTTTGTCTACTTTTATGTATTCTCTGTTTGATCATGCCTTTCTTTTATAGTTAGAAAAAGAATGTGATTTTCTAAAGGAGAGATATATTTGTTTATTATCACTGTAACAAACTAAGAAAAACTTACCTTAAAACAACACAAATTTGTTACCTTACAGTTCTGTAGTTCATTAGTCTGAAACAAGTCTCACTGGACTAAAATCAGTGCACCAGCAGGGTTGTATTCCTTCTGGACACTTTAGAGCAGACTCTGATTCCTTGCTTTCTCCACCTTCCAGGGGCTGCCTACATTCCTTGGCTCATGGTCCCCTTCCTCTATTTTCAAAGCCAGCTATGTTGCATGTCTCTGATCCTGATTTCTTTTTTTTTTTTTTTTTTTGGACAGAGAGAGACAGAGCACGAACGGGGGAGGGGCAGAGAGAGAGGGAGACACAGAATCCGAAACAGGCTCCAGGCTCTGAGCCATCAGCCCAGAGCCCGACGCGGGGCTCAAACCCACGGACCGCGAGATCGTGACCTGGCTGAAGTCGGACGCTTAACCGACTGCGCCACCCAGGCACCCCTCTGATCCTGATTTCGATGTCACATCTCCCATTCTGTTCTTTTCTGCCTCCCTCTTCCATAATCTCCCTTGTGATTACATTGGGTCTACTTGGATAATCAAGGATAATCCTCCTATTTTAATGTCAGCTGATTAGCGACCTCAATTTTATCCGCAACTCCATTCCCCTTTGCTTCATAACATAACATGATCCAGGGATTAGGCCATAGAACCCAACTTGGAAGGGTCATTATTCTGCCTACCACAAAAGGCATAGTCATGATTGCACTATCTAAAAAATATCTCTATTCTCCTCTCAGGGATATGGTAGGACTATACTTCCCTGATGCCTTTAAAGTTAGGCTATGACTTGCTTTGGCCAATGCAATAGAAGTGGAAGTGACATGCATCAATTCTGGGTAGAAGCTTTACAACACAACGTGTGTCTGCCATGTTCTCTTTGCCCTGACTTTGTTGTAAGGGAAGTATTGATTGAAATGGCACTTATGTCAGCTGGATCTGAGAAAAATTAAGATAAGCAGAACCTTCCTACTATTTTTCACTGGCCAGACTCTGTGAGTGAGAAATAAATGGTATGGTAGTGTGTTATTCCACTGAGATTCAGGGGTTGTTTGGTCCTATAGACAAACTTAGCTTGTCCTGACTGGTATAAGAGGTTAAGAAATGTGTCTGTTTTAGTTAGGGGTGTGTGTGTGTGTGTGTGTGTGTGTGTAAATGCTGAGACAGGTTAAGTGATAGAGACCATGAGAGTGTGAAGAGGAAATGGGGACATTAAGGGGGTGGGGGGGACACTGGAAATAAGCTACGTTGATCACCATACTTTCTCCTAAGTTAGAACAAAATGGCTTATCCATGTTAGGGGCATCTTTGGGCCCACCTTTGACCTCTAGAGAAGCCCTAAATTTTGTAATAGAACCCGTCTGCTGCTCAAGAGCCCTTCAGCTGCTAGCCCAAGGGAACCCTGGATGTTTGGGGCCCTCAGGAGGGGTTTTCCCTGAGGCATCACCTCCTCAAGGCTTCTTAGGCTGGTAAAGTACTATATTCTAGGGGACTCTGGACTCCCTGAAGTTTGTATGTGGATCAGGGACATGTTTTCATGCCATCCCAAGACTGAGCTACTGCCTCACTGTATCTGTAAGCCATATGAAGCATCCAGTAGTTTGCAAAACATGTTCACTTTTGTGTTTCCATTTTGTCCTCTCAATAATCCCATGAGATGAAAGGGATTTTTGTTTTTTATTTTTATATTTTAAATTAAATGTTTATTTCTTTTGAAAGAGAGAGTGTGCATGCACATGCATAGGAGGGGCAGAGAGAGAATCCCAAGCAGGCTCCATACTGTCAATAAAGAGCCCAATGTGGGGCTCGATCCCATGAACTACAAGATCATGACCTGAGCCAAGATCAAGGGTCAGACACTCAACTGACTGAGCCACCCAGGTGCCCCAGGGACTGTTTTTTAGATTAAGACACTGAGGATTACAGTGGTAGAAAAATAGAAGAACTGGGAATCGAATCTAGAGTAGGATTCGTCCCATACCAGGGCTGTGGAGAGTGCTTCCAGAGGAACAAATCTACCTCAGTGAACACCACTCATTAGTCTGTGATGATTTGTTGAGCATCTACTCTGTGCTCTGTGTTGCTATCCTAATGGCTGAGAGTATAGTCCCAAGAAGCCACAAAAGATACTCCCCAAATCAGTAGATAATTTCATAACCTTCCATTTCTGTTTAGTTGAGTAGATATATCCTCCTAGGTCCCACTTAGAAAATCTAAGAAGTTATTAATTCAGACTAATAGTAATGAGGTCTGTGAAACAGCTAAGTGCCAGATGTTGTGCTTTTCTGGCTACTTCAGAGCTAGCAGTAATTAAAAACAATTTTCCTGGAATTGAGCTGACATCATCCACAGAAGCTCTACATAGAGATGTTCTGACCTGATAAAGCCCTCTATGAAATGAAGCTATTAACTGAAAGAGTCATGTTAAACTCAACTGCATTAATAATACAGAAAGGGGGAAAAATCAAAGTTTACTAGATAGAAAAGAAAAAACAAGCAAACCAAGAGAATATGGAAATACCATATTTTAACTTCTAAGAGGGCACAACAAAGCCAAAAGATATAAATTATCACTCTAAGATAGGACACTTGAAAACTTTTTAATTCATTTGAAAAAGAGAGTCTCTTAGTAGTTACATTGCGATCTCGCTTTGAACTTGTGTCGATTTTCATTTACAAATGTGTTGAACTAGTCATGGGCGCCTGGGTGGCTCCGTCAGTTAAGCATCCAGCTTCCGCTCAGGTCATGATCTCATGGTTTGTGGGTTCAAGCCCCGCATCGGGCTCTGTGCTGACAGCTCAGAGCCTGGAGCCCGCTTCAGATTCTGTGTCTCCCTCTCTCTCTGCCCCTCCCCTGTTTGTGCTCGGTCTCTCTCTCTCTCTCTCTCTCTCTCTCTCTCTCTCTCAAAAATAAACATTCAAAAATATTAAAAATAAATCGGGGTGCCTGGGTGGCTCAGTCAGTTGGGCATCCGACTTTGGCTCAGGTCATGATCTCACAGCTTGTGAGTCCCAGCCCCCTGTCGGGCTCTGTGCTGACAGCTTAGAGCCTGGAGCCTGCTTCAGATTCTGTGTCCCTCTCTCACTTTGCCTCTCCCCACTGGTGCTCTGTCTCTATCTCAAGAAAAAATAAACATTAAAAAAAATTTTTTTTAATAAATAGATAAATCAAGGGGCCCAAGCAAACCTTTCAGAAAGGCCACCTCACCCATTACTACCTGAAAAAAATGGATCAATCTGGCCCCATTCATACACCAAACCCCCTCACATTTACCTTTAGCCTTCTCTGGATTAGAAAAAGCCTGAATTTAAAACGTACCCAATATTCAAATTATAGCATATGAAGAATCAACAAATCTACATGTGGCATTTTGAGCATTTTAAACAATAAGCTAAACCAAATCCTCCCACTATAATTCAAAAAGTATTTGCATAGCACTTACTATGTTCCCCGTTCTGTGCCAGCCATTAGGGAGGGTGGTAAGGAATTGCAAAACCCAGCCTCTGTACTTTAGTATCTGGTAATTTCATTAAAGAGAAGATTCGTGAAACCCTATACAAGAGAATAAAGCTCAAACCAAAATGAGATGGAAATAGCTAATGCAGAGGAAAGTTCGGAAGAGGAAAGATCTGTGTGAGACGGACCATTCATTCATTCAACAAATATTTACCAAATATAGAACTGTGTGCCAAGCACTATTCTATACACTAAAGATATGGTATGAAAAAGACAAAGTTCTTGCTTTCATGGAGTTTATGTTGTCACATGGGACACAGAGAGCACACCAATAAACAAACAAATACATGCTATAGTGTCTGATGGTGGTTAAGTGCTGTGAAGAATGAAACAGAGTGCTAGTGTGGTGCCCTTTTAGATGGAGGCCAGGAACACCCTCTCTGAGGAGGTGACCTTTGAGCAGAATCCCTACTGATATGAGGAATGAGCCCCATAAAGATCTGGGAGAAGAGTGCTCTCTGCAAAGAGATCAGCAAGGGAGGTGACATGATGTGGCTGTGTTCCAGACAGCGAAAAAAGGCTAACGGAACTGGAACTGAGTAAGTGTGGGGGAGATGTCCAATCTGGCCCCGGAGACATCACTCAAGTGAAGTCTTGTTGTTGACTTGAAGTCCATGTTGACTTGACATGGGATTAGTTTGTCATCCTGAGCACATGGGGAGAACATTCCAGCTGATCAGTTAAATTTCTACCACCTGGTGTCATAAGGACTTATAATAGGGTTAGAGAAAAGTAAAGAGAATTAGAGAGTTACATTTCCTACATGTCTATAAGGCGTACATTTGAGGACTCAAGTTAACAGTTCTTATAACACATCTATTTGCTCCCTTATCAACTATTTTGGGTTTTAATTGCTAACTCTTTTTAAAAAACTGTTCTCAGGGGCACCTGCGTGGCTTACTCAGTTGAGCGCCTGATTTTGGCTCAGGTCATGATTTCATGGTTCGTGAGTCTGAACCCCACATTGGGCTCTGTGCTGACAGCTCAGAGCCTGGAGCTTGCTTGGATTCTGTGTCTCCCTCTCTCTCTGCCCCTCCCCTGCATTCTCTCTCTCTCTCTCAAAAATAAACATAAAAACATTTTAATAAAAAAATAAAATGTTTAAAAAAAACATTCTCAGATTGATGATGATAAAGGAAGCAAAATGGGAACGAATCATCCTATCTTCACACTGCCTTCTGTAAGCAGTGGCAATGGTCTTGCCTGTTTGAAGAGCTTTAAAACCCCTTTCAAGGCCTCTAAATTGAATTACCAATTTATAGGAAATACAAGGGACAGAGGACCATGTTAAACACCACCACAGGGATGTAGTTGGCAGAATCCAGACTGTGGGGAACTCTACAGAACAACCTGGTTTCTTCCAAAAAATTGTGAGGAACACAAAAAGGTAGACAGTGAGAAATGTAGGGAAAACCTATAGAGTAAAAGAGACTTCAGGAACATGTCAACCAATCACAATGTGCAGAACTTGTATGGATCCCGACACAAACTGCAGAGAGGAAAGACAAAAAAACCTACAAATATTTATGACCTGGAGGTAACTGGAAATTTGAACATTAATAGTCTATTTATGATATTAAGGAATTATTGTAGGAATAACTGTAGGAATTATTGTAGGAATATCATAAGGAATCTCTTTGTAGGATGGTAATGGCATTATGGTTTAGAAATACATACCAAAATATTTTCCAGTCAAACAAGATAATGATTAGTATTTGCTTCAAAATCATATAAGTCGGCTCGGCAGATAGGTGGACAGGAGTAGGGGGCATTGATGGGGAGGGAAATAAATCAGGAGTCAGCAAACTGTTTCTATAAAAGGCCAGATCATGGCTGTGGGCCAAGGTCTTTGTTGCCACTACTCAACTCTGTCACTATTAAAGCAGCCACAGACAAAATATAAAGAATGAGTATGATTATATTCCAATGCAACTTTATAAAAACAAGGAGTGAGCTGGACTTGGCCTTTAGTTACCCCTGGTCAAAATGATCATTATTGTAGCTGATTCATGGTTACATGGGAGTCCATTACATTACTCTGTCTACTTTAGCATATGTTTGACATTTTTCATCACACGATATTTAAAATGAGTTAACGTCTTTATCACATTATTCTCAAGACTCAGATCACTCATCAGCCTTCTCAGCATTATTCTTTAATTTTTTTTTTTTTTTAGAGAGGGGTGGAGGGGCAGAGAGACAGAGAGAGCGAGAATCTGAAGCAGGCTCCACACTGAGCACAGAGCCCCATGCAGGGCTCAATCTCCCAACTGTGAGATCATGACCTGAGCCGAAATCATGAGCCAGACACATAACCAACTGAACCACCCAGGCGCCCTCAGCTTTACTCTTGTGGGTGAGTGTCCTTCTTCTACTTGACTATGGTTCACATACCCTTTATTTCTCCTTTCGTGTATTGGCTTTTAAACACCAAACTCACATGAGGGCCCTTTGAACAACTACATTAATTTCATTGTGGCCTCCCTACTTTCTGCCATGTTGAGATTATTCTTCCATATATGTTTTTTATTTTAAAGTTTCTGTCTTGTTTTGTTTTGTTTTGTTTTCATTGTTTGGTTTTCTCACTCCTCTTAAGCTATCCCACTGTAAGTGGAATGAGGCCACACCCAGCATTTCTCTAAATAACTTAAGAAATATAAAAACCCTGCTTCTCTCAGTCTAAGGTGCTTATTCCACAAATATTTACTAAGGCTACTATGAGCCAGATTTTATGGCAGTATCTGTGGAAGCAAATATAAATATGATTCAGTCCCAAATCATGGGGAGCTCCCAGAGTTCTACAAACCCTCCCTTTCCTCTCTTCAACACCAAAACACTGTCCTCTAAGTTTCCCATCTCTTTAATATCACCAGTTATTCTCATTATGGGTAGAATTCAGCTCAGTATATCAATTGCCTGTGCTTTTCCTTTTGCATTCTAGAAAGACAGACTGACTCAGGGTAAGTAAATACGGGTGCAGCCCCAGGAAAGAGGGAACCCGGAGCTTAACAGAGTTTCCTGAGCTTCAATTATCTGCACATTATAACACTATTACTTACTTAACACTTTTTAATTGATTCATTTTAAAAAACTGATGTAGCCATTAATATTTGGAGATGCTAACTTGGGCTTTCCCACCATCTATACCTCCAGCATTCACCTGGGAGAAAGACCTTTCTGTACATACTGTCCTCAGGGTTATCAACTTGCTGAGGTTATTTTAAAACCCCCAGTTTATTTTTTTAATGTATATTTATTCATTTTGAGAGGGGGGAGGGACAGAGAGGGAAAGAGAGAGAGAGAATCCCAAACAGCCTCCATACTGTCAGCACAGAGCCCAAGGTGGGGCTCTCTCACAAACCATGAATTCATGACCTGAGCCTAATCAAAGAGTTGGACTCAACCAACTGAGCCACCCAGGAGCCCCTAAACCTCCCAGTTTAGTCTTAAAAGCCACAGCTTTTGATTAGTGTGAGCCTTCTAGGGGAAACAAAAGTTTTGGAGAATCAACAATTAAGTCCATCAGGAAGAAGGGCATAAAGAGAGTGGATTATAAGCAGTAAGTCCAAAATATGCATGATCCTCAAAGGGAAATGAAACAAGATGGGAGTAGGAGCATCAGGAAAGATGTGACTGGAGCTTGAATGCTTTGTGGATGGCAGAGAGGGGTTCAGGCTAATTCTAGCAGGTGCTGTAAAGCAGCGTTTCTTATACTTTAATGTGCAGGCAGGGTCTGGCTCAGTGGATCTGGAGCCACCGCATTTCTAACAAGCTCCCAGGTGATACTGATGTTTATGACCCACAGACTATGTTCTGATTAGCAAGGCTGTAGAAAATCCGAACTGCTCCCATGGTCTCCTGGGGAGGATCTGTTCTGAGATTGAGCTGTGGGCTCGCTCAGAGGCATGAGAAGGACAAAAAATAGGCCTCAGTAGCTGGTGCCAGGGCACAGTGTCAAGACTCACTGAGACTGCATCGTACCCTGTGAAGGAACAGAGCAGACGAGACACCCTGTTCTTCCCTGATGCCAGAATAAATGTCACTTCAGGGTGAAGGGAAGAGGAAGGGGACATCATTCTAAGGAGAATCCTGAACTGACCCCCAAAAGATTGAATTTTAAATTGGGGTTGATTGAATTTGATCATTCTTTCTGTTGCTTAGGAAGAAATAGAGCCCAAGGCTAATGTGATATCAATTATAGGGAAATAAAATGAAATTTTTGCATATGAGAGCACTGTATGTAAAATTTCATACCTGCTAAAATGTTTACTAACCATTTTATAATATATTATAAATTATATATAACATACAAATTATATGTTATAATTTAAAGTAAATTCTATGTAAATTTAATATCACTACAGAACAAAAGCCAAGGTAACTTGAGGACCAAATCATTCTTTTTTTTCAATGTTTATTTTATTTTTGGGACAGAGAGAGACACAGCATGAACGGAGGAGGGGCAGAGAGAGAGGGAGACACAGAATCGGAAACAGGCTCCAGGCTCTGAGCCATCAGCCCAGAGCCTGACGCGGGGCTCGAACTCACGGACCGCAAGATCGTGACCTGGCTGAAGTCGGACGCTTAACCGACTGCGCCACCCAGGCGCCCCAGAGGACCAAATCATTCTATTAATGTCTGATTGAAGGCTCTGAATCTAACTCTATAAAAAGGATTAAAGAATTTCTCTTTGACTAATCAGATGAATTGACGGAGTATTGAAAAGGGATTAATTTCTTCATGGTATGAGTCAATATTTTTTAAAACTTTAAATTTGGAAAATTTCAAATATACATGAAGTTGGCAGGATAATATAATGAAGGGCACCATCATCCAGCATCGACAATAGTCAACCCAGGACACAACCTTTGTTTCATCTGAAACCCTGTCCCCTTCTCTCATTGATTACTCTGGAGGAAATTCTCTATATCATATAATTTCATCCGCAAATAGCTCATTTTATATATCTCTAAAAGACAACATCTATTTTATTACAAAACTACAATATCATTATCACACCTACACAATGATAATCACTATCATCAAATATCCAGTTTGCAGATATCTAAGTGTCTTTTTTTTAATTGAAGTATAACTGACATACAATATTATATCAGTTTCAGGTGTACAACATAGTGATTTTACAATTATATACATTACAATGTGTTCACCACGATAAATGTCGTCACCATCTGTCACCATACAAAGTTATTACAATATTATTGATGATATATATTCCCTATGCAGTACTTTTCATCCCCATGACTTATTTATTTTACAACTGAAGGTTTATACCTCTTAATGCTCTTTACCCTTTTTTCTTCTTTTTCAAACTGCTTAAATCAGGTTCCAAATAAGGGCCACACAATGCAATTGATGGAGATAAGTTTTTTACATCTCTTTTAATTTGTAGGCTCTTCTACCCTTTTTCTTGCAATTTATGCTTGCTTTGTTTTGTTTTGTTTTGTTTTGTTTTGTTTTATTAATGCAGTGGCCATGTACCTGTTAAAACCATCTTGTGGTGAAAGTTGTCCCACACCTCAGGGAATGCTGACTCCCTAATCAATAATTGTAAGGCACTAATGTTCCTGGCAATAGGAGGCACTCAGAAATATTTGTTGAAGGGAAGGAAAGAAAAGGAGGGAAAGTAGGGAGGGTTGGGAAGAAGGAAGAGCTAGTGGGGTTATGGGGTCCTCCTCCCAGTCTGAGGGACCCCTCATCAGTGACTCCTACATGGGTTAACCCCACACAACTGACCACTTCCTCCCCAAATTAAGATCTTCAATGCCTTCTCATAGCCTGCAGATCAAGTTCAAGCTTCTAAAAGTAAAAGAGCAGGCTCTAGTCTGCTCCAGCCTACCTTTCCAGTTTCTTGCCCAGAGCCACCTGATTATAACGAAACTAATCCATGCTCATGGCTATGAAATCAAATACCGCAGATGGGTTTATGATGAAAAGCTGCCGTCCTCTCTTGGTACATCCCACTGTCATCCTGCTCTCCAGAAGCAACTACTTTTACTTACCTCTTCAGTTATTATCTTCACCTTTATGAAAATACGCCATTATGCAATCATATACTATCATGTCAATGCATAAATAACTGTTATTAAACAAATTTCTTGATAGAAGTTATTATCTATTCCTTCCTGTGATAGATGAGCATTGAGCTCACTTAGATCTCCTTACTACCCTACCCTTGCAACTCCCAATATCACCTTTTCAGCTACCAGTATGAGTTACTAACAGATATGAAAAATAAGGTCTCCATATGTGTGTTAAATGGTCTTGTCTCCCTCCCCTTTTTCCGTAATAGATATCTTCAGCTTTTCAAGCTGATTTTCCCCATTAGTGATAACCAAGGATATTTCAGGTATTTTCCCTTTAAACTGCTGGGGAAGGAAATCTAAAGATAAAAGAAAAATGTTTCTTCTTCCCAGAGGAAATAATAAAACCATTTAGGATAAAGTATTCTATTCATGCTAGATAAGGGCACTCTATGACCAGGAACAACAGCCTGATCAGGCAGACCGAGCTGTCACAGATGTTGCCAGGGTTCAGGGGCTCAATGTCAGTCTGTCCCGCCTCTTCACCAGATTCTGGAGAAAAGCAGTAATCTCATGCATCACAGAGCGCACTCCTCGGAGGTGGTGAATTGGCAACAGTCCCCAAAGTGCCCATCTACCTTTCTTCAATGTAGGAAGCCGTGTGAAAACAAATAATCCTATTCTGTTTTCTGTCACTAAAACTTCCCCTTTAAGTTATTTGTATAAAGAAGACTTAAGAACTGTGGACTTTAAAGTTCGATGTAACTCTGACCCCTTACAAGTCCACAGTTATTGTTGGTTGTCTTATTTGATAAACTGAGCACTAATGCTAATACTTAAATTGACATCACTTTTCTGAAAGGTGTAAATAACTAGGACGTTTCTTTCACAAGTTCCTTCTTTTATTCATGAACATAAAACTGATTCTATGTTTGTGTTGAAGCTTTTTTTTCAAATAGAGAATTTGAAACTTTTGTTTTATTTTCTATCACCCAAATTTTATAATTCGTACTTTGGAGGGGGGGATTCCTCTCCACAAGGGTCTGTGTATATTACCAGGGTTTTTATTTATTTTTATTTATTTTTATTTTTTTCAATATATGAAATTTATTGTCAAATTGGTTTCCATACAACACCCAGTGCTCATCCCAAAAGGTGCCCTCCCAATACCCATCACCCACCCTCCCCTCCCTCCCACCCCCCATCAACCCTCAGTTTGTTCTCAGTTTTTAACAGTCTCCTATGCTTTGGCTCTCTCCCACTCTAACCTCTTTTTTTTTTTTTTCCTTCCCCTCCCCCATGGGTTTCTGTTAAGTTTACCAGGGTTTTTAAAATTATGGTGAAATACACATAACATAAAATTTATCACCTTAGCTATTTTTAAATGGAGAGTTCAGTAGTGTTAAGTATATTCACATTGTAATGCAATCAATTTCCAAAACTTTATCTTACAAAACCCAAACTCTATATCTATCAAACAATTCCTTTTTCCATGCTCCCATGCTCCAACCTCCTCCCCACCCCTCAAAACCCCTGGAAATCACCATTCTACTTTCTGCCTCTATGAATTTGACTGCTCTAGGTACCTCATGTAAGTGGAAACACACAATATCTGTCTTTCTGTGGCCGGCTTACTTCACTTAGTACAATGTCCTCAAGGTTCATTCATGTTGTAGCATGTGTCAGAATTGTCCTTCTTTATTTCCTTTCTTTGTAAGGCCATTGTATGCATATACCATACTTTTTTATGTATCCATCTGTAAAAAAACATTGACATTGCTTGCACTTTTTGGCTATTTTGAACAATGCTGCTATGAACACGGGTGTATAGATATTGGTTTGAGACATTGCCTTCTGGAATCTCTCTCTTCTCTCTCTCTCTCTCTCTCTCTCTCAGAAATATATATCTGAGGACACTAATTATAACTTTTAAAAGTTTTTTTCCCATGAATCAACTCCTAGGGATTAATTTTAGTTGTTTTGTTTAATATTACATAGTTCTGTTCCCTGAAGATTTTGGTTCCCCATCCATACTTAAGAATGAGGCAATATAAAAAGCTTGCCATCAGCTCTGTGCCTATGGCAAGGTTTGTCAACTACCAGGCATCACTTTAGGTGAACAGAGAGGGGACAGACATTAAGCTTTGGACCTCATAAAATGGAATGGGAAAAGGCTGTGTGCTGACTGAGGCACCAATTCACACACTTCAATGCTCAATCTCTCATGAGACAATTTTTCCATTTCTTTACTTTTTTTTTTGGTGCTTTTGTTTGTTTTGTTTTATGAATTTGCTTAAATTCTTTTTCTCCCAGCTTTTTAAAGGTATACTTGAAAAATAAAAATTCTTTTTATTTAGGTTGTACAATGTGATTTTTTTTCCTTTTTAAGGTGTACAATGTAATGATTTAATGTATGTATACATTGTGAAATTACACACGATGAAATGTTATTCAGCCATAAAAAAGGAAATCTTGCTATTTGTGACAACATTGATGGCATTAAGTGAAATAAGCCAGACACAGAAAAACAATTACTATATGCCCTCACTTACCTGTGTAATATAAAAAGCTCAAACTCATAAAATTAGAAGATTGCCAGAGGCGGGGGTTGGTGGGAAATGGGGATACGTTGGTTGAAGGGTACAAACTTTCAGTTATAAGACGAATCTAATGTACTACACGGTGACTATAGTTAGTACTATTGTATTACATTCTTCAAATTTACTGGGAGTAAAAGTGTTCTCACAACACATGCAAAACAAATGGTATCTTTCTATTTCTTTTGAAACTGAACCAATCAGTCAATCAATCTCTCCCTCTCACTCTTGCTGTCTCTGTCTCTCTCTCATTGCTTGGAGAGAGTGAGGCATTCTCTGAGAGATGCACAGGTGTTGAATATTCTACCTGCAGACTTTCCAGTAACTCCTCTGTTTCCAGCCCCATATTCTGCCCTCTCTGCGGACCTGTCACTTCTGAATTCCAAGCCCTCCAGGCCTCTGAGGAGTAGTTGTACAGTCTCCTCAACTACAACATCCACCATGCATTCTTTTTAGTGGGGCTTCCTCCTCCCCGCCTCATTTAATCCTCTACTACCCACTTCAGTCTCTAGAAATTTGTTGAAATCTCTGATCAACTGATGCCCTCTACTTATTTTTGTGAGTTCATAACTTTACCATTTATGGTAATTTTTAGGGGTTTGGAGGGAGAGGAGCTAAACACACATGCTTAATCCACCATATTGAATTACAAGTCTGAAAGTGTAGTTCAAAAGTCTTACCATCGCCACTGATCTTCTTCCTGCAGATGTAGGCTCCCATCTGGGATCATTTCTATTCAGCCCTGGGAACTTCCTAAGTATTTCCTGCAGTGCAGGTCTAGTGCCAACAAATTCTCTCAGCTTTTGTTTTTCTGAAAATGCCTAGATTTGGCCATCATTTTTCCATTTAAAAAATTTTTACTTTGAATTAATTTTAAGCTTACAGAAAATTGCAAGAATAGTACAAAGAACTCCCAAGAGTTCCTTTTAACTGGTAACATTTAATTGTTAACATTTTGCCACATTTGCTTAATCATTTTATCTGTCTTTCTCTCTCTCTCTCTCTCTGTCTCTGAATATGCTTTATATATATTACAATTTTTGACATTATACATAACATAATTTTGTACAATATACATACTACATATAACATAAGTTTTGAACCCATTTGAAAGGAAGCTGTGGATATAATAACTCAGATTTAGGGAATTAGCATAGAAACAATACTATCATCTAATCCACAGACCCCACTCACATTTCACTGATTGTGCTAATAATATTCTTTATAAGTCTACAATCTAATCCAGGATCACATGTTGCATTTAATGATCACGTCTCTTGAATTTCCTTTAATCTGAAAGATTATATGTTTTTGTCCTTAACAACCTCAACATTTTTGAAGCATCTATGCCACTTATCTTGCAGAATATCATGCAGTTTGGGTTTGTCTGGTATGTCTTTATCATTCAAGAGAGGTTTTTCTGCCTATTTGGTAGGAGTAACATAGAAGTAATTCTGTGTCCTTCTTGGTGCATCCTATCAGAAGGGCACACAATATTAGTTGTCTTCATTACTGGTAATGCTAAATTTTACTACTTGGTTAAGGTGGTATGTGTCCCTAAATAACCAAAACAGTGTTGAAAAAGAAAAAGTTGGAGGACTCACTTTTCTCAGTTACAAAGCTACAGGATCAAAAACAGTGTGGTACTGCCACAAAGACAGACATATAGGCCAATGCAATAGAATAAAAAGCCCCAAAATAAACCCTTACATATACAGTCAAATGATTTTCCATAAAACCATTTAATGGGGAAGAACATTCAATGGGGAAAGGACAATCTTTTCAACAAATGTTCTTGGGAAATTAGATATTTACATACAAAAGAAAGAAGATGGACCCTTCCCTTATATTATATCCAAAAACTAATTCAAAATGGATCAAAGACCCAAAGGTAAGAGCTAAAACTATAAAAGTCTCAGAAGAGAACATAAGAGAATCTTCATAACATTGGGTCTTGGCTATGACGTCAAAAGTACAACAACAAAAATTAGATAAATTAGTACGTCAAAATTTAAAACTTTTTTGCACCAAAGGACACAATCAACAGACCAAAGAGGCAACTTACAGAATAAAGGAAAATATTTGCAAATCCTCTATTTGATAAAGGGCTAATAAAGAACTCCTACTTGGGGCACCTGGGTGGCTCAGTCAGCTAAGCATCTGATTACAGTTCAGATCATGATCTCATCGCTCATGAGTTCAGCCCCTCATTGGGCTCTCTGCTGTCAGTGTGAAGCCGGCTTCAGTTCCTGTCTCCCTCTCTCTCTGCCCCTCCCCAGTTCATGCTTTCTCTCTGTCTCAAAAATAAATAAAAACATCAAAAAAAATCTTTTAAGAGAACACTTACAACTCAACAATAAAAAAAAACCCAAATCAAAAACGGGCAAAGGACATGAACAGATACTTCTCTAAGATATCCGAATGGCCAATAAGCACATGAAAACATGCTCAATATTACTGATAACTGGAAAATGAGAATCAAAACCACAATGAAATACCATTTTACACCCATTAGAATGGCTATTATTAAAAAGAAAACAACAAAAACCAAAAAATAACAAGTGTTGGAGAGGATGTAAAAAACAAACAAACAAACAAACAAAAATATGCCCTGCTGGTAGGGATACAAAATCATACAGCTATTATGGAAAATAGTATGATAGTTCCTCAAAAAATTAAACATGGAATTAGCATAGGATCCTCAAAAAATTAAACATGGTATTAGCATAAGATACAGCAATTCTACTTCTGGATACATACCCAAAAGAATTGAAAGCAGGGTCTTGAAGAAATATTTGTACACTCATGTTCATAACAGTAATAGTTATAATAGCTAAAACATGGAAGCAACCCAGTGTCCATTGGTTGATGAATGGATAAACAAAATGTGCATATATATATATAATTGACTATTATTCAGCCTTAAAAAGAAGGGAAATCCTGCTACATGCTACTATAGGGATGAACCTTGAATATATCCTCATTATATTATTTGTCAATCAATCTTGACCATATCAGCCATCTAACTCTGCTTCCACCAACAATGCTAGCCAAATCCTTGACCCTGGCCCCACTGATGGTGCCTGTTGAATTCTTGCATCTGATAAAAGTGAAATGAAAGCCTTCCATTTTGGAGGATAATTTCACTGAATATAGAATTTCAGGTTGACAGATTTTTTTTTTCATTACTTTAAAGGATGTCATTCCATCTGGCTTCCCTTGTTTCTACTAAAATGTCAGCCATCATTCCTATTATTGTACTTCCAAATGTATCATGTTTTTTTCTCTGGGTGCTTTTAAGCTTTTCTCATTATTTTTGTTTTTCAGCAGTTTGACTATGATAACTATGATGCCTGAATAATTGTCTCAATCTCGCTTCTCCTTCCACAGTGACCCTGTATAATGACCACATTACAAGATGGAAGGAGCCTAAAAATCAGAATCAGCGCTTGAAGGAGACCCACGAAGAAAAGCCGACTGCCCCACTAAGACTGGGATTGGTAAACAAACAAACAACAACAACAACAAAATTTTTTGTGATTTTAAGCCACTTAGATTTCAGGGTTTATTACAACAGTATAGCCTGGACTATCTGACGACTAGTGTATTAATCAAAGCATGTAGTAAGACTATTTTCAACTAGTAAAAGGAAGCTAGTTAGCATGTATATTGTTATCACCCTTGAACAATACCATGAGCATATGCTTTGTATTAGTATTCAGATGAAAGCTAACTCACACACACATGTGCACATACACAAACATATTTAAACTGCAATGCCATGAAAGTAGATCTCAGAGATCATTTCAAAAATAACTTCCATATTTAAAAATGATTGACTTCCTCACTTCATGCTTTGAGAGTTCAAGTGGCTAATCAAGTCTTATATGACCAATAATACAAAATTATACTCACAAGCATCATATTATCAACATATTTTGAAACAGAGAAAAAAAAACTGTCTTCTGAGTTAGTGTCTATAGGCCAGGTATTGGAATCTAAACCAAGGCCAAACATCACATTTTAGAAAAAGCAAATACTTATTTTTATTTTGATTTTTTAGTGTTTATTGATTGAGAGAGTGAGAGACAGAGTGAGGAGGGGAGGGGCAGAGAGAGAGGAAGACACAGATAATGTTACAATCATCATCATGGTCAATATCATCACCCGTCTAGTAAGGGAATTCAGATATTATTAGTACTGACCACAACTTCGTCATCCACCTGGTGTAAGAATGTGAAAAAAAGAATGTAAACAATATCACTTTTGATCTTTCTTTCCACGTCCTTTAGTAAAATACAAGTTTTGCTATAAATGGCATACATGTTAAACACCTGAGAATTGTGATAGGTGTTTTTTTTAAGTTTTATTTATTTATTTTGAGAGAGAGAGAGAGAGAGCACATGACAGAGAGAGAGGGGGGGCAGAGAGAGAGGGGGAGAGAGAATCCCAAGCAGCCTCTACACTGGCAGCACAGAGCCCAACACGTGGCTCAAACCCACAAACCATGACATCATGACCTGAGCCAAAACCAAGAGTGGGACATTTAACCCCCTGAGCCACCCAGGTGTCCCATGTGATAGGTGTTTTAAAAGTAGAAGTCAAAAAATACATTTCTGAACTAGATTTCTCTATATTTCAAAATAAACTTTCAATTAAATGTTAGAAAAATCAGAGCATGCCATCTTGGAAAAGAAACTTAAATTATGAGGAAATAGCCTTAAGCAAGCCATATGCAGATTTTTTTTCTCATGCTTTTTTTTTTAATGTTTATTTATTTATTTTGAGAGAGAGCACAAGTGAGGGAGAAGCAGAGAGAGAATCCCAAGTAGGCTCTGTGCTGACAGTGCACAGCCTGGCCTGACACAGGGTTCAATCTCACAAACCGTGAGAACATGACCTGAGCCAAAACCGAGTCGGATGCTTAAACCAACTGAGCCACCCAGGCGCCCTTTTTTTTTTTTCTCATACTTTAAAAGACTGTTTTGGAACCAACTTGTCATTCCTTTGTGTTTGCACACACACATATTAGACAGAACACAAGGGTTATATTAATACAAATACAGCCAATCAGACCTCAAGGTAAATGTATTATAAATTATCTTTTCATTAGTTAATCCCAGATACCCAGGTTCTTGGAAGTATGGTGGAATCACATTCATCAGAAGGTCTCAAGGGACACATAAAGCTTTCAAACATGTGAGGATTCGAATAAGGTAACCTGGCAAATAGAGCTTTGAACTTGGCAGTGCAGCTTGCTACATCTACAGCACAGATTCCCAAAGTATCCTTTCCATCTCTCTTGGTTTACAGGCGGCCAACTAACATGGCCAAGTCAGTCGACTAAACAAGGGTGTTATGTTCCAGGCTCACTGAATTTGGCGTTTCAAGAGGAGCTTGTTTTTCCTCTTCATCAGTTAGCTAAGGTCGGAAAATCCAAGAGTAGAAAATTTAACTATAACCTCAGGAGCTCGAAATACAATGCTTATAAAACCACCCGACTATTTCTTCAAAGGTTTTAAATCTACCAAAAGGCTCACCGCACATGCTGCCCAAAAAAACACTGAACTGACACGTTATAGCACAACCACAAGGCAGCATGCTGATAAGGTAACCTTAGGGCCAACCAAAAATATACGGCACCTTCTGGATCTGCTAAAATCTTAGCAGGCAAATTAATACAAATAATTGTGGGTTTATTTAACTAAAAGATGATGGCTGTGGCATAGCGCTAACCAAAACTCTTAAAAAGTTGGTCACAGACAAAGCTTCTTCAAGCATACAGCTGCAGATTTGAGCTTGATTGTCTGTACAGGATTTCCAGGTGGGCCAAAGACCTATGGAACTGGAAATGGTCTCTTAAATTAGCATTAATACATTCATAAGGGATTTACAAAGCTACGGAACTGTCCATTTTATAAAGCTGGAATGCTGCTGGATTATGCATTATTTGAGACTTTTTTTTTTTTAAAATCATAAAATGACCTGGTTTTAGTTTATTGTTTTTTCTTGAAAAAATCCAATTAGGAAAAAGTAGATCTCATATTTCTGTTGCATTGAAAGGTTTGAGCTCCATGATTAATAGTATTGGCAGCAAAATAAACAGTCCTCTTTAAATGTATTTTGATTACATTTAGAATTCCACTTAAGATGCACTTTGCCATGTTCAGTATGGTGCTAGACATGGGTGGAAAAACAGCAGATATTTTCCCAAGCACGAGGCATGAGATTGCTAAAATCCTCAGCCTCCACCACAACATTAATTAGTGTGTTTCACCAACCAAGGCTGTAAGATTTGTAAATGAAACTCTAGAAGGGGCATCAAGCTAGAACAGGATATGGAAGCCAAATGGAAAACATGAACTAATAAAAGAAAAAAGCTAAACTAGCGAGAAGTCTTAGTTTCGTCTTTGAAGTCAGTTCAAGTCTTGCATGCTTTAATTCTGATGTAATCTTAAAATGGTGGGTACAAACAAGAACTCAGAAACAGCTTTTGTAACTTTTGGACCAACTGCACATGAATCAGTTTGTTGATGGCTATAATGATTACACAGTGGTCTTCGCTGAATTACATCTGAATTTAAACCGTCATTCTCCTTAGGCTGAAATATAATGAATACTCATGAACAACAATAGCCATCCTGCAAACACATTCTCTCCCCTATCACATACACACTTATAAAAACTTTTACACAGTATGTTACATTTTGTTGATATATCACATTATTATAACAGCATAAGCTCTTGCACGCCAGCACATTCTTCCTGTATGACAATGTGTTTGTTCCTTCTTTGTCCTGTCATTTGTCTCATTTCACATTCTAGTTAATGAGATGATTGCTTTTCTGTGTGCAACAATATTTTTCTGAGAAGACAGAATTCTCTTGATTTGAAAAGAAATATATTTCTGGCAGGATGAGAACTTCAAACACATCTGGCATACAGGACCATGCCCATAATAATCTTAATGGACAAAAAAATTCTTCAATTAGAGTCACAATCCATTAAGTGTATTCTTCTTGTCTACTGACAAGCCTTAAAAATGAATAGTACATGGAGCCTGGGTGGCTCTTGATTTCAGTTCAGGTCATGATCCCAAGGTCATGGGATCAAGCCCTGCATCAGCCTGCTTAAGATTCTCTCTTTCTCCCTCTGCCCCTCCCCAACTTGCTTGTGTGTGCGCCAATTAAAACATTTTTTTTAAATAAATAGTACACAAAATGAAAAAATGTGCACTGATTTTTTGTAACATCCATACAAAATTCTTAAGCGGAATAAGTGTTATCACTGTATTATAGTGTTCTTCATAATTATTATTATTATTAATTATTCTTAGAAATAAATTTAAGCAATTTTCTTATTTTGATGATAAGTGGAAAAGTCTAATTCATATATGCTATTTTGACTTAAAAAGAAGGGTACATAAAAGATAAACTGATTTGGAATGCCTGGGTGGCTCAGTCCGTTGGGTGTCTGACTTTGTTTTTTTAAAAACATTTTTTTTCAACGTTTATTTATTTTTGGGACAGAGAGAGACAGAGCATGAACGGGGGAGGGGCAGAGAGAGAGGGAGACACAGAATCGGAAGCAGGCTCCAGGCTCTGAGCCATCAGCCCAGAGCCTGACGCGGGGCTCGAACTCCCGGACCGCAAGATCGTGACCTGGCTGAAGTCGGACTCTTAACCAACTGCGCCACCCAGGCGCCCCGTGACTTTGGCTCACGTCATGATCTCAGGGTTCGTGGGTTAGAGCCCCATGTCAGGCTCTGTGCTGACAGCTCACAGCCTGGAGCCTGCTTCCGATTCTGTGTCTCCCTCTTTCTCTGCCCCTCCCCCACTTGTGCTCTCTTTCTCTCTCAAACATTAAAAAAAAAAGATAAGCAGATTTGATTAAAAGTATTATACACGATCACAGTACTCATGATGGGAATTGAATAGGGGGGTTTATATATATTTATAGAATGTATATGTGAATAATTAACAAAAAAGGGACCTAAGAACCACAATTATATAGGAATAGGCTGTGCCACATATGCAAGTGCAGAGTAACATGATGACAGTACTACTGTATTTTGACAGTAGAAAACAGCCCACAAGAATAAGAAGAAAAAGTCATTGTCGTGGTTTTCTGTTAGGCAATTACGAAATTTCAGCTTCACTAAATTACTGAGTGCCTAACAAGTGATGAGAATATGTGTATGACATCTAAGCAAAAAGTGCAACACAATTGGTAAGTGCTATAGTACTATAGAAAGAGATGTACAAGGTATGCAGGACAAAAGAGAAAAAGATCAGCTGGGCTTTGTTGAGGCGGGAGGGGGACAGGGTCAGAGAAAGCTTTGAGGAGAAGAGAATGCTTGAATTTGGTCTTTGGAAAATGAGTAGGGCTTTGCAGGTAGAAGAGGGAAGGTATTCCCAGGCAGATGGAACAGGTATGGAATTGCAATGACCTACTTGTGAGTTGTAAATAATGCATTCAGTGATTTTCAAAGTGTGATCTGTAGACTTCTATTTCAGGGAACCCATGAAATCAAAAACATTTTCATACTAATACTAAGATGTTATGTGCCTTTTTCACTGTGTTGCTATTTACATTGATGATGCTAATGCAATAGGGGGTGAGACAGCTGACGTCTTTTCTATATATCAAGGCAGTGGCACCACATCTCTTCAATGTCTGGCTTAATAAAAGATGGTTGAATTCTTGTATCTGCTTCTGTTTTCAGTCTGCTGCAATATGTATTTGCAACAAAAATGTAAAAAAGTGTCATTCTCTTCCCTATTGTTTCAAAAGTATAATTTTTAAAAATAAAAATGTGTAATTGATGTTAACACATTTATTATGTTTTATATGTTTGTTATTGATGATTAATAAATCTTTTTGAAAGTTCTGTTTTCATTTATAGTTGAGTAAATATCAATAGACATAAACCACATAAGCAAAAGATCTTTGGGGTCCTTCATATTTTTAGGAACATAAAAGGGACTTGAGACCAAAAATGTGCATACTCTCTGGTTTTATTGCATGCAAGAAGAGATGACAGACACGTTGGGACATGTGAGATAATAGAGGGATGTACTGGATGCTGAGGCCTATGGTCTTTTTCCTATAGGAAAGGCTTCATCTTTGATAATACCAGCCAACACTTTAAATACACATGAAAGGGGCGCCTGGGTGGCGCAGTCGGTTAAGCGTCCGACTTCAGCCAGGTCACGATCTCGCGGTCCGGGAGTTCGAGCCCCGCATCGGGCTCTGGGCTGATGATGGCTCGGAGCCTGGAGCCTGTTTCCGATTCTGTGTCTCCCTCTCTCTCTGCCCCTCCCCCGTTCATGCTCTGTCTCTCTCTGTCCCAAAAATAAATAAACGTTGAAACAAATACACATGAAAAATAAAAATACACATACCATACCCTCCTTTGCTGTAATTTAGGAGTAATTCAGAAATTTTTTGGACATTGCTTTATGGAGATATAATTTACACACCATAATATTCACTTATTTTAAGATTAAACGATTTTTCAATAAGAGCATGGCAACCATCACCACAGGCCAGCTTTAGAACATATCCACGTCCCCAAAGAGATCCCTTATACCCATGTATGTACAGTTAATTTTTCCATCCTCCACCCCAAGCAACCACTAATCTCATTTCTGTCACTACAGATTTGCCTTTTCTGGAAATTTTATTTGAATGGAACCATATAACAAATGTCATGTATCTGTTTTCTTTCACTTAACATAATGTTTTTGCGGGTCATATATGTTGTAGCATGTATTAGTAGTTTGTTCTTTTTTATTGCTGGATAGCATTCCATTGTGTGCATCGGCAACATTTCATTTATCTGTTCATAAATTTGATCTTTGCGTAGTTGATTTTTGTGTTGTTATTCACATGTTGGCTTTTATGAATGATGCTCTGAATATAAGCATGCAAATTTTTGTGTAGAAATGCTTTTGTTTCTCCTGGGTAGATTCCCAGGAGTCAAACTGCTAAGAAGCATACTCAATACATATTCAACTTTTTAAGGAACTGCCAAATTTCTTCAAAGTGCCAGTTACATTCCTACCAGCAATGTAATGAGGATTGCAGCTTCTCCGTATCCTTGCCAACACTTCTTAATGTCATTTTGATTATAGCTACCCTGGTGAGTGTGAATTAGTATCTCATTGTGGTTTTCATTCACATTTCCTTAATGATTAATGGTATTGAATATCTTTCCATGTGGTCATTGGTGATTCACATATTTTCCTTGGTGAAATGTTTATTCCAGTATCTTGCTGATTGCAAAACTGGGTTGTCCTCTCATTATTGAATTGCAAGAATTCTTTATTTTTCTAGACATAAGTCCTTTGCCAGGTATATGATCTGCAGTATTTATTTCCAGTCTTTGGTTTGTCTTTTCATTTTCCTAATGGGATCTTCTGAAATATTAAAGTTTTAGAATTTTATTAAGTGCTTCCATTTCTATTTTTTTGAACAGTTTGAGAAGAATAGGTATTAACTCTTCTCTTCTTTAAATCTTTGGTAGAATTTCCCTGGGAAGCCATCCAACCCTGGACTTTTGTTTGTTGGGAGATTTTTGATTACCAATTCAATTTCTTTTCTGGTTATGGGTCTGTTCAAATTTTCTATTTCTTCCTGTTTCAGTTTTGGTAGTTAATACATTTCTAGGAATTTTCCATTTCTTTATGATTGCCCAGTTTTGGTGGCATATAATTTTTCATCATATTCTCATAATTGTTTATATTTCTGTACTGTTGGTTGTGACCTCTCCTCTTTTATTCATGATTTATTTGGGTCCTTTCTCTTCCTTTTTTGATACATCTGGCTATGCGTTTATCAATTTTATTAATTCTTTCAAGAACCAGCTTCTAGTTTCATTGATATGTTCTACTGTGGGGTTTTGTTGTTACTGTTTTTTCTATATCATGTTTTTCTGCTCTAATCTTTTCTTTAAATTTATTAATTTTGAGAAAGAGAGAGAGAGAGAGAGAGAGAGAGCGAGCAAGAGTGGGGGAGGGGCAGAGAGACAGAGGGAGAGAAAGAATCCCAAGCAGGCTCCACACTGTCAGCACTGAGCCCAAAGCAGGGCTCAATCCCACAAACCATGAGATCATGACCTGAGCTGAAATCAAGAGCTGGATGCTTAACCAACTGAGCCACCCAGGTGCCCCCTGCTCTGATCGTTACTACTTCCCTTATTCTGCTGGATTTAGACTTCATTTGCTGTTCCTTTTCAGCTCCTTTAGATGCAAGGTTAGGTTGTATATTTGAGAGTTTTCTTGCTTCTAAGGTAGACTGTACTGATATATACTTCCCTCTTATGACTGCTTTTGCTGAATTCCAAAGATTTTGGACTGTTTTATTTTCATTTTCATTTGCTTCCATGTATTTTTAAAATTTCTTCTTTAACTTCCTGTTAATCCATTCATTCTTTTGTCCAATGTTCTTTAACATCCATGTACTTGTGGTGTTACCAAATATTTTCTTGTGGTTGACTTCCAATTTCATAGCATTGTGGTCAGATAATACACATGGTATGATTTCAATCTTTCTGTATTTGTTGAGGCCTGATTTGTGACCCAGTATGTAATCTATTCTGAAGAATGTTCTATGTACCCTCAAAAAGAATGTGTATTCTTCTGCTTTCAGATGAAATATTATGAATATATCTGCTAACTCCATCTGGTCCAGTGTGTCATTGTTTCCTTGTTGATTTTCTGCTTGGATGATCTGTCCATTGCTCTAACTGGGGTGTTAAAGTCCCCTACTATTATTGTATTGTTATCAGTGAGTTTTCTTATGTTTGCAATTAATTGATTTATATATTTGGGAGCTCTTAACGTGGGGGCATATATATTTACAATTTTTAGATCTTGTTGGATAGACCCCTTTATGATAACATAGTGCCCTTCTTCATCTGTTACAGTCTTTTGTTTAAAATACAGTTTGTCTGAAACTACAAGTTGATGGAAGAAGGTGGGTGGGAGATGGGCTAGATGGGTGATGGGTACTAAGGAAGGTACTTGTTGTAATGAGCACTGGGTGTTGTATGTAATTATTGAATCACTAAATTCTACTCCTGAAACCAATATTGCACTGTATGTTAACTAAAATTTAAATACAAAAAGTTAAAAATAAATCTAGTTTGTCTAAGTATGGAAACTCTGGCTTTATTTTAACATCCATTAGCATGATAGATGGTTCTCCATCCCCTCACTTACAGCTTGCAGGTGTCTTAGGTCTAAAATGAGTATCTTGTAGGCAGCATATAGATGGGCCCTGTTTTGTTGTTTTTTTTAATCCATTCTGATACCCTATGTCTTTGGATTTGAGCATCTAGTCCATTTACATTCAGAGTGATTATTGACAGATATGAATTTAGTGCCATTGTATTACCTGTAAAGTTGTTGTTTCTGAAGGTTTTCTCTGTTCCTTTCTAGTCTTTGTCGCTTTTGGTCTTTCTTTCCCACTCAAAGGGTCCTCCTTAATATTTTTGCAGAGCTAGTTTAGTGGTCATGAACTCCTTTCGTTTTTGTTTGTCTAGGAAACTCTTTACCTCTCTTATTTTGAATGACAGCCTTGATGGATAAAATATTCTTGGCTGCAGATTTTTCCCATTCAGCACATTGAATATATTACGCCACTCCCTTCTGGCTTGCCAAGTTTGTGCAGAGAACTGCAGCTAGCCTTATGGGTCTTCCCATAAGAAGTTAGGAACTTCTTTTGTCTTGCTGCTTTAAGGATTTTTTATCAGTATATTTTGTAAATATAACTATGATAGATCTTGGTATTGTCCTGCCTTTGCTGATTTTGATGGGACTTCTCTGTGCTTTCTGGATTTGGATGCCTGTTTCCTTCCCCACATTAGTGAAGTTTTCAGCTGTTATTTCCTCAAATAAACCTTCTGCTCCTTTTTCTCTCTCTTTTTCTGGGACTCCTATTATATGAATGTTATTATGTTTGATGCAGTCACTGAGTTCCCTAAGTCTATTCTTGTGATCCATAATTCTCTCCTTTGTTCAGCTTCATTATTTTCAATTATCCTATCTTTTATGTCACTTATTCGTTCCTCTGCTTCTTCCATCCTATGGTCATTACAATCAATCTGTTTTGAATCTGTTATTGCATTTTTCATGCCTGATTGTTTTTTAATTTTTATCTCTGCACAGGGTCTCCTTGATGTCTTCCATGCTTTTCTCAAGCCCAGTGAGTATCCATATGATTGCTGCTTTAAATTATCCATCAGGTATATCTGTTTTGATTAGATCCCTGACCATGACCTTTTCTTGTTCTTTCTTTTGGGATGAATTCCTCCATCTTGGCATTTGTTTAGGTCTCTGTCTTCTTCTGTGCATTAAGAGAGCCTGTTTTCTGTTCCTCAGAGTAATGGTTTTATTAAGAAATGATAATATATATTGTCCAGAGCCTGGCACTTCAGGACAGATTTCTGGTGTATGCTGTATGCACTCTGCTGCTGTGTTTTGGCTGCTCTCTCAGGTCAGTCTTCTGCAGTTTCTCCTTGCCTGCAGTGAGGAGTGTTTGGACTTTGCCTAGCATGTGGAGAGTTTTAACTAGGTGTGCTTTGGTCTGTTTGTTCAAAAAGGCCAGATCCTATATTCACTAGAGCTGAAGCTTCGCAGCACTGTAAGGTCAATAGATCTGGTGCACACAGGGGGGTTTGTGCTGGTTTTCTGGCAGAGGGACCTGTTGCCACTGTCTCAGGCACACTTCCCCTAGTAAAAAAAGCATCTGCAGAGTGAAGGTGGGTGGGGCTTGGCGTAAGTGGCTCAAGCCTCCAGACTGAGCATTGTGCTGCTCACAGCAGTCCTTCTGTGCTGATGGGCAGGGGATAAAAATGACATCAGCCTGCTCTCTTGTTCCCAAAGAGGGGAGTTTGCACTTACCGCTGTCCAGCAAGCCCTCACAAAAGAGTGAACAATCTCCCCTTGTGGGTCCTAGGTGTCCTTGAGATCCCTGCTTCCACCCTGTGTCTGGGCCATCTGCCTGCCTGGTGCGGCAGTGCTCCTGTATTTCATCTCAGGCACGCTGGCTGAGTTTCAAAACTCTAAATTTTAGGGACCTGGTATGGAATGGATCCACACTGATCCTCTGGGGGAGGGTCTTACTGCACTGTGGCTGGTGGCAGTTTGTCCCAGAAGTACAGTCTCACAAACACACAGGGGCTTGGAGTTTATGGTAAAGCACAGCAAAAAGCCTGCATTCAGATTAGCTATGCTCAGCAGGGGTCTCTGCTCCTATGCTAATGAATGGGGTAGGGCAATGGTGCCTCACCAGTTCTTTTGTCCCCTGAGAGGCAGTGCCACCTCTCCCAAATGCACTCCAAGAAGGGGAACTATCTCTCGCAGTGTGACCCAGGGGAACCTCAAACCACATTGTCTGCTCCTGGGCCTCTGGTTTCATTCTCCATAGGAGCACCTCTATGCCCACCAGGCTCTACACCCTCCACAGCACAGACTTCTAAAACTTCAGTCTTTGAGCTGAGTAAGTATAAACTTATGATAATCAGCCCCTCTCATTTTCCCAGTCAATGGTTCAGGTGAAGTGTTTTTCTTGTGCAATTCCCTGTGCAGTGCTCATGTGCATTCTCTCTCTCTCTCTCTCTCTCTCTCTCTCTCTCTCTCTCTCTTGCTCCCTCACCTCTCTCCATGATCAAGACTCCCTCCCCTCCACAGCATCTGCCTGTGATTCTTTTCTCCCCCAAATCATGTCTCTGAAGCTCCTATCTTCCGCAATGTAGCCTCTTTTCTCCCTATTTTTGTGCAGTTTGTTCTCCTAGTTCTCAGATTGATTTCTTGGGTGTTCAGAATGATTTGATATTTATCTGTGTTTGAGGGATGAGGCAAGCAGACGGTCCCCCTACTACTCTGCCATCTTAACTCCACATCTCCATTTATTTAGATCTTTACTTTCTCCCAGCAATATCATACAGTTTTCAATGTATGAGTCTTACACTTCTTTTGTTGATATCATTCATAAGTACTTTATCTAGCATGTTATTATTATTAACAAAATGTGTTTGTTGTGCCTCTTTTAGTTTCTTTATTGCTAGTACAGGGAAATACAACTGATTTTGTATATTGATCATAAATTCTGCAACTTTGCTGAATTTATGCATTGCTTCTAGTTTTTGTGGACTCCTTAGAATGTTCCACACACAGAATCATGCCATTTGGAAATAAAGACAGTTTTACTTTTTCTCTCCAATCTGAATACATTTTCTTTTTCTTGCCTGATTGTAATGGCTAGACTCTACCACAATGATAAAAAAAAAAAGGTGGCAAGGATAGATATCTTTGCTTTGGTTCCGATCTTAGAAGGAAAGCTTTTAGTTTTTCACTATTAAGTATAATGTTAGCTGTAGGGTTTTGTAGATGATCTTTATTAGTTTCCTTTTTTTTCTCAATTTATTGAGAGTTTTTATTAAAATAGGTGTTAGGTTTTGTCAAGTGCTTGTCTATTGAAATGATCAATAGATCATTGGCTTTATCCTTTTTTAATACAGTGTATTACACTAAATGATTTTTGGATTTTAAATCATCCTTGCATCTAATGTGCTTTTGAGATCCTTGGATATGAAGATTAGTGTTTTCTATTAATTTTGGGATATTTTTGGCTTCTCTTTCTTGATTTTTTTTACCTCTCTTTTCTCTCCTTTCTTTCAGTGACTCCTTTAATGCATATGCTGTGTGCTTGATGTTGTTCCACATTCCTAGAGGATCATTTATTTTCATTTTTTTCTTTCTGTTCTTCAGATTGGCCACTCTCTATTGATCTATCTCCAAGTTCACGGATTCTTTCTTCTGCCAGCTCAGATCTGCTGTTAAACTCCCATGGTAAATTTTAAAATTTCAGTTATTGTTCTTTCTAACCCCAGAATTTCCATTTGTTTAAAATTTGTTTTCTATTTATTGATATTCTCTAATTATTGTCAGCATTCTTTCTTGGATTATTTAAAGTTTCCTTTATTTATTTTAGCATGTTTATAATAGATGATTTGAAGTCTTTGCAAGTTCTAACACGTGGGCCCCCACCCAGTTTCCATTGACCACATTTCTTCCTGTGTATGGGTTATATTTCCCTATTTCTTTACATGTCTTTAATTTTTCTGTTGAAAATTTGACGTTTGAAAATTTGGATTCTGAATTCAGAACCCATCTCAGGGGGTTGTTGTTACTTTTGTTTGTTATTTGTTTAGTGACTTACCTGGACTAATTCTATAGAGATTCATCTACAGTGTGCAGTCGCTTAAGTCTCTGTCATTTAAAAAAATATTCCTGGGGTGCCTGTGTGATTCAGTTGGTTGAGCATCTGATTTCAGTTCAGGTCATGATCTCACAGTTCATGAGTGCAAGCCCCACATCAGGTTCTGTGCTGACAGCTTAGAGCTTGAAGTCTGCTTCAGATTCTGGGTCTCCCTCTCTCTCTGCCTCTCTCCCACTCACACTCTGTTTATGTCTCTCAAAAATAAATAAACATTTAAAAAATATTCTTGCTTTTGCTTTAAAGCCAGCTTCCTAGGAGTCACCTGTGGATTAGTACCATTTAGTGAGCAGCCAACGATTGGTCAGAAGTTGCACTTAAACACTTTGAGCTAGTAAGATTTTCATTCTTTGCTGATGCATCGATGTATGCTTTAGGGACTGTAATCAAAGTTTATGCAGCCTATAAGACTGCCCCAACTTTTACTTTCTGAGTAAACAGGACTCATGTTAATTAAACAAGCTATGAGTAGACAGGGTTCTCTCTGATTTCTGGTGAACATGTGTGTGACCCTGAGCAAGCCTACTAGCTTTCAAACCACTAGGGATATGTAAAAGGTTTCCAATGACCACTATGCCTCTCTCATTTTTAGCTGGTCTTGTTAGTACATTGCTTGCCTCAGCCAGCGGGCAAGACCTCACTCTATCTGTGAGGCGTGGGGCTCAAACCCATAAACCGTGAGATCATGACCTGAGCCAAGATCAAGAGTCAGACACTTAACTGACTGAGACACTCAGGTGCCCTGCACTGCCCTACTGTTTTGGAAAAAACTCCTGGGCATGAGTTTCCCCATGTTCCAGAAATCAAATCAACCCCCTCTAAACGCAAGGTCCTTATGGCCTACACCACTCTTACAGAACTACTACATCATAGAGCAGGATGGAGGGAATGAAAACAGCCCTAAACCAAGCCCTTAAAGTTAGGGTGGACCAACTGTTCCTACCAAGGTTCACTGGTTTTTCTTGAATAAACACTATCTGTTGTATATCCTTTCAATTTATAGAATTCCCAAGGGGTTGGGACAATGTTGTCTAGTTTGTGACCTCTTTTTGGTGAGATAATTCACCGAACTTCTCACTTAGCCATTCCAGAAGTCCCACTCTATTAAGCAATGCAGTTCTTTTTAAGGTGCTAAAAACACCAAATTTATATGCCAAAACTAAGCACATACTTTATAACCTCTTTCTAAAACCCCCCACAGATATGATAATAAAGAAGCCCCAATAGAATGAATGTTTAACAGTACTGAGGATGAAAAAGGACCCCTCAGTGGGCCAGAAATTTTGACAGTACTTACAAGGTAGAAATCTGATAGGACCATGTTGACATATAAACCAGAGCTGAAAACAGAAACTACAATTACGATGCTTTGAAAAAGGAAGAACAGACAACACATAGAAGTTACAATTCATCTTCTTGGCAGGAACTGTGAAAACACCTTGGGTAATGGATTGAACTTTTATGTTCCTTCCCAAATTATTTTACTGAAATCCTAATGGCCCATGTGATAGTACAGGAAATAGGGCTTTGGGCAGGTGATTGGTCATGAGAGCAGAGCTCTAATGAGTGAGATTCATATCCTTATGAAAGATACCCCACAGTGCTCCCTTCTCCCTTTTGCCATGTGAGCACACAATGAGAAGACAGCCATCTATGACCCAAGAAGAGGGTTCTCACCAGACACCAAAAACTGCTGGGGTCTTCTTGATATTGGACTTCCAGCCTCCAGAACTGTGAGAAATAAATTTCTGTTGTTTATAAGCCACCCAGTCTAAGGTATTCTACTAAAGCAGCCTAAACTAAGATACTTTGTTAAATCCTGATTCTACTCCGTGGGAGAAATATCATTTCCCCTAGTCCTCTCGGGTCCCTGGTTTTGCCTTCTGAAATAAATTTTCCTTATCTATTATCCTCTAGGCCACATTTAAAGTTGGCATTGGAAAGTGGGTCTCTTTGGAGGTTGTACAATTTTCACAGCCTGCTTTCTAATGATGCAAGTTTGGGGGCCTGGTGGTTGTTTTATAGATTGAAAAATTACAGGCATTTTCAGGCCAGGCTTGTGGTTTTGTTGAGAATACAATTCCATCAAAATTTAGGAAGATTTCAGTCTATTTACTACCAGTTGGTTCCATGTCAAAATCTCTTCTGGTCTCAGTTCTTAAGCCTGCCAACTCCCTTATTTTATTTATTCACTTCTATGCTTAGCACATTTCCCTGTTATTTTAATGGTGGCTATTTTAAGGTCACATAAAACAATAGGCTAAATTAGGAAGGCAATACCTCTACTTTGATCTTTGTTACAAGGTCACTACTGTCCAGATGAAAAGTCTTAATGAGAAGCTTTTGAAAGGGCATTGACCAAAGGCTCTGCTTAGTGGGGGCATAGTTGCAGTTGACTCTCCCAACTTTGAGGGCCAAAATTATTATATTTTATATTAATTTTAATTGTAAGCCACAGTCACAGCATGTGACTCCCTTAGCTTCCATTTCTACCTGTAAACAGGTTCATTATATATAGATAGATATAGATATAGATATAGATATAGATATAGATATAGATATAGATATAGATATAGATATAGATATAGATATAGATATAGATATAGATATCTTGCATGATATATCTCTCATGGTATCTAGCTAAAAGCAACAAGGACCAACCAACATAAAAACACATCTTTTTTTTGGATCACTTCTTTTAGAGAGCTATGGGCATAGCAGGCACATGGTCTGTTTTCCAAGTTATCAGAAGTAACAGCTTCACTAAATATTATGCCATGACATTACAAAGGTCACCAGCTTTCTCACCTTCAATCTGTTTCCTTGTGTCCAAAAACTGACTGCTTAATGGATTTCACATTTTAGGTTTTTGTTATGGCAGTAGCCTACTGGTAGCAATTTTTATATTGTTTAACATCTAGGATAAGCTGCTATTAATTTAAAAAAAGGACAAAAATAAAGTGACTCAAACGTAACAGTCCAGGGTGAGACATCTCTCCTCCATGAGGTCATCCAGAGACCCAGGCACCATAATTCCTTAGGGAGGTGTCCCATCTATGTGGTGGGATAGTGTTAGCTAACACCCCACTGTGATCCAGCTTACAGGAAGAGAAAAGAGAAAAATGGTTGGCAAGTATTTTCATTTTTAAAAAAGGCTTGAATGGATATTTCACACTTCTTCTCATATTCCCTTAACCTGACATTGTTCACATGGCCAAATCTACCTGTGGGGTAGACAGGGAAATGACAGTTAACTCCAGTTAGGTAGTCATGGGCACAGCTAAAACTTGGGGATTCCATTACTAAAAGGAATAAGAGTAGGACGGTGCTGGGAAACAGTCTCTGTCCTGCTGGGGGTAAGGAGGGAGATTACCACTCAATATCATCATGTACTGTTGAATTTTTTTCTTTTTTCCTTGGGACATACAAAGCAGAGGTTTGTTTCTAAAACAGTAATGATTTCGGGCCAGACACACTCTGTAAGTTTTTGACCTTGGAAAAGGAAACAGCACAGAGGCAGAATTTTTTTTCATCTTGGCATCCAAGATTCTGATTCAAAATATAGAAGGGCGCCTGGGTGGCTCAGCTGGTTAAGTGTCTGACTTGGGCTCGAGTCATGATCTTGTGGTTCATGAGTTCGAGCCCCATGTCAGGCTTTGTGCTGACAGCTCAGAGCCTGGAGCCTACTTCAGATTCAGTGTCTCCCTTTCCCTTTGTTCCTCCCCCACTCGTACTCTTTCTCTCTTTCTCTCAAAAATAGAGATTAAAAAAAAATTAAACATGGGGCGCCTGGGTGGCTCAGTCGGTTAAGCATCCAACTTCTGCTTAGGTCATGATCTCGTGGTTTGTGAGTTCAAGCCCGCGTCGGGCTCTGTGCTGACAGCTCAGGGCCTGGAGCCTCCTTTGGATTCTGTGTCTCCCTCTTTCTCTGCCCCTCCCCTGCTCATGCTCTGTCACTTTCTGTCTCAAAAATAAATAAAACATTAAAAAAAAATTTTTTTAATTAAACAAGAAAACCCCTAAAAATATAGAAATAGGGGTGCCTGGGAGGTTTGGTCGGTTGAGCATCCAACTCTTGGTTTTGGCTCAGGTCACAAAGTCATGGTTCGTGGGTTCGAGCCCTTTGTTGGGCTCCACATTGACAGTGCAGGGTTACTAAGGATTCTCTTTCATCTTTCTCTGCCTCTTCCCAGCTTGTGATTTCTCTCTCTCTAAAAATAAATAAATAAACTTAAAAAAGAATTCAAAACAAAATATAGAAATAATTGCTCATTAAGAAATACACCAAAACTTGGGGCACCTCAGTGGCTCAGTTGGTTAAGCGTCTGACTTCAGCTCAGGTCATGATCTCGTGGTCCATGAGTTCGAACCCCACGTCAGGCTCTGTGCTGACAGCTTGGAGCCTGGAGCCTGCTTCGGATTCTGTGTCTCCCTCTCTTTGACCCTCCCCTGTTCATGCTCTGTCTCTCTCTGTCTCAAATATAAATAAACATTAAAAAAAATTTTTTAAAGAAATACACCAAAACTCTATAGACAGTTACACATAAAAAGCTCCAGTGTTGGAGTACCTGGGTGGTTCAATTGGTTAAGTGTCTGACTTTGGCTCAGGTCATGATCTCACGGTTTGTGAGTTCAAGTCCGGCGTTGGGCTTTGTGCTGACAGTTTAGAGCCTGGAGCCTGTTTCAGATTCTGTGTCTCCCTTTCTCTCTGCCCCTCTCCCACTTGTACTCTCTCTCTCTCTCAAAAACAAACATTAAAAAGAATTTTTTTAAAGCTCCAGTGTTATAAACTCATAAAATCACATAATATTAGAGCTAAAATTTATAAAAAGACCCTTTGCTCTTTATACATAAGTAAACTCAGACTCAAAGAAGTAAAATAAATGGCCCCAAATCAGAAAGGCAGTTACAGATCAAAGATTAGAATCAAATTCTACTGAATCATTGGATATATACCAACTGAGAAATTTTTTGAAGCATAAATTTCACTGTAATTTTTAAAACAGTATGCCAATTAAGAAAAAACCGCACAATTATTCACAGATAATGTACTTAGAAAGTAATTCTCAATTATATGACACATGATAAAAATACACATTTAAGAAATATAACATGAATTAAGTTATACTTTCAATACTAAATTTGTTTATTAGGTAATAATATACACACAAGCTGAAATCTGACCCAACTTGCCAAATTACTTTTGAATTCTTTCGCTATTATTTTTATTTCAAAATATATTTATTCACCCCAAACAATAATATAAACAAAATATGAGGTCAATTTTCCCATGTTTTGAAGGGTATAAGTTGACAAAGTATACATGGTAGTTTGTGGGTTTTAAAACTAGGTCTCCTATTTTCTGTTCCAGGGTTTTGATGGCTTCCTGTCTCACATTTAGGGTTTGAGTTTATTTTTGTATATAGTGTAACTAAGTGGTCTAGTGTCATTCTTCTGTATGTTGCTGTCCAGTTCTCCCAGGACCATTTGCTAAAGAGATGGTCTTTTTTTCCATTGGATACTCTTGCCTGCTTTGTCAAAGATTAGTTGGCCATACATTTGTGGGCCCAATTCTGGGTTCTCTATCCTATTCCATTGGTCTCTGTGTTTGTCTTTGTGCCAATACCATACTGTCTTGATGATTACAGCTTTGTAGTAGAGGCTAAAGTGTGAGATTGTGATTCCTCCTGCTTTGGTTTTCTTTTTCAACATTACTTTGGTTATTCAGGGTCTTTTGTGGTCCTATACAAACTTTAGGATTATTTGTTCTAGCTTTGAGAAGAATACTGGTGCAATTTTTATTGGGATTGCATTGAATTTAGATTGCTTTGGGTAACTGGTGTAGTCACTCTGAAAAACAGTGTGGAGGTTCCTCAAAAAATTAAAAATAGAACTATCCTACACCCAGAAATAGCACTACTAGGAATTTATCCAAAGGATACAGGAGTGCTGATTCATAGGGGCACATGTACCCCAATGTTTATAGCAGCACTTTCAACAATAGCTAAGTTATGGAGAGAGCCTAAATGTTCATCAACTGATGAATGGATAAAGAAGATGTGGTTTATATATACAATGGAATACTACTTGGGAATGAGAAAGAATGAAATCATGCCATTTGCAGCAACATGGATGGAACTGGAGGGTATTATGCTAGGTGAAATAAGTCAATCAGAGAAAGATAGATACTCATACGTGGAACTTGAGAAACTTAACAGAAAACCATGGGGGAAGGGAAGGGAAAAAATAGTTACAAACAAGGAGGTAGAGAGGCAAACCATAAGAGACTCTTAAATACAGAGAACAAACTGAGGGTTGATTGGGGTGGGGGAGAGGAGAAATGGGTGATGGGCATTGAGGAGGGCACTTGTTGGGATGAGCACTGGGATTGTATGTAATCGATGAATCATGGGAATCTATCCCCCAAACCATGAGCACACTGTATACACTGTATGTTAGCCAACTTGACAATAAATTATATTAATAAATAAATAATAAATAAATAATAAGTAAATAAATAAATAAAACCTAGGTCTCTTCCACAAGTAAGCTGTTTTTTTTAATGAGAACTCAACTCATAAAATCAAGAAGCACATCAGATATAAACAAATAGCACAATTAAAATTAATTTATTTATTCATACAAACCCAAGTCAGATTTAAAGTCACTTACAAGATTACCTAAAATATATGTTACATTAAATGTAAGTAATGAATTTATTTTAAGTTTTATTAATTCAACAAATATTGGCTGAGCATTTCCTTTAGGGGTTACACTTCCAAATATAATGTAAAAGAAGAGAAATTATTCAAGTGGATGTAATATACTCACTAAAACAAATAAGTCATCAGTTAGAAGGTATTATTGGTAGTGTTATGGGTTAGGTCTATAATACTTATTTAAAAGAGGGTATGGTGGGAAACTAGAATTTAAAGGTTTCATTGTAAGTAGATATCTCAAAAAATTAAACATAAAAATGTTCCAAAGTCTAAAGCAGTGGTTCTCAACCAGGTATGACTTGGTAATATCTGGAAATATTTTGGGTTGTCACAACTGGGAGGTGCTAGTGGTCTACAGTGGGTAGAGAACAGGGATATTGTGAAACATCTGACATTGCACAGAACAAACCTCCATAACAAAGAAATAGTTGACCGAAAATGTCAATAGTGCCAAGGCTGAGAAACCCAGGCCTGAAGTGATTTAAGTGATTTAATGTGATTTAATAAGTACTAATTTCTTCTCTGAAAGACATGATGACATACAGGTGTATTTTCATAAATATGAGAAATGATATAGATAGAACAAGGATTATACACTTTACATGAAACTGTGACATCACTACATGTTTATAATTATAAAAATATTAATGGCAGGATGCTTGGGTGGCTCAGTTGGTTGGGCATCTGACTCTTGATTTTAGCTCAGGTCATGATCTCATGGTTCATGAGATTGAGCCCTGCATCACTGGGGCTCTGTGCTGATGGTGCGGAGCCTGCTTGGGGTTCTCTCTCTCTCTTTCTCTCTCTCTCTCTGCCCTTGCCCCACTAGCACAGGTGCACGCTCTCTCTCTCTCTCAAAAATAAACATTAAAAACATATTAATGGCAAATTCTTTTGAACAGCATTATACTGACCTTTCTTACACAAGCAGTGATTTTTACCTTCTTATGATTTTTACAGTGGAAGTATTTCCTTCATTTTTTTCAACTAATATTTAGTGAACATCTATTTTCTAGATGTTCTATGTAAGGTGCTATAATAAAAGTTCATATAACAGTTTTACTGGGGAAAGAGGCATGTAAACAAAAAATTACAATCCATATGACAAGGGTTATTATAGAGTAATAAATAAGCTACAGTGTGGTAAAACAGAAGAGGGAGTGAGAACTTATGTGATTGTGGGGGTGGGGGTTGGGCATCTTGGGTAAGAGAAGAATATCAAAGACAACTTCCCAGAGGAACAAATGCCTGATCTAAATATTTATATCAGAAGACAGGAGGGACTTCTATGAATGTCATGTTAAGTAAAGAACTTCTTGGGGCACCTGGGTAGCTCAGTCAGTTAAGCGTTAGACTCTCCATTTTGGTTCAGGTCATGATCTCGCAGTTCGTGAGATTGAGCCCACAGTGTGGCTCTGTGCTGATGGCACGGAGGCTGCCTGGGATTCTCTCTCTCTCCCTCTCTCTCTGCCCCTCCCCTGCTTGCAAGGGTTCTCTCTCTCTCTCTCTCTCTCTCTCTCCCTCCCTCCCTCCCTCCCTCAAAAATAAATAAACTCAAAAACAAAACAAAACAAAAAAAAGAACTTCTATCAATTACAGGCTTACCAGTCATCTTAATGAAGGCTTTAGGCAAAGTAACATCATAAGAAGGTTATGATTTTATAAAAATCACCCTGAGCACAGTTGAAGGGTGGCCAGGAAGGAGAAAGAGATACTAACTAGGACTCAGATTCAAGGTGATAAGAATCTGTAACAAGGCAGTCATCCAACGGGGGCAAGGGAAGGAGGAGATGGATGAAGAGATGTTAAGAAGAATCAGTAGAACCAAAGTCAGGAGTGGTAGTCAAAAGTAGAACCACAGTCAGAGCATGATAATGTAAGAAAACTGCCTTTAGTGCTAAAAAATTGAGACTAGCCCCTGCTGGGGGATACTTTGAGATTAGGCCAAATGAACATGTAAATATTTATTATATAAAAACTGTCATCATTTAATATATATATAACAAAAAAAATTTAAACTAATAATTTAACTTTTCTAAATTTTATCTTAATAAAACTGATTACAGAATACTTTAAAATACTGGTGTCAAACTTCAGGGTCCCATCTGACATGTTATGGAGCTTAGAAGTCACCACTACCGTCCTCACAACTCACTAACCTGAAAATCCACAACTCTTCTTGGATCCTTCAAAGAACTGTGGTAACAGGGCAAGCTGCTGCCCCTAGAGCTGGAGAAACAGACAGATACAGAGAATCACAGCTCACCAGGAGCAGAAGCCAGCAGCTGGAGCTAACTTCAGTAGAAATACTTTAAGTTGTAGACCAGCTTGAGAGTTAAAAGCTACAAGGGGGTCCTGTGTTTGGAGGTTGGGGGTGCCCACATTCTTGGGTTTTACTTCCAGGATCTCCACCAGGTTCTTACTGCAAAGATCAGAGAAAAATCCCCTCCTGCTTCTGGTAGGGGGAATGGTAAAGTGACCATTTTGGAATATACCCGGAGTTCTTTCGCTTCTTCCTAACAAGGCCTGCCCTCTAGGGAAACTACTTCACTAATGGACTGGGGTTTTACTAAAGCCTAAACTACCTGGGAGAAGGGACATACTCAACTCAGTCTCACTAAAAGGCTGCCATCTAGCTATCAGAATGTAAAACACTTCCCCTCCTCCCACACTTTACCACATCAATAGGCTAAAAGAACTGCAAGCTTCAGATCCTATTAAGGAGTCTCTAGGAAAACCTAGAGAACAATTAACAAGGACACACAGGAAATTTTAGCCTCTAACACCATAGCCACAGCAAACAGTAAATATAGCCTAATTCCTAGCCAGATAAACATAAAACCTCACACTAAACACCCATATAACCTCAGTTCCTTTTACCATATCTTGTTTTCAAAAAAATAATACAAAGCATGCTAAAAGGCAAGAAAAAAAAACAATCTAAGGTTAAAGCAAGCATGAGAACCAGACTCAGATATGGCAGAGATTTTGGAATGATCAGACCAGAAATTTAGAATGATCAATATGCTAAGAGATCAAATAAAAAAGTGGATAACACACAGACTAGATGGGTCACATAAGCAGAGAGATGGAAGTTCTAAGAAAAACTCACAAGGAAATGCTAGAAACTGAAAACATTGTAACAGAAACGAAGAATGCCTTTGATGGGTTTACCAACAGACTAAACACAGCTAAGGAAAGAATCAGTGAGCTTGAAGAAAGATCAATAGAAAATTCCAAAACTGAAAGGCAAAGAGAAAACAGCAACAACAATGTAAAAGAACAGAAGAACTGTGGGACAGTTATAAAAGACAGAACATGTGTGCAATGGAATTACCAGAAGGAGAACAAAGATGAAGGAATAGAAGGAATATTTAAAGGAATAATGCCAGATTTTCAAAATTAACGACAGACACCAAACCACTGATCTAGGAAGCTTAGAGAACACAAGCAGGGCACGTACCATAAAATGTACACCTACACATACCGTATATGAAATGCAGAAAATCACAGAGAGAGTCTTGAAACAAGCCAAGGGAACAAGATAGAATTCTATTTGATTTCTCTTCAGAAAACATGCAAGCAAGAAGAGGGTGGAGTGAAATATTTGAAGGGTTGAAGAATAAAAACCACTAACCTAGAATTCTGCATACAGTGAAATTACCCTTCAAAAATGAAGGAAAACTAGAGACTTTCTAAGGCACACGAATAATGAGAGAATTTGTCTCCAGTAGACCTGCCTTGCAAGAAATGATAAAAGAAGTTCTTCTGAGAGAAGGAAAATGATAATAGGTCAGAAACTTGGATCTACATAAAGAAGGGAAAAGCATTAGAGAAGGAATAAGTGAAAACAAAATAATATTTTATTTTTCTTATTCTTAATTGACTTAACAGAAAACGGTTTAAAATAATAATAGCAAGAATGCATTCAGTTTTATAGCATATGGGTAAGTGAAATGAACTGGCAGCAAAGTGATAAAGGACAGGAGAGAGGAAGTAGACATGCTTTGTTATAAGGCACCTGCACTACCCATGAAGTGGGACAGAGTTACTTGAAAGCAGGCTTTTATTAGTTGTAAATGTGTATTGCAAATTCTACAGCAACCTATAATAAAATTTATAAAGGAAGTATAATTGACATGCTAAGAGAGGAGCGAAAATGGAATCATGTAAAATGCTCAATTAAAACCAAGAGAAGTGGCACAAAAACAGACACATAGACCAATGGAACAGAATAGAAACCCCAGAACTAGACCCACAAACGTATGGCCAACTCATCTTTGACAAAGCAGGAAAGAACATCCAATGGGAAAAAGACAGTCTCTTTAACAAATGGTGCTGGGAGAACTGGACAGCAACATGCAGAAGGTTGAAACTAGACCACTTTCTCACACCATTCACAAAAATAAACTCAAAATGGATAAAGGACCTCAATGTGAGACAGGAAACCATCAAAACCTTAGAGGAGAAAGCAGGAAAAGACCTCTCTGACCTCAGCTGTAGCAATCTCTTACTCGACACATCCCCAAAGGCAAGGGAATTAAAAGCAAAAGTGAATTACTGGGACCTTATGAAGATAAAAAGCTTCTGCACAGCAAAGGAAACAACCAACAAAACTAAAAGGCAACCAACGGAATGGGAAAAGATATTTGCAAATGACATATCGGACAAAGGGCTAGTATCCAAAATCTATAAAGAGCTCACCAAACTCCACACCCGAAAAACAAATAACCCAGTGAAGAAATAGGCAGAAAACATGAATAGACACTTCTCTAAAGAAGACATCCGGATGGCCAACAGGCACATGAAAAGATGTTCAGCGTCGCTCCTTATCAGGGAAATACAAATCAAAACCACACTCAGGTATCACTTCACGCCAGTCAGAGTGGCCAAAATGAACAAATCAGGAGACTATAGATGCTGGAGAGAAGGTGGAGAAACGGGAACCCTCTTGCACTGTTGGTGGGAATGCAAACTGGTGCAGCCGCTCTGGAAAACAGTGTGGAGGTTCCTCAGGAAATTAAAAATAGACCTACCCTATGACCCAGCAATAGCACTGCTAGGAATTTATCCAAGGGATACAGGAGTACTGATGCATAGGGGCCCTTGTACCCCAATGTTCATAGCAGCACTCTCAACAGTAGCCAAATTATGGAAAGAGCCTAAATGTCCATCAACTGATGAATGGATAAAGAAATTGTGGTTTATATACACAATGGAGTACTACGTGGCAATGAGAAAAAATGAAATATGGCCTTTTGTAGCAATGTGGATGGAACTGGAGAGTGTGATGCTAAGTGAAATAAGCCATACAGAGAAAGACAAACACCATACGGTTTCACTCTTATGTGGATCCTGAGAAACTTAACAGAAACCCATGGGGGAGGGGAAGGAAAAAAAAAAAAACAGAGGTTAGAGTGGGAGACAGCCAAAGCATAAGAGACTGTTAAAAACTGAGAACAAACTGAGGGTTGATGGGGGGTGGGAGGGAGGAGAGGGTGGGTGATGGGTATTGAGGAGGGCACCTTTTGGGATGAGCACTGGGTGTTGTATGGAAACCAATTTGACAATAAATTTCATATATTAAAAAAAAAACCAAGAGAAGGGGCGCCTAGGTGGCTCAGTCGGTTAAGCATCTGACTTCACCTCAGGTCATGATCTTGCGGTTCATAAGTTCCAGCCCCGCATCAGGCTCTGTGCTGACAGCTCAGAGCTTGGATCCTGCTTCAGATTCTGTGTCTCCCTCTCTCTCTGCCTCTCCCCTGCTTGTGCTCTTTCAAAAATAAATAAAATATTAAAAAAAAAAAACAAGAGAAGGCAGAAAAAAGAGAGAAACACTGAAAAGAGAAGAAAAGAAAAGAAAAAAGAAAAGAGAAAAGAAAAGAAAAGAAAAGAAAAGAAAAGAAAAGAAAAGAAAAGAAAAGAAAAGAAAACAAGTGCAACGCATAGAAAACAGTTAGTTACAAACTTCACAGCCACTATGGGGTGTGGAGCAGGGTGGAAATAGATAAAACCACAGGGTTCCAATGCTGTAATACGTACTCAAACCACTGCTTTAGAAGAATAGTTTTTCTGATGCCTCCTGATGCTTTCCTCCTTTACAATGTGTAACTCTTCAAGAATCAGGAATAGCAATTCCTACCTTGAAAATACTATCTGGGACTGTGTGGAAGTAGAAGTTCAATGCTTCTAATCCGGTAATCCAAGTCATAGTCTTTGGAGCTTCTGAGTCCTAAGCCTACATCTGGTGAAGTTTCATTCTCCCTGGTCATTTCTGAAATCTTCTCCTTTCTCTCTGGGGAAGAGGACAGGAGGGTGTATGTCTGGGCTCTCGCTGATGTAAGTGTAACTTGAGTTAATAAGAGGGATTTTACCTTTTAAAGCTCTTCTCTTTCACCCTAACAGTTCATCTCAAAGAGTGACCTGTGGAACATCTATATCAGTATCACCGAGGATGTCTGTTAAAGAGGGAGATTCATGGGTTCTGCCCAAGAGCTACTGAATCAGACTCTCAGAGAGTGAGCCTAGGAATCTGCACTGCTGGCAAATGTCACAAGTGAGCCTTATGCACACTGAAGTCTACATCTGAGAACCACTGCTTTATTATATGGCTCCTTTAGAGAGTTGGGGATAGGAATAAGGTTTGGAAGTAACTTCACTTTATGTTTTGGGCCAATTTATTACTAGGAATATTTGCCCCTAACCACTTGCTGAACATGTCTGCTAACCAAATAGAGTAAATGCTCAAAGAATATTTATTGAAAGATTATTTGAGGAGCATAACATGATACTTTCTTAAGTTCTGTGATGAGCAAAACATTTTGATTCTTCTAACCTAGATAGAAGTCATTTTATTCTAAATGAGTTTTTAAAAATTTTATGGTCTTTTTTGTAATGGGTACAGAATAGCTGTCACTTTAAAACTATAAGAGTACAACATGCCAAACTTTATTTAGATGGTAGGCTTGCTCTAATGCAGGCCATCAAAAAAATAATAACTTGAGCTTCCATATCAGTTAAATTTGGTCTAGAGAATTCCTGCAAAAGAAAAATAAATGGTTGAAAACATAAGTAGCTATGGAAAATGTAAATCTAAAATAAACAAAGAATTGTAATAAGGTTAAAAAAAAAATGAACAGATACGTCAACAAACCCTACATGTTGAGGCACTTATAAGGATGGCCTAAGAGGTTGGGGAATTGGCAGAAGGGTACAGCGGCTCGGGTAAAACAGAAGAGAAAAAAGATAAGCAGACAGAGAACATAAAGGCCTGCTCATCAAACCCTTCCAAGAACCAGAAAACCAAAATCCACAAAAAGGATTTTCGGAAACAAAAAATCAAGCAGTAAGACAGAAGATAAGAGAAACGGGACTTTTACTGGGTTCTTCAAGTACTGAGTCCATGGGGCACACACACACTACATTATACTTCTATACCATTTTGTAAAGGCATTGGTAACCTCTAACGTTAGTATCCAGTCAAAATTATATAATCCCATCAGCATCTGCAAGAAAGAAGGACCTGGCTTGATTTTCAGTTCTTTATTTTTAGTTCTTTCTTACATTCCCAACGTGGGGAAATGGAGCTTGGAAAAACTCAGCTTGGGAAAACTTGGGAGGCTGAGCTAGAGACTATTCTTCCATTGTTCTTTGTGCAAGAAGAGATAAGGAGTGAATAGAAGCAATAAGTGATCATTCCCTAGAAGCTTTCCTTTTCAGGAGACTGCCACTTAGAGGTCAGGCGAGGTGATCGCTCCTACTGTCAATTTGTTAGCAGGGTGTGTGTGTGTGTGTGTGTGTGTGTGTGTGTGTGTGTGTGTGTGGCGTGTGCATGCTTTGCATGTGTGCAACTGCATATGTGCGTGAGTGTGTATGTTACAGGGACATGAATGGTACTGCACAACGTTCAGTCTGACTTACCTTGCATCTAGCAGCAGCAGATTATACACCCACATGAGTACTGTCACTCTGAAAATGGGATAGAGAGTTAGGTTCTCAGCAGAGGAGAAAAAAACACAGAAAGAGAGAGAACACAACCGCGTGCACACACATGCACACACATACATTGAAATTCTCCAAACTTGTGGGTCAGAGCAGCTGGGAGGGAGTCAGTCTTCCTCCCTTCCTGCTCTCTCTTTGCTGAACAGCCAAATGAGAGACTGAACTCTAACAAGGAAGAAAGAACTGCCAACAGTCACTGAAAACTCACTCTGGATGTTGTAGGAAGATACGGTCTTTTTCAAAGACACAGCTGAAGCAGCAGACTTAAAATTTGTAAAAGATGGTGTAGCTGCACAAAAATAAGAGAAATAAGGAAAGCTGTGAAGTGATCATCAGCAAAGTCCTCTAGAGTTAATCTGTGATAGAAGGTTAACAAAGAAGTTCTGTAAGCAGAAAGGAAAAATTACCTGTAAATAACTTTTTTTCCAGTTCTTCTTGAATTTTAAGAAGAATCCTCTCCTGTTCTAAGGCTTCTATGTACTTGGAGTAGCACCAGGTTGGCTAGAAAGACAGCTTTCAAAGTTAATTTTGGGAATGTTTTTCCCAGGAAATAAACTGAAGGTAAGATGGCCTATATAAGCCTCTTCATTTAAACCTTTTATTGAAATATAACAAACTTCAATAACAGATCATTGAATAGGACAATTCAATGATGTGTCTAGAACTATATGAGTTATAACTATTTCTCAGTGAATCAATGTTGCAAAGGCCTTATGGAGTTCTTTACAGCTATTCACGCATATATATATATATATATATATATATATATATATATATATATGTATATATATATATATTTAATTTGATTATGAATTTAGGTGCTCAAGAGAGATCCAAGTTTTTTTGAGGGGGGTAGTTTTGCATTTGTATTAATTACAATTCTTAAATGTGCAAAATCTATCAGAAACAAATGCACATACAGAGAATCCACACTTGCAAAATGGCACAGTATTATCACTGTACCAATTGCTAGAGTAATTCAACATGTATCTCTTCAATAGCAACAACAATAATAATTTACATTTAGGAAATGCCTTTGGTTTCCAAAAGCTTTTTAGTTTCTTACGAAACTCTTGAGATATATGACAGGAGATTGTCATCATAACCATTCCTTTTTCTCACACTTTCTCCTTTTAACAGACAAGGAAACAGGCTCAAAGCAAATTCAGGGATTTTTTTTCAGGCTCCCAGGTAACACTGACTTGTAAATGATATTGAAAATTAGAAGCTTGTTATCTCTAGTTCCACATTTCACCCTTCTTTATACCACGTTTCTGAAATTTAATGCTAGTCATTTGCTAATAAATGTTTTTCCCAATGGCATTATTACATATCATACACTTTAGAGGTTACCTTTTTCAATATATGGTGTCACAAAATTGACATTCCCCTTGTCTCAATAATAGCTTTATAGTCTATCAGTTATCTTTATTGAGCGGCTGAATTTATTTGACATTCTTAAATGCCAAAAAGATTGTTTCTTGAGCTAGAATCCTCTTAAGATGCAAACACAAGTCATTAAAAATGGACATGACTTATGAAATTTCAGGGACGTGATATTAATGTACAAGTTAAATGTAAATATAAACATAAAAATTGTAAATGTATTCATTGATGGTCATGTACTGGCCAATTTTATGAGCACTTCAAAGAATTAAGAAATTTGAGATTAAGGCTTTGACATTTTTCTTTCTTTTTTTTAAACCCAAGAATATGTCAACCAAGTGTATTCTGTCTTGTTCCCTATCTGCCTTATTCTCTTTTTCAATAAGCTAGTCATTTCAACTGCTGCCACTTAAATCTTCTTCATGTGTATAAAAAAGTATTTTCTTTTATTATATTGTCCAGGATCAGCTGAAATTTTAATAGTCTCTGAAGGCTCAAGGGAATTCCCTTCCAATCTCTCCTAGAATAATTTTACCCTCATTTTCAAACAAGCACAACTCTACTACTGGACAATAACTGAGTTACTGCATTCTACTATCCAATGTTTTAAAGAAGTGGTATCTGTGACACCCGTACAGCTTACCTGTCGACCATATGCTTGCAGGCTGAAAACTGGGTCACTGGGTAAAGCAGCTGTTTTGATAGCAGATCCTGAAGAACTTGCATATTGTTTGCTTCCATCCTGTAATTATATTAAGTTATTAAAAAAAGGGGGGGGGTAAAACTCTACTAGTATAAACTTACAGCTAAGGAGTCATAACATTAGATGAAAAAATATCTTGTAATGAGTACCACACTCGAGGTCTCATCAAGTCAGTGTTACTAATTTGACATCATTTATGAACTCTTTACATTTATTTCCTACTAATATAAAAATATTTAAAAATGAGTGATAAATTATGAAGTGGAATGTAAAAATTGCCACCCAATTCTGGCATCTAGGAAAAACCACTGTAAACCTTTTCATAAACATCCATCCAAGCTTCTCACTAGGGAAAGACATAGATATAACCTGTAATTTTAGTATTTATATTTTATTACATAAATTTCATACAAATGGAATCACACTATATGTGCTTTTTTGAAATCTGCTTTTTCATGCAAATTGTTGTGAAAATATTTCTAGTGGAAATGTAAAGGGGAGGGTCTTAGTGTCATTCACCAGTATGCCTACAATTCAATATATAGTATACACCTGAATATGTGGATAATGAAATGTATAAAATGCATCATCAATGAATTAACTGTTCTAAGCACTCAAATCTTGAGTGATAAAAAAATCAACTATATCATCACTTCAACAGGTAAATAATAGTCTAGTAAAGGTATGTATCACAGATAATTTAATCAATGCCTGCTACTGGGAACTTAAGCTATAAGATTTTTTTTTTTATGATTATAAATGATGCTAGTTGATGACAGAACTCTCCAAGAAATCCAGTCATGAATCAGAGGAAGACTATAACATAGGCACGCAAAATTAATTAAATATTCCTATATAAACATTTGTATACATAAAATAATACTCCAAATCATAAATGCAGAAACTTGGGCCAAAAATAGACCAAAAATATAAAAAGTAAAATGAGTTTACTGAACTTAAAAGACTGAAGAAAAAAAGACAAAAATCTCTGAAAAATGAAGCTATAAGGTACCCAAGGGAGAAAAAATTTGATTGAATAGAGAGATAGGTAGGGGATTTATACACATATTATTTATATACACTTTCTGATCCATATACATGCATACACATGGTATATAATATGTATATGTATCATATATATGTATCAAAAAGTTTAAATATACACATATATACACACGTATGATATGCATATAAATCTGCGCCCCCCCCCCCAAAAAAAAAACCACTTAGCAAAGACATAAGCCTACAGACTCAGGAATCTGAGCAATCCTCAAACAGAATAAGTACAAAGAAATCCACACGAGACATATCATAATCAAATTCTGAAAGACAAAGACAAAGAAAAAATCTTGAAGGCAGTAAGTAAGAAACAATACCTTACCTATAGGAAAAGGACAGAAGAAAAGAATAAATCTTGGAATATCAGGAAGGAAGAAAAAACTGGAACAGCAAAAGTATGGGTTAATATAATAGCCTTTTCCTCCCTCCTTGAGTTTCCTAATTTATGTTTGATAGTTGAAGCAAAAATTATAAAATGTCAGAGTTTTCATTTTCTGTTTTATTCTTATGATGGCTTTATATGGATATCATCTGCCATTTTCTGCTCACTTTGAAATGCCTTATATTTTCCTCAACCATCAATAATACCGATGTGGTTCTCAGTATATGCTGAGGAAATATTTAAAATAACTATAAACAAGAGAGGGAAAAAGACTTAAAGTGGGGGGGGGGGGTGGTTAGTTTCTAGACTCTAGTCAAACTGGGAAAATGTTAACACCAATAGACTGGGAAAAGTTATGTATCTATAATGTAGTATCTAAAGCAACCACTAAAATATCTAAACAAAGATACACCAAAATAAAATTCTAAGAAATATACAAGTAATCCACAAGAATGCAAGACAAAGGAAACAGAAAAAAATGAAAAATAGAGGGAACAATCAAAACAAGAAATAAAATGGCAGGCATATTAAAAACCATAATAAAGACAAAGAGACTAAACACACCAAATAAAAGACAGAAATTGGCAGAATAGATTTAAAAAACACCACCGTGACCCAACTATATGCTGTTTATAGGAAACTTAATTGAAATATAATGATATAGAAAGTAAAGGAATGAAAAAAGATACACCATACAAACATCAGAACAGAGCAAGTTGGTTTTGCAGCTTTGGAGAAGTTTGGCAGTTTTTTGAGAACCTCCACAGTCCTCTACATTGTTTATGACACCATATATGTGTATAAAACACTATCTTTAAAAAGAGCTGGAAGAATATATCCCAAGTTTAATGGTTGCTCTTCGGGATGGGGAGGGTAATGGAACTCAGAGCTGGGGTTAAGAGAGTTTGCTCTTTCTGCAGTATTTACGCTTTCTACAATATTTTAACGACGGGAAAAAAAATGAGGCAAAATGTTAGCAGTGTTTGTCATCATATTACTTTTGTATTTTTTGATACCTTCTAAATTTCTTTTAAAAAAATAGAATAGGTATAAGCTTGCAAGTAAATAAAATACATTAGTCATGAGCAGTTAGCCTTTTTCAATTCAAAGAAAGTAGATAAATATAAAGAGACAGACAGATGAATGGTTGAATAAATGGACAGACTGACAGACAAATAGGCAGGCTGGGTAATTTATAATTCATATTTATAAATTTTGTGGTCAATGTATCAGTTTGTTATTGTAATATTGAAAATGCTTTCCCGTGAGTACATAACATTTTTTTCTTTCATTCATTTTTGCTTTCGTTCCTGATTTACTCTAAATAAACACTGCTTAATAATTGAGCCTGTGCTGGACACTGGTCTAAGCGCTATGATACACAGATGCACAAGACAAATACTATCCTTGGGAATCTCAGTCCAGTGAGAATGACAAATGCAAAAACCTATTCATGAGACAATATAAAGCATTCTCCAAGAGAGGTAGGAATGTTACTACAGTGGATGTGAACTGCTTGTGCGACCTAGGAGGGTCAAGAAAGCTTTCACATGGAAGAGGTGACATTTGAGATGTATTTTGAGAAATTCAAAACAAAGTCTGAAACCTCTGGCTAAAGGCTTAAAAGCCACTAAAATCTGTATTCTATAATGTCTCTGTATTTTCCCCAGCCTGAATTCTTCTGCAAATTCATACACACCACATACCTTTTAAAAGTCTGACTCAACTCAAAATGAGTCTTGTCTTACCTTTGCAAATTTCTCGTCTTCTGTGACTGCCAATTTTTTTTTCTTATTATATTCTTGTCTTCTCTCTAAAACACTCATAATTTTTTCATCAGTTAAGTTCTTCCTAAACTCGCAAAACTGAGGCCAAAATTTAAATAGAACCCCAAAAATTGTCATCTGTATAAAAAACAAAGTATGTCTCAGATTACAATTTTACACAAATGTACCAATTTAAACTCTAATTCACCATAATAATGGATTAACTATTCTATCTTTAATATACAGCGTGTTTCCTCCAACTTACTGTCTCCAGACATCTTGGCATAGTTTAGCTCAGCACATGCTTATCATCAATGTTTTTTACTACCAATGAGAAGTCTTTCTTTAAAAATAAAACCATATACTTAAAAGTTACTTTATTCTTTATGTTTCCCTAACCAATTGATTGTATTAATAAAGAATCCATTAGGTCTTTTTAAATAAGAAATTTATGTTTTCTTTTAAAACATACACTAGTTGATCTGCCACACACTCTGCTGTTTTATGCAAGTATTCCAAATATTCAGTCCATCAAGAGGAACGCCTCTGTGCCCCCTTTTTCTTTCTTTTAGAGAAAGGAAATACCTCTGGAAAAGCTCTTAAACAAAGCCGCAGATCTAAAAATAAATCTTGAGTAACTTTTAAATGATATAATCTCTTTTATGTGAGAGCAAGAAAAGTAACATTTAAAAAGCAGGGTGGTATCCCGGACAAAGGCTTTCTATGAGGACACTCCACATTAAGTGATTAATTGTGATATTTATAGAGATAAGAATTGTTGCTCAAAGACCCATGCCAAGTATTTCCATTAGTTCCAGAGGCATATATTACTTCCAAGAAGGTAGGACCTGCCACATCAGATCAAGTCCAACATCTTGTTACTAGGAATGGCCTTTACCTAATGCCCTAGAGAAAACTGAACCATCCCATTAGGCTCCAAGCCAACTCTTCAGAGGAAAAGAGGAATTTATAAAAAGTAAGTGCTGCAGTGATCAATAGAGTCCTCAACTGGCTGGTATATTTCATTACTCCTCTTTTCTGTACATGAATATTATTAGTAATTCTAAAATTTTTCATTCCTTTTAAAATACAGTTTTATCATTTAATTCTGTAGCTTCTTGGCATTGTGATCACAAAAGCTACAGATACTTTCTTTGATGAAATGTAGGCTTTAAACCAAATTTCATTTACATTTAGCTGCTATATTTTTATTTAAGTAATCCCCTGATCTAATGTCAAGGGATCATGGTAGTTTCTATATGAACTTCTTAAAAAAAATACTCCTCTTCCTTCTCTATTTACCAACTATTGACCCTACTTCTCAGTTATCTATCCAAAACCTGAGTCATTCCCTGCTCTCAAATACATTTATTTCCATCTAGAAAGTCTTCCAGCAAACGTCATTCAATTAGAACACAATTTTTCAATGGCAGACATAAAACGACTCTACTCCTAAAAGCTGCAATTAAGATTTTAAGTTAATAACATATGTGTTAGTCACAAAAATTACTCTGTACCACGAGAACCTCAAAAGATAATCAAACTGTAGGTAGGAAAATGTTGTAATAAATATAGAGCTACTTTGCTCACTGGCAGTAGATGGGCAATGACTTTAGTATGAGTTAAAAGGGCCAGTGAAAATTTGGTTGAGTGAAGAAAACTTCAAAGTTATTAGGGGTGCCGGTGGGGGACAGGAAAAGGTCATACTGCTAACAATATTAGAACAGGCAATAGGCTTTTTTATCTACTATGCAGCCCTTTCACTTAACTTTGCTCTCATTTCCAATTTGATTTTACTCCTTTCTGTCACAATAGATCACTTCTCTGGGGCTCCTGGGTGGCGCAGTCGGTTAAGCGTCCGACTTCAGCCAGGTCACGATCTCGCGGTTCGGGAGTTCGAGCCCCGCGTCAGGCTCTGGGCTGATGGCTCAGAGCCTGGAGCCTGTTTCCGATTCTGTGTCTCCCTCTCTCTCTGCCCCTCCCCCGTTCATGCTCTGTCTCTCTCTGTCCCAAAAATAAATAAACATTGAAAAAAAAAATTAAAATACAATTTAAAAAAAAAACAAAAAAAAAAAAACAATAGATCACTTCTCATGTCAATCATCCATGAGTTCAAATATGTTATCGAGCGCCTATTCTGTGCTAGGCATTTGGGCCACAAGGATAAATAAGAAACATGCCTTGCCCTCAAACACCTTACAATCAGATGGGAAAGTCAGCATAAAAATAGTCATTTTCAGTTTTGTGCGATAAACAGAAACATATGCAGGATGTTACAGAAGCACAAGGGAGAGAAGATGATAACACAAAAAACTCAGGAGGGAAGAGAATAAGGCTCCTTTGTAGAACCAGAGATATTTCAGCAAGACTGGTGGGTGAGGGCAGGGAGTGGTAAGAGATGTGCAACCAGACCTCTGGTTTGCACACCTGGGTAGAAGGTGATGCTATTCCCTGAGCTTCCTTAGGAAATGCAGGAGGAATAATCAGTTTGGTGGGGTGAGGACTCTATAGAAAGATTCTCTTATTTTCTGATGCTCTAAAGTCCACATTTAAATTATGTCTAGGACTCTATTTTAGGAAATCAAGTAGAATGCATAAACTAGAGGACTCCAGTACAGGTTGCTGGCTTCAATCCCTAGACAGTATGGCAAAACCAACCAATATAAGCAGTTCCAGACATGCACTTGCAAACTCAAGGTCTTTGATGTAGATGGGCAAGCCCTGGCCTGGTTATCCAGAGACCTAGGCTAGGCTAAGTGATCTCTAAGATCTATTCACAAACATAGTACGATTCTGGCACCATGTTTTCTCTATTTCTCTTTAGCACTTCCTCAATCATTCATCTGTATTTTCACCTATTTTAATGCATAATTTGGATTATGAGTCCATTTCAGTTCCTCAGAGGACTTAGAACACAGCTGGCTCACAAATGAATGTTAAGGAATAATGGCCTTTTTTCCATGCTCAAGGGCAATCGTATCCTAAATCTCTGGTTCATATCACTTAAATCATGACATGGCCTTCCCTATTACCCCTATTATAATTTATTTTTCTTAATCATTTTTCAAGAACAACATCACTAAAAGGCTTTTAAAAATGCAAATAAATTATGTCCACCAAATCACTGTTTTCTATTATTTATCTTAAAAAGAAGTAACTTGAGCAGGTTAACAGGCATGATTTTCTTTTCATGAGCTTGTGTACTTTATGTTGGTTAGGTACTTAAATCTCCTCTCACTTATTTTATGAGCTATGTGAATATTCCAATCTTTAAAAATACACAAATCTTGGGACACGCATATTTTACACATATTTGTGGTAGCAGATTTTCTAAAGGAAACATGAATGGTGGGAAAGGAAGGAGGAATTGGCTGGAGTTTTATAAGCTAAAAACAAAAATGATAATCATAGAAAGTCAAGGATAGTATTTAAATAATTATATTTGCTGTGTATTATCAACAAAATAGTAAGTTATTAGTTTCTTATGTTCTATGGAATATGCAAATATTTTTTCATTAAATAGAAGTAATCTCAGTTAAGGAAGGAAGGTTGTAACCCTGTCAAATATGAATAATGCAAAATCTTTAAAAGAATATCTAGATTGTTAATGTATTTTAAAATACGCTTAACTGATACTGCACGCCCTGATCTCTTACCTGTGCCTCTCTAAATACATAGGGTCCTAACTCCTTCCTGTGTTCAATAATCTTCTGGGCTTGCTCTATTGGAATGTCAATTTGTAAAGCTGGTGGAATACTAGAATTAATAAAGCAGTTGATAATAGTCACGATCTTCTTGTGAATGATGGACTCATCACAATGAGAATGGCACAAGTCCTGAACAGGAGGAAAGAGAGGACAATATATGATTAACGCATTCCTAGAACACTTTGTAGAATTGTGGCAATACATCTTCCAGTAATACATAGATTTTAACTTCAGATCAAGAGGACATGAGGACATGTGAAAGCTATCTTTCTATAAAACGGTATCTTCTATTTCTCTTGGGTTTGAGGAACCTAAGACGTTGATGCATACATCGTACATAAATACAGGTTTCATTTACCCTTGAGTGCTTCTACTCCTAGGTAAAGGAACAGCTTCAAAGTCTACTTTGACTCATTTAGCAAATTTATATTGGGTGCCTACTATATACCAGCTGAGCCCCAAGACAGTATCTGCCTTTAAAGGCTCAATCTTACTGGAGGAGAAGCAAGAGAACACATTACTTCAATATGAGTTAGCTAATAAGTACTACAGTAGAGGTATACACAGGATCCTAGGAGAACACTGAAAACGGGTACCTAACTCAATCTGCAGGTGGATGTAAACACTTTCCCAACCAAAACTGCTTCAACACCAAGGTGACTTAGGCTCAAAAGGGCAATATAATTGCAAATGGCATATTGGATTAAGGGTTAGTATCCAAAATCTATAAAAAACGTATCAAACTCAACACCCAAGAAAACAAATAATCCAGTGAAGAAATGAAAAACATGAACGGACACGTTTCCAAAAAAGACCTCCAGATGGCTAATAGACACATGAAAAGATGCTCAACATCACTCATCGTCAGGGAACTACAAATCAAAACCACAATGAGATACCACCTCATGCCTGTCAGGATGGCTAAAGTTAACAACTTAGGAAACAACTTGTAGAAGTTGGCAAGGATGTGGAGAAAGGGGAACCCTTTTGCACTGCTGGTGGGAATGCAAAGTGGTGCAATCACTCTGGAAAACAGTATGGAGGTTCCTCAAAAAATTAAAAATAGAAACTACCCTATGATCCAGCAATGGCACTACTAGGTCCTTATCCAAAGGATACAAAAATGCTGATTCAAAGGGGCACATGGGCCCGGATGCTTATAGCAGTGCTATCATCAGTAGCCAAACTGTCAACTAATGAATGGATAAAGAAGATATTATACACACACACACACACACACTGGAATACTACTTGGCAATCAAAAGAATGAAATATTGCCATTTGCCACAACGTGGATAGAACTAGAGTGTATTATGCTAAGCTAAATAAGTCAGAAAAAGACAAATACCATACGATTTCACTCATATGTGGAATGTAAGAAACACAACAGATGAACATTGGGGAAGGGAAGGAAAAATAAGATAAAAACAGAGAGGGAGGCAAACCATTAAGAGGCTCTTAAATACAGAGGACAAATTGAGGGTTGCTGGAGGGGTGTGGGGTAGGGGGATGGGCTAAATGGGTGATGGGTATTAAGGAGGGCATTTGCTGGGATGAGCACTGGGTGTTACATGTAAGTAATGAATCACTAAATTCTATTCCCGAAATCGTTATTACACTATATGTTAACTAACTTGAATTTAAATAAAAATAAATATAATTAATTAATTAAAATAAATTTTAAAAAATTTCAAAGCAAAAAGGGCAATATAAGCAAGATGTTGGCAGTGACAGGTGCGCCATTATGTATCTTTTGGTATTTATACTTTTATAGTTAACCTATTAAATTATCTTCCTTATACCCAAAGAACTCAAAAATAGGGACCATACATTTAAAAAGCCCAGTTTTATGTGACAAATGCAGGGCTATCATTTTTTAAAATAAAGAGGTAGCTTAGCTTGAGTTTATGGCATTTCTCTGTCAAAGACATTGTTCTCCAAATCACAAGAAAGCAGACAAATTTGGAAACTTGTAATTCTAGGCCAGAAATGAGCTAACACTTATTAAGTACTCACTGTATGATGGGCATTGTAATCACTATCTTATGGGCACTATTAAAGAAAGTAGAATTTAAGTGCTGGCCATATAAAATCCTACATAAGTTATATGTGGAAAAAGCTTGATATAAATGTTACATTAAGACAACAGTTAGCATTTTTAACTCAATTTAGAACCCCCCCTCAGAAAATGCCTATTTATACAACATATGTTAGATGTGTTACCAAATGTGTATTTTTTCCCATTACTAGTGAGATTATCATATATAATTATTTGGTAAGCCTCATTTATAATTATGGAATATAAGGCTTGTGAAATAACAAGTTTTTGGAGTTTTCATTTTGAGGGTGAAGGGACAAAAATCAGAATTGATTTTTTTTTCCAATTGTTCTGCCCTACTATGCCATTAGCTCAGTTAACGTTACCTATCATTAAGGTCCCAGTTTATTTTTATTTTTTTAAATGTTTATTTATTTTTGAGAGAGAGAAAGCAGGGGAGGGGCAGAGAGAAAGGGGGAGAGAGGATCCAAAGCGGGCTGTGCACTAACAGCAGCATAAGGGCTCAGTTTAAACAGAGTTCCCTCTAGAAGGCTTTTGGTGACTCCCTCAGTTCAGGAGAGATGTCTATCTTAGGTACTCCCATTACCCCCTGAGCTTCCATCACCACTGCCCTAGTCACAGTCTTACAACTGCCTTGTCTATCGCTCATCTGTCCCTCCCATGACAGTGTAAGCTCTAAGAGGGAAGACTATTTTGATGATGGTTGCATCCTCAGGATTTTTCATGGCCCTTGGTAGATGTTCAAAAAGTATTTGCTGGATGAATATACTCTTCCAGTTTTTTTCTATGGACACACACATACACATACACACACACACACACATACATGTACACACACACTTTAGATTAAAGTATGGTGTTTTATAGTAACTAGGTTTTTTTTAAAAAAAATATCCTTTCCCATCATTGATTGTTCTCCTACAGCATGATTTTTAATGGCTGCAGAGTATCTAGGTTCTTCCCAAATATTCACAATTCAGGACAGTGTTTAAGAACACTGATTAATCATTGTTCTGAATTGCGAAAATATGGAAAGAACCCAGATCTTTATCTCTTAGCATATTACCACAATCTTTGCTGGGGGCAGGGAACATAACTTAGTGGTTAAGGGCATAAACTTTAGCAATAGAATGCCTTTGTTCAAACTCAAGCTCTACCACTTAATTAGCTGCGTGATGTCAGGAGTTTCTTAACCCTTCTGTGCCTCAGCTTCTTCATCTATTAAATGGCAAGAATAACAGTTTTGACCTACTAGGATTCTTATAAAGAATAAATTAGTTGTTACATGAAAAGAATTAAGATAACATGTGCCAGATAGCAAGACACTTAATAAGAGTAAGCTATATAAAAGTGAGTTCAGTAAGATTTTGCCAGGTGTAAAGCTTTCCACCTAGCAAATTCTCTCAAGACCCAATTCAAATATTATCGCTTCTGCTAAGATTTGCTTGACCTACTACCCTCCCTGCATCATTCCCTCTCGGCGCCAAAACTATACCTAGTTAGAACATGGATCATAATCAATACTCTTTCATGTTATTTGTTTTCATGGATGTCCCCCTCCTTGAGGGAAAGCAATGTATTGTATTTACTTTTTATTCCTACTATTTAGCTTAATGGCTGGCATACTAGGTACTTAATAAATGCTTACTGAATGAACAAATTCCCTCCTATAGCATGATATTTAATAGCTACCTAGAACTGTATGTCCTCCATTCTATACCACAAAAAAAGATATTTAAATGAAGACCAAGGACAGCTTTGAAGAAGAAGCGGTCACACAACTAAGGGTTGACTTTCTATGAGTGTGGTTTCTTAAAATGCCTTTCTTGCAAAGTTTATTGTATTACCTCTGTCCTAGCAGGGTTGGGCTTATTCATATTCTTATTAGCTTAAAAATAATTCTGCCCACTCACAATAGCTGCCTTTTCTGGAAAACAGGCTCTACCTCCTAATTAAAAAAATTATTTTAATATTGCTTATCTTGTGACAGACTTTGAAAAAACTTATCTCAAAATATTTTTTTCTGAGAAAATTTCTAAGGTGAGAAGAGTACAAAAACTGTTCATAACAGAAAAGGGTAGAAAAGAGTTTCACGGCATGTTGAAGAAAGTTTGGAGATAGACTTTATTGAGAAATTGCTAACTATATAGAATATAAATGCTGCAGAATATTTGTATTACATAATTCATACTTAGATTATAAAACCAATTGAAAGTATTATCCTCTTGAATTCCAGTTTTATTTTTATTCTCTACTTTTATAATGGGATAAAATAGGCTACTTGCCCAGAAATGAATCTGTTACCCAGGGGAGCATTTAGGCAGAGTCTGGATGCCTCCTCTTAAGTATTTCTAAACAACACTCCTATATTCAAGTCTAGATTAAATACCTAGAAAGTCCTTTCCTTTCTTTAATGCAAAGATTCAATATGATTTCAATGAACACTTAAACCTAAAAAACAAGTGCCTAACCACTTGTTCTTTGACTTATTTGTTTTTGTTTTGTTTAGAATGTGGCCATTCTTTCTTATTTATTTTTATTTTTTTATTCTTTGAGAGAGAGAGTGCACACACATAAGCAGGGAAGAGGTAGAAGAAGAGGAAGGGAGAGAACACTAAGTAGGCTCCAAGTCCAGCGTGGAGCCTGATGTAGGGCTCAATTCCATGACCATGAGATCATGACCTGAACCAAAATCAAGATTCTGACACTCAACCAACTGAGCCGTCCAAGCGCTCTGTGGCCATTCTTGCTAATAGAAAAGCTTCTCTCATCTCTGTTGGTTTATTTATCAATAATCCGCTATTTTGATTACCATTGCTGGAAATATGGTTGGGAGAAATTCTGGGAAAGAGGTCTTGGTTCAAGTACTGAATATGGATATCTTCAGGAAAAAATGTCTATAGTACATTTATAGAGAAATGCTATGCAAAAATGTAATTAAAACTCTTTTGAGAAAGGTTCTCATTAAGTCATAATATCTGTGAATACCTTGAAAAATCTAATTCTATCATTTCAGGGCTCACGCTTACTCTTCACCATGTAATAATAAATGTATCTAACATAGAACAATAAATACCTCAACATTTACATATTGGTATGAAGATGAAAAAATTGGGATATCTTAATACAAATCTTGTCCATATAGTTACAATTAAGAATCTGGTGTGTTAATGCATTTCCTCCACAAAAAGAGGTGGTTTTCTCCAGCTTCCAATATAATACCTTATATTTTTGTACTTCTTGCCAAAAGAGTACCCCGTTTTCCAATAAATCTCCTTTTAGAGCCACAAACCGTTGAAACTGTCTTGCGGTAACTGGATTCAATAATGCTTTACGAAAAGCCAGGATTTCACAAGATGAAGATATCCATTTACTCTCCACAGGCTGTCCATAACAGAAAATACAGAAAATGAGCTGTGTTCTAAAAAGCAATAATAAAGTCATTTATTAGGCTAAACATTACCAAATTCAACTTCCTTTACTTTGGGTTGTTGAAATTTACGGCAAGGATACAATAGAATTTGGCAACCTTAACCCCTCTGTTCTCCCTTTTCTCTCCTTTATATTCTTATGGCATCAGGTTTTTAGAGGTGGAGAGAAAAATAAATGATTGGATGATTCAGAACATATAACTACATTGATTAAGGATGTCATTACATTTTGGGACTAAGGTGAAGAACTACACTTTAGTGCACTGTGTGAGTTCTGTGCTTAAACAGAACAATATAATCATAATGTTATGATATATATTGTTACATTATTATTATGTATTTTGTAATTACATATATATGTTATATAGCACATAATGTACCATATATGTAATATATATGTTATGTATTAATATATAACTCTCCTGTCTTTTAAGGAGTAAGAGCACTTGAACATTTAAGATATTTTTTCACATCTTTAAAAAAAATTACCAAATCCTGTTAATTTAAGCAGGAAATTAGTTGTGGAGCTTCTATTTAGAAAAAAATAATGTTTTCAGGTGACACATCTTTGTATTATTTTAATAAAATTGTTATTAATACTTCATAATAGAAGAAATCATCATTAATACATTATTTTTAATAATAAACTTCCTCTGAGGATTTACTTTACATAACAAAAAAGCCAGAAGAACCCATAGTGTTTTAGTAATGCTTAAAGGTAATACTTAGTTTATATCTTCACAATTTTGAAATACAAGATGTCTACTTTTAAAATTTTGACCATTTTAGATCACATATCCATTCCTCTTTAGCCTCTCAGATTAAAAAACATAAGACAGATTTTACTGAATTTACTGAATAGTAATTATTTTACTGGATAAGTTTCATTAACATTCCCTAAATCTGAGTTTAGCCTACAACCATCCAAAGAAGCATCATCCCAACAATGTTTTAAATGAATTTAGGAATTATAGTAACAATCAGTCAAAGCACCATGATAAATACCCATTATTGGTTAGGCATAAAATAAGTTTCTTGAATCAAATCATATGTGACCATCAATGTGTTTAAGAGAGTTATGTAAAAGGCACTAGGGGAACACAAAAGGAGTAACTAATTCTGCCTGGAGTAGCAAAAGCTTTGCAGAAGGGTCTTGAGGATGACATCTGAATTGGAAACTGAAAAGTAAAGGCAACACCAGGCAGTCTAGAATGGCAGTGCCTTAACCCAGATAGAGCGATTAGATGTCTAACACTGTTTTAGTGAGGCACATGTCATGTTCTCTGGTCAAAAAGTTAAGACCCTCAGCATATGTTCCGTATTAAAATTACAGCCCTATAAATAGGAACAATTATGTATTAGACTGGGATGTTTATTTAAAACCCACTCAGCAAATAATGTTTTAAGACCTGCTTCTTAAGATACTAAAACTTAAGTAATTTAACTAAAACCTATAATTTAACTAAGCAGAAAATAACAAAATATATAATGCACAATATGAAATATAAGCCCGTTCTACTCAGTATTTCAATTAAAAAAAATATAGCAAAAGACAAACATAAGAATGGTTTATTTCCTTTTAAGAGGAAAATACAGAAAAAGAGCATCCTAACAGATACGTATAATCCTCTAATAGTCAAATAAAATTTTATGTTAGTTAGTTTGTAGGGGGTCACCTGGGTCTAGTCCCACATTCCAGCAAGATCTGAGGAAGAATGAGTACACATAAATTCGTAAGCTCAAAAAGAAGACTGTTCATCATGCTTGTTGAAAGACAAAATAGGCACTTTCTAGTAAGGTATCATAGCATAGTCGTTTAAATAATCACCAAAATGAAAGTTACCTTAATTCTTTTAAAGCCAAACTGTAATTTCCAACAAAGAGCATAACATAATTTAACTTGGTAATTCTGCTGCACACATCACCTCATTCTTTTTGTGTAATCCAGTCTCAGTAATAAATAAACTATCATAGGCTGGAACGAACAGCTTGTCTCAATAAATCCATCACAAGCAAGATAAACAAAAATACACATTTACCATCCAATATTCAAAGCACGCTTCTAGGGTTTAGCAGTTCAAGAGGGCTTTAAGAAGGCAGCGCTGGTAGAATCACACTTTCCCCCAGAATCCATCAGCCAATTAAATGTGTCGGTGGTCAGTTGGTGGCTTAGAAAGCAGGGTCTATGATGAGGGTCTCTTTTAATACGTGTGTGTGGGGGGTAGAAATAATTCTTTGACAGAGCAGAAGTTGCAAGAGGAAGAATATAACACACACTACTTGCCTTCCAGACCCCGATTTTCCTTTCATGCTTCTGTAGTAAGAGCTCCTCAGCTACATCCCTCATCTGTACCTAGAAGCAAAACCATTTATTTTTTCGCACTTATCCAGAGTGCCTACATTTTTGTCATCATTTACTAATTTAATAACTTTTAAAAATGAGGTAAAGGTCAGCATGGATAAGAGATAGTGCAGTTTAGGAGAAAGAGGATCTGATTTAGCAATGGAAGCCCTTCCTAAGTGCCTGGGCAAGTCACTCAAATTCTCTGAACAGTTTCCCACCTGCAAAGTGAAGATAATAAAACCTTAGTGTACTGCCCCAAGTGCAAATAGAAGTTTCACTTTGGGTTACATGGAAATTGAAGCTGGAGAGATAATGAGGACTTCTCAGATTTTGGTGCTATTTTTCTAGCCACAACTAATTTTAGAACACAAAAGTTATTCAAGACACGGAGGAAATATAGTAGATATTTCTTGAGGTTATTGCCTGTTCACAATATTTTCCCCTGGGAACCGCTCCCGCCAAATCTGTGCTATGTGAATCTACCTCCCTGTCCACAGCGGATACATCCAGGCACTGACCTAGAGAGACCAGGTCTTGGATCATGACTACTGAGTCTTTTTTATAGCCACAGCTGTCCGGGAACTTTCGCTGGGTTTCCAGGGCTGTCCTGGCCCCGGGCCTTTCCAGAGCTTGGGTGCCAACTCTTCCCCTCAGTGTGTGAGATGTTCCAGCACTATTTTATAATAAATTTTCTCCCTTCTCTTTTGTCTTTGGCGTAAGGTTGCCGGAATCAGTTTATGTTGCTGGCCACCCAAAGAATGCTAAGTCAGGAAATGGCTACAAGTTACAATAAAGTTATTGTGGCAAACATAGAAAATGTGGTAAATAATACTAGTGAGCCAGAGCAAGAAGGAAAGAAATGAGGAAATTTGAGTTGTCCCAAAGCTTATTTCCAGGAACTTTTTGCCTAAAACAAGACAGCTCTTCTTCATACTATAAATTCTATATTCCCAGCTGTATTGCGTTTTCCATAACTTAAGGTGCTCAGAAGAGTGAGGGTATTTCCCAATAAGTAAGGCTCAAAGTGTTTGAAAAACTGAATATAGAAGGCATTTTTTTAATGTTTACTTATTTATTTTGAGAGCGGGGGAGACAGATGAGAGAAAGAGAGATGGAGAGAGAGAATCACAAGCAGGCTCCATGTTCAGCATGGAGCCCCACATGGGGCTGGATCCCACGACCACAAGATCATGACCTGAGCTGACACCAAGAGTCGAATGCTCAACTGACTGAGCCACCCAGGCATTGCAAGGGCAGTTTTTTAAGATTCCTCCTAATCAATACTAATGGTATGCGCTTTGCATACTATAGTCCAAAATCATATGTTCTGCCCCTGTGTTAATTTATAAAGATCAGGTTTGCCTGTTTTAGGTGTGATGACAATTTAAATAATCAAAGTAACATGTGCTTTTGATGAAGTAAAAATAAAGCAAAAACAAAAAACATCCCACTTTACAAAGTAAGAAGTAAAAACCTTCTTCCTCCCCAAACCCATTCCCAGAAGGCAGATCCTTTTAGATATTTTTCCTATAAACACAAGATCCACCTATAAACACAAATATAGGTAGATAGGTAGGTAGATAGATAGATATATCTATATCTTGTGTATATATCTATATCTTGCTGTGTGCCAGGTACCATGCTAAGAAACTAAACATAATTATTTCATCTTCACGACTATCTCATGAAGCAATTACTCTTATTAACCCTAATTATCTTTCACATGAGAAAACTGAGATTATAAAACTTAAATTGTAGGGGCGCCTCGCTGACCTAGTCAGTACAGCATGAATGGGACTCTTGATCTGATGGTCGTGAGTTCGAGCCCCACCCTGGGTGTAGAGATTACTTAAAATTAGAATAGGAGAGAATAGAATAGAATAGAATAGAATAGAATAGAATAGAAAAAACATACTTTAAAAAGCAAACCTTAAAGTTGTACAATGAACATGTCATAGGGTTGAGGCGAAAACTTAGGAAGGCCGACTCTATGCTCTTAGCCACTAAGCCATTGAAGTACAATGGCTGGGTTGACAGGTATACACATTTGCTGTTTTTAGAGGTACTGTTAATTACTACCCAAAGATTACACTCACTGATATACCTTTATCTTCTGACGTGCTGCAAACTGTTCACTTGCAAGAAATAATGGCAACCACACATTTTCTAGCTTATTTAGGACATGCTTCTGAATTTCAATTAGAACAGGTGCATCGAGCTGCTCATGGAGCATCTTTCCCCAGCCACCACTTAAATTCATTATCTAGGAAGATAAAAATGAAACATAAACTGCAAACTTCTGTTTTAGTGAAGACATACTAATAGTCATTAATTTATCCATCCACCCCCAAACCAGCTGCCGAGCAGCCGACAGCACCATTTTCATTTTCCGTAAGTTATCTCCTGGCTATACCAGGTACAGTAAAGACTGACAACTCCCCTAACATCAAACAGAAAATTGTGGTTTGTGTGACAGTTCTTTTAGATGTCTGATTTTGTTCACGATATATTTCAGAGAACACAGGAGTGGGATTTTTATCCTGTATGACCACAAGCAATGCCACGTTTTCTCCATGGCCTCAGTATCTTCAAAGGTGAAATGAGGGTATTTATTAGTCAATGAGTTTTGTAAGTGCTCTTCCAGGTCTAATAATCTATGAATCTGTAAATCTGGTCAAATTGACTAATTTGAGAAAATATTTTCTTTTGTGCATGAGGAAAATGGGGCATGAATTAGTTAGGAGACAACCTTGGCTCAGATATTATCAACATGTACAAATAAACGTTGGATTGGAGATGGTGGTGGTAGCAATGCAGGGCTGCCCCCAACAACTTCGAAGAGGAATACAGAGGCAGCAGGAAGGAGAGAAAGACCTGGTTATACAGACAACAGTCTCTGACCTGCACAGGTAGCACCTATTACAAAACACAATTTCTTTGTGGCCCAAATCTTCCTTCTGCATAAGTACTGGTTTCAACAAGCTACGAATGGCCATTTTCTGCTATAAATCATTCTTTTTTCTACCTGTTTCTGTGTACACAGCCCTCAAACCTTCTGGACCCCTCAGTGGAAAAATTACCTTCTTCTTCGTTCCCTTTCGATTAATAAAACCCATCAAATCCTACTAATAAAAATAATTTTTAACATAAAAACAAAAGAGAAACCCTCTTGGACATCTTTTAGTAATAATGATTCTATATAAAAAAGGAAGAAAAAAGAAAAAGATAAAAGACTACTTTGCTAATCAAAGAGCAAACTTGGGGGGCGCCTGGGTGGCGCAGTCGGTTAAGCGTCCGACTTCAGCCAGGTCACGATCTCGCGGTGTGTGAGTTCGAGCCCCGCATCAGGCTCTGGGCTGATGGCTCGGAGCCTGGAGCCTGTTTCCGATTCTGTGTCTCCCTCTCTCTCTGCCCCTCACCTGTTCATGCTCTGTCTCTCTCTGTCCCAAAAATAAATAAACGTTGAAAAAAAAAATTAAAAAAAAAAAAAAAAAAAGAGCAAACTTGGCTACCCAGCCGAAATTAGGACTGGCAAGACCTACACAGAATGTAAGGTGATGTGGATATCCTTAAGTAGAAAATAAGTAAATAAAAATAAAAGTAAAGCCAAAGATGAGGAAGAAAGGTCACTGGGGAAACTCTTCTGTAGTCAACACAGTCATTTGCTATGATGGCAATGGATAACTTCTTCACTGAATTTTAAATGCTCAGCATCTTATCCTACGGAGGGTTCACACAGTAGCATCAGATACCACGAAACTTCACACAATGTAGCACAAGCCAAACAGAAAAGAAATGCCTCCATGTGTTTATTTCATACTTGTGCTTGAGATACCCAGCTACTTTTGCTAACGTATCCCAGATTTGTATCTCAGGAAACTAATGGCAAGGCATTTTTGTCAAGGTTGATTAATTTCAGATTGCCTTCTCCCCTTATTCCCCAAAACGTTTGCTTACTTCCCCCCGCCCCCACCTCCCCGCCCCATAGGATCTAGCTTTTTAATCTGGTATGCCCTAACATGAACACTTCTGAATTTTTCTGACATTTACTGAATTTAGCATTAATCTGAGATTTGTATTTCACAAATATACACCATTAGGATATGCATCCTTTTAAATTACCAAAATAAAGATATCAAATGCTATACATTTGATCTCTAGGTAGTAACGTAGTACCAAACTTCAAATTAATTGTAACACTTAATTCTTTACATTTCAAAAGCATAAAACTTGAGCCACATTTCATGGATACTCAGTGCCCCTGCTGAATCCCAATCTGACATTTTACCATATATGGTAAATGCTAATAGTATGCTAATGACATGCTATATACTAAATAGCATAGTATGCTAATACTATGCTATATACTAAATAGCATAGTATGCTAATGACATGTAGCAAGGATTACAATAATAATATAGTAAATAATGACACCATATATCATAGGCACTCATATCTGAATGAACGGATGAGTGGATGAATAAGTTATTTTTATTCCATAATTACTTTTTAAAATAACACAGTTTTTACAGCATATAACGCTTGAGTGAATTTTAAAGGCATTTAATTTTTAGATAATTATAAATAACTGAAAAAGTAAGATATCCAAACTGTCTAACATATAAATCATAAAAGCAAAAGACAAAAACGATGAATTTTAGGTTGTTGGCAAAAAGAAATAAATCATTGGTTTTCACACTTCAACAAAGAAATATGTTTACATGTTGATACCTGGTCTTGCTGATACAGAGAAGCTGGACTTTGGGGGCCAAAGAAATATTTTTTATTAAGGTATTTGTCTTTAATATATATAGATTTTGCTTCCCTTTGCTTTCGGTCTCTGTAAGTTATTCTTCGGAACTGCTCAATGTCTGTCCAGCACATAAGGTCCACACTAAAATGAAAACAAAACCAAAGCACAGCCCTTCTTTTATTTTTCCTCTCAATTTTACTAACCACCAAACAAGTTTTTGTTTTGACAGAACTTAGAATGTGATTGTCTTGACTAGTTAGCAGAGCCAAGTATATCATGAAACTAATGAGTTCAGTGTTATCATGTCTCATCCTAGCTAAATATATGAATGAACACAGGCATACTGGGATCAGAAAATCATCTACCATCGTTATGGGTAGGGTCTCAGAGTTCCTCCATTACTGATGGACCAGTATTGTTGATATCTAACCTAAGAAAATCTCCACCCAATGTGTGTCTATTTGGCAACATGCTAAATTTAGAACAATTCTCATCATTAAGAAGGGAAACTATATATGTGAAATTTGGCTCCCAGGTGTAAACACTTTCTCTTAACTTGGGAGAAAATTACTGGAAAAACATATGATGAATATTTCAGCTTATAGTAGATAAATATGTCATAAGTTTCCAAGATTTTGTGCAAAACTACAATGTTTATGTATCAGCCAATAAAATTACAAAGTTTTACAGTAATTTCAGTAGCTGAGAAAAATATGAAAATATGAAAGAGACACTTTTTCAGAAATACTAGTTAAAGCACCTGTCTAGAAAAATGCAAAAGAAAGAAACAGTAGAAAAGTGACAGAATTAAACATAGTGGTGTCTTAATTTATCCAAAGTTAAAACTATTAACAAAATCTTAAAATAATATTTGGGAGGTTGCTATTATCAAAATGCACTCCCCAATAAAAAGTTACCGATACAGATTTCAGATAGGTATGCCATTACTACTGTCATGGATGAAATCTAGCACCAAATCACTTTTACATGTTGAATCAAAGTAAGTTGCTTAGAAAAACAGTGTTTTAAGAGAGAAATACATTTCTAAACGGTTATTTTCCTTACCTTGAAGAATGAGCCTCAAGAAACTGACGGAAATGTTCAAACTCCAGTTTGTTGTTAAGCAGATCATTAAAACTGAAGTGCCTATATTCTTCAGGAACATTATTCCAGTATTCTGTTTTTTTACACACCTCAGGAAGCGGTGAAATACCAATTCCAACTTCACAAGTAGTGTCCTAGTGAAATAACACTTTTCATTAAAAAATCTCCTAAATACAACAAATTATTTTCCAAATTTAAAAAGAGAAACTGAAATAAAAATGAACCATTAGGTCAATACCATCTAACAATTCAATAGTAAAACTAGATAAAGAATCTAGAATCTGGCTGTAACTCCCATCAAATTCTATCCTGTTCCTTTCTCTTCCATTCTCTTCTTTTCAGGAACATTTAGAAAACATTTACTATATATTTGCTTATAAAATGTTAATTTTTTTATTTTTGTTGGTATAAGAGTAATACATCATTTGTAATAAGAAAACAAAAAGCATATATAATACTACCATTCAGAGATAACAATTGTTAACATTTGTAAATACAAATCTTCTAGTTTTCTTTGCATACACATGTGGTTTATTAAAAATGAAGACAGGACTAAACAAGTATGTATAGTTTTGCAACTTGGTTCTTTTTCTTAACAATGCATTAAGAACATAAAGTGTTCTTTTATTTATAACAATTTTGAAAGTTATAGAGTAATGCAAAATATTTTTCTAATAGTACGTTCTTTAAAATTTTAAATATTTATTTATTTTCGGGAGACAGAGAGACACAGTGCAAGCAGGGGAGGGGCAAGGAGAGAGAGAGATACAGAATCTGAAGCAGGCTCCAGGCTCTGAGCTGTAAGCACAGAGCCTGACACAGGGCTTGAACCAACAAAGTGCAGAATCATGACCTGGGCTGAAGTCAGATGCTTAACCGACTGAGCCACCCAGGTGCCCCAATAGTATGTTCTTTAAATGTAACCTTTTCATATAAAAGTTAATTATTAGGCATTTTTAAAACCCTATGTTTTGCAATTTATAAGCTCTATATAAGGGCAAAGAGCTAGAGAAGCTTATTCTTTCAAAAACCTTTCCTCTCCTTATATAATTCATTTACCCCTCTGTTTATTTTTGAAAAGCATCAGACCATTAGAGAAACTACCGATATTTAAAAAGTCAATTACCAATGAAGAGAAGGATTATGGGAAGTATTATACATTTTAGTTCATAAAGTTTAAAATGCAACTTAAAATACAATGAAAATGCTGCGTTTCAATTCACAAAGTTTAAAATACAAACTTAAAATACAACCTCATGAACTTTTTCATTCATAAACTTTAAAATAATAACAAAATGTGCTGTCTTTTTGGATTTTTACGTAGCCTTTCCAAGATATTAATTCGTAGTTTCTCAAATAAAGAATTTATGTGTTAAAAAGGCAACTATCATAAAGGTTACATTTAAAAGTCCACTTTATTATTTGTGTAAAATTTTATTGTAAAGGAGTAAAAATTGCAGACAGGTACAAGGGAGAAAGTTAAAATATCACCTGAAACTTTCTGTTCAGAGCTAACCATCTGTAATATTTTGGTGATGTCTCAGATATTTCCAGATACCTCTCTTTGTATATATGTATACATGAGAAAATATACAATTTTACATAAATAGGATTATATGATACCAGTGGTTTTTTTCCTTATATTTTTATATAATAATGTACCCTAGGCATTTTTCACATCAATAAATATAACTGTCACCTTTATGTAGATACACACATTTAATTTTACGACTTTCAGGATCTGAAAGGATTATGTAGGTAATCCAAAAGTTGCAAATGTATAAATCAAAATAACACTTTAATATCCTAGTCAGTCTGATGATCTTTTTCCTGATGCCCCCAAATCCTTTCCATATTTTTACCTTTATTATTCTGCCTATTGCTGTCACACAAAAGTTCCTTTCCTGTTTAGAAAACTCAATTTAACTCTTTTTTTGAATTGACAAATAGAGCTGCTGCTATACAGAAAGCAATCAGAGATGCTCAAAGGAATAATGTAGTTTGAAGGCTCTTAAGTAAGGCAGGCATCTGCTTTGTCTTTTGGCTTTGTTGTTAAATGTGTCAATAAAAAGTGACACCTGTCAAATGCAGCATGCTAGGCCAAGTAGCAGCAGAAAAATGGAACTGCCTATCCCTTACTTGATCAGTACATGATCTCCTCAATATATTATCCCCCTCCCCCTGCCAATATACACAGTGGTAATCCTCTCCAGGATAAAAAGTTTGTTTTTTCTAAGTAGAGAGCTGTCTTACCTCAGCTTTCTTGGAAAATGTCTCTTTATGCAAAGCCTGTAGCTTTCTGAAGTATGTGGAGTCTAGCTGTCTAGTTTCTTCCACCAGCTCCACCTAATAAAACAATAATAAAGCTCATAACATCAAGAGAATGTGCATTATGAAAAAGTGCGGAAAGAATGCACAATTTGCCAGTAACAGCGGGCTAAAAAACGAAGACACTTGCCAATAAAGTAAATTAGTTTGGAGGCAAAAGCAGGAACCAACATAAAAATATTAGCTACAGCATATTCAGACTTCGCATGCATGCGATAAAATATTTCTATGTAATGATATAGTGACATCAGAGATCATTCCTCCTTTCTGGTCACCCTACGTGAACTAACAAACACTGCACACATTTTGGGTCACATTTCCATTTTCTATTCATTATAATAGGATAATAGTCATGAAAGCAGGCACTGCTAGTTTTAGAGACCAAATAATCCACAGTAGAACAAGAAATGACCAGACTCCATCATTATTCATCTGCAAGCTAAGGTTCTGTTAACTGTAGCAAGAGAGGAGGAGAGTCATTTATCAAATTAAACTCACAGTAGGTCTCATGCTACAGTGTGCATTGCACTGTTTTATCGTCAGAAGAACAAGCTCATTCTCCATTTCTCTCTTCCAGGGAAAAAGCAGTTTGGCGGACTGAGAATTTTCTACATTTAATAGCTAGTTTTGGTAGCCTCTTTGATTATCCTTTTTTGGGAAACAGCCTACACAATCCAGTCAGGTGGACTTTTACAAACGTTCTCTGGGCTGCATTTAAGGGCATTTGTAATTTCTTATTAAAAAGAGTGTATAGGGGTGCCTGGGTGGTTCAGTTGGTTAAGTGTCTGACTTGGGTTCAGGTCATGATCTCACGGTGTGTGTGGATTCATGCCCCACATGGGGCTCTGTGCTGACAGTGCAGAGCCTGCTTGGGATTCTCTCTCTCTCCCTCTCTACCCCTCCCTGACTCGTGCTTTCTCTCTCTCTCTCTCTCTCTCTCTCTCTCTCTCTCTCTCAATAAACTTAAAAAAACAAGTGTACGGTTTGTCCCACACATTTTGTAAGAATCATTACCAATGCCAAACCTTTTTGATTTAGCAAAGTTAGTTTTAATGCCAAATCTTTTTTTTTTTAACATCTCAGGACTTATCTCAGGTCCATTTTCCTTTACACCATACACTGTATTTAAAATAATGACTGGAGGGGCACCTGGGTGGCACAGTCAGTTAAGTGTGTGACTCTTTTTTTTCTTTTCAAAAATGTTTTAAATTTTTTTAATGTTTATTTACTCTTGAAAGAGAGAGATAGAATGTGAGTGGGGGAGGGGCAGAGAGAGAGGGAGACAGAGAATCTGAAGCAGGCTCCAGGGTCTGAGCTGTCAGCACAGAGCTCAACGCAGGGCTCAAACTCACAATTTGTGAGATCATGACCTGAGTGAAGTTGGTTGCCCAACTGACTGAGCCTCCCAGGTGCCCCAAGTGTCTGACTCTTAATCTCAGCTCAGGTCATGATCTCGCAGTTTGTGAGTTTGAGCCCCACATCAGCTCTGCACTGATGGTACGGAGCCTGCTTGGGATTCTGTCTCTCCTTCTCTCTGCCTCTACCCCACTTGTATGCTCACTCTCTCGCTCTCTCTCTCTCTCCTCTCAAAATAAATAAACTTAAAAAAATTGTTTAAATAAAAATGACAGGAGATCATTTTTTTAAATTTCATATGATACTCTAATTTTTCTAATATAACAGATGTATTTTGTAGTAGAAAAGATGTAACACTAAGTTTTCAGGGCAAAGAGAAATCAGGAATGAAAATTTAATTATTTTGGTCATTGAATTTAGTAAGCCATAGAACTGTTTAATCAAATCCAATAAGGTAATTCTATCTGAGGTGTTTGGGTATTAATTTTATCTTAATTTATATCTAACCTATTCTTTCTGGTAGAAGATATGACTAAAAAGTTGTTGAGACATGAACAAAGAATAGCAATACGAGGGTAGCAGAGTTCTACTGGAAATGACCTCATGTAGAGGGTACATGCACAACTTAATATAAAAGATACCCATGAATGGTTGTAATCTGTGATTTAAAATAAATATTTAAAGAAATGTCTTCCACCCATCAATAAGAATGGTGAAAATATTCAGGCACTGAGATTTAAAATGACCTCTGCTGGAACTGAAAAAGATGTGTTGACATTTTTATCTAATCAAGCAGTCTGACCTGATGAACATCTAGGGGTATCTTAAAATAGCAACACTGAAGTTAGAAAATGTGTTTTCCACAGTACATATGAAACATTTCTATTTTCCATGGGTGCAATATTTACTATAACTCATCCAGTATAAAATTAAAGGGTTTTTTTCCATTAATCAAAATTAAGGCCACTGCAGAGAAATGGCAAGAAAGGACAAAGCCAATAATGTTATCACGGCATATTTTGTTGGTTCACAGGAAACCAAAACTCAGATTTCTCTCTGTCGACATATTTGTACGGAGAACTAAAAAATGACAAAGATTTTAGTCTTTCGTTAGGATACAATAGAGAAACTGGCAAAAAATAAAGTTAATAAATACTTTCCCGGCTCTAATATTGAAACTGCCAAATCTTAACTCTGAGTCCCTGGCCCAGGTAAGACATTTTTCAGTTTTTCTCTTGTGAATTAATAACGCTGCTTATCATCAGTTTTGTAGTAAATGAACGGTTCACACACCGTTTCTTAGTGCCACAATACCTTTCTAAGAGCAACTTGGTCTAATTTTACCATCTGTGTCCAGGGCTCAAGAAGGAGGAGAAGGATATATTCTTCTGCTGTGTCAAAAAGGTCTTCAAATGGTGGCTGTATTCTCATATAAATTTCTTTTTTCTTTTCCTGTTGGAGTCCAATGTCAAGAGTGGCCGAAGGAGCAATGTATGTGGCAAAAAGATACTAAGGGAGAAGGGGGAGAAATGAGAGGTTGTTGGGAGAAACCATAATGGTTAGCAGGTTCCTCAGCAAAGGCATTTTAAAAAGGTAAGAGAAGAGACACAAGCTCAAGTGATTTTTTTTTTCTTGAAAAGATGCATAAAACTACTTAAGTCAAAGCAATCTGTTTATTCAAAAGGCTTCTCTTTCCTTTTCCTATTTCTTCAATGGTAATTAATCAATTTGCCATGGATCTAACAAAAGAGTATATCATTTGGATATTTAATATTTTTTATCAGATTCCTACTTTGTATTATGATTGATTCCAGGTTATATGCTTCCTTTTTCCCTTATGTTCACAATATTTCTAACACATTAGGGCTACTTTGCAAAATGGTTTGAAATGCCCTTTTGGACACACGAGGCAAGAAACAAGGACTGAAAAACTGGCTATTGGTCTTCTAGTATAGGGATCCAACAAACTACCTGCCCTACCCAACTGAGTTGCAGACTTCTTAACACTGTTGCTAATTACCCCTTTCTGCTGTAAAAATATCTCCATTTGGTGTAGAATGCTGTGGAAGAGATACAAGAAAGAAGTAAGAGTGAATGGAAAGATACACATGGAATTTCTAGCTTCCTAGAAAAAGCATAAATGTCTATTCCATTCTACTCATTTGTCTTTTCTCTAAATAACAGCTATTTACATCTCAGAAGTAATTTATTAACATTTTATTTTTTTAAATGTTACATACTGAATATGTCATGCCCTGCATATCGGATTTAAATGTAGTTGTACTAACAATGTCAAATTAATTGCACTTAATTTAATTTTTTACTTAGTTTTTGGACCTGATAACGTCCAGACTCCACCCAGGCAGTAGATCAGATAGATAGACAGACAGATTGATATATAGACAGAGAGACAGAGAGAGTCATACCAAATACCAAATATAAATAGTCTTACGTAAAATAATCTTTTAAAAGTTTTAAAGGGTCCACATTAATAACAAGCATTTACTGAGTATCTACTAACATCTTAGACACTTGTATAGGTGCTATGTATGCAAAGATTAATGATTAAGACCCAATACCTGCTCTGAAGGAGCCCACTGGTGGTGACATGGAGATGAAAATCAGCAGATGAAATACAGTGTAAGTACTACCACAGAAGTACGCATTGCAAATAAGAACATCAATGACTGCCTGTCCATTCTTTTCAAACTCACATCCCATTAATCACCTTTTAAACATCATACTCAAATACTAATTCTTCTGTTATTTTCCTAAACCTTGCTGTTTTGCCACTCCACACCATTGCATGTATTGTTCCTTCAATCTTGGATATTCACCTTACCGTGCGTACCTTGTCCACTTGATAAACCCTGACTTATTCTTTAAACACCAACATGGATTTTTCTTCTTCCAGGAAGCCTTCACTCACATCCTCCTCCCAAGATCATTTTTTACTGCTATACCTACCACACTATAATGCAGTTATGTATTATGTATCGTCTCTTCTAGAACGAGGTCCTTGAGGGCAAATACCATAGCTTGTTCTTTTGTCATTCTCCAATTCCTAAAATTGTTCTTGGCAGAGAGTGGATGCCGTAAATGTTACTGAATTGCACTAAATCCATAGAAAAGACTCATTTATGTCTTGGAATGGGAAAGGAAAAGGTTTAGAAACCTTTCCAAGAAAAGATAAGCTTGTCTTATCCTTAATCCTTCAGCTGAATCTTTAAAGATGAGTTGGAGTCAATCAGGCAAGAAATGGGAATTGATGAGAAAGATGATTTAAGAAGAAGGAAAATCTGGGCCAAGGCATTAAGGCTTAGGGAGGTTTTATAACCTATGGAGAGATTCTAGACTCCAAGGAGATAACACCGGCTAATGGAAAGAGGTAGAATAAGAGAGGATACTATAAAGTGAGGCAGGAGCCAGGGCATGGATATGACCTTTTGTCCCTTGGTAGGGAATTTGAATTTTACCTAAAGATATATAACGAGGGCTCTCTGAGGGGTGACATTATTGGATATGAATCTTAGAAATAAATCACTATGGCATCAGGAAAGAGAAACAGTTTGAACAGTTTGAACAAGATTTGAGGTAGTTTGGAAATTATTTCAATAGCCAGATAAGAAATTATATGCCACCTTCATCTCTTGCCTGCTTTTTGCAATAGCCTCTTAACTGGTCTTCAAAGGTTCCTCTTTGCTTTCTTAGTGTTTTCTTATGACAGCAAATAGAGAGGTCCTTTTGCCTATCACTCTTGTCAACTCCTCAGTAACTTCTCATCTCACACAGACTAACAGTCAAAGTCTTTATAACTACCTATAACTGGAGTTTTTGAAACTTTCTCATTACTGAGGGAACAAGTATTATAGTTCAGGACCTGCCAGTGGGGAAGCCCGTGTAAATATCCTACGGTCCCAAAACACCCTAAGAGCAGGACTAGACCAGGTATAGACTCTAGCCTTGAGTCTTTAAAGTGCTGAGCAAAAATAACTGCTAATCTGTAATTTTGTACCCAGCAAAAATACCTGATAAAATGAAAACAAAGATGTCACAAACCAATAAACAGAAGCAGACAATCCATCACCAGCAGAACTGTACTATGCACATAAAATAAACAAAGGTAAGAGCAGGATGGAATAGAGAACAATAGAATTGCATAAATATGTAAGTAAGTATCAATAAATGTTGACTGTAAAACATAATAACAATTAATAAAGTCAGAGTAAATAGTAAAAGGGCCTAAGAAAGAAAGGTCAGAATTGAGCGGGCAGGTTGAGGTACAATTGAAATGATCCACCATAAAGCCTACTACAAGATAGTAATGTAATATTCAGGGGGGAGTCTCAAAGAACTAGAATAAATGTGGTGCCTGACTGGCTCAGGGTCATGAGTTCAAGCCCCTCTCTGGGTGTAGAGCTTACTAAAAAGAGTGAAGCTAAGGGAGAAGGACATGTAGAGAGCAGTTAAAAGGGAGTACTATAAAGATCAGTACATAACAAGGCACTCACTCAATAAATATTTGCTAAATGGATGAATGGAGACTAGTATCCTCAAGTGAAATGATGACCCGAAAGGGGAATTTTCAGAGTTCAAAAATTTAAAGCACAAGTACTTCTAAATTCTGATGAATTCCAACATAAGGCTAGCCCATAGTTAACTTAGGAGAAATGGAGATAGACACTGGAATTGGGTAAGTTATTGGGTAGCATATATGTTATTAGGGCTATCTGTGTGGATATTGAGAAAGCTTCATATGATAAAAATGTACAGAGAAATTTCATGAGTCATGCACTGAAACTTTCTAAAAACATAAAGAGAACTTAAAAGATCTTTAGACAGCATTAATGAGGTTTAGGAGAGGGGAGTTACTAGATGGAGCAGACTTTAAACTTTTTGAAGTATTAAAAGATGAGACTTGTGGGGCGCCTGGGTGGCTCAGTCAGTTGAGCATCCAACTTCGGCTCAGGTCATGATCTCGCAGCTCGTGAGTCCAAGCCCCGCGTCGGGCTCTGTGCTGGCAGCTCAGAGCCCGGAGCCTGTTTCAGATTCTGTGTCTCCCTCTCTCTCTCTGCCCCTCCCCTGCTCATGCTCTGTCTCTCTCTGTCTCAAAAATAAATAAACGTTAAAATAAAAAAATTTAAAAAAAAAGATAAGACTTGAACAGCAACAGGGAACTTCTTTTTATTACTAAGTGCTGTGAAATGTGAGAGAAGGGGCATATTGAAGAGACATTTGGATATTCTATTTAATTAGGCGATCCATGTGTTGGAAACTTCCTTCCCTAAAACAAAGGTACGTAGTCCATTGGGCAGAATAGTCCAGTTTGAACCATACTCTTTTTTGGTTTTTTTGAGAAGCAGAGACAGACAGAGCTCTAGTTGGGGAGGAGCAGAGAGAGAGGGAGACACAGAAGCTGAAGCAGGCTCCAGGTTCTGAGCTGTCAGCACAGAGCCCGACACGGGGCTCGAACCCACGGACCATGAGATCATGACCTGAGCTGAAGTCAGACGCTTAACCGACTGAGCCACCCAGGCGCCCCTTGAACCATACTCTTACCAAATGATTATATGATATTTAAAATGAAATTTGCTTTACATACACATAATTTTTTTCTAACCTTGGGAGTTAAATATTCTTTTAAACTTTTTATTTGAATTCCAGTTACTTAATATACAGTGTAATATTAGTTTCAGGTGTATAATATAGTGATTCAACACTTCCATTCAATACCCAGTGCTCATCACAACAAGTACACTCCTTAATCCTCATTACCTAGTTCACCCATCCCCTCACCCACCTCCTCTTTGGTAACCACCAGTTTGTTCTCCATAGTTATGAGTCTATTTTTTAGTGTGCCTCTCTTTTTTTTCCTTATGCTTGTTTGTTTTGTTTCTTAAATTCTTCATATGAGTGAAATCATAAGGTATTTATTTTTGACTGACTGACTTAGCATAATACTCTCTAGCTCCATCCACATCATTGCAAATGGCAAGATTTCATTCTTTTTAATGGCCAAGTAATATTCCATTGTGAATATGTACCATATCTTCTTCATCCATTCATCAGTTGGTGGACACTTAGGCTGCAGAAAAATGACTTGTAAATCTAAATAATCTAACAAGTTAGGTTTGTATCAGATTCAAATCTATTCTTAAACATTTTGTAAGTTACAGGTTTTAAAAGTGCACTAATTAAAATAATGTCATACTAAGGCAAATTCAAAAACTAAAGACTAAAATGGTCAAATTAACAACATGAAAGTGTCTCTAGAATTTACGTCAATAATTGCAAATCTACCTCAAAGGAGAGGAAATTTCACTCCCCAAATGGCTTAAGTTAAAAAACAGTGGTTAGGAGGTGTCTGGGTGGCTCATTCGGTTAAGTGTCCGATTTAGGCTCAGGTCATGATCTCATGGTTCATGGATTTGAGCCCCACATCAGGCTCTGTGCTGACAGCTCAGAGCCTGGAGCCTGTTTCAGATTCTGTGTCTCCCTCTCTCTCTCTCTCTCTCCTTGCCCCTCCCCCACTCATCCTCTGCCTCTCTCTCTCTCTCTCTCTCTCTCTCTCTCTCTCAAAAATAAATAAGAAACATTTAAAAAAATTTTTTTAAACCCAGTGGTCAGGTTTTATTTGGGAAGCAATGGCATCTAATGGCAAAAATAAAGCAACTGCTTAGTCACTAGGTCAGCTACGTTGAAAGTATAGTTTAAACAAACATTTGACATGCCACATACCAAACTCTTTGTGTAGAAGTTAGTATGGTTTCTTTGATTTAAAAACATGACAATGGTGAAGTGAGTAAAGCACAAAAGAAGTTGGTGATGACTAGAATAACACTAAGAGAAAGGACAGTCACCTTCTGGTGCACACCTGAATCTATTCTTTTCCCTTTCTCTCCCAGTCTTGCTTTCACTCTGCTTGTCTTTTTTTTTTTTCTGTTTGTCTTTTAAGATTTGCTGCTACCCACAGTCCCAAGAGAGACTCTAAATGCTATTTATGTTGTCTATCATTATACCTTGGTGGACATCGCATGACGCCATGGTAAAGCCAGATTGTTGTATGTGACTATATCCAATTGGCTTGGGCTTTTACCTTCTGAAATTTTGCTTTATGATTTTCTTCAGAATGAGTGTCACTTCACTTCACCACTCACTATATTAACAACACCACTTCTTCTCTGATCATTGCTTTTCATCCTTTTAGACCTCTTCCCAAACATAACTTTACCTTCAGCCCAATATACAGCTTCTTTCTATCCCTCAAATGAATTGTGCACCACCTGGTTCCTCTTACTTTCTTCCACAATCGGGTCTGAAGACTGCCCATCATTTCAAGTACACTCTTAAACATCCTTAATTCCTCCTACCTTGATCTTCTGCCTTATCAAGGCCCAATTCTAAGTCAGTTGAATCATTCCTTCATTTTCCCAACTTTATCCTCAAGCTCCCAATAAAAACTACAACTGGCTCCATTATAAATAGACTTAAAACTAAAAAAAAAAAAAAAGAACCTCAGCTGTGATCACAAAGCTTGGTGAGTTCTTGCTTATTTCTAATCAAATCTTACCTCCCCACTTTTAAGCTTTGCCTTCCTCTGTAAAGCTCCCAACTCTATCCTTACACTTCTTCACTTTCAGAAGATTTGTCTTACACTTAACTGGGAAAAAACTCTGGTATGAATGCCCTCAACTTTCTTCTCAAGAGCTTTCTTGTAAATATTTTTCTTTCTCTGATGTTTCAAAGGAAGACTCCTCTCCAAGACTAAACCATTCATGTGTGGTCTTGACTCATTCTCCCCAGAACCTTGCAACATCGATTATGTCCTTAGCGCTGTCCTTAGTTTACTTTTCCATTGATTCTATCCTCTTCCTTATGCTACAAAGGTGTTCAAGGGAGGTGTCTCTCCCATTGTAAAATAAGTTTCTTGACTGTTTTGTCCACAACCTACCGCCTTTCTCTCTTTCTCATCTCTACAAATCTTCATACTCCCTTTCCACTCTTCAATCTACTGAAGTCTGGTTTTCATGCCAGTGAAAGTGATCTCTAAGATCACTGACAACCATAGGAACACCAATTCAATAGCTTCTCTCCTTAATCTTCATCATATTTTATTCCTTTTGCAACTTTAACATTGTTGATTACCCTCTCCTTGACTCTCTGCCCTCAACACTGTCTCCTGATTCTCTGCTTATTACCACTCTCAGACTCCTTTGATGATTCCTTTTCTTCTGCTCCCTTAAAGGAAAGCATCCATTAAAATTCTTTGTTCAACTCTATTTTTTTAAACTTTCTTTTAATGTTTTATTTTTTTCAGTTTATTTATTTATTTTGAGAGAGAGAGAGCACACATGGGCGCATGAATGGGGGTGGGGCAGAGAGAGAGAGAGAGAGAGAGAGAGAGAGAGAGAGAGAGAGAATTCCAAGCAGGCTCTGCATTGTCAGTGTGGAACCTGACATAGGCTCAAACTCATAAACTGTGAAATCATGACCTGAGCCAAAATCAAGAGTCAGATGCTTAACCGACTGAGCCACCTGGGCACCCCTATGTTCAACTATATTTTCTTCTCAGTCCACATTCTTTCAGTTTCTCACACATGCCAGGCACCCTCTCACAGGACTTTCACATGGTGCCCTCTATGTCTTCTATGCACTCCAGGCTTACTTCTTTCCACCTTTTGATGGGCTTTTATTCATCCTAAAGAACTCAGTCTTCCTTGACTCGTCTGGCTTCAGTATAATTCTTATGTGCTCCTATGGGGCCCTATACTTGTAAGTGTCTCCCACTGGACCACAAGGTCTATGAAAACAGATTAGATCTACTTTATTACTGTACTCCTAGCATCTAGCATAATGCTAAATTTAGGATGAATGAGTGGATGAATGAAAGACTTTGTCCATTCCCAAAGACTTAACAGTTAACTATATATGCAGAAGATATATACATACATACATATATATACACATACATACATATATATATACATACATATATATACATATATACATACATATATATATATATATATATATATGTATGTATATATCTTTATATATATCTTTAGGCCTGATACTTTCCTGAGCTAAAATCTTTGCTTCTAGTTGCTAACTTGCTATTGTTACATGGATAGCCTGTAGACCCTCAAACCCAGTGACTCAATAATATAACAAATTATTGTTTCAGAGCCTCCCAAGCCTCTCCCTTCCTTCTGTATTTCCAGTTTTCATGAATAACACACCAGTCACAGCACAATCTTTGACTCTCGCACTTTCCTCGCTTTCTTCTTCAAATGCAAGTCCTATGAATTTAACTCTCTACATTGAGACAAGGAGAAACTGTTAAGAACAAGTATAAATATATGAGGGGGTGAGTGTTGTATGGAAACCAATTTGACAATAAACTTCATATAATGAAAAAAAAATAGGGGGAAATAAGAGGCCGCAGTTCCATTCCAAAAAGAAACAAAATAAAATTCAGACTTCTGGCCAAGTGCAGTGAGACTCTTTCCAGGCTATTGTCTACTACCTTCCTTCCTGACCTCACACTTTTACTTTGCTCTATGAGGCCACAGGGGTCCATACATATTTTTGTTGTTTATTGTTGTTCAACTATTTTTGTCCAGTTTTACTGAGAAATAATTGGCATATAGCACTATACAAGTTTAAAGTATAAAACATACTATGACTTACACATATTGTGGAATAATTACCACAATAAGTTTAACCATCCATCATCTCATATAGATACAAAAAACAAAGAAAAATTTATTTTCCTCGTGAAGAGCACTCAGTGTCTATTCTCCTAACAACTTTTGTGTGTACCACACAGCAATGATAACTGTAGTCATCACATTGAACATTACATCCCAAGTACTTATTTATCTTATAACTGGAAGTTTGTACCTTTTCACCATCTTCACTAATCTTCCCCTCCCCCCAACCTCTGCCTCTGGTAACTACAAATCTGATCTCTTTTTGATGAGTTTGGTTTTTTGCATATTATTTAACTGCACATTCCATAATCTCAAGGCACTATAATTAGGATAGACATATGACCCCACTCTGGTTTAAGCCTATCATCCTGGCATAATTAACAGTTTCCCTTTCACTCCAAAAAGAATCCTGGTTTAAATAATAAGTTATATGTTCTCCCTATATTTAACAGACACCAGTTAGATTAAACTATAAGATTTCTCTCAAACAAGAATCCTAGAAATTTTCACATATATTTAGAGCTAAAAATAAAGAAAAGAAAGGCAGAAAATATTCCTTGCTATGAAACACACATTTTTCTGACTGCAATCATATGAATTGAATAGCTGTTATCAAAACCAAAATCCCAAATATTTTATTTAGAACTTGGATTAAAGCTTCACAGACTTCTCTGTTAAGACTAAATGCATTAGGGGCACCTGGCTGGCTCAGTAGGAAGAGCATGTGACTCTTGATCTTGGGGTCATGAGTTCGAGCCCCATATTTGGTGTAGAGATTACTAAAAAAATTTTTTTTAAAGAATAAATACATTAGGGGCGCCTGGGTGGCACAGTCGGTTAAGCGTCCGACTTCGGCCAGGTCACGATCTCACAGTCCGTGAGTTCGAGCCCCGCCTCGGGCTCTGGGCTGATGGCTCAGAGCCTGGAGCCTGTTTCCGATTCTGTGTCTCCCTCTCTCTCTGCCCCTCCCCCGTTCATGCTCTGTCTCTCTCTGTCCCAAAAATAAATAAACATTGAAAAAAAAAAATTTAAAGAATAAATACATTAAATGAAAATCTTAACAGAAATTTAAAAATATTTCCTCTCTCTATTGCACTTACATTTAGATATTTGTTTGCCTTCTCACCTTTTGGGAGGGGAGAGGCCTTCTGCACTGTCAGTTTATGGGAACATTGTTCATTATGATTTAAGTAATTTCTCTTTGTTCAAGTATTAACCCCCACTATGGTAATCAGCATAATCCTTAAGAGCACATACTTCCGCCACCTCCCTGAGTCTTTACTAGTCTTATTACAAAATTACAGAACTGGAAACATTAGAAAGGGGCTTGAAAGGTCATCCCCTCCAAAGTGTCCCAAGACCACATTATGCAAATTTATTGTCTCCTTTTGAGGCTCATTCTCTGGTCTCTCTGCTCCCAGAGTGGTAGGAACAAAAGTGGTTAAGGGGATAAGAAGGAAAAAATGGATTTGATTGTCAATTCTTTATTAGGCCACTCTGTAAATTTATAGTACAATCAACTGAATTACACCATTAAAATCTGACAATGTCTTTCTAGTATGTGTTTCTAATAATCTAGGGACAATGTATAAGTGGATTGACAACTGACTATATATAACAAAGGGTGTAATCACATATATGAAACAAAGTTAAAAGGCTAAAAAAATTTAAAACACACCTTTAAAACCTCTACAAAGCTGATGAAGATCATTTTTAAGTTGATATGAATGGACTTTAAAATGAAATATAAGGATTATGCTATATGATAGCTAAATAATATAGTCTAATTATGGTTTACACATTGCTTAAGTATCTTGGGTCATTTGCTTTTTTATTGGCCACCCGGTTCTTCCTTTCTAACCACTGAGTAAATAACCAAGTTGCTAATGTTGGAGAAGAAAATGCTCCCTTCATATCCCAGTCAGCTACTCTGATTCACATTAAAGCAAAGATTCCCTCACGCGCAGCTGTGGCCGACATGATTCCAATTTAAACATTAACCTATGATGCTTTAACAACCCCACAGGAAAGTTTTTGAAAAGGGACACAAGCACTGCCTGTCTGTGATCGGACCGCCTGGCACTTCACACAGCACGGCTCTAAAGCCCATCTCTCCTGGAGACACTCAAAGGTTATGTAATCAGGAAATGCACAATGGGCGGCTTGCCCAGCCGCTCTACACCTGTGCCGGTGACTCACTTTCTTGGCCTCTGTATCAGATGGCGGCAGTGGGGGGGGAGGGGGGGGAGAAGCAATGCCTCCCCTTAAAAAGAGCTCCTACGGTCTTGAAATTCTGGGAGTTAATTTTCTTATTTAACTAAACTCCCATGACCATAGGATAGTTAACAAGACCATAAAGAAAAAAAAAATGTAGTCTGGATACCATGGAGATGGGAGGAAGAACAGAATTGGAAAGGGGAATGGAGAAACAAATTGGGAGAAAAGAAGACAGAGAGAGATGGAAAGAAACAACCATTTTTTTAAATATGAAATTTATGTCAAATTGGTTTCCATACAACACCCAATTCTCATCCCAACAGGTGCCCTCCTCAATACCCATCTCCCACCCACCCCTCCTTCCCACCCCCCCACTTGCACTGTTGGTGGGAATGCAAACTGATGCAGCCGCTCTGGAAAACAGTGTGGGGGTTCCTCAAAAAATTAAAAATACATCTACCCTATAACCCAGCAATAGCACTGCTAGGAATTTACCCAAGGGATACAGGAGTGCTGATGCATAGGGGCCCTTGTACCCCAATGTGTATAGCAGCACTCTCAACAATAGCCAAATTACGGAAAGAGCCTAAATGTCCATCAACTGATGAATGGATAAAGAAATTGTGGTTTATATACGCAATGGAGTACTACATGGCAATGAGAAAGAATGAAATATGGCCCTTTGTAGCAACGTGGATGGAACTGGAGAGTGTTATGCTAAGTGAAATAAGCCATACAGAGAAAGCCAGATACCACATGATTTCACTCTTATGTGGATCCTGAGAAACTTAACAGGAACCCATGGGGGAGGGGAAGAAAAAAAAAGAGAGAGAAAGGTTAGAGTGGGAGAGAGCCAAAGCATAAGAGACTCTTAAAAACTGAGAACAAACTAAGGGTAATGGGGGGTGGGAGGGAGGGGAGGGTGGGTGATGGGTATTGAAGAGGGCATCTTTTGGGATGAGCACTGGATGTTGCATGGAAACCAATTTGACAATAAATTTCATATATTAAAAAAAAATAGGGGCGCCTGGGTGGCGCAGTCGGTTAAGCGTCCGACTTCAGCCAGGTCACGATCTCGCGGCCCGTGAGTTCGAGCCCCGCGTTGGGCTCTGGGCTGATGGCTCAGAGCCTGGAGCCTGTTTCGGATTCTGTGTCTCCCTCTCTCTCTGCCCCTCCCCCGTTCATGCTCTGTCTCTCTCTGTCCCAAAAATAAATAAACGTTGAAAAAAAAAATTTAAAAAAAAAAAATAAATAAAAAAAAAAAAATAAAAATAAAAAAATAAAAATAAAACAAAAATAAAAAAAGAAATTGTGGTTTATATACACAATGAAATATTACATGGCAATGAGAAAGAATGAAATATGGCCTTTTGTAGCAACGTGGAAGAAACAACATTTTGACAATCATTTTGTTTTGCTTTCTAAAGGATGGCAAAATGACAATATTTCACTGAAATTACTTTTAGTACACGTCAGTTTGTTGCCATTACAAGAAAAAAAACATAAAAATGTTTCTGTGCTTGCTTCTTCAAGGAAACCTCTGATGCTTCATTAATTAGAGCCAATATCCTATACATGCGAAGTGTATAGCTCTACCCACGAGACGGCTCAAAATTAAAATATGCCATTTCCCACTGTGATTTAAAATTTTTTTCAACCTTAAGGTAATTTTTCACATAAGATTTCAGCATTGCCACTTAACAGTTTTCAAAATCATTTAAAAACTATTATGATAATAAACATATTCTCGGATGGAAGTGGATTCCAACCGCCTTTCAAATATATCGTAATGCATTTCATTTCAGGCTTAGTTGTCCCACATTTTATTCATTCTCATAGACCCTGGAATGTATTGATGTTTTCTTACTGCATCAAAAAGCCTACAAAAAAACATACCTAAGACAGGAGAATTGTGGGTTTATTGAATTTATCCTTGTTTTTTTAACAGTGTCAAAAAGCAAAAAAGAAAAGAATTTCCACAACTCTCGGTGCTATTGGCTTTCTTATTGTAGCAAAGACAAAATGATGACAGCTACAGAGTTAGATTCCAATTATCAAGCTGTAGAAGCACCCAGCAAAGTATTCTCACTGTGCCAAAGGTGAGCCTAGTTTTTGGGAAAGCATCTTTTTCATAATAGGGGCCACTTGATGAGCTTCAGCTTGACACTCATCTGAGTTCCAATGAAAACAAGAAAAATTTCTGTGCAGCCTTAAAAGGCAAAGTCAAGAATAATACCAAATGTTGTAGCACATGTGTTGATTTGTTATGTTACATTTCAGCTGTTAGTTATGTTAATGGAACAGTTTCACGTACTTGGTTTTGATGTATTTATTTTAATGATCATGTGTATATATCTTTCTGTGATTGCCTGGTAACACTGAGTGCATGATGTGCTGCTGTCACCACCAGGCCAGGACTGGAAGTAAGAAAGAAAAATGTAAAACTTCAACTTCAGAACTGTACGACTTAAAGTGAGTCACACAGTACACCAGGGACAAGATGTGTCAGAACCTATATGCTGTGAGATCTTAATACTAAATTCTAGGATATCTAGCAGAGCATATCAACCGGTTAACTAAAATCGGGGACATTTAAAAAGTGGAATTTCAGGATGCCTGGTGGCTCAGTGAGTTGAGTGTCTGGCTTGTGGTTTTAGCTCAGGTCCTGATCTCACGGTTCAGGAGTTGGAGCCTATGTCAGGCTCTGCACTAACAGAGCATTCTGTTATTAACAGGGAATTCTCTCTCTAGCCCTCTCTCTGCTCCTCCCCCATTCACTCTCTCTCTTTCTCAAAATAAATACTTTTTAAAAGGTTGATTTTCAATATAACTTATTAAAGTACGCTAGATGTTAGGAGAAAATATTTATGCTTCAGCATTTGGTGTCATTAGCAAAGTCCATTTTTCTTAGACTCCTTACCCCCACTGCAATGGTGAAAGAAGGAATTCTAATCGTGTAACTAGTAAGGCCGTAGGAAGATATGTATCTTTCACATTCTTCTAGTAATTGCCCAAGATGCCCACCAAGAGCACAGGAAATATAAAGCTGTCTGCTGCTATTTCCTTCTACTTATCGGGAGGCAGCTTTAGGGTTCTGCCAGATGGGCTGATAAGGTGGCATCAACAAAGACCTAGCTGGCTCCCAAGGAAGAAGACATATCCCATAAAACCCATGACGCTATTTCAAACACTCTACAGACAAAAGAAGAAAAAAGGTTTTGGCTACTGAAATATACACTTTTTTCCATAAGCTCCTTCTTTCAATTCATAATAAGCAAACTGTGCAGGACCTGGAGATTCTGGAGCAAAGGTGATGTGCCTTCTTTGGTAGGTGTAAGCAAGGGGTTCATAAGCAGTCTCTAAAGGATGGGAGAAAAATAAAGGTGGAGGGCAGTTGTCTATAACTGTAACATTAGAGAAACTTGAAAGGATCAGAGTGAAAGTTCTCTTGTCCTCTCTTTTCCTCTGTCTTAAGCAATGGTCTACGGTAACCACCTCATACCAGCTCACGAATTCATGAATTTTTGGGGATTATGTAAGCAGCTTGATAAATGTAGTTATTGTCAAAAACTAAATTACATGAACCTACAATTCAATTATATTGGAAACAAAGATAATGAATACTCAAAATTCATCACTTCCTAATGACTTTACTGTTTTACTATCACCCGTTCTCTTGAGGTAGTTTACCTCTGTTGTATCTGAATGGTGGAAATACTACTGCATGTTTTAACACATGTCTCTTCCTAACCCTGTGTTCAGTGATGTCATGTTGGCAGCTTGAAATCATTCACGGGGAGAGTATTTACACCCAGAGATACACAAATGGTACAGATCAGGGCGGCTCTTCCCCCTGGAGAGCTGGTTGTTAAATATTTATCATCACATCACTGATTAAAAGGCATATACTCCCCTTTCCTCTCATGATTGCTAAAAGAGAAATAAAGTCAGAAAAAAAGGCAAATGACACCAACTAGTTCAAATATTCACTGGAGGCAAAGTCACATACCAGAATATACCAGTTCACACCAGTTCACACCAGTATATGCCAGTTTATAACAGTTTACTTAAGTACTATTTAGTTGACATCCAGTTTTTAAAACATGGATATAGTAAAGTTCTTTTTAATAGTTAAACTGGAGTAAAGTTGAACTGCAAGAAGAGCGAAAACAAGCTTTTCTTTGAAACTTTACATTCTGCAGAGTCCTCATTTAGAAAAGGGCAAAGCTGAGCTTCAAACGTTCAGTTTAACTTCAGTCTGATTAGTAAATCAGAGGATGTAAGCGTTTAGTGGGGAAAGCTTGTTAACTAGTCCTCCCGAGAGAATATAAGGAACAGCTACGAGGAAAAAACATGAAGCATCATGGGAAATAAAACTGGTACTAATGGATCTTGATACAGTGTCGAGGTTCCCAAAAAACCAAAATCATTTCGCAGATAACCTCAAACACAACAGAACAGATGTCTGCTAAGCCATAACAACAACAACAAAACATATTGCTGTGCTTGAGGCAAATAGCAAGTAATGTGGGATCTTCTCGACTGGGCTCAAAAATTCTATTCTTGGAATTTATATGAAACAACAAGATGAAACTGTGTTTCAAAAACCTAGAGGCAAAGAGTCCCTAGAGGGATTTAAAAAAGGAATATAAATGTCCTGATACAGGACACTTTCAGAAATCACAAAATATTTACTTCAGCAAAAAGTGAGGTCTGTTTTCATAACCATTCACAGCTCTACCGGGCATAGAACATCATTATCTGAGTTCATATGAGGCAGAAAAAGAAAATAATGAGCAAGTTCAAGCAATCCAGTTTTTTTTTCTACAAAAAGAGGAAAAAATGATGATTTTTAATGACCTCTCATATCCCACTAGGAGCTCAAAAACATTACTGAGAAGCTATGCCGAGAGGGAATAAATTGCAGATGGTGCTTTTCACAAATGGGTTTTCATGTGAAGGACCTTGGGGTTTTTCAATTAGGAATCTTAAAGATTCCTAGAGATTGCAACATCCTGATACTGAGAGGCAAACTACTGCAGAGATCAACACAAATGGAGTTGCACAAAAAAAGATAATGTGATGACAATCAAATGGAGAATTTCTGGCAATTACTCAGACTCTACTAAGAACTCAGTGCAAAAGAGAACCTTAAAAAAAAATGCCAGTAGGATAAAAGAATGAAACAAACTTGAATCATTTTGGACAGAATGAAAAATCAGGAGGGAAAACAGAACATGTTAAGCAAAGCCAAAAACAAACCACAAATTCAAGGGACAAAATATACTAGGCTTTAGACTAACTTGGGCCATTGCTTAAGGTATTTTAAGCAAAACTGATTAATATAGAAGGGAATAAAATAAACAATTACACACAAAAAGAGTTATTACTACAAAATTTAAGGCAACCTAAGGAACAAATAAGTATATTATTTTGGTAAGTTTTGGATTAATTAACCAGAAAAACCTGTTAACCGACAAAAACAAAACATGTATTTAAACTAATGGAATTATTTAACTTCCAATAAAAATAATTTCTTGAAAGTCAGTGAACAAAGAATAATTCAATGAGAAAAGTATGACTATTTAACATTTTTGACTTAAAAAAAACACACAAAAAAACCTGTCTCACAAGGAAGCTAATCCATGCTAACAAAGGTAGAGAAACTGATAAATGAAACCAGATCATTGAGGGATTACTTTACAATGAGAAAATCAACGTCAAACAGGTTGGATGTTTATGTTAGCCAGCACATCACCTTAGAAAGCAAGCTTAAGTATAGAGGTTGCTTACAGTCAGAATAAGGGAAGTTAACTATGATCCCCATGAATGTTCTCTCTATTGGATCTATTAGGCTAATAAGGTGCTCAGGAAGTAGACAGCTAAGGATAGTGCTTCAAGTGTGAGGTCAAGGTCAGTCTCTGCAAAACTTCCCTTTGTGAATGCACTGCTGACTAATGCCTCTTCTTGGTGGGAACATCCCTTCTATAAATGTACTGGTACCTTCATTTTAAGTCTTGCAGGCCTGTGAAACCATTGTCTAGACAACTGCTGTGTTTTATTTACACACTGTTTTACACATTGATTTCACAGTTTCAGTTTCAGGAAGCAACCTTATTTTTAAGATTCCTCGGGTAAAGTGGAAAAGGAAAAGGACAGGGAGACTTCACTGTTGTTCCAGTGAAATTTCTCAGGAGCTCTTTTCTAAAAGCAAACTTGAACTATACACACAGCATGTCTAGAAAGACAGAATGCTGTTCACAGTTGAAGCTGGGTAATGGTATATGCAGGCTCATTAAACTACTTTATTTTCTTTAATGTTTTTAAATAAAAACGCCTGGCTGGCAGTCATATATAATCAGTGATTTTCTACAATAAGGTTTATAATATGTTGCTAAGGATAGAAATTTGCCAATGAGCTCATTCGGTCATTCAGTAAATATTAGAGCATCTTTTATATGCCAGCTCCAGTTCTGAACACACAAGGTGAACAAAGCAGACAGTCTTCATGGAACTTAACAGTCCGGTGGGGGGAAAGGTTAAGGATGAAATTTGGTATCTGATGTCTATAAAGACAGTTTAAGATATCAAAATGAAAAGATTAAATAAGGTGATAAACAGATACTCCTTTTTCTAGAGACGATAATAAGAAAGCAACAACTTTAGAAGTTAAGAGTCTAGAGTCCACATATTTGGGTCTGATTCCAAGCTCACTAATTGCTAAATGGATGGCCTCAGGAAAGTATTCACTTTGTCTAAATCTCGGTTTCCTAATCTGTAAAATGGAGATAATACCCATATCTGGTTCTTGGGATTGTGAAGAATTAAAGACAATTATCCACATAAAATGACTACCACAGAACCTAAGAGATGGTAAACATTAAATAAATGTCAGGTATAATGATAATTATGGCTTAGAGGAATTTATATGTTGACTTTTCTTGAAACAAGAGGATTAAAAGAGGATCTTTGGAGATCCTCTTTTGGTTAATAATAACATAGTATTAAAATCTTAAGACTGAATGTGGATAGCTGGTATAAACATCAGGAATAGGGGAAATGAATGAATAACTGTTAGCCAGAAAGCTGGCTGCTCTATGTGTTCTTCCTGAATCCACTTCACTAGCAAGCGCAATAAAATGCAATGCAAGATGAGAACTCTGCTGATTTCATGCTCAGTGATTCATTGTGCTCAGGATTCCAAGCCTGACTGCTACTTGGGACACCATCTCTCTGGTAACAAAAACAAATAATGCAACAAAGCCTGAATAATAATTGCCTAGCACTCAAGACACAGCCTAATTATAAAGACACTGAAACTTACCATAAAGCTATGAAGAGGCACATGATTTTCCATATTAAATCACCACCCCAACCTCACCCCTTACCCATGCCCATTCATCTTTTAGGAAACACAGCTTGATTCTTAATGCTGCTGCTGTGTAAAGAAATAATGAGCTCTGTTAGTGCACCTGAAAATACACCATCAGCCTAGACAGGGAGCACTTAGCTCATAGCACTTTAATGAAAATGTCAGGACCACCCTGAAGTATTTAAATCCTGTAAATGCCAAGTAAGGAGAAGAGCTAAACAATTAAGGTAATGGATGGCAGCAAGCAAGGAAAAAAACTAAGTTGATTATCAGGAAAAATTTCAACACTGTCCCTCTTGTGCTGTAAGAAGTTTTTTCAAAGGAATTTATGGTAACACCCAAAGTTTTGGTTACCTAAAATTAGTTCAAACTACATGGGAAACATTGTCAGGCAATGCAAATTTTATGGGTAAAGAGCTACATGGTCTCTTATTTCTCAATCCTTCTAAGGTTCTCTGGAAAAGTAGGCAAAAGAAGAGCACATTCTCAAACCTTGATAGCACCTGTGTGTGTTTGTTGCCCCACCCCCACCCCCGCCCCAACCAGAGGGTTCCCACCATGGATCAGAGCCTAGTTGTTTGATAGATGTTTGTGGAAATGTCAGGAAAAGTTTTTAGGCTGGGGAACACATGCTTGTATTGGTGATCCAACAGCTATCCAGTTTATGTTGATTTCTTGTTTCTACAGTAATAGACAGGAATAGGAAGGAGAAAAGGAGCCAAATACATGGACGCACCTGTAGAACCCTCAGGTAGGATTATGCTGCACAACCTGGTGTGAACTTCATTTGGCTCTACACTGTGTCTTAAGCTAACCTAATACGAAACTAAAGTGATTTGGGGCCAGAGAGAATGAGGATAGCAGTAAATAATTGCTGAATGAATATATTAATGAATTCTGCATTACCATCAGATCATAACTTAGGCTTCCCCAAAATATCAGTGCATAATATGGGTCTGATGACATTTATTGACTCAGCTTTTGTGTGTTCTTTCTCTCTTGTGAAATTTTGCAAACACAAGAATAAACCAGTGACGGCACTACAGACTCCGGGTAGATAGTAGTAGTCACTTAAGACTGACTTATTTGCCATGGGACCCACCCATCAAGTGATTTCTTTGAGGAATGTACATACATAGAAGCAACAGGGTCTCTCACTAGAGGCTGGAATATTTCCAAGCTCTCAAATTACTGAATGGAGATGTCAGGAGAGGAACTTCCAAATGTCAAGATTTCATCTAGCTATGGTAAAAGACACTGAAAAGATTTGAGATTTAGTCTAATGTTGTTATGAATAAAACATGACATTATAGTTTTTTGTTTGAAATGTTGTCACCCAAAAGAGAAACGTTTATTTTGCACTGCTTCATAGGGTAAGAATAAGACCAAAGGATGAAAGTTTTTGGCTCAAAAATGAGAAAAGAAGGAAATAGTTCTCTCCCTCCTACAGGTATTAGAAAAGAAGCTGATGATTATTTTAAAAAATAATAACTGAAAACACTAATTCAAAAAGATATATGCACCTCTATGTTTACTGCAGCATTATTTACAGTAGCCAAGATACGGAAGCAACCTAAATGTCCATTGATATATGAATGGGTAAGTATGTGGTGTGTATGTGTGTGTGTGTGTATATATGTGTGTATACACATATATATAACAGAATATTACTCAGCCATTAAAAGAAAAGAGCTTCCTATTTGCAACAACATGGATGGACCTACAGGGTATAATGCTAAGTGAAATAAATCAGACAGAGAAAGACAACTCTCATACAATTTCACTCATATATGGAATCTAAAAAAACAAATGACCAAATAATAAACGAATAGAATCTTAAATATATAGAACCAATAGAATCTGGTTGTTGCCAGAGGGGAGATGAGTGAGGGGACAGGTGAAATGGATTAAAAAAAGATTAAGAGCTACAAACCTCCAGTTATAAAATAAATAAGTCACAGAGATGGAAAGTATCACATAGCGAATATATTGTATTAACAATACAATAATATTGTATTAACAACATACAATAATATTGTAATAACTTTGTATGGTGACTACAATTATCATGGTAAACACTGAGTAATATATAGAACTGTCAAACTGCTGTGTTGTACACCTGAAACTAATGTAACACTGTATATAAATTATAATTCAATAATTAAAAGAAGGAGGGGGTGCCTGGCTGGTTCACTGGGCAGAACATGTGACTTTGATTTCAGGGTTGTATATTTGAGCCCCATGTTGGGTGTAGAGGTTACTTAAAAATAAAATCTTTAGTAGCACCTGGGTAGCTCAGTCGTTTAAGCATCTGACTTCATCTCAAGTCATGATCTTGCGGTTCATGAGTTCAAATCCTGCATCGGGCTCTGTGATTACAGCTCAAAGCGTGGAGCCCACTTCAGATTCTGTCTCACTCTCTCTCCGCCCCTCCTCCACTCATGCTCTTTCTCTCTCTCTCAAATAAATAAACATCTAAAAAATTAAAAATAAAATCTTTTTAAAAATTTTAAAGTTATTTACCTGTTTTGAGAGAGAAAGAGAGACAGACAGACAGACAAGTGGGGGAGGTGCAGAAAGAAAGAGGGAGAGAGAGAGAGAGAGAGAGAGAGAGAGAGAGAATCCCAAGCAGGCTCTGCACTGCCAGCACCAAGGACAGTGTGGGGCTTGAACCCCATGAACCGTGAGATCATGACCTGAGCCAAAATCAAGAGTCAGATGCCCAAATGACTGGGCCACTCAGGCAGCCCCACAAAAAAATATATTTAGACAAATTTTGTTAATGTTTATTTTTGAGAGAGAGAGAGCACACACAAGTGGGGGAGGGGCATAGAGAGAGGGAGATACAGAATCTGAAGCAGGTTCCAGGCTCAGCACAGAGCCCGATATGGGGCCCAAACTCATGAACTGTAAGATTATGACCTGAGCCAAAGTCAGAAACTCAACCGGCTGACCCACCCAGGCACCCCACAAAAAAATGTTTTTAAAGAGAACAAAAAAAATAAAAACTGTTACCTGCTGGTGAAGAAAGAACTAATTTAATCTCCAGTTAAGGTGCTGTTAATTTGGTTTTATTTAAAATAAAATTGAAATACTTCACTAATCATTTCTACACCCCCTCCCTCTAGAAAGTGAGCTCATTAAGCCAAGAACGTTGTTCTAATTGCTTGGCACATAGCTGCTTTCAGTGAATGTTAATTAATGAGCAACAATACCGTAAAAGATATTCTATGAAGTATATGTTTGACTTAAGCTGTATTTTGAAACTCAATTAAGTTCCCGTATTGATTAAATGAACAGCTATGAATTTAGGAGTTGCTGTCCTTCCAACCTATTGGCTTCAGTACCTTCAAATGGCTCTTTTCCTTCCCCATTATCTAGATAATTGAGAGAACCTTAAGTATCGACTCTAACAATAATAACACCTACTTATTCCACGGAGTGCTCTACATTATATAGCAAAACTCATTTTATTGCATTTTGCTTTGCTGTGCTTTGCAGATACTGCATTTTTTTACAAAACTGAAGGTTTGTGGCAACTCTGCATCAAGAAACTCGATTGACACCATTTTTCCAACAGCATTTGCTCACTTCATGTCTCCATATCACATTTTGGTAATTCTCGCAATATTTCACACATTTTCATTATTATCCTATTTGTTATGGTGATCTATGATCAGTGACCTTTGATGTTTTTGTAATTATTTTGGGGCAACACAAACTATGCCCATAGAAGATGACAGACTTAATGGTTGTGTGTGTTCTGTCTGCTCCACCACTCAGCCATTCCCGTCTCTCTCCCTGTTCTTGTGCCTCCCTATTCCCTGAGACACAACAATAGTGAAATTAGGTCAGTTAACAATCCTACAATGGCCTCTGAGTGTCAAGTAAAAGAAAGTCAAATGATGCAGCACACTTCATTGTTATTTTATTTTAAGAAATCACGACGGCCACTCCAAGCTTCGGTAACCATCACTCTGTTGATCAGTCAGCAGCCACCAATGTCAAGGAAAGACCCTCCACCAGCAAAAAAAAATATGATTTGCTGAAAGCTCAGATGATGGTTAGCATTTGTTAGCAATAAAGTGCTTTTTAATTAAAGTACACACATTGTTTTTTAGACATAGGACTATCACACACTTAACAGACTACAGTGTAGTGTAAACATTACTTTTATATGCACTGGGAAACAAAAGAAAAATTGTTTGACTCATTTTATGGTGATATTTCCTTTATTGCAGTGTTCTGGACCAAATCTACAATATCTCTAAGGTATGCCTGTATCCACCCACATTATCTTATGCAATCCTTACAAAAGTCCTGTGAAGTAGACATGAGAACTTTTATAGGGTAAAGGAGGCTAAAGTGCAACATTGAAATAGGTTCTGCATCTCAAGTTTGGGCTTAGTTTTGTTTCTAGCTATGAAACTTTGGCAAGGTTAAAATTTCAGAGATTTAGTTTCTTTTTATCCATAAAAAAACAGGATAAAAATCCCTTGTATACTTGCTGTGGGTATTGAATTCAAAAACACATGACTGCTTCTTGCAGAGACTTCTTTTCTGGCATACAGACAGGCTAGATTACTTGAAAATGAAAACCCTCTCTCTATAAAATACCTAGAAATACTGGATAAAATATGACAAATACTCTTTTAAATATATGGCTGAGATAGTAAGGAAAACCACCAGGGGCCAAAATTAAGGAATATACTAAAAATCAGGGTGATAAGTATGAGCTGACAATGGGATTAGCATGGAGTAAACCAAGGGTATGGATTTTAAGAGCCACTGGGTTTGGGAGATAAGGCCTTGGACCCTCACTAGGTGGACAAGTTATATTAAGAGCTATACATACACAGAGGTCCTTGAAGAGGTATACACATTGTAAAATTCAGAATAGGAAAAAAAAATGTATGTATGTGTGTATCTCTATATCTCTATCTCTATCTCTGTCTCTTCCTCTGTCTCTGTCTCTGTCACTACCTATACCTACATTGACCAAATCCAGGAAACAAAACAGAAGCTTGCTTGTCTTGGCCTAGACTCTATGCAAAAAGAAAAAAATATCTACTAAGGATTAATTATTGTGAATTTACCATCATAAGGGTTTGGTTTTCAAGATTACACTTGGCAAATAAGGAAAATCCAAGATAAGAAATTAGCATTGAAAATGTGCCTAGTATAAGCAGCACAGATAAACACCTCACTGAAGAGCTCATAATTCAAAATTACAGTACACAAAAGAAGAAATCCAACATGTCAGCAAACATAATAAATAGCAAAATTAGTTCTCCCAAGAACTGCAAAGCATAAAATCATTGGACGCTCTAGCAGCCAGACTCTAGGGTGGCTCCCATCAACACAGTGCTTCCTAGTCTTCATGCCCTTTTAGAATTCTCTCCCCCTAAGTGTGGGCATAACATGTGGCTTGCTTCTGACCAATAGAATATAGCAACAGTGATGAGATACACATGATTATATGTGTGTGTGTTATATGCTTGTCTTGCTAAGAAACTCCATCCATTGCTGGTTTTGGAAAAGCAAGCTGCCATGATGGGAGCTGCCGCCATGGAGGGGGCCACGCCACATGGCACAGAGCTGGCAAAGCTTCTAGCTGACAGCCAGCAAAAAAACTGAGCTCTCAGCCAGTGGCTGCAAGGAACCAGATGCTGCTGACTACCATGGAGCAGAGCCTTCCCCAGGGGAGCTCCAGATGAGAAACCAGCCCTGGCCAACATCTTGATTTACAGCCTTGCAGAGGACCCAGCAAAGCTGTGCCCAGACTCCTTACCTATGTAAACTGTGAAATAGTAAATGTGTATCATTTTAAATCACATAGTTATGGTAATACTATTTATGCAGGAACAGATAACTAACACAGCTACATATTATATGTTTAAAATGCTTAAAGACATAAAAGAAGAAGTAAAAACATGAGGGAAAATGAGACAAAAACATCAGGAAGATTTGAAAAACACAAGTAGAATGTCCAATAATAAACATAATTCTTCAAATAATTTAACTCAATGGATGGGTTAAATAGCAGATTGAAATCTGCTGAAGAAATAATAGATGGAAAATCAAAGGAAATTGTTCTATTTCAATTTACAACATACAACACAGATATTAAAAGATGGAAAAACTTGAAAGAGACATTAAGAGAGATATAGGATTGACAACATTGACCAGCCAGGGAATCCAGAATGACAGAACACAGAAAAGAGAAAGACTGTAGAAAGAAATAGAAGTAGAAAGAAAAAATGGCTGAGGATTTTACAGAAGTGATGAAAGACACGATTCCTCAGATTTTACAAGCAATTCAGATCCAAGAAATTGTGGTAAACACACTGAAGTGAAATATAGAACACTGAAGTCCAAGAAATGATTTAAAATCAAATAATGAGAAAAAGCAGAGGAACAAGAGCAGACTCCTCAATAATGGCAATAGAAACCATAAGGCAGTAAAATAATACCTTCAAAGTGCTAAGAGAAACTTGTCAACCTAGAATTCTATATGCAGCTACATGATCAACGAGAGAATTAAAATAGACATTTTCAGACAAACAAAACCTGATGTTTACCACTAGTAAATTCTAATAATAAAAAAAAAACCTACTAAAAGATATTCTTCAGAAATGAAACCCAAAGGAAGGAGTATGATGCAAAAAACAATGGTAAGCATGAAATTCGTGTGTGAATAAATCTACACAAGCATCAACAGTATCAAAAACAGATGATGATGACTACTTTGTAGGTATATAAGAAAATTTTAAATGCCATACAAAAATGATATGTAAAATGGGCAAGGTATGGTGGAATTAAAGTGTTCTAATATCCTAAACCTTTTGAAAGAATAAAGATGATTAACTGTAGACGTTGTTAATTTCGGTATGCATGTTAAAACTGTAAGGGTGAAAACAGAAATAGAATATGTAACTTCTAAAGCAGTATAAGGAAATAAAATGTAAACCATTATTGCCATCCACATTTTATAGAACATGAAACAGAGGCTTCTTAAACTCAGTGACTTGACTACGTTTACACAGCTAAGAACTAGCATAACAATAATAGCATGTGATTTAAATTCATTTCTTTCAACTCCAAGTTCTGTGATTCTTTTCCTTCTTTGTCATATGCCCTCTGATCTAGTGATACAGTAAAACAACAATGTGTTCTCCTGACGTTCCATTTGAATAAGGCAAAAATCTCACACTGCTGCAAGACTATCTTTATATTAAATAGCACTTTGTAGTAAAAGTAAGCAAATCCTCTTAATCCTCATTTACATTTCATTCTTACCTACCCTCTCCACTCATTAACTCCTACATTCCCCAAGTAAGCTCTCTTCCAGGCTCTAATTTTTACCATTTTTTTCTCTCTTCCTCTTTCCTACTTTTTAATTGTGTGTATGACTAATAAGAATAAGTGGTGCACACATGTGTGAACATGTATAATATTTATGATCACATTTGTTTACTAATTGCAAAAAATTCTCAATGTATACGCTATGGAGAGTGGTAAATTCTAAATGCATAGTTTTTGTTGGGATGGAGTTTGTCGGAAAGATTTCTACAAGGGTGAAAGACAGTGGTACCCAGCTCTGCTCCATTCTATTGTAGCGCTCTATCATCAGAGCAAGTAGGTAGTATCGAAAAAGCAGTAGGACTATCTTTGGCAACAATCTAGGCTCCAAATCTTAGCAGTGATAGATGGTAGTCCAGCAAACGGTTGCTAGTGAAAGACTTTATCTCTGCACAATGGTAGTGCAGAGAATTTTCTCCTTGCCATTTCAATTGGCTTCTAACTGCACTATTCTATCTTGAGGCCACGCAGTAAAATCTTCAGGATATGCCCAAGACTGTAGCTGAAACTCTTAGACCACAGTCCCTCATGTCAAATCACTGCCACCAAGGTATGTCATCTGCCTACTAGCATACAGAAAAGCATGTAAGTCTCTTGGAAGCAACTCTTGGTCTCCTACCATACAGCTTGTCAGATGTATAAAAAAAAGATAAAATCAAGTTCATAGTGACTTTAACACCATGCCAGCTGATTGCACTCTGCCATTGACACCATTGATCCAAATATCTGTATTGTAGATATACTCTTGAAGACAGCCATATAGCATTTCTATTATAAAGAAATGAATAGCATTTCACACTGTGAAACAAATCCATAGAATTATGATATTAGAGGCAATTCTTGCCTCTGGAGGCACAGAAATCTTGGATAATTAAACCTAAACCAATGTAGACAATTGCTCCTTTAACTAAAACATAAAGTAACCATAGATGTAAAAAAACAAAAACAAAAACATGACTTGCTCTTTTGGTGTCCCCCTATTCACCTGAAAGTAATTTTCTCCATTGTTTCCCTCCCCCCAGCTGCTGTGACTCCCCATAAGATAACCTAGGGAAGGATAAGTGAATTCATGGTATTTATCTTTCTCTGTTATTTCACTTAACATAATACCCTCTGGGGCTACATGAGGAATCTAAAAAACAAAACAAATGAACAAACAAACAAAAAAAAACACCCTTAAATACGAGAACAAACTGATGGTTGCCAGAGGAGAGGTAAGTGAGGAGATGGATAAAATAGATAAAGAGGATTAAGAGGTACAAACTTCCAGTTATAAAATAAGTCACGGAGATGAAAAGTAGAGCATAGGGAATACAGTCAATAATGTAATAATATTTGGTGATGGATGTGACTCACTTACAATGATGAACACTGAGTAATGTACAGAAGTGTTGAATCACTATGTTGTATATAACACTGTATGCCAATTATAGTTCTTTTTTAAAAAAAAATTTTTAACATTTACTTATTTTTTTGAGAGACAGAACATGAGTGGGGGAGGGACAGAGAGAGGGAGACACAGAATCCGAAGCAGGCTTCAGGCTCTGAGCTGTCAGCACAGAGCCCAACGTGGGGCTCCAGCCCACAAACTGCAAGATCATGACCTGAGCCAAAGTTGGACATTTAACCAACTGAGCCACCCAGGTGCCCCTTTAAAAATTTTTTTTAAAGATAATCTAGAGGAGGATAAAAAGTTTATGGACCTTGGTAACCCCAAAACAGAATAATCCACCTCAGAATAACCAAAATTTAGCTGAATCCTATCTCACAATACTTCTATAGCAGATTGAATAATATCATTACTAAGAGTTAGTAAGTCTAACAAACTTAAAAAGAATTTCCACTTTTACAAGTGCAGGGAAATATGGTGATTACAACAACAACAAAGACCCATTTGATTGAGCAGCTGAAGATTTTTGGAGGAGGAGGCTTTGCAGTAGTGAGAACATAATAAATAACAGATGGTACTCCACCCGAGAGGCAATAGTTTAGGGGGAGGAGGGCAAGTGGAGACTCACAGGTAAAGGGTTAACAACGGAAGAGCCCACGGTGTGGTCTCAAAAAATGGCACTGGCAAATTAGAGATATAACTCTACGATTGCACAGAGCCAGCTCCAGACCAGGTAGAAGCTGAAGCCCTTGTTTGCATAGTAAAAATAGTACAAAGCTCTGTCAGCTGATTTCCAAAGCACGGTTATCAAAGCCAGAGTGCAGGTGGTGGAAGCTAACAACAAACATCCAGCAGCAATACTCTACACTATCTTGAATAAGAGTGTAAGGTAATAAATAATATGACACAACTAACTCCGCATCATTCAGGGAGAGGTTCTCTGGAATGGGACTATTCCAGCTTGTAAGAACCCCTTAAATGGGCAACAGATACGGACGTGATTTGCAGTTTTCTAGGCTTGAAGACTTCTCTCCATAAAAGATCATAAAATCCTAAGAATAAAAAACTGAAAAGATTAAGTCAGCTTGAGTCATAATTCTATTCCCTTTCATTCTCCCCCCTCAAAAGAGGCCATTCTGTCTCCTTCTGCAGGGAATCCTCTATTCTTCCTCCTCTATCTTTTTTTCCTCCTCTGTTTTGCTTCAGGGTGGTCTTGAGATGTTCTCTACCACTCAGTATTGGTCTCCATGGTGTGGAACACAAGCACAGGCGACGACACAGAGCCTACACCACACACAGTCAACATCCTTTCCCGCCCTCTACAAGGTCACCAGCCTGAGTCTGTCCACAGTTGATTTCTGCAAGAAGCTCAGCAAACACTTTGGTCAATGCCTCTGCTCCCCATCACTTCAATGATTCATGACAAGTCCTCTCTTGGGTTCTCTTTTAAATCACTCACAACCAAACCAAAAAGGCATAAATAAAAAAAAAATATGGGATGTCCTTTTTTGGAAGACCAAGTAATTGCTAGCAAAGAGAAAATAAAGCAAACCAAACAAAATAGATAAAACTGGAAACCCACAAATCAGATTACAAAACAATATTCTACTGACATTTAAATAAAGTAATCCCATGGCAGCAAGGGAACAGCTCCCTTTTTGCCTGTACGCCCAGATTTCTCTTGCTTGGGGCTGGACACAACTTCTTCACGTCTCTGTGTACTCAGAGCTGCCCACTGAGCCAACATTATTTAGTACTTACTTGGGCTTGTTTGCATACTTTAAAAGGGTGAAGTGTTTCTTGGTAGAAGAGCTGATGATAAGCCTGTAGGTCAAACCAAAAGTACACACTATTCCTCCACAACTGCAGATGGAAAAAATACATAAATCATTACCACCCAATTATTAAAGCCCTACAAAGCTCTGATTTCAAATATAATTAATTGTTTAGTTCCATGGTGTTGCCATAAATCAGGTTCAATTTAAGACGGTTTTATCTTCTATTACAAATTGGCAACATACAAAATATTTCTTGGTATTGTCACTAAAATATTATATCTTGCATGTATGCCTCTCACATAATTGGCCATTAAAATAGGAAGCATGCTAGTTAACAATTAAAGAGTAATTACATATTTCTGGCATGAAACCAGGTATTTTGATGTATATGAGCAAATGCATATCATATTAAACCCAACCACTACTCTCATAATTGAACCACTGAAATACTTTATATCGAGCAAAACAAAACAAAACAAAAAAACCGGCAAATTTTCCACTATCCATTGCAATTTCTAATTATTAGAGTTCTTTTTAATAAAAATTAAAGGACTGATAGAAACCAACTCTGAATTTAATTTATATTACACTAAAACAAAATTACATGAGAATAAATTGCTAATAATGCAAGTCAATCCTTCTCTGTATTTTGTTTTCTTTGTAATTTTACTAGGATAGTGAACAAAGAAAATGATAATTGAGATGTTTACATTTGTTACTAAATATTTAGAATAAAATTTATTACCAGAAGAAATGGGATTTTAACATCAAATGTAATTATTTGAGCACTGAATTAGTTCAACTTCTCTTATTTTAAGCTAAGGTAAAGGTATAAAATTAGATTTAAAATCATTGTTTTTTACCTTATTTCCTGAGTGCTCACAGAATTTGGTAAAGAAGAATCCAGCTCTATTTTCTACATACAAAGATTGCAACAAATTTTCCATGTCAAATCCTCCCAAGGCACCATCTTCCATGGTTTTAACCTAGATAACAAAACAGAAGTCCATGATCCACCCAAGAACATGGTGATTTTTTACGACATTGTCCAACAACAGGGTTTCATAAATTCTTCCAGGCTGTCATTTTCCTGCTGGACTTTTTATCTTACTTTTGTACCATATAAGTAATTAATGCAGTATGTTTGCCTCTGACTGTCATTTATGGAGCCAACCCTAGCAGCAGACTTCATTCTATTATAAACCAATCTGATTTCAAACTTAATGTTAAAGCGACTTCTCAACCTCAATTATTTTCATGTTTCAGGCACAGTGATACCATTTTAGGAGGCTTCCAAATCTCTGTTGGTGGCCTCTTTCCTACATATTTACTATTATTTTAGCCTTGAGGTGATGCTATAATAGCTACAAGAAAGTTATAAAAAGAACCATCTTCAAGGTTTCTCAGTGCTGCTCATTAACTGTCTTCAGGGGGTCCCCTCTTTGGACAGTCTCACCCTGTACAGGTCAAGGCCTTCAGAGAGTCAATGGCAATATAAGTTCTCATAAAACTTTGTTATTTTGGGGCCTCTCTGCCAACAATGCTGGCAACCCTAATACCATTCTTGAAACACAGAAAGCTGGCTACTTCCCCAAGCACAAGAGTGACTACAAAACAAAAGGATATCTACTGTTCATAGGAACTCTTTGGTATTTGCTGTGTGGAACTCAGACTTCTTTGTAATCTTGAGATAACTGTGGCATGAACAATTTAAGGCATTGTTATAGTGTCTCTCTATCTCTATCCCTCTGCTAAACAAATTCTAAAGTGAGAATTTAAATGTTTTTATGATGTTTAACTATTGGTATTCCAAAAATTTTTTTAAATCATTATTTTGGTGGGAAAAAAATCTTAGTTGGAAGAAAAAGAGCACTGTTTGCTTAGAATAAAATAAAAAGATACGCAAAATTATATCTAAGTGTTCAGACTCTATTGGGACTACCAAGGTTTCTACCTAAAGTATAGTCCTTAGGGAATGTAAACTTGTCACCTCCAACTGATATAGTAAATCCACATTATCAAGGTAGACACACACTGGAAATAGAATTTCATAAAAAGTCTAAGTTCCCAAGAGAACATTAAAATTATTTTTTATCCAATGTTAACAATTTAATAAAAATAATAGTCTTATTGTGTGTCTAAACCAGAACACAGCTGTTTTTGAAAATAGTAACCAACGGGAGTATATAGCAACATGGTACTATAAAAGGAAACACAGAGGAAATTTCTGTATAAAAATCCTTCTCAGGGGGGCACCTGGGTGGCTCAGTCAGTTGGTGTCTGACTTCGGCTCAGGTCATGATCTCATGGCTTGTGGGTTTTAGCCTCCCATTGGGCTCTGTACTGACAGCCTGGAGCCTGCTTCGAATTCTGTGTCTCTGTCCCTCTCTGCCCCCTTCCCCACTCGTGCTGTCTCTCGCTCTCTCAAAAATAAATTTAACAAACATTAAAAAAATCATTTCAGAAGGAGAAAATAAAATGCGTTGTTTAGTAAAGAAAAAATACTATGATAAATCAATAAAAATTCTCTGAAATAGGGCACCGGGGTGGCTCAGTCAGTGAAGCATCCCACTCTTGATTTCAGCTCAGGTCATGATTTCATGGTTCATGAAATCAAGCCATGGATCAGGCTCTGTGCTGACAGCATGGAGCCTACTTGGGATTCTCTCTCCCTCTTCTCTCTCTCTGCCCCTCCCAGCTTGCACACACGTGCATTCTCTCTCTGAAAATAAACAAATAAACATTTAAAAGAATTCTCTAAAGTCAGTTAAATGAAGAATCAAATTAATCTCAAAATACTTACCAAAGATTCTTCTGTATAAGTGTATCTTCTATCCAGCTGGGGCTTCAGACATTCAGAAATATCAGTAAAAGATGTTAAGCGAATAACTCTGGTGCTTTCTGATCTGTGCCTCAATCTAAATTATAAGAATGAGAACTAATTGATCAACATATTTTGAGTACCCTTGGTATACATGGCATCAATTCTTAGGAGTGACAGAAACCCAGATAGTGGTGGAGAAGAGGTGTCTTAGGCCCAATTGCAAGTGTGGAAGCAAGCAGCAAAAATGGAAAAAGGCAAGGGGTCAAGACCTCTATCAGCTGTATTACTGACTGGAGGAGGCAGTGAAGCACAACTACATGAAGGAGATATGGCTGGTGATCCACAGGAGAGTCTATGATATCACCCATTTCCTTAACAAGCATCCTGGGGGAGAAGAGGTTCTACAGGAACAAGCTGGTGCAGACACAAGTAAAAGCTTTGAAGACGTAGGCCACTCCTCTGATGCCACAGAAATGCTCAAGTAGTACTATATTGGTGATGTGCATCCAAGTGATCTTAAACCTGAAAGTGGTAACAAGGACCCTTCAAAAGATACCTGTGCAAAAGTTGCTGGTCATATTGGATTTTGCCCATCATAGGCGCTATTGTCTTAGGTTTCCTGTATTGTTACTTCATGTCGGAAAAGAAATCCTCCTGGAAGTCAGAAAGCATATCCATTGGGACTGTGAGCTAGAGGCTTGTTTGGAGGCTGAGTGGTGCCCTCTCCTAGAATCCTGCCAGTTATGTGCATCCCCCTTGGAGCCCAGATATCTGGCCAGACATCCACCCCAGACCTGGGGCCAGTGTCCTTCATCTCCCAGAGCCTTACTCCCAAAGCACCCACTCATTGTTCTGTGTCTCTGCCAGTGGCTCCTCTTTCTGCTGCCATTAACTATTGTATTTGCATACTTTGTATTACAATTACAATCCATATGTCCTAGTGACATTGTCCTTTGGTAAAAATGACTGCCTTCCAATACTTGAAATGCATATCAGATATTCTTAACAGGGCAACACACTCCGGTTTTGAAGCTTTTCTTTTTCCATTGAAGTGTATTACACATACACATATATATGTATTTGAATACATATGTACATATATTTGAATATAATATTTGAATTTATTTATACGCATATATAAATCTTACAAATGCGTCTGGACACTGTGAGAGAATAGGGAGAAAAACAGTGCAAGTATCAGGTACAGCCTTTAAGAGATGGTTGAAAAAATGAAATCTAGTCCTACAGAAAGATGACTCTCAACAACGTAACTGTTGGTTGAATGAATTCAAGAATATATTATAGATGCCAAATGATGGGAATGGATAATAAACACTATGGAATGTAAGAACAAGAAGTTTCTTTGAGCTGTATTAGTAATGAAAGAAGTGATATTTTCCCTGAAAAACTGGGTAGGAGATGAATTCTGCGTGTGCATGTGTGTGTGTGCATGTATATGTGTGTGCGTGTGTGTGTGCGTACGTGTGTGTGTGTGTGTGGGTGGGTGGGTGGGTGTGTTTAGAAAGGTTCTTTAGATGGGGAGAATAGTGAGCAAAAATGAAAGTAGGTAGGGAAAGCCTTGTTTAAAAGGCAGCAAGTAAAAAATTAAATTAAAATAAAATAAAATAAAATAAAATAAAATAAAATAAAATAAAATAAAATAAAATAAAATAAAATGAGGCAGCAAGTGAACTAATTTGTTTAGGGTAAGAGGACACTAACAGTTAAGTGAATACTATATAACACATACCAAACACTGTGCTAAATACAATTCACATTATCATATTTAATCCTCACAACAGGTGGGATTCATAAGGATTTATATGTGGTAGTGTGAGGTGAGATAATGGAAGATTTTGGAGCTAGACTAATGACTTCAGACATTATCTTGTTATATTTTCTTATCCAGCTCCCTCTCCATAACGCACTGCAATTATTCTAAACCCTATTTTCCAGCTCCATAAAACGCCCATTCCACTTCACCAATATATCTGCATTCCAATCTGCCAGCAGATTACTTTGCAGCTTCTTCTCAGACAAAATGTAGGTAAAATATGCTTCAGTTTCTCAGGGAAAAGGCAGGTACAACGTGCTTCAGTTTCCACTCCCCAATGAAGGAGACACTGTTTGACTGGCTAACTCAACACCCATTCCCAGTGACAGAGCTTTATAACTAGCACCACTGACATACTGATAAAGCTAAATATTCACTTTCTAAGACCATCTTGCAGAGAAGGATTGTCATGTGATATCGTTACGACTAGTGAGATACAAAATGAAGTCTGCTGGGGAGTTTCTAAGAAAGCTTGCTTTTCTGACCAAAGGGAAAAGATGAATGAAAATTGCCCTTCTTCCTTTACGATTGGAAAGCTTGATGTCTGGAGCTATAACATCAATGAACATGAAAGAATGGCAAAGAACATTACAAAAATTCAGGCCCTAATACTTCTGATCCAGGGAAGTAATGCTGGCAGTTACCTACCCTTAGATTTCTTATTCTGTCAGAAAAATAAGCCCAATTTGTCTATGCCACAGTCAGTCAAGTTTTCTGTAATTTGCAGCTGAAAAGACTTAAATTATTTATCAACAAATACATCCACCTATACTTAGCCTTATTTCCTTCCATCCTGTCTCAGGAAAAAGTGTCCTATCTCCTGTTGAAGGTTAATCCCATGGCCTTTGTTCTTGAACTCTTCTTTCCATTCTCCATTGAAAATACAAACCTTTAGGGTGCCTGGGTGGCTCAGTCAGTTAAGCATCCAACTCTTGAATCCAGCTCAAGTCATGATCTCACAATTCGTGAGATTGAGCTCCACGTCATGCTGAGTCACATGCTATCAGCATGGAGCCTGCTTGGGATTCTCGCTCTCTCCCTCTCTCTCTGCCCCTCCCCAGCTCACACACATATGCATGCACTGTTTCTCTCACAATAAATAAACTTTAAAAAAAAGAAAATACAGATCTTCTTCTTTCTCAACAATCTTTAACTTCTTCCTTTTCACTAGATACTACTCTAAGCATATTAACAAGCTCAAGTCTCTGCCACCTTAAAATACCTTTTCCCTGTACAGAAAATCATCAAATTCCAAAAGAAGAGAGCAAGAAAAAAAGGAACAAAGGAATTATAAAATAGCCAGAAAGCAATTAATAAAATGACAATGAGTCCATACCTATCAATAATTATTTTACATGGAAATGGACTAAACTCTCTAATTAAAAGGCACAGAGTAGCCTGGATGCTCTCATACATCTGAAAGGAGTATAAATTGTTACAACTCCTATTAAATACAATTTGGTAATATCTTAAAAATTTTTTAAATCACATGAATTTGGATTTAGAAATTCTTCTTTTAGGAAATTATCCTGTAGACATATGCATTAACATGAAATATAGCAAATGTACAATATCCATTGCAACATTGTTTTTAATAATGACAAATACTGGAAATAATGTCCATGTCCCTTAATAGAGTACAAATACAACAGTACTTGGCATAAAATGAAAGATAACCAGACATAAGGAGAGATAAGATTATAAGAACAAGAAACGACAGAAAACACAGATTACAGTATATCTATTACTGTAGTACATTTACTGCTATGAAACACTTTAGATAAATTCAGTAAAAACAAAGATACATAGGGGCGCCTGGGTAGCTCAGTTGGTTAAGTGTCTGACTCTTGACTTCAGCTCTTATGGTTCATGAGATCACGTCCCATGTCAGGTTCTGCACTGACAGAGCAGGGCCTGCTTGGGATTCTCTCTCTCCCTCTCTCTCAAAACAAATAAATAAATATTTTTTAAATATTAAGAAAAATACAAAGGTATGCAATAAGTGTATAACATGATACTATTTTTGAACCATGTATATATTTCCAATTTTGAAAATAAAATAATTTAATTTTAATAAGTGACACACACACAAAACTCTCTAGATGTTCTTCACTGCATGGGAAATCAACTCCAAATTCCCTAATGTGACACAGAAAAATGTCACTATCTGAACCTCCATTATTGTTTTAGCTTTTATCTTGCCTTTTTACTGTAATACACTATATCTAGCCAAAACTTAAACATAAAAACAATGCATAGTTCTCAAAATTCAACTTTTCTCTCAGTTCATACCTGTATGTCTTTTCACTTATTTTATCACTTGAAAAATTAAGATAATGTCTTCTTCATGGGGATGAATTCATGGGAACTAATATAATGCAAGAAAAGTGTCTACAACCAAAACTTATTAACTGCTATTTTTGGAATTAGCAGACAAGGTGATTTAGACCAACTCTCCCTTTGAAGACCAACTAGATAAACTGAAAAAAAAAATACAAAAATTAATCTGCTAGAAAAAAAATTGAGTGCTAACAATGTAGCTAAGAATTTAGGGGCCAACAGAAATAAACCCACAATTATATGGTCAATTAATCTTCAACAAAAGAGACAGAATATGCAATGGGAAAAAGACATTCTCTTCAACAAATGGTGCTGAGAAAACTGGACAGCTACATGCAAAAGAATGAAGCTGGACCACATTTTCACACCACACACAAAGATAAACTCGAAATGGATTAAGGACCTAAATGTGAGACCTAAAATCATAAACCCCTACAAGAAAACACCAGCAATAATTTCATGGACACCAACCATAATCACGTTTCTAGATATGTCTCCTGAGGCAAGGGAAACAAAAGTAAACAGAAACCATTGGGACTTGATTGAAGTAAGTGCTGTGCTTCTTCACAGCAAAGGAAACAACCAAAAAAAAAAAAAAACTAGAAGACAACCTACAGAATGGGAGAAGATACTTACAAATGACATATCCAATAAAGGGGTAGGAACAAAAATATATAAAGAATTTACACAATGCAACACCAAAGAACAAATAATCCAATTTAAAATTGGGCAGAAGACATGAACAAACATTTCTCCAAAGACAGCATACGGATGGCCAACAAACACATGAAAAGATGTTCAACATCACTCATCATCAAAGAAATGCAAATCAAAACTACAATGAGATATCACCTCACACCGGTCAGAATGGCTAAAATCAAAACCACAAGAAACAAGTGTTGGTGAGGATGTGGAGAAAAAGGAACCCTCTTGCACTGTTGGTGGCAATGAGAACTGGGATAGCCACTCTGGGAAACAGTATGGACGTTCCTCAAAAAGTTAAAAATAGAACTACCCTACAATCTAGTAATTGCACAATTGGGTATTTACCCAATACAAAAACACTAATTCACGTATGTATATTGTACATGTATGCATATTGTACAATTATGGAGGCAGCCGAGCTGTCCATCAATAGGTGAATGGATGAAGACGATGTGGTATGATTTTATATATGTGTATACACACACACACATACACACACACACACATACACACACACACAATGGAATATTATTCAGCCATAAAAAAAGAAATCTTGCCATTTGCAACAACTTGGAAAGAGCTAGAGAATATAATGTTAAGTGAAATAAGCCAGTCAGAGAAAGAGAAATACCATTTGATTTCATTCATATGTGGAATTTAGGAAACCAAAAAAAATGAGCAAAGGAAAAAAGAGACAGAGGGAGGCAGACCAAGAAAGAGACTCTTAATCATAAAGAACAAACTGATGGTTACCAGAGGGGAGGTAGATGGGGAGATGGGCAAAATAGGTGATGGGGATTAAGAATCATTTGTGATGAACACAGGGTGTTGTATGGAAGTGTTGAATCCCTATATTATACACCTGAAACTAATATTACACTGTGTTAAGTATACTGAAATTAGAATAAAAAACTTTTAAAAAGGTAACATAATGGACAACATAAAAGAAGTGGTATATATATACAAGGGAATATTATTCACCATAAAAAAATTATGAAATATTGCCATTTGCAACAACATGGATGGATCTAGAGAGTGTAATGCTAAGCAAAATAAGCCAGTCAGAAAAAGACAAATACCATGATTTCCCTCATATGTGGAATTTAAGAAACAAAACAAATGAGCAAAGGGGAAAAAAAGAGAGAAACTAAAATAACAGACCCTTAATTGTACAGAACAGACAGATGATTGTGAAGGTAGATGGGAGGGCGGGGGAAAAGAGTGAAATAGGGAAGGGGATTAAGAGTACACTTACCTTAACGAGCACGGAGTAATACATGGAACTATTTAATCAACTATAAACCTTATGATTTAATCAACTATAAGCTAATATAGCATTGAAACTAATATAACACTATATATTAACTACACTAGAATTAAAATTAATGATGATGATGATGATGATAATAATACATTAAAAAAGGAATAAATTGAAAAAAGGAGTTTGGGGGCCAAAACTCATTGAGGAAAGAAAATTCCCAGGGGTGAGGATTCTGAGAAGACGTCAGAGTAGGAAGCACCAGGAACCTACTTCCCCACCTAGACAATAATTGAACTGGCAGAATCTAATGTAACTATTTCGGAGCTCTGGAATCTACTTAAGGCTTTCAATTTCCAGGGGAAGGCTTGGACAGTAAACCGTGGTTAATTTTGGTCAGTTAGAGCTCCTAGCACAGCAGCATTTACCCTTCCCCCATCCCCAGCCCTGTGGCAGACAGCTGAGCAAGTGTTCCTGGAGCATTCCGCACGCAGCTGCAAGAGCCAGGGTGAGCAGAAAGGACCATGTCTACCAAATTATCAGGCATCTGTGTTCTGATCTCTGATCGCTGCTGCAGATCACAGATGTGCAAGAGGCAGGTGGCCATTGTTGTAGCACCCAGTCCTCCTCAGGCTGAAGTGACTTCCAGGGAATTTAAAGAGACATTGCCCTTCCCCACCCCCAACCCCACCTCCATTTTTCTCTTTTCCTCCTTTTAGAAGTCAGATATTAAAGATTAGGATACTCAAATGCAATTGTATATGCAGGGAAAAGTTAGAAAGTAACCACACATGGCCCGGAAAATGCACATACTAGGAAAGACCTAAGAAGACCCTAAGTTTTACCTCAGGCTGATCCTAGGCACAGTCTATAAAAATAAAAAAAAAAATTAAAATAAATTTAAAATGGTGAGTTTTATGTTATGTGAGTTTCATCTCAAAGGGAAAGAATGAAAGTGAAGTAATAAATTAGTAAACAAAAAATGATTCCCCAACAGATCCCACACCAAAGTTAACATCAAAGGGTATTTATTTAGGTTGAAGGAAAATAATCCCACTTGAAATAAAGAACAACGAAAAGAATAAATATGTGGGCAAAGCTAAATGAATAAATATACTGTGTTAAATAATGACAATATTCTTGAGAGTCTTATGACTTCAAGTCAAGACTCAAGTTCGAGAAATACCAAACTATTGAAAAAGACCAAATGAGAGCTGGAGAGCAATCTTCTCAGAAGTCTTTTGGTTGTACAGCTCATGACAGGCTGGAGATGAGAGGCACCATCCATTTCAAATTACTCATCTCAGGAGTCGTGCTCCTAATTTAGACTATGCCTGACTCTAATACCTATCACTGAAATACAAGGAACTCATGTAAAAACTATCTATGTATTCAGTTTTGTATTTCAATTTAATTGTCAATTCTTCCAAAGTCTTACCATTGCAGAATAACACTTGGCACATAAAAAGCCACACCTACCCTTTCTCAATCGCATCGTCCTTCGAAGAAATCAGATACAAAGACTTGCTCTTCCAAGGTTTTTGAACTGCCGTTTTTGCTCTAGGTGGTTTCTTGGGAGATTTAGGATGTTGTAATAAATTGGATTCTTCTTTCTAACAAGTGGTAAAATAATAAACCAGTGAAAAATGAGCCAATATGAAGGGGAAACAAAGCATAGCTCTGTACATATACCTTGAGTTTGTTTTGATCACTAGAAGATCTCCTCTCTCGCTCTACTGTGCTTCCCACTAGAATAAAAATGTACTCCTTCCTAAACTCCGACTTTTCTACAACCAACATGCTGAATCCCTGACAACTTCTTTAGAGTATAAGAAAGGCCAAAGGCTGGTATACCCCTACTCATATCATTGTGAAAGAAAACTCTTTCCTAGAGGGAGAACCTCACAAAACCTTTTCTTTATTCTACAATCAAATAGGTTTTCATCTATCTGGGGGGTGGAGATGGGAGGATGAGGAATGGAGGTAGGAAAGGAAGCAAGGACACCACTGGTCCATACTAAAGACCTATATCTTAACAAAACTATTTCCTTCCATTTTTGGACATTTTATTTTTGTTCCCATTCTTAAATGTTATTTATGGTAAAAAGTCAACTATTTGGTAAAAGCTACATGTATGAATCAAAAAAGTACAAACACTTAAAAGTCCAACTTTGATCTGAGTACGGGAGGCATACATAAATGTAACATTATATAAAATTTAAGAGTAAGGATTATGAAATTATGACACACATGGAAAAATGTGAGGAAGATGTTAGAAGAAATAATCAGAATACAGAAGTATAAGTGCATTAAAATTAAGATTCACAACAAGACCAAGAGAAAATAAGTAATAGCTGCTAGAAGGAGGTGAAATCAGGAGTGATTTGTCTCTTCAGTTTCCAAATTTCCAGTAGTTTTGTTATTTGAAAAACAAACGCCAACTTTTCTTATATGTCAACTTCTAACAGAATATAATATATGTTCCTGGAGAGCAAGGAATATATTTGCGATGTTTTATTACCCAGAACACACAATAAAATCTTATATACACTCTAGGTCCCTAACAACTACTAATATTTTCTTAAGAATTCCATAAATAAAATTAATTACTTAAGTATGTTTTACACATAACTTCCTAGGTATCAGGGCTCACATCTGTTTCAGTAATTCAGAACACAGCACGACATTAAGCGACACTCAATAAATGAGTGGTACCATAGGGGGCTGAGCTTATTAAAAGAATCATACAAAGCGGTCAAATTCATAAAAACAGAATGTATAATAGTGGTTACCAGAGGCTGTAGGAGGAGGAGAAGGGGAGTTGTTTAATGGGTATGTAGCTTCAAATCTGCAGGATAAAAAAGTTCTGGAAATCTGTTTCACGACAATACAAATATACCTACCATTGAAGTGTATACTTGAAAATGGTTAAGATGATAAATTTTATGTGTTTTTCACCACAATGAAATAAGCTTTCTTTAACGTTTATTTATTTTTGAGACAGAGAGAGACAGAGCATGAACGGGGGAGGGTCAGAGAGAGAGGGAGACACAGAATCCGAAACAGGCTCCAGGCTCTGAGCGGTCAGCACTGAGTCCGATGCGGAGCTCGAACTCACAGACTGTGAGATCATGACCTGAGCCGAAGTCAGACGCTCAACCGACTGAGCCACCCAGGCGCCCCGAAATAAGCTTTCTTTAAAACAAAAATAAGTGTATTATGTAGAGAACTTCCAGATTTTTGCTTGGTGTGTTCAAAGAACAACAGAGAGGCCAGTGTGATTGGAGTGGACTAAGTTAGAGAAGAGTGGTAGGAAATGAGGTCAGGAAGTTAGCAGGGGGAGGGATAGCTGTGTAAAGACCTTGGATTTTCCTCTGAGTCAGAGAGGAAGCCACTAGAAAATCTGGAGCAGGTGAGTGACCTGATCATGTATTTTAAAGGATCGCTCTGGCTGATTGGTGGAGAACAGACCATAGGTTTTCTTAATTCATAACTGTTGCAGCATGTACGTTAACAACAACCCCCCAAAAAACTTATGATGAAACTTAAGTATTAGTGTACAAAACCCAAGCGTGGATATTTTACCATACACTTGATAAGGAGATCAAAGTATAAATGTCCACCCTACCTGCATATCAGATACCTGTGGAATGCATGATTTAGGTCTTAATGGCAAGAGGGTTGCCATTTGTGGAAAAGGGTCAACATCCTTCCTTGGTTTCTCTTGACGGAGATGCCAGAATTGCAGTTCAGCACTAGCATGTTTTGCTGGGGATGAATGACTAACACAGAATCTTGGCGCCCTAGTCAAAGGAAAAACAAATTTAAGGTTAAGCTAGACAGTAAGTCTCCAAAATGGAAAGCCTACAAAATCTATAATACCAGTGCTCACAATTATCAGTCTTACCAAACCCTTTTTCTAAAAATTTCCACTTCTGTTTCTGATGCCTGGCCTTAAAAATATACTTCTCTATGATATACCAACTGCCTGAAATCACACTCACTCATATAAAGAGGCAATATACATTAGGAAAAATAATAAAATTACATTCAAATTACTGTCCACTCGATCAGAAAAAGAAGTCTCATATCTATTTGATGAAGGAATTTTTTTAAAAAACTTATTTTTAAATAAAATTTTAAAAATAGTTTCTAGTAAAATGAACATAAAATGCACCTGTGATCATTTTAAGGCAGTTTAGTATTTATCTATACCAAATAAAAACTAGTAGATGAAATTCACATTTTAAAATATATAAACATTTTTAAATGTTTACCTGTACTACTAAAGTGAATTGTGATTCATATGATCTATTTTCAAGCCTTAAATCTGAAGGTAAGAATTAGTTTAACAACAATTTATATAAATGACAGACTAACACTACTTCCAGAAACCCAGGAAAAAGAATGTTTGGCACAATGTCAAGGTCATACTTAATTGGATGGATATCCTGGTATTTAGTCTGTGGGCTCTTTATTGGCTAGAGGGTTAACTCCAGCTGTCAGGCCTGATGCTAATTGCTACTTGGACCAGGTTTTCCCCCCTGATGCCACAGCCCAAAGACTAATTCCCACTCCATATTTCAGGTCTTGGTATAAAATTGCTTCCCTCTAAAATAGAAAGAAAGTAGATATTCCCCTGATGTGAACACAGGTTGGGAGTGGAAGAGAATCCAAAGTTCAAATTTATTTAAATTCAGAAAGCGTACTGTATAAATCTGAATGGGCATCCTAACTATATTTCAGAACCCTTACTTGCAGACATGGAAATATCCAAAATTACCTCTTATTCTCATATCAACCAATAAGTGGGAATATCTACAAGATCCTTATCCAACAAAGCATACATGTACTAACTGGGAAATCTAGGTGTTTCAATTTTCTGATTTCCATCATTATATTCATATGGACTGTGTAAGTCTCTGCTGCCCCCACCATTTTTAATATTCCATTCTTATTCCATTCATAGAATTAATTTTTATTAGCCACTATGTAAATTCACCAAATACTGTGGAATAAGCGTCACAGTCAATCCTAAACTGGTGTTGTATTATTTTTCATGCTTCCATCATATGAGTTCTCATTTACACTGATTGCACACATCTTAATTCTCAATCTCTAGAAGGTGGGAGAAGGCATCTGTCACATAATACTATCAAACATCAAAGGAACTGTATCCAATACGATGTGTGCGTATGTATGTATAGATGTTTACGTGTGTGTGTGTGCATAAGCGTGTGTATATCTCCCAATAGAAAAATGGGCAAATGAGATAAAAAAGCAAATCACGACAATTGAAATCCAAATGACGAACAAGCACTGAAAAGGTTATCAGCCTCACTAGCACTCGAGGAAATGCCAGTTACAACCACAGGACACCAATGACACACCAAGACATAGGCAAAAATTTTGAAGTCTGACAATACTAAATGCTACCATGGATTTATAGCAATGGGTACTTTCATATTCTGTCAGTGAAAGAATAAATGGGCACAGCTGCTGTAGAAAAATGGTTATGTGTACAAGAATACACATTTCAGCACTGCTTTTGGGAAAAGTAGGAAACAACCGAAATGTTAAAGAAATACCAATAGGGGCGCCTGGATGGCGCAGTCGGTTAAGCGTCCGACTTCAGCCAGGTCACGATCTCGCAGTCCGTGAGTTCGAGCCCCACGTCAGGCTCTGGGCTGATGGCTCAGAGCCTGGAGCCTGTTTCCGATTCTGTGTCTCCCTCTCTCTCTGCCCCTCCCCCGTTCATGCTCTGTCTCTCTCTGTCCCAAAAATAAATAAACGTTGAAAAAAAAAAAAATTAAAAAAAAAAAAAAAAGAAATACCAATATACAATGAAAATTATTAAAATTCTTTTTTCTTAATTTTTTTAACGTTTATTTATTTTTGAGACAGAGAGAGACAGAGCATGAATGGGGGAGGGTCAGAGAGAGAGGGAGACACAGAATCCGAAACAGGCTCCAGGCTCCAAGCTGTCAGCACAGAGCCCGACGCGGGGCTCGAACTCACAGACCGCGAGATCATGACCTGAGCTGAAGTCGGACGCCCAACCGACTGAGCCACCCAGGCGCCCTTAAAATTCTTAATTACAGACAAATCTTCCATCTAATGTTGATAGAAGACACAAAAGAAAGCATACAACATGATTCCATTTACATAAAGTTGTAGAACAGGCAGACAAAGGTATACATTTAGAGACTTATTTGCATACATCATTGCTAAAACTATAAAGAAAAGAAAGAGGGTGACAATCACAAAAGTCAGGATAATGGTTGCCTCTGAGGAGGAGTGAGGATATTGTAATCAATAAGGGATCTTCAGTGATCTTGGCAATGTTTTATTTTACAGCCCACGTAGTGGTTACCTAAGTATTTGCTTCATAATATTCATCAAATGGTTTATGTTTTAGTTTGAAATTTAAATACACATGAGTTAGCTAGATCAAGAAAAAGATAAGAGGATTCTGGGAAAATGGCAATGTGGCCCAATTCATTTTTCTACCTCTCAGAATCCCTCCATACAAACAGGACAACTAGATAGAAAAACTGAAAACTCATGGACAACATTTATAACAGAATGTTAAGGTATCCCCACAAACACCAAGATACAAGTAGGTAGGACAGACTACTGTCAGCCACAAGACGTGCACGGTGTTGGCACGAAGGTAGAAGGAAGTCTCTGACAGACCTGAGAATGGAAGAGCACCAAAACAGCTGGAAAAGCAAAGCAGGTCCATGTGAGGGCTCTAGCCCTCTCTAACACTGAGTACACACAAAATTGAATCACATTGCTATTTACCAACAATGAACTGGAAAGCTATATTTAAAAAATATAAGCTATGATACATGCAACAATTAGAATGCATTATGCTTCAATGGCATTTTGCTGTCAACAGAGGTCAGTCGCAGGTTGCATACTGTATGATTTCATTTATGTGACATTCTCAAAATGACAAAAGTGGTGACAAGTAACAGACCAGTGGTTGCCAGGGGTCAGGAGTGGAGAAGGAGTGTAACAAGGTTAGTGTGAGAGTTTGGGGGGTGACAGAAATGTTTGCATCTCGGGGCGCCTGGGTGGCTCAGTCGGTTAGGCGTCTGACTTTGGCTCAGGTCATGATCTCACAGCTCGTGAGTTTCAGCCCCCCATCGGGCTCTGTGCTGACAGCTCAGAGCCTGGAGCCTGCTTCAGATTCTGTGTCTCCCTTTCTCTTTGCAACCCCCCCCCCCCACCGCCTGTGCTCTGTCTCTCTCTGTCTCTCAAAAATGAATAAGTGTGAAAAAAAAATTAAAAAAAAGAAGTGTTTGGATCTTGACTGCCATGGTGGTTACATGAAGCTCTACAACTTGACTTGCCTATATGTTAATGTAGAACATAGAAAAGAAGGAAAGAGGAAGGATAGCCTTTTCAATAAGTGAAGATGCACAACTGGATATCTGTAAGTAAAAGCAAAAATCTCTCAAAAAACAAAAACCAAAGCAACCAAAACTTGACCTAAACCTAACACCTTATACACAAATTAACTCTAAGTGGAGCACAGACTTAAATGTAATACATAAAATCAGAAAGGTTTTAGAAAACAACATAAAAGAAAATCTTTAGGATCTAGAACTAGGCAAAGAATTCTTCAGTTTGAAACCAAAGCATAATCCATAAAAGGAGGAGTTGAAAAATTGACCTCATCAAAAATTTAAAATTTTGCTCTGTGAAAGACCCCCCCCCTCTTTTTTTTTCTTTCAGATAGTTACATTTATTCTGAATAGTAGGTGCAGGCAGCAACATTTTACATAGGAACATTGTGTTGGTTGAATAAACGTGGCCCAAGACCTCTTTGCCTCTACCCTGATGAAATGTTTGGACTGAAACTTACCTGAAGCCCTTGATAGAGAGTGTCCCCATAGTTCACCCTCCCAGGGGCAATCCCACATGTGACGAACTTCAGAATTTCTCTTGCAAGGTCTTTCCTTACTTGTCTTCATGAGCATCTGTTGCTTGGTTTGTCCTGTTTTTTTCTTCAGTTAATTATGGTCTTCATAACTGAGTATGGTAACTTGAGTTTGTGAAAATTGCATTTTCCATTTGTACCTCCAATTCCAGTCCATCACCACAGGGTTCACTCTGTTCTCTTCTATTTGTAACTCTCTTCCACATCGATGAGAATTCTGGTTCTCATTATCTATATAATTTTTACTATTTTGCTTAATCTAGATTTTTTTAATGTAAGGATATAACTCAAGAACAGCCAGATAGAAAAGATGTATACAATAAGGTGTGTGGTAAGGAGTATAGAGCTTCCATGCCTTCTAAGCATACCACTCTCCCCAAATCTCCATGTGTTCACCAACCAGGAAGCTCTCAAAGGCCCTTTGAAGAAGTCTTTGGAAAGCTTGTCTCTGAAAAGACAAGCTAAAGGCTGGGAGAAAATATTTGCAAACTACATGTCTAATGATTAGTATCTACAATATAAAAATAACTTTAAAACTCAACAATAAGAAAACAATTAGCAAATAGACAAAAGACATGAACAGATATTTTACTGAAGAGGATATGCAAATGGCAAACAAGCACTTGAAAAGATGTTCAGCATCATTTCTCATTAGAGAACGGCAAAGTAAAAACACAAGATATCACTGTGCACCTATTAGAATGTGCACATATTAGAATTTTATGTTAAAAATAGAAAATTGTGACAACACCAAACAATGGCAAGGATGCACAGAAACTGGATCCTTTTTACATTGCTGGTGGGAATGTAAAAATGGTACACCAACTTTGGAAAATAGTTTGGCAGTTTCTTTTAAAACTAAAAATAGACTTACCATGTGACCCGGTAATCTCACTCTTAGACATTTATCCCAGAGAAATGAAGATTTATGTTCATTCAGAATCCTGTACATGAAGGCTCATAGCAACTTGATTAGTAACAGTGAAAGAGTGGAAACATCCCTAGTGACCTTCAGTGGGTGAATGGATGTGTAACGTCCATACAACAGAGTGCTACTTAACAATGCAAAAAAAAAAAAATTATTGACACACACAGCCACTTGGATGGATCTCAAGGGAATCATGTTGAATGAAAAATGTAACCCCAAAGATTACAAATTGTATTATTTCATTAAATAATACATTGGTGGTTTCCAGGAGTTAGGGATGGGAAGAGAAGGAGGTGGGCATAGTTGCAAGAGGGCAGTACAAGGGAAGTTTGTGGTAACTGTTCTGTGTCTTGACTGTGGTGGCAAATTCATGAATCTCTAATGTGATAAAATTGAATAGAACTAACTATACACAAACACACAAATAAGTGCATGTGTAACTGGTAAAATATGAAAAAGACCGGTGAATCTTATTAATGATGTCAATGTCCTCGTTGTGATATTGGATTAAGTTATGCAAAATGTTACCATTAGGGGAAACTGGGTAAAAGCTACACAGAATCCTCTCTATTACTTCTTACAACCGCATATGAATATATAATAATTTCAAAATAAAAAGTTAAATTAAAAAAACATTTCTACTGTATAGTAATATTTCATTAAGTTGGATGGTGTGTACATAGGCACCCACTATAATTTATACCTTTCTGTACGCCTTAAATATATGTTTTTTTAATTAATTAATTTATTTATTTATTTAGCTTTCTTTTTAAGTTTTTATTTAAATTCCAGGTAGTTATAACATACAGTTTAACGTTAGTTTCAGGTGTACAATATAGTAATTCAGCACTTCCACACAGCACCGGTGTCCATTACAAGTGCACTCCCTTAATCTCTATCACCTATTTCACCCATCTCCCCCCAACCCCACTTCCCCTCTGGTAATCATCCGTTTGTTCTGTATGGTTAGAGACTGTTTCATGGTTTGCCTCCCTCTAGTTTTTTCACCTTTGCTTGTTTGTTTTGTTTCCTAAACGCCACATAGGAGTGAAATCATAAAGTATTTGTCTTTCTCTGACTTATTTCACTTAGCATAATATTCCCAAGCACCATCCGTGTCATTGCAGAGGACAAGATTTCCTTCTTTTTTATGGATGAGTAATATTCCATTGTATATCTATACCACCTCTTCTGTATCTATTTTCAGTTGATGGACACTTGGGCGATTTCCATAATTTGGCTATTGTAAATAGTGCTGCAATAAACATTGGGGTGCACGGATCCCTTAGAACTAGTACTTTTATATCCTTTGGGTAAAGGATAATTGCAATTAAGGACATTAAGCATTTTTTTCATGTGTCTCTTGGCCATCTGCATGTCTTCTTTGGAAAAATGTCTATTCATGTCTTTTGCCCATTTTTTATTGGATTATTCATTTTTGGGGTGTTGAGTTTTATAAGGTCTTTATATATTTTTTGGATATGAACCCTTTATCAGATATGTCATTTGTAAATATCTTCTCTCATTCTGTAGGCTGCCTCTTACTTTTTTTGTTTCTTTTGCTGTGCATATGCTTTTTATTTTTATGAAGTTCCAATCATTTATTTTTGTTTGTGTTTCTCTTGTCTCAGGAGACATATTTAGAAGGAAGTTTCTATAGCTGATGTCAAAGAGGTCCCTGCCTATGTTCTCCTCTAGGATTTTTATGGTTTCTTGTCTCACATTTAGGCCTTTCATCCATTTTGAATTTATTTTTGTATATAGTGTAAGAAAGTGGTCCAGTTTCATTCTTTTGCATGTTGCTGTCCAGTTTTCCCAACACCATTTACAGTAGAGACTTGTCTTTTTTTCCATTGAATATTCTTCCCTGCTTTGCTGTAGATTAATTGACCATATAGTTGTGGGTTCATTTCTGGGTTTTCCATTCTGTTCTGTTGATCTATGTGTCTACTTTTATGCCAGTATCATACTGTTGATCACTATAGCTTTGCAATATAACTTAAAGTCTGGAAATTGATGCCTCCAGCTTTTGTTTTTCAAGGTTGCTTTGGCAACCTTGGTCTTTGGTGGTTCCATACAAATTTTGGGATTATTTGTTGTAGCTCTATGAAAAACGGTGGTAGCATTTTGACAGGGATTGCATTAAATGTGTTGATTGCTTTGGGTAGTATAGACATTTTAACAATATTTGTTCTTCCAATCCAAATTTAGCATGGAATGTCTTTCCATTTCTTTGTGTCATCTTCAATTTCTTTCATCAGAGTTTTATACTTTTCAGAGTACAGATCTTTTACCTCTATGGTTAGGTTCATTCCTAGGTATCTTATTGTTTTTGGTGTGATTATAAATGAGATAAATTCCTTCACTTCTTTTTCTGTTGCTTCATTATTGGTGTACAGGTAGGCAACAGATTTATATGCCTTGATTTTATACCCTGTGAATTTACTGAATTTGCATATCCATTCTAGCAGTTTTTTTGGTACAGTCTTTCAAGTTTTCTACATAGAGTATCATGTCATCTGCAAACAGTGTCTTTCTTGCTGACTTAGATATCTTTTTAAAACCTCATCTTGTTGTCTGATTGCTGAGGCTAGGACTTCTAGTACTGTGTTAAATAACAGTGGTGAGAGTAGACATATTTAAGTTTTGGAAGAGAGAAAAAAGGAAGGAAGGAAGGAAGGAAGGAAGGAAGGAAGGAAGGAAGGAAGGAAGAGAAAAACAACATTCTATCTACATATGGAAAAGTACAAAGCATATATGTAATCTGGAATACCTAGATGGGAGATGATGCCAGAAAAGTGTGTGAGGGACAAATTATGATAACCTTATTTGCTAATTTAAGGCATTTGAACTCTGCACTGAAAGCTGTGGGGAAAGATCTCAAGCAGAAAAGTAACATAATCAGATCCATTACAGCCGCAAGGCAGCTCAATAACCCTCAAATGGCACACATCTTCTCCACTATGTCCCCTCTAAGTTCCCTACTTTGAGTCCTTAAAGTTCCAAGTAAAACATTACCTCTCCTCTGTATCCTGTGTGATCACCACACTTTCTTTTACTATACTCATTTCCCATGTATGTTCCTTTTACTAGATTGTAATCACTAGATTTGTCTATATTTTACCCTCGTGTCCTTAGTACAGCACTTGGCCTATAGTAAGTGCTCAGAATAAATCTATAACTTTTTCAAGATGTACACACACACACACAATTTGATGAGATACTGACCATAAAAAAGTCAGGGGTAGTGTGCTCACAAAGTTAAAATGAATGTCCAGTCTTATTACGGATTTTAAACACCCCAAACACTGAATTATCTAAAGGGTGAGTACTTAAGGAAGGTGAAAAATATGATAATCTTGTCATTTTAAATCTCCATAAATTATAAATCAGTAAGACAAAAAAGTATAACTTGTAATTAGCCTAGGAAAAGTAAAAGCAAGTAAGTTTGTTTCATATTATTTTTCTTACCAATAGAGAAGTAAGGGTTTTACAACCTCAATCTGAATATTTCTTAAATGTTCTTCATTCCACTGAGATGCATCTAGCAGTTTAAGTTTTGATAATATTTCTGCAGAAAGGTAGCAATCTCCACTGCTCACTAAATAGCATTTTTTCATCTTTTCAAGATGTCTAAAACGAGACATACAAATTGCCACGATATTCAACAAACCAAATGTTTTCACTTCTAAAATGTTTCACACAAGTAATGAACTATCTCAAAACCAACACTGAATTACAGGAGTACCAATGTGGAGATAAAAATATTTCTTACAATAATGAGAATAAGGAAGATATTTTTAGTAGGTTGAACAACGGCCTTCCAAAGATATCCATCTCCTAAACCCCAGAACCTCTGAATGTTACATTACATGGTCAAAGGGATTCTGCAGATGTGCTTAGGATTTTGAGAAGATTATCCCAGATTATCCAGGTGGCCCTAATGTAATCACAAGGGTCCTTCTAAGAGGGAGACAGGAGAGTCAGTCACAGAGAAAAGATGTGAGGATAGTAGCAGAGGCCAAAGAGAAGATGCTATGTTGCTGGCTTTGAAGATGGAGGAAAGGCCATGAACTAAGGAAAATAGGTGACCTCTGGAAGCTAGAAAAAGCAAGGAAATGGACTCTCCCCTAGAGCCTCCAGGAGAAATGGAGCCCTGCCTACCCATTTTAGACTTCTTATCTCTGAACTGTAACAGAGTACATTTTCATTGCTTTAAAAGCCATTAAATTTATGGCAATCTGATACAGCAACAATAGGAACTAATACAGTAAATCCTGAAGAGTTTATGTAGGTTGCTTGCATATAACTTCCCCAATATGTCTTGAAAAGCAGTAGTGGCTTTCCACTCCACAATCGATCAGGTCATGGCTTCATAACCAACCATTTGGTAACCCCTGATCTTATAAGCATGTACAACATGATCTGAATGCCATTGAAATAACTGGAATAACCCAGTCACTAGCAGGTACTCAGTCAAACCCTTACTGAGAATTGCAATCTACTGTAGTTGATCTGCTTCAAAGCAAAAAGGAGAACACAGACAGTATAAACACTTTCTTAAAGCAGGGTCCTCTTAAGGTTCTTAAGACTTACATAATCTAAAATATATGGGACAGCAAAACAAGGACCTGGACCCATCAGAGATCTAAGAGGTTCTCTAGAGGATATCTAGTATGATACCTAGGAGATATCTTACTCAGATATGAATGTCTTAAGTGGCATCCAACAAAAGATCATGGGATATGTTAACAGAGCAGGTTGTTAGGATCAGTAGTCTCTTACAATGGCTTAAGGTGCCTTTTATAAAAGGTATCTTAAGCCAGTATGGTTATATACTGAAAAATTATTTTTTCTATAAAAATAAATCGTGAGAATATTATAAAAATAAAATAGAATGGGGCGCTTGAGTGAGTCAGTCAGTTGAACATCTGACTTTTGATTTTGGCTCAGGTCATGATCTCATGGTTCATGAGATCAAGCCTTGCATCCCTGGGGTCTGCGCTGACAGTCCGAAGCCTGTTTGGGTTTCTCTCTCCCCCTCTTTCTGCCCCCACCCTGCTCATGTGCATGCACAGGCACGTGCATGCTCTTTCTCTCTCAAAATAAATAAGCATTCATAAATAAATAAATAAGAAATAAATAAATAAGAATGATTGATTTGAAAGCAAGTTTAGAATCTATGAGAAGAAACATTATGCAAACCCAAACAATTGCCACTATTTGTATCTGATAATTATGAAATCACAGAAATAGTGAAATCAATATTATTATAATAAAATAAATGTTAATATTAATTCCTCTGAAAGCATAAATTACATTTTTATATTTACTTCAGGCTTTCTGTCTGTGCTTAAATGACCCAAACTAATATTCCATAATTTTTTTAAAAAAACTACTGAAAAGTAAAAAATTGACTTACCTTTGATGTCTTCCAGCGTTCTTAAGAACTTTTAACCTCTCAATATCCATCCATAACAACCAATATCTCTCTCCTAGTGTACCTTTTATAAATTTCTTAAATCTTTCAAACTCTTTTCTATTGCCAATATCATAAGCTTTGTGAGAAATACACCAATCAGCCCTGCTCTCTTGTCCAATGCTCTCACTTTTTAAACTTGCTTGTTCTAGCATCTCTTTTGACTTGACATAGGTTTTAAATGTTTCACTTGACACAACATTCCTGCCAGGAACAGGCTCAAAACCCTCCTCAATCACCACTTCTGTTACCTTGTTGAAATTTATAAAATCTGGGCTTTCTCTAAGTGGCTCTTCAAAAATGTGATGAATTGCTACTCTCAAAATAAAGGCTACGTAAGATCTTAAAAATTCTTCACATGTTGAGAAATGCAGTATAAGGCCATCATCAGCATCCTGTTGCTTTTCAAGGTATATTCGCAGAAGCGCTTGAGAAGGAGTGTCTTGTAGACATACAGACCCATCTTCTTCTTTGAAATGAGAAATTAATCTAGTAGATTCAGATGAGTCCCGTTTTGTCCTCGGGTGAATTCCATCATCAAAGATAAAACTTTCTGTATTAAATCATAAAAGGCTATTAGACCAGATATGAATACAAATATGTTTTTATTATTAACTAGATGTTGTAGAGCCAGCATGGTAAATGGGCCTGTCACAGGTAAAGACTTTGTGCACTTAAAGGGGAGTTCTAAAGCCACATTTGGTACCAGAAGAGAAAATCCTGCCCAAAGGATTGGTTATGTCTTCCCTGGACATAAAAAGGGACACTGGTAGCAGACAAACTAAATATTTGATATCACTAATACAGAGATCTTCAAAAAGACATTATGCACTTTTAAAATGTAATAGTTTAGGCTGATATATATAGAATGTTAATATATAAAGGCCAAATCTATTAAACACCAGAATATGTGCATTAAATAACTGTATGTATTCCAATATTTCATGCTGCATGGTAAAATAATACTAGCTACCATTAATGATGAAACAGTCAATGAACAGATCAGAACCAGAGTCATATCAGTAATTTTTTAAAATTCACTATTTTGGGGGCACCTGGGTGGTTTAGTCAGTTGAGCGTCTGACTCAATGATATCAGCTCAGGTCATGGTCTCGCAGTCATGGGATCAAGCCCTGCTAAGCGTGGAACCCACTTGGGATTCCTTCTCTCCCCTGCTCTCTGCCTTTTCCCACTTGTGTGCACTTTCTCTCTCTCTCAAAATAAATAAACATTTTTTTTAATTCACTATTTTCTCAGAAAGATTCAATTACTATCATACTTCTAACCTATCATCAAAATTACAAAATGACATAAAGTACTTACGAGAGATTACAAATACAAATGGGTTGTTTTATACTTTTTCTAAAGTATAGTCTTTAATTATTTTCTCCTTCTTTAGAAATCAGAGAAAGATCTGGTGTCAGTGCTTTATTTCCCATGCCAAATCTACCCCTTGAAATGCCATGGATCAGGAAAACTCTGTTGTCATCTGTGCCCCACCTCCATGGGCATTTTCTCAGGCATAGTTTTCAAATCTCAGCGAACTAGAAATGTTTCATTATAATTTTTATTGAAAATTAAGATACTAAGTTTCCACAATATTGAGAGATTAGACTTTTGTAAGCCTACGAAAGGATCTGGGTATACACTCAACCCAGTTGTAGAGGAAAAGAGCAAGGTTAGCATTTCTGTTCATCACCTTCCTGCTACCCTTTCTCTTCCTGTTTACCATCTCCTCTACCTTTGCTCTCCAATTTTCTACTTTACTATTTGGGGGAAACAGCAAAAAATCTATAAATTCACCTATTTTCAAATTAAGGAGATTCTTTTCCTTTTTCTAGATTTAGGTTCAATTCTAGAGAATCCAGATTTGCTGTCCCCCAAAGGCTGCTTACTTACACTTTTCCAAAGAATTAGGTAACAACTGTTAGGGAATTGCTAAGTTCCTCTCCTGAATCATGTTGCTAGATTTTTTTTTTCTCTAGCAATATCATGTTAAGGACTCCCATTTCTTGAAGTTTCCATCTACATTTCTGAAAAGTTGGTATCATCCACAAAAGTTCCCCACAGTAGAAATATATCTGCTTTTCAAGAAGAAAAACAGTCTGAACTTAAAAACAGAAGGAAAATTGAAGTTGTATGAATGATTATATACTTTCAAGAGGAAAGAAAGTTTGCACCCCTTAATTTCAAAGGCTTAATAATAATAATTTATAAACTATCATAGGAAATAAAGACAAAACAAACACTTACTGACTGCCTATGAAGTACCAGGCACTAGGCTGGGCTTTTTCTATACATTTAGTATGTGTCATTATTCTAATCTTACAGATGAGAAAAGACTCTCAGAAGTGGAATAACTTTAAAAAGTCACACAGCTAGTAAGTTTTAACCCATCTAACCCATCCTCTTTCTACTATGCCAACTTGCCTCTAAAAAACCAATAGAAAGTGAAGTGGGGCAGGGGGGGATGGGGGCGGAGATAATTTTTCTCTCCAACCACTAAGTATGATATTGTAAGATTAGAACAATGAAAAAAGATTTAAAGAGGAGTTCTGAGGGGGGCCTGGGTGGCTCAATCGGTTAAGTAGCTGACTCTTGATTTCAGCTCAGGCGATGACCTCACAGTTCATGAGATGGAGCCCCGAGTCAGGCTCTGCATTGACAGTGCAGAGCCTGCTTGGGATTTTCTCCCTTTCTCTCTGCCCCCCCTTCACTCAAGCTCTCACTCTCAAAATAAATAAATAAACTTAAAAAAAAAAAGAGTTCTGAAATCATTCTTGTCCTTTCTGCTTACCAGAAACAGATGAAATAACCGGTGGTTCAGTTTTGCTGTGGAGTACACAAGATGGTAATGAAAACGTTGATACTGTTTGCAGACTCTGTTTTGCCAGTGTAAACCAATCTTTCGTTTGAGTATAGGTGGCCTAGGAGAAAAGGAGCACCTTTGTTTAATGTTAAGATTGGCAGTATTCTTCCAATCACAAACTTTGACACATCATTAGGGTAATATTAAATTTGCACAGTACAATATGAAAGGAAAATTTATACCATCAAAGAAGAGAATACTGTCCACAGAAAAATTCATTATCTGAGAATAATGGGAAGGAATCTCAATTCAGATTATTTGCATAGTAGATGACCAAAAGAAAAAATGAGCCCAATATCCATCAAATTCTTCTCTACTGTTCCACCAGAGGCATGCAACCCTACTTCCTAGCTTCATTATAGGTTCATGCCATCCAGCTGTATCTTGAGCAGTCACATGGCTCATCAGTCCCTGGCTGCATCTTTTGTCAGCTACTCCCATTTACAACTTCACAATTATTCCATACCCCTAATTCTGTCTGATCTCGTTCAGTGTTTTTTTACAAGGCCTCCCTAATATGAGAAACTTACTCTCAGAAGCACTGAAAACCTCTCCAGGCTCAACTACCCCTTTGCCGTAGATTCAGTTTTCACAGCTTTGCTTGCATTGTATGCATCCCAAAGACGGATTCCTGACTCCGGCTGCCTCTGGACATAGCCTTCAATTTTTCTTTTGCTTTTGTGTACCTCGAGCCAGCTGAGCAATTCCCAAGTTGACCCTTAGCTTCCAGAACCCCAAACCTGAGAAGCCCTCATCTCAGCTTTCCTGGGAAAATTCTTCTGCCTGCCTCTCACTATATAATGCCCTCATATTTTTCTAAAATAATCCAAATTGTTCAACAGAAGCAGAGAAGGGAGTGTGCAGCATTATTTTCATTTCTCCTTTGTCCGAGTCAGAGCTGGCTGGCGCTTAGCCTCAGGAATACTCACAAAAGAGGCAGGGCTCAAATGGAACAGGTATTGTTCCCTAATTGGCAGGGCAAGTCAGGCCACACAAGGAGACCAAAAAGCAAGAGAAGTAAGTCACTGCCCCTCTTAGACGTAAGGTTTCCTGGGTGGATAAAAGCTTTGACAGACTCTAATTTCCTTTTGTTCCCTCTTTTCCTTCCTTTAAAACCAGGTCATTTATTATTAATTATATGTTCATTTAACATATATTTACTGAGTGACTACTGTATTCTAAGCATTATCCTAAGCACTCAGAGAAGCTCAAAATAATGAAGAAACAGTCAGGGAATTGAGAGAGACCAACATACAAGAGTCCTTGTTATTTCAACTGCACAAAAAAAGATGGCGGAGTAAAAATGAGGAGAGAAAGTCAGTCAGACATTAAAGCAGTAACTAGTCCACTTAATATTCTTAAAGAGATGAGTCCACTGTTTGTGTTTAGATGGTATAACTGAAGACCCAAAGAAATTAATGATCACAAAGATGAATTATCGTCATAAAGCTGAATTGTCATCATAAAGATGAATTGTCATCGTAAAGATTCATCTTTGTTTGTAGTCATGATTGAAATGATTTAAGGGCCCAAGGAATTTTGAATCCTCAAAGTTCAAAAGCTATTAAGAAGATTTTAGATAAAGTACTAATCAAGTGAACAGAAATGAGGTTTTTTCATCACAGAAAACAGCAAAAATAAACTAGCTTAAATTTTACTCTCACATTTGATTTAATTTACATGTAAGGAATTAGATCTTATTTCCCTAGATTGATTCTTCCAGTTGTATGTTTAGTGACTGACCTGTACTATGAGAACATATTTTTATGACACTCCTGACATTTCTATAATACATAAAAGAAAAAAAAATACTTAAAAATAAGTATAAGAGAGAAGAAAAATATGCTTTTAGTATATCCCTAGCACTGGTCAGTGAAAATAATGCAACTGGCAAAATCTCAAACTTTTTTTTGGCCAAATATTACTGATAGAAATGCCAAACTACAGAATTAAATAAGAACTACACATGAAAAAAAATGGTCAAGTAAGATAGGATAAGTCTATTCCAACAGAGATGGCAAATAGTTCTCTCGTATGACATCTTTGATCAATTGGAAGTGCTTGCCCAGGGTGCTGTGTTGAAAACAATTTGAAGCCAAGTCCTGGCTCAGCAGGAAAATTGCCATGATTGACTAGCAATGTCTGTCATGAATGGAATCTAGGGGAACAGGAACACATGGGCCACATATTTGCAATTCCTGGTTTTGTACAGAATATGTGTAGGAACTGTGTTTCCAGAAAGATGAGCTGATAATTAGAGGCCAGAGACCAAACGGCAGATTTTACTACAAAGTGACTCTCCAAAAGGACATTTGGTTCTAGGTTAGATCTCTTCAAAAGCACTCATACAACCCAACATTTCTTCCTGGAGGACAAATTTATCTGATAATGGTTACACAGTAATGCATTTTGCTAATGAGGAATAATTTTGGCAAGAGGGAGGAGAAGACCCAATTTATCATTATTTTTACAAAAATTATAGACTCCAAATAATGAAAAATTTGGAATGAACAATGAAACCATGGATATAATTCAAGTGACCCTTCCTTGCTTCCCGGGCGACACTGAGCATGTTCTTCAATCTTGCATTTGTTGCTCTGCACACAGGAGGATAATACCAGTTACATTTCAGGTGAAGGAAGGCAAAGCAAATGAGTCAGCATAAATCCACAAAAGGTTTTGCTAAATCTGCTTTAGAAGTACTTGAAATCCCTTCCCCTGTTCAAGTGGTAAAAATGAAATTCCTATCCCGAAAATGATAAGTCTCCTTGAAGGGCCAAATCATGAAGAAATACTCATACTCTTACCTCACCAAGAGAAATGTAGAACTTTTTCATTATTATAACATTTTCTTCTTCAATGACAGGTGGTGGTGGACTGGGTGGTTTTTTCAGGACCCAGGGGGAAAAGTCTGCATCGAGTGTAATGTTCATGCCTGATCTGCTCCATCGTACTTGTGAGACCAATTTGGCTAATCTGCATTTTAGGAATCATAAAAACTTGAAATAAGTTTCAAATATGGTAGAATTCGGGGAAAAAAAACTAAATTTTATTTTATGTATTCAAGCCAATCTCCTAACTCTGCACAATGATTCTCTTAGGATCTGCTAAAATTAATGGCTTATTCACAGAACTAATTAAGGATTATTCTGCTATAATTTATTTTATTTGGATTAAAATGGTGGTTCTAAATATAGGTCAGATTTTACTTAAATTTAAGGAATGTTTAGGTACTTACACATTAAAAGCCAGAGAACATAAAAGAAAAACTTGGCCCACTGTGACATTCTTTTTCATGACACACTTATATTTGTTTTTTAACAGCTTGCACATAAATACCGTTATCACAAGTAGATAATTTTAAAAACATAATGATCAAGGAAGCACAACTGAAGTACATTTATTAGGTACTGTTTCTATGGGACCTCTTTGGAAAAGTTAAGTGATTTTTACAAATGCTCTATCACTTGCATACTATAGCAGGTAGGATACAAATGCAGTGGGTTTAAAGGTATACGATTTTACTAAGAAAGTACAGGAAAAATGATTTTAGGTGAAAAAAATCCAGGCAATTAAAAAACGTGTTTGTTGATGGGACTATAATACCTGTATTCAAAGTAGCAATCACTTTCCAGAAATGCTGGAAGTCTTTCTTTTTTGATCCACTTAATACCTTGTTCACGACTGAGACACTGTGAGGGGACAAGTGAAAAAGAAAACGAGTCAAAGAAAGTCACCTTTCAGGACAATGAAGGCCTAATCAATAGAGCAATAATGACCTCCAGCTCCTTCTAGGAGCCCTGCGTCTACTTTTTGCACAAGAGAGAGCAAGAACCTCCAATCACATATCTGAAGCCATTGCTTGCCTTCTGGCATTTCTTTAATTCTCTCAACAATCCTGCATCAACTATTAGTCCCATTTTACAGATTAACAAACTGAATTCAGAGAAGTTAAGTAATGTATTGGAGAAGGAGGTATGAGAAAAAAAGTCACTTTCAGTATTTTTGCAGTCATAGAATGGTTAAAAGTAATCATAAACAGGAAAATAGTTAACCAGAATCTTGATAAGGCCACTATGGTCACTACAGTCCCCTTGTCCTTCCAACGTTAGGAACTTTGGTTAAATATTTACCATCCCCAGCCACTCTCCTGGAGATACCAAGGTTAGCAAGAAAGCTAAGGCCCTGCCTTGAAGGAGTTTCCAGGTAATTCAGTAAACAATAATAACAGAGCACTACCATAGGTTCAGGTTTCTGTGGGAGGGCACGTAGGCACTAAAACCAGCAAAGGCTTTTCCCACAGAAGATGCCACTCACTCTTTCACCTAACGCATGATTAGCCTGGTGAAGGGGTGAAGAGGGGTGGGCAGGAGAGGAAACGAAGAGAAGCATAGTATGACTAGATCACGGGGTGAGATTTGAGGAATGGAGGGAAGCAAGCTGGTGAAGTAGGCATAGGCCTCACTGTGAATCATCTTTTAAGTGACAGTAGGGAGTTTAGATTTTATTCTGAGGTTGCAAGGGCCATACAAACTCAAGGGAAGAGTTACTGAGTTGCTATTCATCCTAAAATATTTACTCACCATTGATTCTCTTCTGTCTTATATTCACTGTTTTCCAGAATGCTAAAGAAGGTCGGTACTTTGAACACTAAACCAGTGCTACTAGATAAGGAAAACAACCAGTAAGGTGCACATCTCAGTGAGGCAAGGGTGTCTGTATTTATGTGACTTCCATTGATTATCTGCTAAAGCAACAGGTGTGCTGTGATATTAATATCAGTCAACACAGACCATTGCTAACTGCAGCGAGGAGGCCAAAGGCTCACATAGTAGTACTGCCAACATCAGATGAGCTGACATTCTTTTTTTTTTAATGTTTATTTATTCTTGAGAGAGAGAGAGAGGCAGAGTGTGAGCAGGGGAGGGGCAGAGAGAGACAAAAACACAGAATCCGAAGCAGGCTCCAGGCTCTGAGCTGTCAGCACAGAGCCCGACGCGGGGCTCAAACTTGTGAACCACGAGATCATGACCTGAGCCAAAATCAGCCACTCAACCGACTGAGCCACCCAGGCACCCCTGATGAGCTGATGTTCTTGAGCGTGCACTGGTGCTCAACACTGCTTGCATGTGGCATGAAGTCATTAGGTTCTCCAAGACCAGAAAACTGAGGGAACGATGCTTTCCTCCTGTTCAGCCAAAAGCACCCATTTGCCCTTACCAAAAACTATCTTCCAGGTAATGAAAAAATAGAAGAAACTTTGGAAGCAGCCAGCACCTGAACCGTAACATCTTGTGGATGGTCTTATTGTTTGAGTGAAATCTGAAGGACATTTGGATCTTGTAGTTAGAAAAACTCCAAATATGCCTCCACATATGCTACACACTGACGATGATACAGGACTCTTGGATTTTCATTAGCAATGCATTCAACGTATCACAGAAAGGCACCAGACTACATATAAAGATCAATACACACCCTTGAGGAATACTACAAGCTTGTGAAAGCTGGTCAGTCACACAAAATCAATTTGCCTAATATTTACTTAATGAACAGGTCACTGACAACCCATCCCCTTTTGAATATCTCTGCATCTATCTGATCTAAAAATGAAATGAAATGAAAAGTTTAAAAGGGATAAAATCAAAATCGAAGAAAAGTCTTTTAGTCAAACTGCCAAAAAGTCCCTTCAAGGTGTTTACAAATAAGGTATAAAGTATACAGTCAAAAAAGTATAAAGGCAAAAAAATACAGGGGTGCCTGGATGGCTCAGTCGGTTATGCATCCGACTTTGGCTCAGGTCATGATCTCGTGATTCATGGGTTCGAGCCCCGCATCAGGCTCTGTGCTGACAGTTCAGTCTGGAGCCTGCTTCAAATTCTGTGTCTCCCTCTCTCTGCCCTTCCCCCGCTCACGCTCTCTCTCTCTCTCTCTCTCAAAAATAAACATGAAAAAAAAATTTAATAAAGGCAAAAAATACAGAACAATCTTGTTAGACATAACATGACACCTTAATGAATACTTACAAAAAAACACAAAAATGATTTACCTAAGGTAAAACTATTTAATCCTTAAAACTAAAAAAACAAAAACAAAAACATACAGTAAAATCCATCCTTTTTAGTAAACAGTTCTGTAAGGTTTTGACAAATATTTAAGTCGTATAACCATGACTACAATGAAGATATAGAATAGTTCCAACTTCCTCCAAACTTCCTCATGTCACTTTGCATTCAGTGACACCCTCTAACCCTAGGCCCTGGCAACCACAGATTGGTTCTCCACAGTTTTGCCCTTTCCAAAGTGTCATACAACTGGGATACAGTTGTAGCTCTCTTCATTTAGCATAATCATTTGAGATTGACCCATGTTCTTAGATGGATCACTAGTTCCTTCCTCTTCATTTGTCTTCAGCTGAGTAGTACTCCACTGTAGAGATGAACCACACTTTGTTTATCTACTCCCCACTTAAATGAAATTTGGGTTTTTCTTATAGTTCTTGGTGATTATAAATAAAGGAACTACAGACTTCACATACAATTTTTGTGTGAACAGAATAGACTGTTCATTTCTCTGGTAAAATGCAAGGGTAGGATAGATGGGTAGGATGGTATATGTTTAACTTAGAAAGAACTGCCAAACTGTTTTCCAAAATGGAATTCTCATCAACAATGTGAGAGTTCCAGTTGCTCTGCATCCTGAATGGCACTTGGTATTGTCAATGTGCATTGCATATTTTACTCATTCTAATAGGTGTGTAGACACAGTTCGTTGAGATTTGTGTGTGTGTGTGTGTGTGTGTGTGTGCATGCACACTGCCTTTTCTTTATTACAGCTTTGAGACAGAATTCACATTCCATACAATTCACGCATTTAAAATGTATAATCCAATGGTTTTTAGTATATTCACACACCATCACCACAATCAAATTTAGAACATTTTCATCACCTTCCAGAAAACCTCATACCCATTAGCAATCACTCTCCATTTCACATCAATTTCCCCACACCCATCTCCCAATGTTGGCTGCATTTCTCTTATGATGAATGTTGAACATCTTTTCATATGCATTTTGGCCATCTGTACATCTTCTTTGGAGAAATGTCTATTCAGATCCTATGTCCATTTTTTAAAACTAAAGTATGATTAACATGCTGTGTTATATTAGTTTCAGGTATACACTATACTAAGTCAACAATTCTATACGTTATTCATTGTTCATCACAGTAAGTGTACTCTTAATCCTATTTCACCCATCCCTTGCCCCTGCCCCTCTGGCAACCAACAGTTTGCTCTCTATAGTTAAGAGTCTGGGTTTTTTTTTTTTTTTGTCTCTCTTTGTGGTTGTCTGTTTTGTTTCTTAAATTCCACATATGAGTGAAGCTATATGGTAGCTGTCTTTCTCTTATCTCACGTAGCATTATACCCTCTAGGTCCATCCATATTGTTGTAAATGGCAGGATCTCAAAGATCTCATTCTTTTTTTATGGCTGAGTAATATTCAGCCACATAGGTCACATCTTCTTTATCCATTTACCTATTGATGGACAGTTGGGCTGCTTCCCTATCTTGGTTACTGTAATAATGCTGCAATAAACATAAGCGTTCATATATCTTTTCAAATTAGTGTTTTCATTTTCTTTGGGCAAATATGTAGTAGTGGATTTCCTGGATTATATGGTAATTCTATTTTTAATTTTTCAAGAAACCTCCATAATGTTTTCACAGCGGCTGCCCCAATCTGCATTCCCACCAACAGTGCATGAGGGTTCCTTTTTCTCCACATCCTTGCCAACCCTTGCTATTTCTTGTCTTTTTTACTTTAGCCATTCTGACCGGTGTAAGGTGATATCTCATTGTAGTTTTAATTTGCATTTCCGTGATGATTAGTGATGTAGAGCATATTTTCATATGTCTGTTGGCCATTTGCATGTCTTCTTTGGAAAAATGTATGTTCAAGTCCCCTGCCTATTTTTTATTTTAGGTTTCTCAAGCTTTTATTTAAATTCCAGTTAGTTAACATACAGTGTAATTTAGTTTTGGGGGTAGAATTTAGTGATTCAACACTTACGTACAAAACCCAGTGCTTATCACAACAAGCACACTCCTTAATCCCTATCACCTATTTCACCAATCTCCCCTGACACCCCCTCTGGTAACCATAAGCGTGTTCTCTATAATTAAAATCTGTTTCTTGGTTTCCTTTTTTTCTTTCCCTGCTATGTTCATTTGTTTCTTAAATTCCATATATGAGTGAAATCATATGGTATTGTCTTTCTCTGACTTATATCACTTAGCATAATACTCTCTAGCACCATCCACATCATTGCAAATGGCAAGATTTCATTCTTTTTTATTGCTGAGCAATATTCCATTGTACATATATACCACATCTGTATCCATTCATCAGCTGATGGATATTTGGGCTGTTTACATAATTTGGCTATTATTGATAATGCTGCGATAAACATCAGGGTGCGTGTATACCTTTGAATCAGTAGTTTTGTGCCCTTTGGGTAAATACCTAGTAATGCAATTACTGAATCATAGGGTAGTTCTATTTTTAGCTTTCTGAGGAAACTCCATACTGTTTTTCAGAATCCTCTGCCCACTAAAAAAAATTTTTTAATGTTTATTTATTTTTGAGAGAGAGACAGAGAGAGTGAGTGAGTGGGGGAGGGAGACATAGAATCTGAAGCAGGCTCCAGGCTTCAAGGTGTCAGCAGAGAGCCCAGAGCCCAGAGCCATGAGATCATGACCGGAGCTAAAGTTGGATGTTTAACCAACTGAGCCACCTAGACACCTCTTCTGCCCATTTTTTTAATCAGATTGTTTATTTGGTGTTGAGTTGTATAAGTTCTTTACACATTTTGGACATTGACCTCTTACTGGATGCACTATTTGCAGGTATCTTCTCCCATTCAGTAGGTTGCCTTTTTGTTTTGTGGATGGTTTCCCTCACTGTGCAAAAGCTTTTTATTTTGGTGTAATCCCAATAGTTGAATTTTGCTTTTGTTTTCCTTGCTTTAGGTGACATACCTAGAAAAATGTTTCCATGGTTAATGTCAAAGAAATTACTGCCTATGCTTTCGTCTAGGAGTCTTATGGTTTCAGGGTTGATATTTAGTTCTTTAATCCATGTGAAGTTTATTTTTGTGTATGGTATAAGAAAGTGTTCTAGTTTCATTATTTTGCATGTTGCTGTTCAGCTTTCCCAGCCCAATTTGTTGAAGAGACTGTCTTTTCCCTATTGTACATCTTTCCTCCTTTGTTGTAGATTAACTGACCGCACAAAGGTTGGTTATTTCTGGGCTCTCTATTCAATTCCATTGATCTATATGTCTATTTTTGTGCCAGTACCATACTGTTTTGTTACTACAGCTTTGAAGTAGATCTTGAAATCTGGGATTGTGATACCTCCAGCTTTGTTCTTTCTCAAGATTGCTTAGGCTATTCAGGATCTTTGGTGGTTCCACACAAATGTTTGTATTATCTGTTCTAGTTCTGTGAAAAAATGTAGTTAGTATTCTCATAGGGATTGCATTAAATCTGTAGACTGTTTTGGGTAATACGGACATTTAAAAAAATTAATGTTTATTTATTTTTGAGAGAGAGAGAGAGAGAGAGAGAGAGAAACAGAGTTCTAGCAGGGGAGGGGCAGAGAGAGGGAGACACAGAATCTGAAATAGGTTCCAGGTTCTGAGCTGTCAGCACAGAGCCTGACATGGGGCTCGAACTTGGGAAAGGCAAGATCATGACCTGAGCCAAAGTCAGACATTTAACAGAGTCATCCAGGTTCCCCAGTAATATGGACATTTTGACAATATTGGTTCTTCCATACCATGGGCATGGAACATCTTTCCATTTGTATCTTCCTCAATTTCTTTCATCAATGTTTTATAGTTTTCAGAGTATAGGTCCTGCACCTCTTTGCTTAGGTATATTCTTAGGTATTTTATTATTTTGGTACAATTGTAAATGGGATTGTTAATTTCTCTTTCTGCTACTTTATTATTAGTGTATAGAAATGCAACAGGTTTTTTGGAACACATATGTAGGATTTATTTTATATAAAAATTGAATCATATTAGATACTTTCATTTACAACTTTTTTCACTGAACAGTACAACATGTGCATCTATCTCATGAGAACAACAGCTCAAACACATTCTTTGAAATAGTCATATAATAGTCCATAATTCTTCCATTGATAAATATATAGTATGTTTATACTACTTATGTCAATGCTGCACTGTAGCTCCTGTAATACACATTTACTTCTATGGGATAAATCCTTACGCAGCTTTTCTAGCATAAGTCATAGTACTTTTAACTTTAATTGATTTTGCCAGATTAACTCCCAAAGACTGTAGCAATTAATATTCTACAAACACTAGATGTTATTATTTTTTAAAAGCGTAGGCTGGAAGGCCTGGGTGGTTCAGTCAGTTGAGTGTCTGACTCTTGATTTCAGCTCAGATCATGATCTCACCATTTGTGAGCACAGAGCCTGCTTGAGATTCTCTCTCTCCCCACTCTCTGCCCCTTCCTTGTACATGCACACACGCTCTCTCTCTCTCCCTCAAAATAAAAAAACTTAAAAAAAAAGTGTAGGCCAATTTAACGTCTTAAAAAATGGTATGATTGTACTTACAATTTGCATGTTTCTGACAATCTGTGTGATTAAACACCTTTTATTTGCTCATTTTCCATTTTAATTCCTCTCGAAAATAGTTTGTTGAATTACTTCAGTTATTCTATTGGATTATTTGTCTTTTTCTTGAATAAGATTGGTGATTAAGAAATTAAATAAAATACATTTCCTCATACTTGCAAAGTTTTTTTTCTAAATCATTGGTTTTTAACTCTATGTCATTTTCTAACATGTGACACATTTTAATTGTGGTATCCAGGTTTGTTTTTTGATTATTTTAAAGATTCTGGAGTCTTTGACTTCTTGAGAAGATGGCTCACATGCTTAGTTTACTTAAAACTTTTCCTGGATTGGGGCACCTGAGTGTCTCAGTCAGTTAAGCCTCTGACTTCAGCTCAGGTATGATCTCACAGTTTGTAGATTCAAGCCCCACGTCGGGCTCTGTGCTGACAGCTCAGAACCTGGAGCATGCTTCAGATTCTGTGTCTCCCTCTCTCTGCCCCTCACCTGCTTGTGCTCTTTCTCTCTCTCTCTAAAATAAATAAACATTAAAAAATTAAAAAAAAATTTTTCCTTCATTTTATTGTAATATTTCAGTTTAAAAACCATTTAAGCCATTTATTCATTTGCAAATAAAGACAATTCAGATTACTCTTGCAAATTGATAGTAGTTATTTATATTTATTGTGCTGAAGTTCTGTCTAGGAAATCTAAAATAATATTTTGTAATATAATTTATTGGAAAATTGGCCAACATACAGTGTGTAAAGTATGCTCTTGGTTTTTGGGGTAGATTCCTATGGTTCATTGCTTACATACAACACCCAGTGCTCATCCCAACAAGTGCCCTCCTTAATACCCATCACCCATTTTCCCCTCTCCCCCATACCCCCATCAACCCTCAGTTTGTTCTCTGTATTTAAGAATCTCTTGTGGTTTGCCTCTCTGTTTGTAACTATTTTTTTCCCCTTCTCTTCCCCCATGGTCTTCTGTTAAGTTTCTCAAGATCCACATGTGAGTGAAAACATATATCTGTCTTTCTCTGGCTGACTTATTTCACTTAGCAAATACCTTCCAGTTCCATCCATGTTGCTGTAAATAGCACGATTTCATTCTTTCTCATTGCCGAGTAGTATTCCATTGTATACATAAACCACATCTTCTTTATCCATTTATTAGTCAATGGACATTTAGGCTCTTTCCATAATTTGGCTATTGTTGAAAGCACTGCTATAAACAGTGGGTACATGTGCCCCTATGAATCAGCACTCCTGTATCCTTTGGATAAATTCCTAGTAGTGCTATTGCTGGATCATAGGATAGTTCTATTTTTAATTTTTTGAGGAACCTCCACACTGTTTTCCAGAGTGGCTGCACATGTTTGCATTCCCACCAAAAACACATCGTCACCAGCATCTTTGTTTCCTGAGTTGTTAATTTTAGCCACTCTGACTGGTGTGAGGTGGTATCTCAGTGTGGTTTTAATTTGTATTTCTCTGATGATGAGTGACATTGAGCATCATTTTCATGTGTCTGTTGGCCATCTGGATGTCTTCTTTGGAAAAGTGTCATGTCTTCTGCCCATTTCTTCATTGGATTATTTGTTTTTTGGGGTGCTGAATTTGGTAAGTTCTTTATAGATTTTGGATACTATCCCTTTATCCGATATGTCATTTGAAAATATCTTTTCCCATTATGTTGGTTGCCCTTTAGTTTTGTTGATTGTTTCCTTTGCAGTGCAGAAGCTTTTTATCTTGATGAGGTCCCAATAGTTCATTTTCGCTTTTAATTCCCTTATCTTTGGAGATGTGTCAAGCAAGAAATTGCTGCAGCTGAGGTCAAAGAGGTTGTTGCCTGCTTTCTCCTGTAGGGTTTCCTGTCTCACATTTAGGTCTTTCATCAATTTTGAGTTTATTTTTGTGTATGGTGTAAGAAAGTGGTCTAGTTTCATTCTTCTGCATGTTGCTGTCCAGTTCTCCCAGCACCATTTGCTAAAGAGACTGTCTTTTTTCCATTGGATACTCTTTCCTGATTGTCAAAGATTGGTTGGCCATACATTTGTGGGTCCAATTCTGGGTTCTCTATTCTATTCCATTGGTCTATGTGTCTGCTTTTGTGCCAATACCATACTGTCTTGATGATTACAGTTTGAGGTAGAGGCTAAAGTCTGGGATTGTGATGCCTTCTGTTTGGTTTTCTTTTTCAATATTACTTTGGCTATTCGGGATCTTTTGTGGTTCCACACAAACTTCAGGATTGTTTGTTCTAGCTTTGAGAAGAATGCCAGTGCAATTTTGATTGGGACTGCATTGAATCTGCAGATTGCTTTGGGTAGTATTGAGATTTTAACAATATTTACTCTTCCAATCCACGAGCATGGAATGTTTTTCCATTTCTTTGTGTCTTCTTCAATTTCCTTCATAAGTTTTCTATAGTTGAGCATACATATTTTTAATATCTTTGGTTAGGTTTATCCCTAGGTATTTTATGGTTCTTGGTGCAATTGTAAGTGGGATCAATTTCTTGATTTCTCTTTTTGTTGCTTCATTATTGGCGTATAGAAATGCAATCAATTTCTGTACATTTATTTTGTACCCTGCAACTTTGCTGAATTCATGTATCAGTTGCAGCAGCCTTTTGGTGGAGTACTCAGGTTTTCCATGTAGAGTATCAGGTCATCTGCAAAAAGTGAAAGTTTGACTTCTTCTTTGCCAATTTTGATGCTTTTTATTTCATTTTGTTGTCTGATTGCTGATGTTAGGACTTCCAATACTATGTTAAGCAACAGTGGGAAGAGTGGACATCTCTGTCATGTTCCTGATCTCAGGGGGAAAAGCTCTCAGTTTTTGCACACTGAGGATGACATTAGCTGTGGGCTTTTCATATATGGCTTTTATGAAGTTTACTTATGTTCCTTCTATCCCAACTTTCTTGAGGGTTTGAAGAAAGGATGCTGTATTTTGTCAAATGTTTTTTCTGCATCTATTGATAGGATCATATGGTTCTTATCCTTTCTTTTACTAATATGATGTATCACACTGATTGATTTGCAAATATTGAACCAGCCCTGCAACCCAGGAATGAATCCCAATTGATCATGGTGAAAAATTCTTTTTATATGCTGTTGAATTCGATTTGCCACTATCTTGTTGAGAATTTTTACATCCATGTTCATCAGGATATTGGCCTGTAATTCTCCATTTTTGTGGCGTCTCTGTCTGGTTTGGGAATCAAGGTAATTCTGGCTTCATAGAATGAGTCTGGAAGTTTTCCTTCTGTTTCCATGTTTTGGAACAGCTGGAGAAGGATAGGTATTAAATATGCTTTAAATGTCTAGAATTCCCCTGGGAAGCCATCTGGCCTGGGACTCTTATATGTTGGGAGATTTTTGATAACTGATTCAATTTCTTCAGTAGTTATGGGTCTGTTCAAATTTTCTATTTCTTCCTGTTTGAGTTTTGGTAGTGTGTGGGTGTCTAGGAATTTGTCCATTTCTTCCAGGTTGTCCAGTTTGTTGGCATACAATTTTTCACAGTATACTCTGATAATTGCTTATACATCTGAGGGATTGGTTGTGATAAATCCATTTGCATTCGTGATTTTATCTCTTTGGGTCTTCTCTCTTTTCTTTTCGAGACGTCTGGCTAAGGGTTTATCAATTTGGTTTATTTTTTCAAAAACCAACTTTTAGTTTCATTCATCTGTTCTACTGTTTTTTGGGGTTTTTTTAGATTCTACATTGTTTATTTCTGCTCTGATCCTGATTAATTCTCTTCTCCTACTGGCCTTGGGGTTTCTTTGTTGTTCTGCTGCTGGTTCCTTTAGGTGTGCTATTGGATTTTGTATTTGGGATTTTTTTTATTTTGAGCTCGGCCTGGATTGCAATGTATTTTCCTCTGAGAACTGCCTTTGCTACATCCCAAAGGGTTTGGACTACTGTGTTTCCATTTTCATTTGTTTCCATATATTTTTTAATTTCTTCTTTAATTGCCTGGCTGACCCATTCATTCTTTAGTAGGATGTTCTTTAATCTCTATGCATTTGGAGGTTTTCCAAACTTTTTCCTGTGGTTGATTTCAAGTTTCATAGCATTGTGATCTGAAAATGTGCATGGTATGGTTTTAATTCTTTTATATTTATTGAGGGCTGTTTTGTGACCCAGTATGTGATCTATCTTGGAGAATGTCCCATGTGCACTTGAGAAGAATGTTGTATTCTGCTGCCTTAGGGTGAAAAGTTCTGAATGTATCTCTCAAATCCATCTGGTCCAGTGTATCATTCAGGGCCCTTATTTCTTTATTGATTTTCTGTCTGGATGACCTGTACATTGTTGTAAGTGGAGTATTAAAGTCTCCTGCAATTACCACATTCTTAAGATTGCCTATGTTTGTGATTGTTTTATATATTTGGGTGCTTTTAAATTCGGTGCATAAACATTTATAATTGTTAGCTCTTCTTGATGGATAGACCCTGTAATTATGATATAATGCCCTTCTTCATCTCTTGTTACAACCTTTAGTTTAATCTAGTTTGTCTGATATAAGTATGGCTACTCCAGCTTTCTTTTGACTTCTAGTAACATGATAGATGGTTCTCCATCCCCTCACTTTCAATCTGAAGGTGTCCCCAGGTCTAAAACGGGTCTCTTGTAGACAGCAAATAGATGGGTCTTGTTTTTTTATCCATTATGATACCCTCTGTCTTTTGGTTGGAGCATTTAGTCCATTCACATTCAGTGTTATTATTGAAAGATATAGATTTAGTCATTGTGTTATCTGTAGGCTTCATGTTTGTAGTGATGTCTCTGGTCCTTTGTGGTCCTTTGCAACATTCCACTCACAGAATCCCCCTTAGGATCCCTTGTAGGGCTGGTTTAGTGGTGATGAATTCCTTCAGTTTTTGTTTGTCTGGGAAAACCTTTATCTCTCCTTCTATTCTGAATGGCAGGCTTGCTGGATTAAGGATTCTTGGCTGCATATTTTTCCTATTCAGCACATTGAAAATTTCCTGCCACTCCTTTCTGGCCTGCCAAGCTTCAGTAGATAGGTTTGCTACTACCCTTATGTGTCTACTCTTGTAGGTTAAGACCCATTTGTCCCTAGCTGCTTTCAGAATTCTCTCTTTATCTTTGTATTTTGCCAGTTTTACTATATGTCATGCAGAAGATTGATTCAAGTTACATCTGAAGGGACTTCTCTGTGCCTCCTGGATTTCAATGTCTGTTTCCTTTCCCAGATTGGGGAAGTTCTCAGCTACGATTTGTTCAAGTACAACTTCCACCCCTTTCTCTCTCTTCTTCTTCTTCCGGAACTCCTATGATACAGATATTATTCCATTTCATTTAATCACTTAGGTCTCTAATTCTCCCCTCATGGTCCAGAATTTTATCTTTTTTCTTGGCTTCATCTTTTTCCATAATTTTATCTTTTTTCACTTATTCTCCCCTCTGCCTTTTCAGTCCTGCTGTCACTGCCTCTAGTTTATTTTACACCTCATTTACAACATTTTTTTAATTCATTATGACTATTTTTTAGTTCCTTGATCTCTGTAACAATAGATTCTCTGCTGTTTTCTATGCTTTTTTCAAGCCCAGCGATTAATCTTCTGACTATTATTCTAAATTCTTGTTCAGTTACACAGTTTATATCTGTTTTGATCAATTCTTTAGCTGTCATTTCTTCCTGGAATTTGTTTTTAGGAGAATTCTTCCATTTTGTCATTTTGGCTAGTTTTTTGTCCCTCACGTGTTTTAAAAGCTTGTTATGTGTTCTGCACCTGTGAGCACTACTATATTAAAGAGGAGTCATACTCTGTCTAGGGCCTGGCCCTTCAGGAGGTGTTTTTTGAGTGTGTTACTTGCTCTCTGTTGTTGTGACTCTGGTTGTTTTATCTCCCTACTCATAGTGATGTTTTGGATCCTCCACCAGGTGTGATTTGATTTGTTCACTGAAGTAGCCCTGAATACCTGCATAACAGTCCTTTCTGATAACTTGGGAGCCACCTGACTAAATGCTTTCTTGACATCTTCTGAAGTTAAATATCCATAATAGTGTCTGTCAAAAGCTGTAAAGATGTGTCTTATTTGATTGCAAAATTTTTTGTGCAACAAAAGTTTTTTCTTTTTTCTTACAACACTTTTTTTTTCTTTTTTCTTACAACACTTGAAAACTCTTCAAGTAATAGGCATTGTCACACTTTCTCACGGCTTTCCTTCAACCACTCCAGCCTGGCCTCTGCCATCACCTGGTACCAAAACTGCTCTTGCAGGTCGCCAACTCCAATGGACCAGAAGTCTAAAATAATTTTGAATTGCAAGGAAGATATATTCTTTTTCTTTTCTTATGATCTAGTGGAAATGGTTACAGAGTTTACTATTGATTTGGGGTAGCCTTTAATAGTTTAAGTAATTTATTTTTTAATGAGTTTTTATTAGGAATGAGTTTGCATGAAATGCAACAGATTTATGTATATTAATTTTGTACCCTGTAACTTTACTGAATTCATTTATCAGTTCTAGTAGTTTTTTGGTGAATTCTTTAAGATTTTCTATATATAGTATCAAGTCATCTGTAGATAGTGAAATATGTTACTTCTTCCTTACCAATCTAGATGCCCTTTATTTCTTTGTCTTGTCTGATTGCTGTGGCTAGGACTTCTGTACTATGTTGAATAAAAGTGGTGAGAGTGGACATCCTTGTCCCGTTCCTGATTTTAGAGGAAAAGCTCTCACTTGTTCCCCATGGAGGATGATGTTAGCTGTGGGTTTTTCACATATGGCTTTTCTTATGCTTAGGTATGTTCCCTCTAAACCTAGATTGTTGAGACTTTTTATCATGAATGAATATTGTAATAATTGATATGGTGCTTTATAGATCAGAATAGATTTCCTTCTTTAAACTTCAAAACAATGTTATGACATAGCTTTTTTAGTATTTATAAAAGTATTTTAAATGCTATTAGTATTACTATTAATGCATTTAATTTGATGAAAGTAAACAAAGATGAAATATATTGGAATTCAGTAAAAGAAGCATTGAACAAGTGTCAGGCTGGAGAAGAGCTATGTTTTAAGGGTTGAACATATTTTAGTCTAGTTCCATCAGACACTTCAAATCATGGAAAATGTTAAACATTCATTTTATTTTCAGCTGAACCATACAACAAACCTAAGTAGTAAGTGGTGATGGTATCATCTGACAGGTGATGAAAATAAGGCTCATCAAAATGATTTGTTCAAGAACACAGAACCAGTAAGTTAAAGAACCAATGTTAGAACCCAGGTTTTTGGGGGTTTTTTTGTGTGTGTTTTGTTTTGTTTTTACCTCATGTTAAGGAGACAAAATCCAGAAACTGAGAGTAGAATTTAATGCCAGGGAGGTCAGAGTCACATAGCCTAACTTGAGGGTCAGAAATCATAATTCCCAACTGCTTGTTAGGATAGAACCCAAAGGAGATAAATTTACTGTGTACTCGCATTTTCTAGAGTGCATCTAGACTATAAGGGATATACATATTTCTACTTCCCCCAAATTAGCCTTATATCCTAAGTATTGAAAGCAAGTTATGTGAATCTCCTCATATTAAAAATCAAATATCAACAAAACTGCTAGATTAAATTGGCCATTTGATATGAAAAAGATGATACAACAACTAACAAATTCTATGTATAAGTACAATAAAATTTAATAAATATAGTTACATTTCAGAAAGGCAAGCCCAAGGAACCTCATGTTAATTTTACCTAATGCTTTAGTTACCTAGTATATTTATCAAGTATACTTTCTTACCATAATATTGTAGTTGACATTAATGGTCTCATTTTCATAGGGGGCATTCATTTGAACAGGTTTAATATCATTCTTTCCTTTCCTTACAACATCATAGATGGGATTTCGAGGTTGCTGGTTTTGTAGAATTTTTTTCAGTTGCTTTTCCAGAAGTTGTGGAGCATTGTTAACTACTTCAAAAACTCCATAATCCGCATTAAATCTAATTGCCTCTGAAAAGGTCTGTAAGATAGATTTGGGGAAATAAGGTCTTAAATTTGTATAAACCAGAAACTCACTGTCTCAAAGAAGACTTGACACTTACATATATGCATATATACATACATAAAGTTTTGTGTACTTAATCATTACCTCTTCTCTTTTAGGAGCTTAGAAATCCCTTGACTACAGATAAGGGAACCCACTGAATCCTTCCTTTCCAATGTACTTACGCCATGAAATAAGGATGTACTGTGGCAGAAATTCCCTTTGCAGTATCTCTGTGTTTCTTTGGAACTGGAAAGAAATACACACCTGGTCTCTATGAAGCAATGCTATTCTCTTAGGAGTGGGTGGGTTACTAGGGAAGAATGAGTAAAGGAAGAAAAAACACTCGCGTTATCTCTTTCATCCCCAGGAGCCATGAAAGCTAAAGTACAATGCCTTGCCCAAAAGGATAAAATTAAGTACAATGTGTTCTTCATTTAAGACTATTTCAACACCGTTCCTCTCACTGTGGAAAAAAAGAGAGAAAGAGAGAGACTAACATTTCTGAGCTTTTCACAGTAATTACTAAATGTTGCCAAGTTTTATTTAAAGTCAGTCAGTTAATATACAACAATATTCAAACAGTGAGTTTGAATGCCAATTTGCATTAAGTAGCTCTGTAACTTTGAGTAAATAATTAAACATGTTTGGCATCTCCATCTCCATAACAAATAAATAGTGGATTGGCTGTGTCTTTTCCCATTTTGCCCTCCAAATCTGGAATCAAGTTTCCTTTTTCAGAATATTAACTTATTTTAGGATACCTTTAGTGAACTATTTACTCATGTAGATTAATTTATAAATGTCTATCCAGGTGGCAGAAGATATCTAGCCCTTCCCCTTGGATTAGTAAATGTCCTAGGGAGAACATCAATTCTTCCAAATTTTACTAAGAGATTGCTAGATATACCATAGTTAAAATTTAATAAATGGTAGGATGTCATAATATTGGAGTTAGAAATATATACATACATATGTAAAAATATCCATATATATGTACGTATATATACATATTTTTTAATTATTTTTTTACATTTATTCATTTTTGAGAGACAGAGCATATCAGGGAGGGGCAGAGACAGAGGGAGACACAGAATGTGAATCAGGCTCCAGGCTCTGAGCTGCCAGCACAGAGCCTGATGTGGGGCTCAAACCCACAAACCATGAAATCATGACGAGTCAAAGTCAGACACTTTCCTGACTGAGCCACCCAGGCACCCCAATACATACATATTTTTTTTAGTGTCAGATAACGTCACATCTCTAAAGTCTGATCATCTCCCCTTCTAAGGAATTTAAAGTTCATGGACAATAGAATTCAATATGAAAGTCAGTCTACTGGCCAAAAGGCCTCAGGGCTAAGATTTCCCCTCAAAAATTACATGTATAGGGCAATGGACAAGTAATGACAAGTGCCAGTAAATTGTGTACAAGGTTTCTTCAATAAATATATTTAACTGCACGTGTCTTTCAAATATGAGATTCAAACAGGCATCACTTACCTGAATGTCAAATACGATCTCTGAATTATACTATCACTAGACTAAACAGATAAATGAGTCTGCTGATATCAAAGACAAGATTCATTTGGTAGGAGAAAGCAACTGAATTAAGCTTGGTAGAGAATGGACATAAAATATTAGCTGGGGTTGGGGAAACAGTACAGTATACTGCAAAAGACCATCTGGAAAAGATTTCTTCTAGTTCTGAGTATCCATGGAACAAGAGAGCAAGTTCGGCCTTTATTTGTTTTCCTTTCTTTTTTCTGCCTCCTACCCTCACACCTGGTGGACAGAGGGACACAAAGCTGTGATAATCCAAAGCCAAGAATGCCAGTTAGTTAGTTCTATGAACAAATAAGACATTTCCTGCTACTCAAGTTAGAAAAATAATGACCCAGTAAAAAAAAATTTAGAGGGACTATGACATTCTGAGACCCTCAGTAGCCAATGTTACTCAGTAGAAAGGAGTTAAGTTACAGTTGATATAAATAATGGAAGAGACAAGAACTACCGTTAACTGGCCATCTACCACGTGCAAGCATGTGACAGACACTTCAAATGCACTATCTTTCCACATTCCTGAGATCATTCTTTATTGAAAGTGGACACTCAAGATAGTTATGTGATGGACTATGGATTCAGAGCAATGAAGTGCTAAATCGGGGCTATCGAAAAAGTCTATCTGGTCCCAAAGACAGCACATTTCCCCTTCTTTATGATTTTATTGCCTCACATACTGATAAAACTAGCATGTACTAACCACCTTCTCTAGGCCAGGCCCTGTGCTAAGCAATAACCCTATAAACATAGTGGATCTGGGATTCAAACCAAGGTGTTTTATCAGTAAAGACACACAAGCATGAAGCAGCATGGTACATGTGAGTAATTTTCAGCAGTTCCATGCAGTTAGAATATAACTAGAATATAGTTGAAATTGTTTAAGGAACAGAGGAAACAGAGGAACAGAGGAAAGACTTGAGGTAGATGAGGTAGATAGGACCAAATCATGGAAGGCTTTGCATGCCATTTTAAGAAGGATAAGCTTATCTTGATCCTTGAAATAGGATGGGATGGGAAAATCCTAAATTGGGAAGTAACTATGATTTGTGTTTTAGGAAGATTCTCCTGGTAGCAGTCTGGAGTTTTGTTTGCTGGCTCTTGAGTTGGTGAGGTAGAATGCTCACATCCCACAAGCAGAGCCATCCCCAGGCTCTCAGGAGACTGGCAGTTACCTCAGAGCTACCGTCATCAGAGCCAGGGTCAGGGTGGCAATAACTCCCTTGCATGGGTTACTGTCCCCAGCACACACAGGGGCTAGGGCAGGGTGTAAGGCAGGTAGTCAGCAATTACTTTCATTTTCAACTCACAAAGCAAAACTATGGCTGAAACAAGTGATCTCTTCATGGATTTCCAGCACATCCCCTAGTAAGTGCACTGCAAAACTCTGGGTTCATGACTACAGACTGCTTTAAACACTGAGCTGACACATAATTTCAGTAGGCGTCAATAGATGCTGTGGATTAGCTCGCTCAGGATCTGTTCCAACCCCCTGAAATGCAGAATCTGGACAACTAAAAACTGTATCACCCAGACTCCCGTGTGGTTCAAGTTACACGTGTGACTCAGTTCTGCTACTCATATGCACGAAATACTTGAATTCTGAAGCAAGTGGAGTAGAGGGAAGAGGCAGAGTCTATCCATCCTGAGGAAGGAAAGCTGAACGACATAAGTACATGAAAGTGAGGAGAGAAACTGGACAAAAAGAAGTACTTTACAAAAAAAAAAAAGAAAGAAAGAAAAGAAAACAGAAGCTAAGCTGTAATTGTGTCCATGATTAAATGACATGAAATTTAGCTACATAAGATGTTAAAATATTTAGAATTTTTAAATTTAAGAATTTATCTCAGTGGGGGAGGCACCTGGGTGGCTCAGTCAGTTGAGTGTCTGACTTCGGCTCAGGTCATGATCTCACAGTTCGTAAGTTTGAGCCCTACATCGGGCTCTCTGCTGTCAGCACAGAGCTGGCTTCAGATGCCTTGTCCCCCTCTCTCTGCTCCTCCCTACTCCCTCAAATCAATCAATCAATCAATAAAAATTTTTTAAAAAGAATTTATCTCAGTGGAATTAAAATGTGATAGAGTCTATGCCAAGAGGATATAAGTGCTTTCTTATTTTAAAAGCCATGATTTCCAATGGATCTCTGGAGATCCTTAATAGCACTGTGGTTCTAAGATTATAAAAGGGGCAAATAACTGATTCAAAGCTTCCCCCAGTTCACTTATTTCAGCAACGACCAAACTTTTGAATGCCCAAGGGCCAATTATTATCCCGAGCAAAGAGGATACAAACTGAATAAAACACTTGCCTTTGCAGGAACAATACATGGTCATTCATTTTTTTTTATGATGAAGAGTCAACAAAATGCTGAAATAATTTAAATTAGTGTAACATGCAAATGCTAAAGGGGAAATCTGTCCACAGAGAGACCATGGTAGTTAATACTAGAGTTTTGGTTTTTTTTTATCTAGTTATTGTACTTTAAAAGTGATTTGGCTAACCTAGAAATCTATCCAGAAAAGGATAAGCAGAATGATTAAATGAAAGAAATGTTGGGTAAAATCACTTTGCTTTTCTAGGATTTATCATAAAAGGGGTTTTAATTAAACAATCCCAAGGTGCCTTTCTTCTTTGATACTCCATTGATCCACAATTGTCTCTCACAAAAAAGAAAGTCTGTATCTTCTTCTTTCTAATAAGATCATCCAATTCCACTGTTCCTTTGTTATTTTACTCATTTATTCAATAAGTTTCATTGAACACTTATTAAATAAGCTATCATGATAGATGATGTATTGCCACATTGAGTGAGCCAGTCCAGAGTACTCTCCACAAAGCCCCAAATGAAATGGAGACACAGATATGGCTTCAGAGTATGCTGATCCAACAAAGAAGAAAGGATGTAAATACACAGAGACAGTAAAGACTCATCCTACAAGACAATGAACCCTACAGTTGGCATACAAGGTGAAGTCATATTTAGTCAAAATTATCCCTTGAAATCCTTGAGAACACCCATAAGGTATAAAGTCGTCCTACTTCTCAAGAAGCTGATCACAGTGTTTCCTCTGGAATTGAAATGGGTTACTGATTCTTCAGTTAGGAGCCAGATGAAATGGTGCACTTGTGTTTAAAACTCATGTTATACACAGATATTCATGTTTAACACTAGAATCCCTTTCAGCATGATCAGTTCACTACTCTAGGAAAGGCGAGCAGGAAGAGACCATTGGGGGAACAGCAGATTCTCATCTTCTGGCTCCTACCCTTATCAAGATGCTCATAGATGCGTATGTGTGTGTTTATGGATTAGTAAAACAGACAAAACCATCCTCACTCTTTAAATCACCCTCACTCTCTCTGCAGAGCACGAGTAATTCATTTTGAGTAATAACACATGTATATTGATGAACTGAAAGCAGTTGGACATTGCTGAAGCTTACTAGTCAAGAGGGAATTAACAGGATATAAGCCTGGAGAGAAAGGCAGAGGATGGGTTCATCAAAGACTTTCTATTATGTGCATAACTCCCAACTCACTCTCTAGAGTCTGTGGTTCTCAGAGTGTGGTGCCTGGACCAGCAACATCAGAATCACCTTGGAACCTGCTAGAAATGCAATTATCAGGCCCCTCCCCATAATGAGAAACTCAGAGAGTGAGGCCTGGTATTCCGTGTTAACAAGCCCTCAGGTGATTCTGATGCATGTTCAGATTTACGCTGCTTTAGGGTGATGGGGAGCCAGTAAAGAGTTTTCAGCTGGGAAGAGACAGAATCCAGATCAAGACAAACTTTAACACCCACCTTCTGTCCGCTACTTCATGTAGACTTTCCCGTGTATTCACATAAGTGGAGGGGATGACCATCTAGGTTCTGTACGCAGAAGAAAGAACCCTGCTCTTTATTATGCAAAGTCCTGTTGTCTGCTTTAAAATACATATATATATAAATCTTGGGCACCTGGGCGGCTCAGTCAGTTGCGTGTCCGACATTGTTCAGGTCACGATCTCAGGGTTTGTGAGTTCAAGCCCCGCATCGGGGCTACTCGCTGCTGACACCTCAGAGACCACTTCAAATCCTCTGTCCACCCCCTCTCTCTACCCCTGCCCCCCTTGCATGCACTCTCTCTCTTTCTCAAAAATAAACATTTTTAAGAAATCTCTCTCACACATCAAGTCCTTTGTTTTCACTATTTCTCAGCCTATCCACAAAACTCCCACAGTTGGTTTAGTATGTGACAATAAAAGACATGTGAGGTGGGGGAGAGAGAAACAAACGAGGTAGGAAGTCTCTCTCCAGAAAAAGCTGAGTAGGCTGATTTAAAGAACTCTCAACTTTTAATCATATGACAGGAAAAATCTTCAGTTTGAGCCTCAAACCCAATCCTCCGCAAGCTGCTGCAGACTGCTCTTTCCCTTGCTTAATTTTCTTATTTCAAGGGTATCGTTTTCCAAATGTTCTAAAACGAACTGACCTGAAGGCGGTGAAAGCTAACTTTGTAGTACCAGTCATCCATGTGCGAAAAATATTTCCACAGAAAAAGCAAGTGCACGAAAATATTTTTACCACAATAAATTGCTGGCTCCACATTTCTTTGAGAAGAGGAGGGGGGAAAAAAGCCTGTGAATAATTAGTGATGTGCTTAAACTGCCAGCGGAGCACCACTAAAACTTACTGGGTGCCAAATTATTTAGCTGAACAGTATTTAAATTAAAAACTAATGACTAGGTTAATTTAATACATGTTCATCTCTGCTCCAACTCTGTCTCTCCTAATTGAGTTCCAAAGCTGTATTTTAAACATGCATCCTAGTCAGCGAATGAAAAACATGTGACTACTTGACTATAACGAGTCAGTTACCAATAACTTCTTTTAATCTAAGTTTTACTGTCATTTTAGATGTTTCACCATAAACTATTTGCTGGACATATTCACCAATGGGATGGAAGGAATCATGTGCCACATAAAATACATAGAAATATCCCTAGTTAATAAAATGAATTAACATTTGGTAATGTGAGTGCTTTATGTGTGAGCTACAAGGCTTATCAAAACACCCAGAGGTATAAACGCTGAACTAGGCAGTACTACCTACACTCTATCAACACCTTCAAAAATCAATCTCAAGAAGTTAAAAGTATTTAACTTTTGGCAGCGGAAGACCCAAACCCTGCATCCCCCCTTATGCCTCTCATTCCCCAAATCCGTACTCTCTTTCTCTTTCTCCTTACCCAACAATCTATCCAACATATAAATCCTTCATAAAGCTGCAAGAAATTATAATAGTTTACAGATTAAAGAAAAAAGTGTGGAGAATCAGTCCCCAAAAAAGAAGTTATGGTAAAATTCCAAAGGCAAATAGCTAAGCATGGTCTGGCAAACACATGACATACCTATCCTTGCAAGGAGGGTATGGAACAGGCCACCCCTTCGGCTTCTGCAGACCATAAATGTCACAAACATTCTAAACCACCCACAGAGGACCAACCTAAATCTGTATGTGGGCTCATCTACCCAATCCCACAACAGTCACTGAGCATAAAACACACAAAACAAAACCAAAAGGGGAAAAAAAATGTTTTCACACTATAGCACAGAAGAAAACTTAATAAGCAAACACTTGTCCATAAAGAGTTGACAGAAAAAAAAAAAAAAAAGACAACCTCCCAGACACCAAATGAAAACAATATCTGAATATGAACCTGGCAACAGAACAAACGGAATGAAGTTATGAAAGCTAGGATTTGGAAAGTGCCATAATCATTTATAATAGCAGCAACTGTCCTGGATTCCCCTCATCAAAATAACATGGAGGCAGGCTACCAGCCATCAATTTCTGGATCTTACAATGTGTCCCATGGGTGTTATGGGGTAATGGAAAGAAGGAGGGTAGGAGCCAGAAAGCCTGATTCCTGGGCCCATTTCTGCCACAATCCAATCTGGGACCTTGGGCATGTCACTACAGATGTGGAAGAAGACTGAGAAGTCTCAGAAATCTAGGACTTAAGGGAGGGACTTTTGGATTGAGAATATTATAATACATATCTACACTGTCTATCTCAGGCTTAGATTGTTGTGGTTTTTTGGTGGAGGAGGAAATGGTAGAGGAGGTGAGGCAAAAGAAGATTAGAAAGTTTATTTGTTTATTTAAAAATTATCTTACATGGAAGATGTATAAATAAAAAAAAAAAACAGAATCATCCTCAAGAAGCTTTTGGAGATACAGAAGAAAGGGACCTATCCTTGGCCCCAGGAAATTTATAATGTAGCTCCTGAGATAAAAATAAACAGAGAAGATTAATCAAATTTTCTTTAGCTGGGAAAGTCTAATCTCCCACCTACCATATATACCACCATAAAATATTCCCCAAAATGATTTCCTAACCTGTAACCAAATATCTCCAATCACAGGAAGTTTCCTCCTGTGAATAATGGCATCCCTATTGTTCTGTTCTACTGTTAGAAAACAAACTTTAAATGTCTTTCTTCTGGTGATTGAAAATCAACTTCCTCATAAATGCTGGCCTTGGTTGTGCCCGCCAGCTTCACAGAACAAGTTAACCCCTCTTCCTCAATAAGATCTTGAAATACTTGGAAAAAAGCTGGTCCACTCGAACCCTTCTACCCATTCCCCAGCCAGGTTCAACACCCACACTTCTTTCAACCCTTCCTCATCTGACATGGTTTCCAGAGTGTTCATTGGCTGAATCTCCCCAAGTCTGGTTTGGCAGAGCAACTGCTAACCTGTGGCACCAAGAATGGAACACAATATTCCAAATGTAGTCTGACAAGTCAATACGACTTTAAAAAAAGACAAAGCAAAACATTTATTGAGTGCCTTCTATGCTCCAGACTAATATTTTTCTTGATTGTAACTATACCTCTGTTAATGTCCCCTAAAAATACATCAGCTTTATTTCAGACCATTTCAGATTACCACAATAAAAATAAGACCAGATTCTGTTCCTCCACTGCCAGTTCTATAGTTCTTACAGCATAGTAGGACAAGTTTTTGAGTCGTGTGGACCTGGGTGGACCTTGTCACTTAACTAGCTGAGTGACCTTAAGCTGGAAAAACACTAGTTCACTTGCAACGTCTCATCCTGATAAAAATAATTTGGAAAGTCAAAGCCAATGACATATTTGTGTGGCACAGAAGTTTATTCTCCAGACTGACAATGACCTACTAATCTAATTAAGGAGTGACTGCCCCTCATGTTTCAGGATCAGAAAATGAGTTGGTCTAGTTAGTGAAGGAAAAAGAAAGAGAAGCACTAATTCTGTGCCAAGCACTTAACATACATTACCTTGTTTCATTACAACCTTATAGGATACTTACACTGTTTTCACAGAGAAAGATATCAAGGTATTAAGTAACAAAAGAATGTTTCTAAGATCACAGGGGTAATATCTGCCTCACTTCTATTCTAATCATTACACTGGGGCATGGACACAGGAAGAATATGTGTGGTCAAGGTGGGTGGGGGTGGCTCAGGGGAGGCAGGAAAGATTGTGCAGGATGACACAAGCAGAATGAAGCGGGAGGTAAAACTAGAAAGGTTAGATTCAGGCCACATTGCAAAAGGTCTTGAACTCCATACTAAGGAATGTGGACTTAAATCTGTAGGCTATTAAGTGTCAACCCCTACTGGCTACAGTTAGAGAACGTGTTCAAATATTTGAAAACTAACTTCACAGGTAATGATATGAGCTTTGGAGAGACAAAGCCGTATAAGTGGAGCATGTGTTGGGTGTATTATTTTAGATAGGCGTGGGAGGGAAGGTTTCCTGAGTAGAGGTGACTTAAATCAGGGAGAAGGTGAAACAAGTATCTCAGGAAAGAGCACTCCAGCCTAAAGGGCCCTGAGTATGCTTGGCACATTCATGGTGGAGAAACATGAAGAGGGCCAGCTAAGCCGGAAAAGAATTAATAAGAGGAAGAGGCACAGGAAATAAAGACCAAGAGATGGCAAGAGACAGATCATACAGGATTCTGGATTTTATTCTTAGTGTAATAAGAAGCCACCTTTGAGGGCTTTGAGGGCAGGAAGTAACATGGTTCCATTTATCTGTATTAGTATTATTACCTTATTGCTATGATTATGCTTTACTGAAACTATAATACATTAAATTTATGGCTCCCTAAAATGCCAGTCCACAATGCTCCAAAAAAAGAGAGCTCAGTTTGACACATTTATTCTCAATAAACCCATGCTGGCTTCTAACTCTTAGCTAAGTGCTAATAAACCAAACATTACTAAGCTGTTCTAGAATTTTGCCTGGAATTTGGTTTGAGAATTCATCATTCTTTCTCCTCCCTGTCCCCAAATTCTTTTTGGAAACCTATTACCATATTTCCCCTTCTCCTATCTTGTGGCGTGAAGCATGGGTAGTTAATAGGTAGATTACATTGTACCATATGTAGCTGCAAAGGAATGAGAGAGATTTTCATAGGGTGGGGGGGACACGGAATGAGAGAATGTAAAAGAGAAGGATTTGGAGAGACAGAAAACAGGAGAGAAGTGGCCGAGCTCGGCCACATGGGATATATGAAAGGGTCAAACTGGAGGAGTCTGCTTGGGTGGGACGAACACGTGACCACAGAGACACTCTGCCATCTCACCTGAAGACTGAAACACACAAAACACACAGAAATGGTAACATCAATTCTGACTGGATGGCAGGACTATGGCTCAATTTTTCTTACATTTAAGATAAATTTTCTCTAGTATTGTTATATCACTTCTATAATTTAAAATAGATTTTAGAAAAAAGAAAGGTAGGGGAATTTATGTTCTAGAGCAAGTAAAAGTCAAGATAATCACAAAACTTGAGATGATGACATGTAAATCTTGAGAAATTGAAATCAGACCCAATATAGACATTTTTCTTTTTAAAATGTCACAAAAATTAGAGGAAAAATGGAGAATGCAGAGCCTAGAGGAAAGACAATATACTCAAGAAGAGCAAAATTCTGACAATTTTGTGATGCTGCTGGGTTTTTTATAATACACAACCGGATGATGAAAAAGTTGCAAAATCAGACCAGGGGCACCTGGCTGGCTCAGTTGGTTAAGTGTTGGGCTCTTGATTTCAGCTCAGGTCATGATCTCACAGTTCATGAGTTTGAGCCCTGCATCAGGCTCTGTGCTGACAGCGTGGAGCCTGCTTCGGATTCTCTCTCCCCCTCTCTCACTCTGCCCTTCCCCCACTCACACACACAGGGACACACTACCTCAAAATAAATAAACTTTAAAAATAAAAAAAGAGGGGTACCTGAGTGGCTCAGTTTGTTAAGTGTCTGATTTCGGCTCAGATCATGATCTTGCAGTTCATGAGTTTCAGTCTCATGTCAGGTTCTGCTGCCAGCTCAGAGCCCAGAGCCTGCTTCAGATTCTGTGTCTCCCTCTCTCTCTGCCCCTCCCCTGCTCACACTCTGTCTGTCTGTCTGTCTCTCTCTCTCTCAAATAAATGAATATTTAAAAAAAAGAAAGAAAGAGAAAAAGAAAATCAGACCAAACAAGAACCCATGAAGTATCCTGTACCATCACTCGGGCCTGTTGCTGGAAAGCGAGAGGTGATTGGTGTCTCAGCCTAACCCCCATAATGGATCCAGAGGACTGGCTGTGCCAAATGGGGGAGAGACCACAAATTCTTTTGGAAAAAGGAAAATAAGACAAAACAACAAACATGCATGCATAGATACATACATACATGCAAAAACTAATCTAGGCAAGAGGGTGCATCTAGTACTGTCTCTTCAAAAGACATCTTCAGTGGCTAGGCTTTAAGAGATTCAACATATCATGGCCCACTCCCACTCTCACCATTACTATTTAACAGAGTACTCAAAGTCTTAGCTTCAGCAATCAGACAACAAAAAGAAAGAAAAGGCACCCAAAGTGGCAAGGAGGAAGTCAAATTTTCACTATTTGCAGACAACACGATACTCTATGTAGAAAACCCAAAAGACCCCACCAAAAAATTTCTAGAATACATGAAATCAGCAAAGTCGCCAGATACAAAATCAACATGCAGAAATCTGTTGCACTTCTATACACTACAAATAAAGCAGCAGAAAGAGAAATCAAGGAATCAATCCTATTTGCAATTGCACTAAAAACAATAAGATACCTAGGAATAAACCTAACCAAAGTGATAAAAGATCTACACTCTGAAAACTATAGAACACTTATTAAAGAAATTGAAGAGGACACAAAGAAATGGAAAAGCATTCCACACTCGTGGATTAGAAGAAGATTGTTAAAATGTCTATACTACCCAAAACAATCTGCACATTTAATGCAATCCCTATCAAAATACCACCAACATTTTTCATAGAGCTAGAACAAACAATCCTAAAATTTGTATGGAACCAAAAAGGCCTGAATAGCGAAAGCTATTCTGAAAAAGAAAAACAAAATTAGAGACATCATGATTCCAGATTTCAAGCTATATTACAAAGCTGTAGTCATCAAGACAGTATGGTACTGGCACAAAAAGAGACACATAGTTCGGTGGAATAGAAAACCCAGAAATGGACCCACAACTATATGCTAAACTTACCTTCAACAAAGCAGAAAAGAACATCCAATGGAAAAAGACAGTCTCTTCAACAAAGGAAAATGGGAAAACTGGACAGTGACATGCAGAAGAATGAAACTGGACCACTTTCTTACACCATACACAAAAGTAAATTCAAAATGAATGAAAGACCTAAATGTGAGACAGGAAACCATAAAAATCCTAGGGGAGAACAACATCTTTGACCTTGGCTGGAGCAACTTCTTATTAGACACATTGTCAAAGGCAAGGGAAACAAAAGTAAACATGAACTATTGGGACCTCATCAAGATAAAAAGCTTCTGCACAGCAAAAAACGAAAAACAAAAAATAAAAAACAACAATCAACAAAACAAAAAGGCAGCCTACAGAATGGGAGAAGATACTTGCAGACAATATATCTGATAAAGGGTTAGTATCCAAAATCTATAAAGAACTTATCAAACTCAACACCAAAAAATCCAATTAAGAAATGGGCAGAAGACATGAATAGACACTTTTCGAAAGAATACATCCAGATAGCTAACAGACACATAAAAAGATGCTCAAAATCACTCATTATCAGGGAAATATGAATAAAAACCACAATGAGATACCATCTCACACCTGTCAGGATGGCTAAAATTAACAACACGAGAAACAACAGGTGTTGGCGATGATGCAGAGAAAGGGGAATCCTTCTGCACTGTTGGTGCAAAGGCAAATGTGTGCAGCCAGTCTGGAGGTTCAAGCAACTAAAAACAGAACTACCCTAAGACCCAGCAATTGCACTACTAAGTATTTACCCAAAGGATACAAAAATACAGATTTGAAGGAGTACGTGTACCCAATGTTTATAGCAGCATTATCAACAATAGCCAAACTCTGGAGAGAGCCCAAATGTCCATTGACTGACGAATGGATAAAGAAGATATGACATACAAATATATAAATACACACACACACACACACACACACACACACACACACACACACAATGGAATATTACTCACCCATCAAAAAAAGAATGTAATCTTGCCATTTAAAATGATGTGGATGGAGCTAAAATGTATTATGCTAAGCAAAGTAAGTCGATCAGAGAAAGACAAATATCATATGATTTCATACGTATGTGGAATTTAAGAAACAAAATAGATGAATATGTGGAAGGGAGAGGGGAGAAGAGAGGGAAATAAACCGCAAGAGACTCTTAATGATAAAGAACAAACTATGGTTTGACAGAGGGAGGTGGGTGGGAGATGGACTAGACGGGATATGGTACTAAGGAGGGTGCTTGTTGTGACGAGCACTGGGTGTTGTAGGTAAGTGAAGAATCACTGAATTCCACTCCTGAAGCCAAAATTGCACTAGAATTTAAATTTAAAATGAGTTTTAAAATTTTAATTAAAAGTAACATATTATGGCCCACACCCTCTAAAATTACTTGTGACATTTTTATATTCCAAATTTCCCTGGTAAATATGTTAATGAAAAAAGTTTTTGCATTTGTATAATAATGAAAACCCTTTCTTATCTTTTATTTGAAATTCCTGATTAACTTTATTTGCCAAGCACTGTAAGTGTTTTTATGCATTCCCATCTCACTTTCCCCAACCCCCTTGATACTTAAGTATAACAGTCAATGCTCTGAAAGACTAAAATTCTATTATTTGGCATCCACCTATGTCTTATTTACTATTAATATAAAATTCTAGTTAACTTAGACACAAATTCCACTTTAATATCTGTACAAAAAGAAGACAATAATTGCCTAGAGTCAAGAAATACAGTTTTTTTTTTATATTTTGTCTTTATCACCTCTGTTCAAAGCCTGAAACTGCCAAATACAATAGCATCAGATTTTGCACAGAATACTTCTTTTCTAGTTTATCCACATTTATTATTTTTATTATTTTTTTTGTACAAAATACTTTTAATGGTTAGAAAAATTCCAGCTTTCAGGGTGCCTGTGTGGCTCAGTTGGTTAAGCATCCAACTTTAGCTCAGGTCATGTTCTCACGGTCTGTGAATTTAAGCCCCACATCAGGCTCTGTGCTGACAGCTCAGAGCCTGGAGCCTGCTTCAGATTCTGTGTCTTCCTCTCTCTCTGCCCCTCCCCAGCTCATGCTCTGTCTCTCTCTGTCTCTCAAAAATGAATACACATTTAAAAATTGTTTTAAAAATTCCAGCTTTCTTATTCATTCATTCATTCATTCACTCTTATTGTTGTACAACTGATGCAGCTTTCTTCAGTAATTTCCAAATGTGATTCAAACCCAAATGATTAACTCCATAAAAAGATACAAACTTTACTTTTCATTAATAATTCTGAAAGAGATTATCCTTCATAAAGTTACCTTATAAAATAATCCAGTGATTACAATATTTTGCTTTGATGATATATTCCATAGAACATAACAATATACTCACTGGAAGGCTTAGGAATTCATTAAAGTAGTCCACAAGGAAATCATCTGTTGCCAAAGAATCTTCCTGAAAAAATATAAAACACAATATTATGCTTACACTGAGATGTTTTAAAACATGCCAATATTATTCTCTAATTCTGCTTATCAAAAGATTATAATGTAGATCCTCAGATCTTTTTCAGTCTGTCAACAGCAAGTGCTCACTATAAATAGAACACAGTGCTACAATCTCTGGAGGAAAGAAAGAAGAAAACAGAATGGAGCACACTCTTAAAAGATTTTGTCAGTATGCCTAGCTGGAAAACAGAACACATGAAAAATATAGCACAGCACTTAAATGAAATATAGTACAAAACTCAACACAAGGTAAATTTCCTACAGACGTATTTTTATACACTTATGTATATGATATTTATGTATATTATTATATTAAATATATTTTATTACAATAATGGCAGAATCAATAAAGACAGAACCGTGTTTGAAGTAAAAATGAAATTCATAATGTAAATTTCTTAAATTGCCTAATGGAAGTGATAAACTAAGTAAAGAAAATATTCTACTGCCTCCTCCCCAGAATGAGACAGCTTTAGTAATCTGACAGTTAGTAATTTGCATGAAGAAACTTTGACAATGCATGTGTTCTAAGCATAAAGATTGTATATATTTTTTCCATAACTATCTCACCCACCAACATAGCCACTTTTAAAACTGGCAAAATTGGAAAGCCCCTGCCAAGAACAAATTTTCTCTTCCAAATAAAACACCTTATTTTATTAGCAATTGTTTCCATTGTGTCAAAAGCATATCATGGCATACTCTGCTATACAGTACATGTGTTTATTTTGTTATTCATAATTATATTTCCACTTTGCAAATCTAACATGAAAGTTGACAATATGACACAATGCTATTATTTCCATATGGCTGATTATTTTCTTCTTATATTGGCCAATTTTTAAAATTTGTTGAAGTATAGTGTTGCAGTGTAAGGAAGATACTCTAGCATATTGACTTGGAAAATAGATTTTGCAGGGTAATTTCTCTAAGTATTTGTAGTACAATTAGTATAGAGTTATAAATAACCACTTACAGGATTTACATCAAGGAACGTACTAAAAATCTGAACTTTAAAACTAAGGATTTAGCTTACTAAAAATCTCAACTGATTAAAACAACAACACACTTAGCATCTCATAAACCGTCTACGTTCATAGTGGTACCTCAATAATATATTCTCAAAGTTCTGACTGGCGAAGATTTAACAAAGCAGAGCAAGGCTGGTAGAGGTGATATACAGCTAATAAGCTTTCAAATTTTACCTTTCAAAGTTACTTTAATTTTCTGGACTTTATTTAGTGAACTATCTACTTTCTGCTAAGTCTTAAGAGAAATCAACTGAATTTAATAAATATTTTTAGGATCTCCTAGATGGAGGGCACTGTCCCACAGTAAGGGTGGCCAAATTTTGTACTACTGGGCTCATGATCAAAAATCCTCAGATGGGAAGCATGAGTATTTTAATTAATAACAGTAAGGGAGTACTGTCCCTTACTAATTTTTCTAAAATAGCACCTTATTTTTAAATTTTACCTATCAAACAGAATGTGCGTTTCACAGAGTCAGGTGCACCTAAATATTGCTAGAATATGGCCAGTCACATGGCCACAAATTTCTAGATAATCCTCAGACTCATATATTCATTTCCAGTTGCCTCACCCTTCTCAGAGATTGTAACTCAATGAGTTCCAAACTATCTATGATGAAGTAACTGTTTTGTTTTGTGTGTTCCCTAAGTTTCAGACAAATAACCTATAAAATACAATAAGAATGAATTACTAGAAAATGAAATAAAAGATACGCATAATACAAAAGCCCAATGGTTTATTATTAAATTCAGTAGATACAAACAGACTCTGTCAACATACCATAAAGTTTTTACATGTTTGCTCTCGACTTCTGAACTCATCTCAACAAGGACTGATGAGAGTTTCAGGCAGCTCTGGTCGACAAACCCTCATCAAGTAGCATTGCCCTACCTGGTGAACAGTTTGCTTCCAGCAACCTCAGGTGCCCTGAAACTGAACCACACTGATAGGGCATTTCTCTGGCGTTCAGTCACATCCTCAGGTTTGCATTTTCAACCATAGAAACTCCAAGTATTCACAAACATCAAAATCTGTTCTTTCTTTTCTGAAGCTGTATCTTGCTTTCTCCCCATATGAAATATCAGCACTTCTGCTGCTACTAGGGAAATTCTGCAAGGGAAATAAGCATGGTCTCCAAGTGCCGACTCAGTTCTCTTGTTGCACTTCAATGGGAAGGCCTGCACATCTCTAAATAAATGAGCGTATCTTCCCACTGAAGCTTCTAGTCCAACACGTTCAGATAATTTGTCATATCAGTGAGCCAATGAGGATCTTTATGAAACCCTTTACGTATTATTTATCTATCCTTACTTATTAAGGATCTTCATAAACACTTTATTCTCAAAACGCTTCATTTAAAAAAGGCCTTGATCTAAGGAAACTTACTCTTTGTAAGTTTCCACAATCTAGTCACACGGCTGTATTAAAATGAACTAAGTCGCCATGCTTGGGATTAATATATTCCAAATAACCAATAAACTGGTGATGGTTATTAATGGCACAATCAAGAAGAAAACTGAGTTACAATCAATTCCTCCATTACATCATTCCATGAACCTGACTGCAAACTTTGCAGCACAGATTCTCTGCTGAATGATGCAATGGAAGGTAGGAACATTTTTTCAGAATTGAATACACACTTGAAACCTGTTTTTTCATGTATTACAGGTGTGCCATCTGTGAAAGTGAAGTCAGCTTTTCCGTTTTTAGTCCAGACTTCTCAAATTTCTTCCTGAAAGAGGGTTAAGCAAAATAGTTTATATGTGCTGGCTAATTATGGTAGACAAAAATTTTTTTGCTTAAGAATTTATTTTGCTGAGCCCTCAAATCAGATAAACTACAATTAGTTCACCACTCTAAAACAGGCAAGATATACAAAGAAGACCTTGTAAACAAGGAAGATGAAGTAAGATATACATAGACATAAACCATAGTCCACCAAAGAATATGATACATGCCAAAAGAAAATTATAGGATTAAATGTTTCCTCTCAAAAGAAGGAGACATTATCTGGTAGGAGGAATTAGAAGAGACTCAAGTGGAGAAAATGGCATTTGAAGTAACTTCAATTCTATAATTAGAAATACATAAATGAGAAGCAACAATGCAAAGCACAGAGAGAAATGCATGAGCAAAGCAATGTGGAAATCAAAACACAGTAAAAGTGATCACGGTTAGCTAATGGCAGAAGTAGAAAAATAATCCATGTTTCCAACTTCATTTCAAGCCATTCACACATTACACCAAAGCTATTCATCTAATATCCAATGCTGAATCCTATACTGACACACCTTAGATTAGGAATGCTATCATCAGTCAGTAAGACAGACCGTATTTCAAAAATTACAGCCATCAGGATGCACCTATTTTTATTGTTTCTTCCTAAATTACACATGATCTTTCTTTTCTCCTTTCCAAACAAGCCAATCACTAGACCAGAGCTTCTCACTAGGGGAAGACAATGGAGTTCAACGGGTCAAATGAAAGTGGACCTCTTCAGCCTTCAAGGCAACCAGGCACAGCCAGGGATGGCAGGGGCTCCCAGGATGGTGACTCAAGGTTGTGAGCAACATTGTTTGGTACTCCTCATGTCCATCTTCCTCCCCTGGATAAAGTGATTTATGAGTCACATTCCACACCCACTGCTCCTCTGTAAGACACTGAGCAAAGCCAACGAGTTGCTCAAGCCCCTGGACATAGATTTATTAGCTATGTGCAGAGCATACACTGTCCCATGGAGCTCCCAGAAGAGTTTGTTTTAGATGTCCAAGAAAACAGCACAAGACAAAGCTGCTGACAGCTTGGAGGAAAGGGGGAAGGGAGATCCTGGAAGGCTACAGATGACAGCTCCAAATCTCTGCCTTCACATATATCAGATATTTCTGTCCACTGGTAACTGATGTATGCCTGTAGTAGTATCCAAGCTAGATATAAGGTGATCAGTCAAAAAACATATGCATATCCTGCAACACAGACTTTCATCACTACTTTGAAATATTTGATATGAAACATTTTATTGATTTCTTTTTCTTTTTCTTTATTTTTGAGAGAGAGAGAGAGTGAAAGCAGGGGAGGGGCAGAGAGAGAAGGAGGCACAGAATCCGAAGCAGGCTCCAGGCTCTGAGTTGTTAACACAGAGCCTGACTTGGGGCTTGAACTCACAAACCTGTGAGATCATGACCTGAGCTGAAGTCAGATGCTTAACTGACTGAGCCACCTAGGCACCCCACATTTTATTGATTTCTAAATCTATTTCTTTATCCTAAGAAATATTAACGTTGTGTTTGTCATGAAAAAAAGAACTATTAAATGTTAATCTCAACTCCTGCAATTTTAAATGGTTACAAAAATTGTCTAAAAATTTTTAACTCTTATTGGGTGATACAGTTTTTTACCAATAGAGACTATTCAAGAATTATAAGGGATCACCATTAAAAAGTCTTGATTAGTAATTGCATACAGTCATTTCAACTATAAAACTTGATATTAAAAAGTTACCTACATCCAAAAAGGAAATTAAGAAAATAATTCCATTTACAAAGAATTTACTGAAAAGAAGTTAGAGAAGATATAAGTACATGGAAAGACATACCATGTTCATGAATTGGAAGCAATATTGTTAAAATGACAATCCACCCAAAGCAATCTACAGATTTAATACAATCTCCACCAAAATCCCAATAACATTATTTTTATTTATTTATTTATTTATTTATTTATTTATTTATTTATTTGCATAAATAGAAAAACTCATCCTAGGTGTGGCTGGGTGGCTCAGTCAGTTAAACGTCTGACTCTTGGTTTTGGCTCAGGTCATGATCTCATGGTTTGTAGGTTCAAGCTCCACATTGGACTCTGTGCTGACAGTGTGGAACCTGCTTGGGATTCTCTCTGTCCCCACCCCCCGCCTCTCCCATGTCTCTCTCTCACTCTCTTTCTCTCTGTCTCTCTCAAAATAAGTGGATAAACATTAAAAAAAATAATAAAGATTTTAAAAAAGGAATAAAAACTCATTCTAAAACTCATATGGAATTTCAAGGGACCTTAAATAGCCAAAACCACCTTGAAAAAGAACAAAGTTGGAGGACTCCTATATCCTGATTTCAAAGCTTACTATAAAACTAAAGTAGGGGCGCCTGGGTGGCGCAGTCGGTTAAGCGTCCGACTTCAGCCAGGTCACGATCTCGCGGTCCGGGAGTTCAAGCCCCGCGTCAGGCTCTGGGCTGATGGCTCAGAGCCTGGAGCCTGTTTCCGATTCTGTGTCTCCCTCTCTCTCTGCCCCTCCCCCATTCATGCTCTGTCTCTCTCTGTCCCAAAAATAAATAAACGTTGAAAAAAAAATTAAAAAAAAAAAAACTAAAGTAATCAAAACAGTATGGCATAAAGACAGACTTACAGACTACTGGAATAGAATAATGTCCATAAATAAATTCTCTCATACATGATCAAATGATTTTCATCAAGGATACTAAGACCAGTCAGTGAGGAAAGGACATTCTTTTTCAACAAATGGTGCTAAGAAAACTTAATGACGTTGGACCCTGACCTTGACGTTGGACCCTGACCTTATAACCATACACAAAAATTAACTCAAAATGGATGAAAGACCCAAACATAAGAGTTAAAACTACAAAATATTTACAAAAAAATAAGGATAAATCTTCAAGAGCTTGTATTTGCCTGTGGATTCTTAGATATTGCACCAAAAGCATGAGCAACAAAAGAAAAAATAAATTGGGACTTTATAAAAATTTTTTAATTTTATGCATCAAACCCTTCTCTTAAGAAAGTGAAAAAACCTACAGAATGTGAGAAAATGTTTGCAAATCATATACATGATAAGCAAGAAAAAGATAAACAATCCAAATTTTTCATATGGGCAAAGGTCTTGAATAGACATTTCTATAAAGAAGACATTCAGGAGCGCCTGGGTGCTCAGTCAGTTAAGTGGCCGACTTCAGCTCAGGTCATGATCTCACAGTGTGTGAGTTTGAGCCCCGCATCAGGCTTTGTGCTGACAGCTCAGAGCCTGGAGCCTGCTTCAGATTCTGTGTCTCCCTCTCTCTCTGCCCCTCGCCTGCTTGCCCTCTGTCTCTGTCTCTCTCTCTCTCAAAAATAATAAACATTAAAAAAAAGAAGACATTCAAATAGTGAAAAAGCATGTGAAAGGATGATCAACATCAATAGCAATAAAAGAAATGAAAGGCAAAACCACAATGAGATATCACTTCACATCTATTTTTTTAAAAAAAGGAAAATAACAAGTATTGGTGAGGATGTGGAGAAACTGGAACTCTTGTACATTACTGGTGGGAATGTGAAATGGTACACCTGCCGTGGAACACAAAATGGCAGTTCATCAAAAAAGTAAAACATATAATTACCATATGACCCAGCAATTCCCCTTCTGGGTATAGGCCCTAAAGAACTGAAAAGCAGGGACCCAAACAGAATTTTCTACACCCATGTTCACAGCAGCATTATTCAAAATAGCCAAAAGGTGGAGATAACTCAAATGCCCATTGACATATGAAAGAATAAACAAAATATGGTAAATACACACATGAAATATTACTCAGCCTTAAAAAGGAATGAAATTCCAGGGCACCTGGCCGGCTCAGTTGTTAAGCATCTGACTTCGGCTCAGGTCATGATCTCACAGTTGATCAGTTAGAGTCCCACATCAGGTAAGTTTGAGCCCTACATCGGGTGAACATGAGCCCTGCATCAGGTGAGCTCGAGCCCCACTTCATATGAAACACGAGCCCCAGCTGAGCCCCACTTCTCTCTCTCTCTCTCTCTCTCTCTCTCTCTCTCTCTCTCTCTGCCTCTCAAGAGATTCTCTTTCTCTCTCTCTCTGCTCCTCTCTCACTTGCGCCCTCTCTCTCAAAAAAAAAAAAAAAAAAAAAGGAATGCAATTCTGATACATACAACAACATGGATGACCCCTGAAAATGTTATGCTAAGTAAAACAAGCCAGACACGAAAGGGCAAATACTGTATGATTCCACTTATATGAGGTACCTAGAATAGTCAAATCTGTAAAGACAGAAAGTAGAATAATGGTAACCAGGAGTTATGGGAGGGGTAATAAGAAGTTACTGTCTAATGAGTACAGAGTTTCAGTTTGGGAAGATGAAAAACTTGTGGACGTGGATAGTGGGGAATACTGTACCACAGTGTGAATGTGCTCGATGCCACTGAATTGTACACTTCAAAATGGCAGGTAAATTAAATTTTATGTTTTACCACAATAAAAGGTATGCACACACCAGAATCACTCAACAACATGGATGAATCTTAATAACATTATGCTGAGCAAAAGACTTGCACAAAAGAAAACTAACTGTATGATTCTATTTATATGAAGTTAAATCTAAGTAAAATCTATAATCTATGCTACTAATCTATGGTGAAACATAGGACAGTAGTTGTCTTAGGGGAGTGGAGGCAAAAGAAATTAGGAAGAGGCTTGAAGAGACTTTCTAAGATTATAGAAATGTTCTATATATTAATGAATGTTTGGATTACATCGTTGGATACACTTGTCAAAATTCATCAAATGGTACCCTTAAAAAATTTTTTTTAAAAAACCTTTTTTACATTTATTTATTTTTGAGAGACAGAGCACAAGCAAGGGATGGGCAGAGAGAGGAGACATGAATCCAAAGCAGGCTCCAGGCTCCAAGGTCCACACAGAGCCCAACACAGGGCTTGAACTCACAAACCGCAAGATCATGACCTGAGCCGAAGTTGGCCGCTCAACCGACTGAGCCACCCAGGCACCCCCCCCTCCTTAAAATTTTTTCTATTTCATTGTGCGTAAATTTTACATCAACAAAAGAACCCCACAAACTAATACAAAACAGTAGTTTATGATATTCATGTTTAGAAATTCCTGCTTAGAAATGTTTAGGGTCGATATGTATCATGTGGATACCTGCAACTTACTTTGAAACATATTTTAAAAGTGGATTGATGGATAGATGGCATGGTGGACAGGATAGAAACACATAAAACCAAATGTAGCAAAACGTTAATAACTGTGAAATCTTAGTGGTGAGTATATAGGTGTTCACTATACAAGTCTTGCAACTTTCTCATATGTTTAAAGTTTTTCATAATAAAATGGAGGGGGGACTTACGTACAAGGAAACAATATCAAGGTTCTTGGCACCTTATGGATGATCAGCCTTCTTAGCCTCCTGTGTACTAAATGACAGATCCCAAATCACTATCACCACCTCTAGAATAAGCCCCTGGACATGTGATCATCTTCTGACTACTACCCTGGGATCCCATCCACTAAGGGTCAGACCTAGGACCTCTGCTTCACCCTGCTGTCCATAACATGCCAAACCTTATCTTCCCTACCCCTCCTTACCCACACCACACTATGAATCAGTCTTTCTAATCACATTTCAATTAATACAAGAGATCTACCTGCCCCCCAACGCCCAACCCTTTTCTATCACAAAAAGAGTTTATAATGAATGCAATTTGGCTACTGCCCAGCTGTCCAGCTTCAACGCATACCACCATGCTTCAGTCATAGCAATTTTTTTTACAGTTCTACACCTTTGCACATGCTGATTATTCTACCTAGAAAAAAAATTTTTTTTTTTTGCCTTATTCTCCTGCCTACCCTTTTTCTTCCCCAGTCTAGAGTAGTGGTCACCTATTTTCCCCTATCACAACCTTTAACACTTCACACTAAAATTGTCTGTTTACACGTCCCACCCACTGGATTGTGAACTTCTGGAAGAAAAAGGTTCTTTTTTATTCACTTTTTCGATTCCCAATGCTTTTAGATAGTAGATAATTACAATATTTTTTGTTGAATGAATGCTTGAATGATTACATTAAGGATATGAAAGCTGAAAAGACTGGTAGCCTAATAAAGACTCTAGTAAAACAATATCACTAAAATAAAAAGGAGAGGTATTACAAAAAGAGGAAAAGAGTCAGATAAGAACACAAGGAGAAACACACTCCACAAGGTGGCTTGTTGAAAGTGCACCCTGCTTACCATCAAAGCATTTGGGGAAATTTAAGAACTCTTGGTGTATTTCTCAGACCCATCTGGTTCACAAAATTGTACTGTATTATTAATGTAGTGTATGAAGGAGGCAGAAAATAAGGGTGTCTCATGCAATAAAGACCAGAAGTATGGACCCTCCTCCTTTCATTCCTAAGAGTTACCATCACAAATTTCAATCAGCATCCACCCAGCAACAGATTTCTGTTCTCACTCTCTCTACTGGAATTAATTCTCAAAGATCTGGGGAAGATAAAGGAAGCTCTCAATTCCCTTTTATCCAATTTCATCTCTAATCATACCTACTTGGCTTCAGTCAGTTCATTTGGCCAAATACCCTAAGGCTTTCTCCCTGTACAAAGGTCCTTACAACCTGATATTCTAATTTAAAAGAGAGAACCTCGGGGGTGCCTAGGTGACTCAGTGGGTTAAGTGCCTGACTCTTGATTTCAGCTCAGGCCATGATCTCACAGTCCATCAGCCGAAGCCCTGCATTGGGCTTCATGCTGTCAGCCTGGGATTCTCTCTCTCCCTCTCTCTCTCTGTCCCTCCCCTGCTTGTGCTCTCTCAAAAATAAATAAATTTTAAAAAATGTATCACCTCTTCTCCCATCCCACACCTTACCCATGGGTAAAAAGTTTCCCTAAGTCCTAATGCACTTTTGATTCAAACCTCAAAATTCACACTTAAACATAAACTGCTTATCCTCTTACTGTTTCACATTAAAGGTCATCTCTCCAATCAGAAACTATACCACTTTTGAGAATACTAGTGGACAATGTGTGTCCCCAGTAGTGCCTAATAAAGCTGTAAGTGCAAGGAGTTGCTTAACAATATGCTTGGTCACTTACTTATTGGTGGAACTTCTAATGCAGTTTCTGCAGTTCCAGAAAGCATCAGAAATTCGATTCCAACCAGAGAACTGGACTCCATTGAGATGGAAGAATTCCAAACAGACTAACACTTTCCAAAGGACCTGCAGGACCTGTCTGTTTCCAAATGACTTCTTGGAAACACTTGTGGTGCACGCTCTTAAGAAGAGAGAGGGAACCGAGGGAAAGGAATGGTGCCTATGTCTACCTGCTCCTGCCCTCCACCATTTCCATATAATGCCACCTCTGTGTGGACTTTAATTTCACTCAACAGACAGCATAATATGAAGCTGAACGAGCAAAAGATTAGCTAAAAATGAATATCCTTCTTAATAAGTTAAATACCATAAATACTGCTTGAAGGTACAGTCCCTCTTGTTTTGATGGTAAAAATAAAGGGATCTGCTTTTCTTTTTTTTTTTTTTAAATGTCATCTGCTTTTAAAATTAATGAAACTGTGGGCTTTATATATCAGAAAATCTTAAAAAAAAAAGAAATCATTGAACTACAAAATTTTTACTCTACAAAGACTGTTTTGAGTTGTGACATGCCCGCCTGCATAGTTTCAAACAGTTTTGGGGGCACAAGAAAAAAATATGATTATTTTGGATTTAAGAGTCAAATAATTAAGTCTTTAATATGAATTTATTTTCTATTTTAAAGCTAAAAATAATTTAGGAGTCACTCTCACTTTAAACTTTCCTCAATGTATACCTAACACATAATCAAATCCCAATGCAACATAAAGCAGTCTGAACTCTACTTTTCTTGCTATGACAGATTTATATTTCAGTTTTTAGGGAATATAAAAATGAGAGAGGTTTGGATTAAGGGAAGGGATGAAAAGAAGCATTCACTTTATCACTTTCATTATTTGAAGTATTTATAACAATATTCATACATTGCTTAGTTAAAAATATACTCCCAGAGGAACTAAGGAGAAAATATAGTGTATTAAATTTCTTGTGTATATATTTTCCCTAACAGAAGTACCAAAAATCAAACAAATACAAAGTTAACAAAAATACTAAAGTAGAAAAATGCCACCAGAGAGGTGTTTAAGAAATATAGAATATAGGGGCTAGTGGGTGGCTCAGTCGGTTAAGCATCTGACTCTTGATTTTTGGCTCAGGTCATGATCTCGTGGTTTTGTGAATCAGAGTCCCGTGTTGGGCTCTGCACTGACAGTGTGGAGACTGCTTGGGATTCTCTCTCTCCCTCTCTCTCTCAAAATAAATAAACATAAAAAAAAGAATTATAGAATATATATAAAATGAAACTTTTCAAAAAAAAAAGTGAAGTATAGCATAACGTATAAAGAACCTGAATCACTATGTTGTACACCTGAGACTAATATGACATCGTGTGTCAACTACACTCTAAAAAGTTTTTAAGTAAAAAAATAATAAAATTAAATTAAAATAAGTGAAACAAATCACACTAATTATCACATATGAAGATATCCATCAACCAAAATTTATTAATCACCTAATAGTATATTCTGGACATCGTACTACACACTCTAGGGAACGTGAAGATGTACTGAGACATAGTACCAGCCCTGTAATAGTTGCCAGTTTTGCTACGAAATTGCAAATTTCACATATGAATGTCAGGCAATGTGTCCCTGACCACAAATGATTTATCCTAACAGAGTTATTCTGTCCTTTGAGGCTGAAGATCTCATGTAAGAGTTAACGTATTTTACAGATGTCCACAACAGCACTGTACTTTTTACAGCACTGACAGAGAAAATACAGTACGAAAAAAGTTCCTGTGAATATAGGAGCACTTTATAGTAGTATAGACTCTGCTGTCAATAATGGAAAAACAAGGGGCGCCTGGGTGGTTCAGTCGGTTAAGCGTCCGACTTCGGCTCAGGTCACGATCTCAAGGTGTGTGAGTTCGAGCCCCGCATCGGGCTCTGTGCTGATGGCTCAGAGCCTGAAGCCTGCTTCCCAGTCTGTGTCTCCCGCTCTCTCTCTGCTCCTCCCCTGCTCATGCTCTGTCTCTCTCTGCCTCAAAAATAAATAAAAACATTAAAAAAAATTTTTTTTTAAATAATGGAAAAACGAAATAACACTCTTTATGATACAAGTTTATTTCTCTCATATAATCAAAAGCAGTTCAGGACTGGCCTTCTCAAACAGCAGGTGCTTAGGTCCCTATGATCGTATGATGGAGGATCTGCTGCCCTCCGGACACCACTTCGAACTCATGATCCCAGCTGACTGCTTCAGCTCCAGCATCACATCCTCATTCCAGCCAGCAGGAAAGAAGAAAAACGGCATGTTCTCTCCTTTTATATTATGTGAGTGTTAGAGTCAGAGTGACTCAGATTCTAACCATGGCTTGACCAGGTACTAGCTGTGTGACTTAGGGGTGAGTTATTTAATCTCTATAAACCTCAGCTTTCCAGAATTAGGACCCGACACTTCTGCTTACATTCCATTGACCACAATTTGGTTACATAACCACATTTAGCTGTAAGGAACACTAGAAAAGGTAGTCTAAAATGGAGAGCAGTGTATCTCTTATATACTGTGGAAGAGGGTAGAATCGATTTAGGGGACCTAGAGAGCATTGTCACATTATCTTTCTATAAATAATAATGAGAAAAAATATTTTAATATTTTTAAAATTAACAATTTAAAATTAATAATAAAAGAAAAATATTTTCACACTTTTGAAAAAACAGAGGTAAATGCATGTACAAGGTGTGAATTATTTCACCTACAGATAATGCTTGGTGAGCAAGCCCATGAATTTGGGGAGCTGGTCACAAAATGGTCCCTACCACGAGCTGCACAGAGTTCAAAGGCAGTCCAAATGATCTGAGGTTGGACAGGTTTCACAGAGGAGATGAACTGGACCCTGAAGGGTGTGCAAGACTGGGAAAGAGGGGGAGGGTAACCAAGACAGAACTCCGCAGCAAAGGCAAGAAGGGCAGTTTGGCCGGGGCAGAAGGTATGTGGACATACTCTATAATCCCCCAAACAGTATGACATTATCTACCACACAGAAAGTAGTGGGAAGGAAGGTTTAAAAAGGCTGAAAAGTTATATAGGGACACATTGCCTGACATTCACATGTAATATAGAAAATACTGTGAGTGCCAAAGGGAGGTGTTTGACATTCTGGCTCTGCCAGTTATTAGATGTGTGGACTCAGGCCAAGCTGGTTAGCACTGTGGACTTGAACTTCCTCGCCTGTGAAATGTGGGTGATAATAACCACCCAATGGAGTTGTTTTGAGGTTAAATACTACGTAGTCAGCATTCAATAAACAGTAGGATTCATAAAAGAGCTGAGTCATTAAGTAATACGGTAATTTTTTTTTAGAGTTCATAACAATCTTTCAGCCAGGGTAGGAGGGATGGGAGAAGGAAAATGTAAAGGTAGACAGAGCAAAGAAATATCATCCAGCGCAGTCAATGCTCAGGAGTTTGCACTTTAAGCTTCAGGCCAAGAAAAATTGGAGTCGACAGAAGGACTATTGGAGGCAGTGATATCAGTTAGGACAACTGCCAAAGTCCAGGCCCAGGGATAAGGGCCTGAAATAAGACAGTAGCTGTGAGGATGGAGAAAAATATCTGGCTATGAAAGGAACTTGGTAAATGATTGCAGGCAGGAGGTGAAGAAAGGGGAAGAAAGGTTCTGGCTTGGATGACTGAATGGCCAGTGGTACCATTCACCAAAACAAGAAAAAGAGGAAGAAAAACAGCATGGGGCGCAGGGGAGCAGAGAGGTAAATTCACTTGACCACACTCTTGAAAAACAGAGGTAAAGGGGCACCTGGGTGGCTCAGTCGGTTAAGCAACTGACTTCGGCTCAGGTCATGATCTCACGGTTCATGGGTTCGAGCCCCGCATCAGGCTCTGTGCTGACAGCTCAGAGCCAGGAGCCTGCTTCGGATTCTGTCTCCCTCTCTCTGCTCCTCCCCCACTTGTGTGTGCGTGCTCTCTCTCTCTCTCTCTCTCCCTCTCAAAAATAAATAAAATATATAAAAAAGAAAAGAAAAAGAAAAACAGAGATAAATATATGTGGAATGTGACTGTGGAGGTGAAATAGGGACATCCAGATGATGAAGGTGCCTGATAACCCAACAGATATTGAGTTCTGGCATCAGAAAAGGTGCCTAGGCTAGAGATGTATAGATCTGGAAGCCCGGTGAAATAAGGGTGGCTAAAACTATAGCAGAAGAAGAGGTCCTCCAGAGAGAGCCTGTGGATCAGAATCCCAAAGAAGGTCAACGTTTTCGTGGGCAAAGAAAGAGAAGCCAGAAATGGGAACATCGACATGATAGATGGGTGAACCGGGAGATGGTGGTAGCACAGACACAAGAGAAAAAAGGGGTAGCTAATAAAGCCTTCTCTTAAGAGTTCCCAAACGGCTGCAAAGACCTGAAAAGGTCAGCAGCCTGCTCAAATGGTTAAGTGCAATGCTGCTGAGTGCCCCTCAGAGACTTGATGCTGGAATTGTATGGAAAAGATTGGCTCCAGGGGCGCCTGGGTGACTCAGTCAATTAAGCATCAGACTCTTGATTTCAGCTCAGGTCATGATCTCACAGTCCATGAGTTGAAGCCCGTGTCAGGCTCCGTGCTGACAGCGCAGAGCCTGCTTGGGATTCTCTCTCTCCCTCTCTCTCTCTGCCCCTCCCTGGCTCTATCAAAATAAATAAACAAACTTAAAAAAAAAGAATATGAAAAAATGCCCAAAAAATAAAAGAAAGAAAGAAAGAAAGAAAGAAAGAAAGAAAGAAAGAAAGAAAGAAAGAAGAAAGAAAGAAAGAAAGAAAGAAAGAAAGAAAGATTGATTGGCTCGAGAAATGCTGACCTCCTGCTGGAATGTAGAATAGTTCTGGAAGCAGCTTAAAGAAATCTGCTACAACACAGGGTTATGCCAAGGCAACGAGAAGATGGGTGGAGTTGCTGACATGCTTTTTGTGCCTCTATCCTGATGTCTGTCTGTCTGTCTGTCTGTCTCTCTCCGAAGTGGACCAACGGTGTGGAAGGGTGAAAATGGAAGGTGCTAGCAGATATAGCCTAAGCCCTAAGCTTAGCCTAAGCTTTTTGAGACTTATCTTCAGCATCTAGCACTGCACGGTGGGTATAGAAGCACCGGTGTCTGTTGAATAAAAACCCAAAAGCAAATAAGATACTTGTCCAAGAAGAGAAATAAGTACCAGAGGACATAAGCAAATAACATTGAGAAATGGTGAAGAGAAGGAAAAATTTTTCTCTGCCTTCATGGTCTTCCAGCTAGACTGAGAATTAAATTTACATGGGACAGATTAGCAGAAGATCAGATTCAACAGTGTACATATGGGGAATTCACCAAGACGTGGAAATTCCAAAGAGAGGCAAAATGAGGCATATAGGTCATTCTGAACTAAGAAGGGGGCATGGGTCTGGGACTTCAAAGGGAAAAAATGTAATTCACAGGAAAATGAAAAGGAGTAAATGTTTGGTAAACAAATGTGTCCTGGAGACACTTGGAAACCATGGGACGTAGAGGACTTTGATCAAACAGGCCTTGCTAGGTTCCTCCCTGTCTACCACACCTTGTTCATATCATAACGTAGTTCTTTGTGGTGATGGTTCCCTTCCTGGTGCAGGTCCTCTACCTAAATTCTTTTTAGGCTGTTGTGGGAGAGGTTAGGAGCTTTTCTTGAATCTGCTGGGTTTCACTACTTTTTAACCCAAAATAATCTTCATAACAAAGTGACCCATCTTGGAGCAGCCTATCCTTGGCCCCTTCAGTGGTTAGAGCTGTTGGAATCAAACTCAGACCTTAGTGGGAAACAGGCACTGTTACCTCCTCTCTCTGTTTACCTTTGGGCAAGTTCCTTAAAGACACAACAGGAATTACAATAGAACCCATCCTAGATATAGCATTCACCTAAATGACAAATAATGTACTACTTAGCAAAGTACTTGTGACTACTCACCAGAAGTCTGACCTGAAAACATTTAGTACATTTTTTTTTTAAGTTTATTTATTTTGAGAGAGACAGACACAGCACAAGTGCGGGAGGGGTAGAGAGAGGAGAGAGTAAGAATCCCAAGCAGGCTCCGTGTTGCCACAACAGAGTCTGATGTGGGGCTTGAACCCATGAAGCCGTGAGATCATGACCCAAGTCGAAACCAAGAGTCCCACGCTTAACCACCTGAGCCACCCAGGCTCACCCATTTAGTACATTTTTAAAGTAATTATAACTATAAACCCACCACTTGTTTTCAATCAATCAACTGCACAACCACATCACCGTAAAACCACAGAGATAAAACGTTCCTCTCACAGAGTCATTAAAGAGTTTAGAGAAATAAAATGAAGTCATTTTTGTAAAAGAACTTTAACAATAGCACCCACCATAAAAATCAATTGGCCTCTTTTTAAAAAATGTACCTGTTAAAGAATGTAAAAAGGTCTTGTACTCAGCACCATTGTTGCCGAACCAAAGCTTCTATTACATTCATCTGGCAAAAAGGAGAAAAGAAAACCTACAGCTTTTTTCTACAATCTATGATTTGCTATTTTTAAAGAACCACGGGGGGAGGGGGAGATAGCCCTCTAAATGGTACTTACAAATTCTTCTTCTGTAATATCTGGTGGCTCTGAAACAAGATAAAATATGGCATTATCTCACTCAAATCTGATTTCCTTTTAAAGTAAATGAAATAATTTGAGACGGCACCTAGGCCTGCTTTCTACGTGGGCAAGCTCAGTAAAATGTTGGCCCTCTCTTCATTCTTTGCACATGGATTGAATTTTAAGTTGGAATTCAAGGTGGAAGTGGGGAGGAAAGGCCTCTGGAATCCAGCTTGGTCACTAATTCACTGTGACCCTGGAGTTAACCTTGTAGGCTTCCATTATTCCAGCTGCAAAACGGAGAATTAAGGAAGACAAAATAAGACGGTGCGAACGAGGCGATGCAAACGGGGGTCGGGGCTAGAGGGGGGGTGAGGAAGTTCGTAATAAAACGCCATGAGAGGCGCAGTAGAGCCAGGTTTTCTAAAGCGCGGACGGTGGGGGGCGCCCGGGCGAGGAGAGGTCAAGTCCGGAGGCGGGTGTGTGGTCCCCACCGCCGCACCTACCCGCCGTGAGCCGCTTCTCGGGCATGCCGCCGCCGTTGCCCGCGCCCGGCGCCCGCGCGGGGCTCTCAGGGCGCCACCGCCGGGCAGCGCCCGTCTCTCCCCCGGAGAGGGAGCCGGACGGGAGCGGACGCCGACGCAGAGCGGACGCCGACGCAGAGCGGCGCGCGTGGCCCCCGCCGCGGCTGAGTTGCTATGGAGCTGAGACAATGCGGGCCGCCGCAGCCCGTCCTCCTCCGGGGCAGGGGGCGGGCGCCGCCGCCAGGGGCTGGGGGACCCCGCGCAGGGTCCCAACTCGCCGGGCCTCGTTCCTGTGGGGACCGCGACTCGGGCCTGGTCCCTCGAGCAAAATCCCGGGCGCCCCGTCCAGGAAATTTGGTGTCTCCTAGTGAGAAAGGGACCCGCGGGCGAGTGGGGGCGGGAGAGCGGCCCTGATGAGCTGGTCCTGAGAAAAGGAGGCAGAAAGGGGAGTCGGGCCCCAGGATTTTCTTGATACTGAAGGAGGGCAGAGCCACACACGGCATCGGAGTTCACCCTCGCTGTGAAAATGCACATATTCGTGCGCTTTGGGAACCAGATCTACCCCACATTTTTTGCTCCTGTCGGTTAGGACTGCTGCGTTTTCAAGATGACATCTAAGCTTTAAAAATTACCCGAGGAGAAAGGACAATAAATTGAGTATGCCCATAGTGTGTATTCCAGAGAGTTTAAAAGTGAAATTCGAAAAAAAGAAAAACGGTACTTCTAATTAGGATTAGGAGGAAGAGGGGGGAGGAGATTTTTAGAAAAGTCATGTCAACTCACATTTCCCAGCCAACCAGGTTTCCACCTCAGGCTCCCTCTGAGCCTAAGAACCCTAAATCCAATTCCTTGCTGTACATTGCTCAGTGGTAGCTCTTCCTTGGGTGCTTCCTAATCAACATATCCAAAAGGATATGTACATTTTCCATATTCATTATCTTTGAATTTCATCCTTCTAGGTAAATCCCATGTTCAGTAAGTGGTACCTTCATCTTCCAAGGGACTCAAGCCAGAAATCCATACTAAGCCAAGTCTACATTGAAGCATTTCTGGAATCCGGAGTCTTCTCTCCACTCCCATGAACAACAATTGCCTTAGCACAGGCCCCCGTTTGGAGTGTTGTAAAAACTTCCTAACTTGTCCCTTGTCCACTGTTTGCTTCCAGTGGAGTTCCCCTTAAATCCCTTCCCCATGCTGAAAGCCAAGCAATCTAAATGCAAATATGACCTATTTAAACCTTCAGTGGCTCCACATTTGCCTCCTAAGGCGGTATGGAGGACATCCAAAGCCTGCCAGGGTCCTGCAAGTATGCGAATGCTTAAGTAAGCAAGGAGTCAGACAATGGATGCTTGTAGAACAAGGAACTGTAACACCTGCCTAGCTATATTTATTCCCTTTTCAGTAGTACATAGGCAAAGAGAAAAAACTGTAAACCACTACTTTGACCAACCAAAATCAGAGGGCCAAATGAAGTCAAGGGTGAATAAGTAAATAGAAAGGTAAAGGGAGGTGTGAGGCAAAAAATCATGGAAGGGTTTTGTCAGCCCTTGCAAGGACCCCAGCTTTCATTCTGTCAAAATGCAAACCATAGAAGTTTTAGGCAGAAAAGTATCATGATCGCATTTTTATGTAAAAGGATCACTCTGGGTGCTGTATAGAGAACGTACCTGAGCACAGGTAGAAGCGGACAGGGGCTGATGGTGGCTCAACCCAGGGTGGTAGCAGTGACAGGTTTGAGAACTCAGATTCTGCATGTATTTTAAAGGTAGAGCCAAGCAGATTTCCTGACAAGTTGACTGTGGGAATGAAACAAAGGAAGTAGTTGAGAGTAACTCCAAGGATTCTGGCAGGAGCAAACAGAAGGATAGAGGTGCCATCACTGGAGATGAGGAAAGCTGTGAGTGGACCATGTTGTGAGGGAGAGTTTAAGAAGTCTATGAGCCATCCAAGTGAAGATTTTGAACTTGCACTTGATATAGAAGCCCGGAATGTAGGAGATGTGAGTTTGAGAGCTGACATATAAATAGGCTTTTTAGGCATTTGCCTGCGCTGTTTTTGCTGCTAGGGAAGCCCTTTGGCCTTTTTCAAGCAAAAATTTCTCATTCTCCAATAGTGAGCTTGAGTGTCATCTTCTCCAATGTACCTTCCCATGAATTCCTTTCACTGGCCTCTCCTATTCCTGTATCCTTGGTAAAAAAAAACTCGTATCTCAAAAACATACTAATATTAAAATAATCTGTACAGAGAGGTGCACCCTCTACCTTCAGTGCCACCTAGCAGACAGTAAATTCCTGGGGATTGAAAGAGATACATCTTATTTCACCCCCAATCCCAACCTCCAACTCACTCTATGGAGTGCTGGCCACTTTGTAAATATTTGTTGAAATATCTTCTCTGCATTGCAGTTATTCTGCACTGTGCCCTGTTCACAGAAAAGATTTGTTTATCCCTGTTTCAGATAACTACACCAATGGGAGGTCAATTGTTGTTTTATCATCAAGTGTGGCTAACACTAATTGCACACTTACTATGGGCCTCTAACAATATCTGTAAGAGACTGGTATTATTCCCAACAGTTTAGGAAACTGAGTCTTCCAGAGGTGAGATAATTTGCTCAAAGACAAACAGCTTTAAAGTGTTCAAGCCGCAAGCTGATCCAGGTCTGATTCCAAAGCCTTGCTCTTTTACAACCATGCTATGTAGACTTTCTTTCTAAAAATAATCTCATGAGATTTAAAAAACAACCCAAGAACGACACTGTAATTTAAACCCAAATGCATAGGTTGTAAGTTATTCTAACATTTTGGTGATTTTATTTTTCTAACAGCTTTATTAGATGTGATTCATATATCATCCAATTCACCTATCTAAAGTGTATGCTTTAGGGGCGCCTCAGTGGCCCAGTCAGTTAAGCATCTGACGCGTGATTTCAGCTCAGGACATGATCTCACGGTTCATGAGTTCAAGCCCCACATTGGGCTCTGCGCTGACAGTGAGGAGGCTACTTGGGAATTCTGTCTCCCTTTCTCTCTGTCCTTTCCTTGCTCACTTGCTATCTCTCTTGAAACAAAAAAACAATAAAACTTTAATAAAATTTTATAAAAAATAAAGTATACACTTCAATGATTTTTAGTACATTCAAAGTTGTGCAACTATCAGCAGAATGAATTTTAGAACATTTTTATTACCTCAAAAGAGTCTCATACCCTTTAGCTATTATCCCCAATTCCTCCTCCCCCCCCCCAAGCAACCAGTAAACTACCTTCTGTTTCTGTGTATTTTCCTATTCTAGACATTTCATATCAATGGAATCATACCATATGTTGGGCTTTCATGACTGGTTTCTTTCACTTAGCATAATGTTTCTAAGATCCATTCATATTGTGGCATGAATCAGTGCTTCATTCCTTGTTATTGCTGAATAATCTTCCATTGTGCAGATATTATCACAATTTGTCCATTCATCAGTTGGTAGACATTGGGTTGTTTCTACTTTTTGGCTATTATGAATGATGCTTCTATTAACAGTCATGTACAAGTTTTTGCGTGGACATGTTTTCATTTCTCTTGAATATATACCTAGGAGTAGAATTGCTGGGTCAAAAGGTAATCCTGTGTTTGTTTGGCAACTCTTTGTAACTTTACTACCAGTAGCGGATTGAGGGTTCTGGTTTCACCGCATCGTCACTAATATTTGTTATCACCTTTTTTATTACAGCCATTCCACTGGGCGTGAAATGGTTGTTATCTCTTGGTAGGTTTGATTTGCATTACCCTGATGACTAGATTTTATTTATTTTAAAAATATTTTATTCTGTCTCTACTCCCCAAACTAGCTAGTTTTTCCAAAAAGGCCTTTTTCTACAACTAGTCTGTTTCACTGTTGAAAACCAATGCAGTCCCAAACCCAAAGTTTATAATGGGAATTATATCTACATAAATGGGATTAAGTTTCTGTTTATTCTGATTCTGCACATATTGTTAGCAAATTTGAAGGATGTGTTTGAGATGCCTTTGCTTAAAAATAGACTTTGCGGGGGCACCTGTGTGGCTTAGTCGGTTGAGCATCCAACTTCGGCTCAAATCATGATCTCGCGGTCTGTGAATTCGAGCCTGACATCGGGCTCTGTGCTGACAGCTCAGAGCCTGGAGCCTGCTTCAGATTCTGTGTCTCCCTCTCTCTCTGCCCCTCCCCTGCTCATGCTCTGTCTCTCTCTCTGTCAAAAATAAATAAACATTAAAAAAATTTTTTTGAAAAATAGACTTTGCAGTATACCTGTAATTCAATTTGGGGAACTCTGGAGAGCATCTCAATCTCCCTGTAAAAGAGCTAAAATTGTAATGAGAAGCCAACATAACCATGGAACAGAAGTGATATCATGTTAAGCTGCTGTGGACAAAGAAAAATGATCAGGTTTCAAATATGAGGCCCAAACCAAATGTTTCAAGGGCTGACCTAAATTGCAAAGATTAATTTACATAAAGGCTACTCTGTGGCCTGCTCAGGCGGAGAAGGTACAAGGATTTATTCAGTGATTTTCCCAAGTACTGCTGGAGAGATGTGCTAGGATGTGTATGTGTATGTGTATATATATCTCCTTGACAATCAAAAGTAAACTTTCAGGCATCCTAGCTGTTTAATGATTTAGAAGTACTACTCCTTTCTTGAGTTTGGTGTGGTTAGGTCCCACTTAAGCCTAGTCCTAAACTTTGTTGAATGTGAACAGGAATAGCACCAATGGCTAAAAATTGTATTATCACTGTGATTTTAATTCTTAATAGTAATGAGATTTTTTTTCCCCACGTTTTTATTTATTTTTTGGGGACAGAGAGAGACAGAGCATGAACGGGGGAGGGGCAGAGAGAGAGGGAGACACAGAATCCGAAACAGGCTCCAGGCTCCGAGCTATCAGCCCAGAGCCTGACGCGGGGCTCGAACTCACAGACCGCGAGATCGTGACCTGGCTGAAGTCGGACGCCTAACCGACTGCGCCACCCAGGTGCCCCTAATGAGATTTTTTTTAAATGGCTGAGAGTCTGAATATACAAATGGACAATGACCAGACCATATATGCCAATAGAACTCTGACTCAAACCCCTGCAGCAACCAGTCTTAGAAACCAAATAACAACCTCTGCGGCAATAGACCCCGAATGGTCAAGACTTGGTCAGTAACTGCCAGTTTCCCTAATGTTTGTCCCTATTTCCAATTAAGAACCAACCAGAGAAAACCAAGTATGCTTTCCAAACCAATCACATTGGATGCCCTCGAGATTCCAGCTAGCTTGCTTCCCTCTCCCCCATGCCAACAACCTCCAATCAGAGCACACCTGAAGTCTTCCCCTTTTTTCACTGTATAGCTTTCCCCCCTCTCTTGCCTTTGAGTCTCTACCAAATGCGTGTGATGGTGACTGACTCCTTTGCTATATATGTAAGCTCTGAATAAATACCCTTTGCTTGTTCTTATTTGGATTGTTTTCATTTATTTCCACATGGCTAAACCATATTTTTAATTTTTACACACAAATGAATCAAAATGACAGAACAGTACAGTAGATGTTTTCCCTGGCAGCTAGAGGGCAACATCTAATAACTTATGATACCAACCCCCACGGCAGTCCCTAAAGTAACTGCTGTTGTGGCAAGGAGATCAGAAACACAAATTATAAAATTTATATTTTTTTATTTATATTCTTTTTGATAATAATTACCTTTCCTTTTTATGACATTACATATCTATATTAGATAACAACTATATATCCGTATCACGTTTAACTGGAAAACAGCGTTGTTTTTCTATTTCTTAACAGTTCATGATTTTTCGAAGAAGGAATATAATTAGTTTAATACTAGGCAATTTATTAACTTATCCAAGATAACTACCATCTGGACTTGCTGGTTTAGATTTATTATAATTATCAATATATTCCATTACATTACTTTGCTTCTTGCACAGACTGATGAGATCATTCAATTTTTAACTCTTCCCCAGTTAAAGTTTTAAACTCTAATATTGCTCTAGGCTATTGTAGTTTTTACAAACAGAGGATATAGTTGACACTTGAACAACATGGGGGCTAGGGAAACCAACCCCTTGCACAGTTGAAAATCCATGCATATCTTCTGACCACCCCCCCACCAAACTTAACTCCTAATAGCCTACTGTTGGTCAGAAGCCTAACCAAAAATATCAAAAGTCAGACAACACGTATTTTGTATGTTCTATGTATTATATAATGTATTCTTACAATAAAGTAAGCTAGGGAGAAAGTATTAAAATCCTAAGAAAGAAAATACACTGGGGTGCCTGTGTGGCTCAGTTAAGCATCTGACTTCGGCTCAGGTCATGATCTCCTGGTTCGGCTCAGGTCATGATCTCCTGGTTCATGGGTTCGAGCCCGCATATGACTCTGTGCTGACAGCTCAGAGCCTGGAGCCTGCTTCAGATTCTGTGTCTCCTTCTCTCTCTGCCCCTCCCCCACTCACACTCTATCTCTGTCTCTCTCTCAAAAATAAACATTAAAAAAAGAAAGAAAATACACTGACAGTACTCTACTGTATCGAAAGAAATCTACATACCTACATATAAGTAGACCCAGTCAGCTTAAATCCATGTTGTTGAAGGGTCAACTGTACTTGAAAGTTGCTTAGAGAGTAGATCTTAAATGTTCTCATCACAGAAAAAATGTTAACTATGTGATGGGATGAAGATGTTAGCTAATATGATGGTGGTGATCATTGTGCAATATAAAAGTGTATCAAATGTTGTACACCTTAAATATGCACAATGCTTTATGTCAATATCTCAAGCTGGAAAAAAGGGAATATTACTTTTCTTCTTTTATTTTAATATTAGTACAATGTCTTGAATATATATTTCCCTCTTTTAAAAATTTTTTAAATATTTATTTTTGAGAGAGAGAGAGAGACAGAGTGTGAGCAAGAGAGGAGCAGAGAGAGAGGGAGACACAGAATCCGAAGCAGACTCCAGGCTCTGAGCTGTCAGCACAGAGCCTGATGTGGGGCTGGAACTCACGAACCAGGAGATCATGACCTGAGCCAAAGTCAGACTGTGCCACCCAGGCGCCCCAATGTATTTCCCTCTTTTGGTACCAACGCAAAAATATCTCGGCTGCCCTACTGCATAAAAATGTGAACATCATGTTGTTTGCTTTCTGCATGTGTAGTTTTTTACCACTTAATTCTAAAATGATGCATATTTCACCTCCAAAGGCCAATATCTTCTACCCCTAAACGCCTAATGTGTGTATACACACACATTTTAATTCAGCAAATGATTATCATATGGTTCATTATCATACCATGTGACAATCATTATTAATACAGCAATTAATGTTTGCTCCATCATCTATCATGCACAAGACATTCTGCTAAAGGAGGTGGAGGGGTGAGTAAAACAGTTCTACTCTTAAGGAACTGTTGCTAATGGTAGAAAACTACAAGAATTTAATACAAATTAAGACATGCCAGAAACACTACAACAAAGGTATAAATAAACACTAGATTCAAAGAAGGTAAAACTTTCATCTTGTTAGAGAGATCGTTGAAAATGACTGGTGGAAAGAAACTCAGGATTAGCTGGATTTGATGGGATTTGGTATAGCAAGGGAGAGGGGAAGTGGGAAAAAGCAGAGGGGAAATTTAGGAAACCGTAAGGAGTCTAGTTTGGCTGGAACAAAGTGTATAGAGTGGAATAGTGAGAGAGATTGCTAGAAAGTTAGGACCATTAGGAGATCCTGAGTTCAGCTACATTTTTAATAGGAAGCAACATAATTGGAGCCACATTTCAGTACAAATTACCTGGCAATGGCTATTTAGGACAGATTTAGATGGGGAGGAAGTAAAAGCAAAGAGACCTGTTAGGACGCATTTACAGAAAGTAGGTAAGCTGTGATTAGGACCTGAACCAAGCAAGCTCCACCTTCCCGCAGAAATGAGAATACCAGAGGGAAATAATTGGTAGCACACCACTGTTCAAACCAGGACTCACCATCATGGCTCTACTGCTCCTTCCACTCCTCTGGCTCCACTGTCCATGATGAGGGAGCCAGGAGGGCAGAGCCATTGGGCAAGTAAGTACAGACGGCCAAGGCAAAGACCCAGGTACTAACAAGGTGTTCTAAGTCATCCCATAAAACAGTGCACTCTTGCAATCCAGCTAAAATATTTTAATTAGCAACTCTGAGTAATAACTATTACCTAAATTTATTATACATGCATTTTTAAAGTTAAGTCAAGGAACATTTCCCCTATCTGGCAATGTCACATTACATCAACGTGAAATACATAAAAGTGAAATGAACTTTTTCAAAGGAGACCCAAAATCACCATAAATGAGTCTTTGGTGCCCCCTTGTGGAATGTTTAGTGTGAGCTTTGAAGTAAGTTACCTTCCACACAGAAACAGTAGTGGGTTATTTCCATCTTTTAAGACATTTAAAGTACTTTCTATATAGGCTACATTATTTTTAAGAGACACAACTTAAAGTAAGGCCATATAGGGGTGCCTAAGTGGTTCAGTCAGTTAAGCGTCCGACTTGATTCCAGCTCAGATCGTGATCTCACTGTTCACGGGTTGGAGCCCACATCAGGCTGTTCACTGAAGGTGCAGAGCCTGCTTGGGATTCTCTCTCTGCCTCTCTCTCTCTCTCTCTCTCTGCCCCTCCCCTGCGTGCATGCACTCTTTGTCACTCAAAAATAAACAAACATTAAAAAGTAACTTGAGGGGCGCCTGGGTGGCGCAGTCGGTTAAGTGTCCGACTTCAGCCAGGTCACGATCTCGCGGTCCGTGAGTTCGAGCCCCGCGTCAGGCTCTGGGCTGATGGCTCAGAGCCTGGAGCCTGTTTCGGATTCTGTGTCTCCCTCTCTCTCTGCCCCTCCCCCGTTCATGCTCTGTCTCTCTCTGTCCCAAAAATAAATAAACGTTGAAAAAAAAAAATTAAAAAAAAAAAAAAAGTAACTTGAACTAAGGCCATATAAATAACCTAATTCAAACAAGAAACATAAAAGATCATATGTTGAAAATGTTCAGTACATTTTTGTCCTAAATTTACCATTTGTGTGTGTGTGTGTGTGTGAATCATAAATTAAGAAAAAGTAATGGAAAAACTTAGCTTTATACGGGGCTAGGTAAGTACCAAAACTGTTTTCTCAATAGCACTTCTACCCTCAACTTTATTTATTAAAGTATTTAAATAGCTGGAATAATTCTTAACATCCATATTTATGCCCATACAAATGTTAGTGCAAAATGATCAGATAACTCTTAAAATGTTGTTTCTCCTTATATCACTTACCATAAGTTTCTGACCATTTGTTTTCCAAACCAGGGGATCAGAAATAAGAAAGTCCTCTCTTTACTGGAAATAGGTAGAAGCCAAAAAGAAAAATAATATTCCTGTCCATTGGCTAACAACGCTGTCGAGGGGGCAGACCATTGTGGGAAAAGATTGTTTCCTATCCTAAATCAGTAGAAGGTAAAGTATTTGTTGGTTTTCCCCAGATTTAACATGCATTTTTCCCTTATGTCCTTATTAAGCAGAAAAAAAATTAAAAATAAAGTGCCATTTTTAATCATCTATCTTGTTTTGCAATCTTTTGGGGAACACAGAATAGACCTATCAATAATTATTTGGTGAAATTTTGTTACTTTCACTCAATAATCAAAATGTGTAAGAATGTAGTAATTACTGGAATGTGTTAATACTTATTTTCATGCCTTGTGTCTTTAGGTTGCAAAGACCTTAGACTGGAACAGTAGCCTTTCTCTGGAACTGAGTTCTCAGATAATAGTATATTCACGTGGTTCATTTAGTTTTCCAAATTATAAAGTTGCAAGGAACTACCAAGATAAGGAACTACTTCATTCAGGCAGAGTTGTTTTTAAATTAGAATTTTTCCCCCAACATGCCAATAGACTTTTCTCTCTTTTTAAGCTTATTTATTAGTAAATAAATATTTATTATTTTATATAGAGAGGGAGAGAGAGAATTCCAAGCAGGTTCAGCGCTGCCAGAGCAGAGCCCAATATGTGGCTTGAACTCATGAACCATGAGATCATGACCTGAGCTGAAACCAAGAGCCAGGCACTTAACCGACTGAGCCACCGAGGTGCCACTAGATGTTTCTTTAATGGCAAAACAATCTTCCTTTTAAGACATGGTAATTATATGCATATTGAATTTATCACCGGGATCCTGCAAAGAGTTTTGTCACGTAAAAGTGACAGACTCCCTCTGGTGGAATCTCCACTTGTTGCCTGTGTGATCTTAGATTATTCAACCTACTTCTTGGTTTACCTGATATATATAAAAACATAAGATAATAACTGCCTTACAGAGTCACTGTGAAGAGTAAATGAATTAACACATGTAAGGGATTTAGAACCGTCCCTATACGTAGTAAATGCTCAATTTAGGATTGAATTTTTTTTTCCAAGCAGACATCTTTTACAAGCAAGTTAGAGGTTGACTTTATAGTTTCATTCAGCATAATGCTAATGATATCAAGATCATATATTCTATCCTCATAAATGGTATCTTGTCTTATTCTATTCATATGTAGCCAAATGTGTAGCTATACAAATTAGTACAACACTTTTAAAGAGTTTCAACAGTGATTTCATCGTACACCATTTATTTTCATTTCTCTCACTTATAGATAGAAGAAATGGGTTCAGAACCAATAAGTGACTTGCAGAAGGGCACAGCTAGTAAGTAGTCCAGGATATCCACTCAGGCTTTTTGACTCCTAACCTAGCACTCCTATTACATTGTAAGAAAAGTAGCTTCAAAAAATGAGTAAACCAAACAAATCCACTGATTACATGTTTGAAGCTACTTAAGAAATCATTTAGATCCCACTTTTTTGTATAATGAAGCATTAATCACTAAGGTCAAATATTAAGAGATTACCAGATCATTAGGATAGAGTTGTAATGATTTGCTCGATAAAAGTTACGAGTGGCACTAAAAAAAATCTACTCGTTCAATAAATATTTATGGAGCACCTTCTACTTGCCTGGCACTAGGCAAGGTCCTAGGGCTGTAATAGTATTTAAATCAAACATGATATAGTCCAGGTCTTCACAGAGTTTATAATCTGATGCAGAAAGAAAATTAAACAAATAGTTTGAATAAAGTAATCTAAGTACCATCCTATACACAGGAAGTACAGGATGCTATGGCAGACACCGTAGGGTAACTGCTCCAGTGGGTTACTGTGATACCTAATAATTTACAATAATTAGGGTGGTGGTGATTATTTTTTGGATAGTTAGAGCCTTTGTTTAATAAAGTTATTCAGGAATACTACATGATTTTCTTCCACTTAACCTACCCTTTAACCTCATTACAAATATAAAACCTACCAATAAAAAGCTTATCTTTTGAATTCCTACCCTGATCTTTTTTTTCTTAAGAATTGTTATTACAAGATCATTAAAATATGTGGTACTAAGCCCTTACACTATTTTCCTCATAACTACTTGACCATGATACTCAAATCCCAATTGAAACCAGAGATATAAAAAAATGTGAAACTTCATTGCTAACAGTACCTGTAGTAGACAAAAATACATGTAGATTATTGATTTCTAAAACTAAATGTGGTAAAATCTGTGTTTTCAAAAGCAGAGTAAGATAAAATATTACACTTCAATAGACTGGGCAGCCACAAGACCACAAAGGTGATCCCATGGAGAGGGCAATGTAATTGCAACACATAAGACAACTACAAAGTGCTTCCTAATGGACAGGAACTAGGATTCCAGATTCTTACACTGCACTACTTACAATTTCAAGGATAAAGAGGCAAAAGAAATGCTTATCCTTCCTTTTTCATTTTCTGTGATATAATAAAAATCAGTAAGATATGGGGAAATAAGCTTTTAAAATTATATAGAATAGAAAATCTTGCATTTCAGCTTTTAAAAACATATCATAAAATTGGAACTGTGTTTTTTAAGGCTTAAGAAGTCACTTCTGAAAAAAAAAGGGGGGGGGGGATGGGGGGTTACTTCTGGAATGGCATTTAAGCTAGGAAGAAATCCAGAGCATAAAATAGCAAAAATGTTCATATGACAGAAGATATGATTCGATCTGAGCCACAGAAAGAGAGGTCAAAGACAGATTAAATCAGAGTCATCTTTTATTAAAAGAATCAAGACTGGGAATAAGTTTCCTAAACACAAAGAAAATTCAATGAGGTGAATTAAATGATGTTAATAAGTATATTGATCCTGATGTGGAAGATATCTCAGGAAATTACATAGACACTGAAAACTAAACTTGATTCACATCAGTCAGAAAATGTGATATAAAATTCATGGACTGTGTAACTTATTAAAGACAAGTGACAATTTACTTATATTTAGCCTCCAAACATTCTTTGTGGAATTAGAAGGGTTATAGATGAAATTTAATATTTAGAAGTTAATTTTTTTAGTGAGTTAAACAAATTAAAATGTAGAACAGATTTTTGCAAATATCTCTCTTTCTAATTCACACTTTAAAATCGCCTTATTAAAATAATGCGTAAGAAGAGCTCCATTTTACATCTCTGTGTAGAGTGTGTACACAGACATATACACACATCAGTTACCTAAAGACAAAGAAACTGTGACACTATACTCAAATTTTCCCCTCGTTTTAGTAATTTGTTCAACAACAGAACTTACCTCTTTCTTGTTGCTATTCTACAAATGGAACATCCCACCTCAAACCATTTTTGGAAAGAGGTACATTATAAACAATTTAGTAAATCTGATTATTAAAAAAACCCAATCTTGTCCAACTAGTCTGAATTTGTCACAATACTAATACCCAGCCTAGATAAAACAAGTGGAATCTGTGATCATAGTTCTGGAATTTTTACGTTTATTTTTATTTACTTGGAGAGATAGAGAGCAAGCAGGGGAGGGACAGAGACAGGGAGACAGAATCCCAGGCAGGATCCATGCTGTCAAGCTCAGGGCCCGATGTGGGGCTTAAACTCACGACCCGAACTGTGAGATCATGACCTAAGCCAAAGTCAAGAGTTGGACACTTAACAGACTGAGCTACCCAAGCACCCTTATGGTTCTGGAATTTTAGAAAATACTTATGTGAGATGCATGACTTTACTAAGATTCTCATTGTGAATAATCACATGTCTAGTAATTTACTTTTCATGTCTTCTTAGAAATCAATATGAAGTAAATTTTCTTTAACCAGAAGTCTGCTCAAATATGACACTAAATTGAAAGATGGAAATTATTGAGTGAATTCAATAGAACTTCTGAAAACGTTTTATTTATATTTCATTTCAGATACTCATTTTCCAAATCTATAAGGCCATCTGTCTCAAGTTCAAAATTTGTAATATTATTTGGAAAACTATTTTTAAAAAGTGATCGAAGAACATTTCAACACATGGTGATGAAATGCACAATTTTTAAAGGTTACATGAAACAGTTAAATACATACATAAGATAACATTAAAAATTCTTTATTTAAAAACACTGTTATTAAAATGGGTAAATATGACACAGTAAAACACTTTAAAGAAAACAGACATGGATTATGATATATACAAAATAGGAAATAAATCATCATCTGTCATTAATGGGAAAATTTGCATACTTTCAAAATATTCATAATTTTAAGTCAGACAAAACGTTGTTTAGAGGGAATGCTTCTTTTATATTTAAAGTCTCTTTAAAGGCGTTTTAAATTCCGCTTACTCTGGGCACTTCCTGGAAGAGCATCTTTTCTATTTCTTGGCTTTGCTGCTCCTCTGCTACATTCTTCAGACCCATGATAAGCACACAAACATAACACACAAAAGTCAAAACCACAGGCTGTGCGGCTACAGAGTCCCCTTTTCTTATATGGCTGGTACTTAGCAGGGGATTGGCACCTCGGGCAAGGTTTTAATGCTTCATCAATAAAAAGTGTTTTGGCAACCTGCAGTGAAAACATACACACTAAATCTTCCAGTTTCATATAGAGAAACACTTTATGTCAAACTCTGAGTATTTATTTCTAATAATTTATGATAAATACTCACCTTAACATATTCTTCCTGTTTACTACTTAAGTGAGTAACAGAAGAGCTTGCTATAGGTGTCAAAACTTCTCCCCAAGGAGAACGTGTTGAAACTTGTTCTTTCTGAAAACCTGGTATCCTAGCCTGAGCTTGTACAGATCTTAAAGCTGATCGATTTGAAAGATGGAGCCTAGTGGCAGCGTCCTCAACATTTAATAGAGCCCCCTGCGGCAAAAGATGAGAGGGGTCAATACGGTAATATCAAAAGTTCCAGAACAGTTTTCTGATGCACATGTATTTAAATGTTGAAAGTGGTTTCACACTAAATTCCACAAGAATTTTCTCCCTAAGCTTTCCCTTTTGGAAAATTTTTTCTCTCTCATCTAACATTTAAATGTCAAAGAAGTATAAATGAACAAAATTAAAACAATAAATGTTAGCTTTAAGTTTGCAAGATTGGTTATTTTTCTCTTTAAGGCATGGGTTGGCAAACTTTTCCTGAAAAGGGCCAGATGGTATATATTTTACATTTTGCAGGCCAGATAGTCACAGCTACTCAACTGCCATTTTAGCAAAAACAGCTGTAGAGATATGTAAATGAAAGAGCAAGGCTATGTTCCAATGCAACTGACTTTAAAAGCAGAAGTGACAGACAGGATTTGGCCCACAGACTGGCGTTTGCCAACCCTTGTTTTAAGGCAAGGTTTAAGAAGAGGTGAATCTTTTTCAAGTTTGCCACGGGATATCATGGAATTCTCTGAAGGTTTCTTACCTTAGCCACACATCAGAAAAATAATGGGCGTGGTTAGACCATGAAATCCCATTGGCTTGGCTAGTTTTTACATGTAAATACTGGAGTCATTTTTACACTTACATTTTAAACAAGGAGGAAAAAAGGTACCTCTTATCTGAACCGGATTTCCATATTACTTCAATATTCAGCCAAGAAATATTTTCAGTAAGCCTTCTATTTTGTGAAGGTTGATAACTGGCATTCTTAACCAATTATCAAAATACAATGTGAAGCTCCTCGTGTGTCTAACTAAAATTGTGTTTCTTCTCCCTTAATTGTCTCCCTTTCTCACAATTGGCTCCTAACAGTGAGAAGAGTGAAAATATGAGACATTATAGTAGGACAAGTATAGGAAATAAGGTTAGCTGATCATGAAAAATTCCGTGATTAAGTTTAACAACATATACATAAGTGTGAAGGATAAATATTCATCTTCTGAAATTAAAATGAATACAACTGAACTTTTTCAAGGACTCGATGCATCTCTTTATAGTACATTTGTATAAATAATTTGCAGCCTAGGCCACAAGCACACAACACTGGAGCACACCAAAATTCTGACAAATTTTGATGCAGTTGGTAAACACAGTGTGCATAAATTAAAAAAAATGAGAGAGATACATTGTTGAAACACATTTCAGCCACAGATTAAACATTCATTTATTTAATAAATATTTCTAGAACTCCTAAAGGTACCAAGTGAATAAAACAGTGTAACTCCTGTCCTCCTCGAGTTAAAATGTGTGCTGCCATCTCGGAACAAAAGGAGGCAAAGCAGTAAACAAAGGCACATGTTTGTGAATGCCAAAATTTTTCAAACATAGTCACATCATGTTGCCAGAAAATATTTAAATGTGAGAGTGAAGTCACCATGTGGTTGTTCATTTCCATGATTATAAAAGAACAGTGAGGAATACAGTAAACTAAGAAATGCGATGGAAAAGGTGTGGTATCCCAATTCTTATGCTCATTCTTATGGCTGCAAAGCAAAGAGATAGAATTGTGATCTTAATACACACAGCTGGTGTGTGCCTTCCAATTTTCACACATAAGGAGCTTTCAGAGATATTACACAAGTATGAGGAAAACCATTAAACAACTTTGTTTTACAATGTTTCTTTTTGGGTTAACGATACACATTAGGATAGCTCAAGTGGAAAGCAACTAGTCCATATCAGAACAGGAGTGCAAAGTGCACCGGGAAGAATGTTTCTAGGGACAAGAAGGAACAGGAAGAATACCTGATTTGTTTGGACTTACACAGAGGAGATTTCCAGTTCTGGTGGATAATAGGAGATGAATCAGGGATCTGTATAGAGAAACACTAAGCAAAACAAAAGAAAGAAACTGGGCAATTATTAACTCTGGAAAAAAAAAGTTATATAGGAAAAAAGGTGTATTCATAGTGTACTGCATGTTACAGCTGTCAATAACTCATAATAATCTCGACACATTCTTCATAATGTCAGCACCTAATTCTGACCAACTCCCACATGATGGTGTGGTTACAATGGTGAGACAGGAGAAAGGAATTCAGAGAGACAGGTGGGTGGGTAGGTAGGGGTAGTGGCGGTGAGAAGTTAGAGAACAAACACTCTCTCTAAAAAGTCAAGAAATAGCAGTAAAGGTGTGCTATTTAGAAATGTGGAGGTAAATCTCAGGAGGAACAACTGAAGAGTTGGAGGTAAGTGACTTGGGCACAAGAATCAAGAGTGAGAAGGGATAGGCAGGAGAATGTGTTTTGACCTAAGCTTCACAGTCCAATTGGACTTTTTAGACCACGTACTTGTTTTACTCTGAAAAAAAAATTAAAAAGCAAACGAAAATAAGAAAAAAGTTCAAGTAAGGAAAAAAAAAGTATAGTCTTTGAGAAACACAGTTAGAAAAGAAAAGTGGTGGCCAGGATATAAAGACAGAATATTTTATCTAGAATTACCTGAAGTGTTGCAAAACACAAGCAGGTTTCTTTCCCTGTAGGATGTACAATGTAAATGGAGCTAACAGGTTAATATTATTAGGTGTTTGCTTAAAAACTGTTTTTTTAAGTAGGTCCTCAGCATATAGAGCAGCACTCTAATAAGATAAGAAGAAGGCAATTAATAATTTCACTATTATAAGCTCCCAGGATCAGAAGGCAGCAGTAAGTAGCCAGGGGCTGTGAATAAGTTGTAAGGCAATATCATAGGTAAGAAAGTAAAACTTTTCTTCAAAGTCAAATAGAAAGTCAATGTTTAAGTTAACCCAGTCCCTAGTATTTCATTGCTATGAGAAACCCACCAATCTGTGTCTAGGTGTTTATATCTGTTTGTACCATGCTTCATCTCAAGTATTGTGTTTTGTCAAATTAGAGATTTACATTATTTACGTTACCTAATGAAATAATAATTTATTAAATACTTTTTACTAGAACAAGAATAAGAGCATGAACTCACAGTTTCTTTCAGTAATGATGGGTAGGAAAAGGTTAAAAGTTGTGTATATAATACATATGGGTGCCAGAGTCATCAGATGCATTACATAAAGTTGTGTCCACAGGAAAAATTAGTCAGCTTCTACAGGACTTTTTCTGTACCCTCAAAGCTGGTCCTCAAATCTTCAAGAAAATACAAGCTTATGATACTTTACCAGTCCTAATCTGCCATGCTGACTCACCTCCAGGCCTTCCTGGATGCTAAACTCTCAGCTGAAACACTCTTCCCTGTCTTCACCTGGCTAACCACTCATTGGTCCTTCAGGTCTCAGTTGAGTTGCACTTTTTCTGAAAAGCCTTCTGTTGATTCTCAAGCATCAAATACTCCGTTTAAATGTTCCAACAGAGGGGCGCCTGGGTGGCTCAGTCAGTTGGGCGTAGGACTTCTGCTCAGGTCATGATTTCATGGTTCATGGGTTTGAGCCCCTCGTCGGGCTCTGTGCTGACAGCTCAGAGCCTGGAGCCTGCTTCGGATTCTGTGTCTCCCTCTCTCTGCCCCTCCCCTGCTCGTGCTTTGTCTCTCAAAAATAAATAAGCGTTAAAAAAAAAAAAGTTTTTTTAATGTTCCAATAGAACTAATTCTGGCCTTCCTCTAACACACCCGTATTGTAATCACCTGTTTACTTGTAACACCCACAGGGCATCAGCTCCAAGAGAGCAGAGATCATTTCAAAAAGGTTCACAATTGTAATCTGGGCAATTGGCACAATAATAGCCACTCAAAAGGCTAAATAGAAAATGCTATAAGGATATCTAATTATGAATAAGACCCAACATAGCACCGGTATTCAAACACTGCACACACACCCAAACAACATAATCCCACAAGACGCTCTTGATGTTAGGTTATCTACTCCACTTATGGACTGGAAGGAAATGGAGTTGGGGAAAAGTAAAACATTAATGAGTGAATGTTTGGTAAATGGAAAAAGTTAAAAGATAGCAGGAAAACCAAATTAGGCTGTCCAGCAATATGAGATTATTATTTTCACAAATCCATTTGAGAAAAGTATTATATACGTTACCTCAGAATCTGTTTTCAGTTGTGAGATGTAAAATTTCCTCCTCCGATTTGCGTTTTTATCTTGAACAATAATTTCACGCCAATTTCTGCTTACTTTCCAAACACTATAACATAAAGGTCAGTTTTATATTGTATATATTCCACAAAATTAACTTTTTTTTTTTTTGCCAATGGCAATAAGAAAAACTTAAAGATTCTGGACAATAAATTTAAACCTAAATATTTACATTAAAAATATGATTTGATCTACATTGTTGTTTCATATTATTTCACCATATGAAAGAATTCCTATTAAAACATTAAATATATGCCAGCATTATATCAATAAATTATCTTATAAATGGTTAACAGAAAAACATAGTTTCGTATAAGACCAATATGAGCCCACTGAGAGACTGATTAAGAGGATTTAACTTCAAATGTGACCCAACAATAAAAAAATTAGAACACAACATGCAGAAAATGATTATCATCTATACAGTCCAAGAGGTTTTTTTTATCTGTTTCTCCTATTAAATCTATAGGAGGAAATCTACCATTGTTGATTAAACTTAGCAAATCTATCATTGTTGATTAAACAAACATAAGAACTATCAATAATTCATTAGAAGTAGTAGATGCCAAATGACGATTATTATGATGGCTAGCACTCCAAAGTTCCTATTTTATAAACCAAAGTTTATGAAAATGAAGCAGCTAAAGAAAAAAACCCTCAACGTACATCCAGTGATTGCCTATTTGTCAATAACTTTGGCTATACTAATTATTAAAGAAAAATAATCTTTCAAGTGTTACTCTGCTCTTTTTTTACTACTCTAACCTAAATCACTCAAAGGGAGTAAGACCAGACAGCTAAAAAAAAAAAAAAAAAAGTCCCTTGTTGTTACAGAGGTAATAAGTACTTGAGTTGTTAAGCTGGCGTACTTCCCAGCTGTCATGGCCACTTCAGTTGCCTTGCCTCTCCCCAAGCCAATACATGGGTCTTATATCAGATTAAGGAGAGAGAAAGGCAGATAGACCCCTATTAATGGGGAAGAAATGAACTATATAATTGGATATTTGCCCGTTATTTCAACTGACCATAATCTCTCACATTACCAAGAATAAACACTACTAACATTATACATGCATTCTACAGTACAAATACTATAAATCTGAAGGGGTGGGGAGAAGAGGTAATTATTAAAATATGATTGAATATCAACTACTCCCACAAATGAGCACCCAAAAGTATTACTCAATTTTTAACTGGTCTATATCCAAATACTCCAGCATATAAAAATAAAATTCCTGTATTTCAGCCATCCCTTTGATTTTATTAAACAACTATCCCATTTGAACATTTTTTTAAAGGCACATACATACAGGTGCACTAATCTGTTTATTATCCTACTTGCGTTACACCAAGTACGTTCCTGACCAAGTCTATTTAGAAAGGCCTTAAACCTTAATGTGAGTTTGTGGGACACTGTTGGATTAGAAATCAGAGGGCTCAGTTATAGACCTAGATATATTCCTATGTCCTTGAATGACTGCTGGCAGATCACTTAACTTCTCTGGAACTCAGTTTCCTCATCTGAAAAATATGTGACTAGACTAGATGTTTAATGACTAGACTTCCATCTATGAAATTCTATGATTTTCTATAATAGCCTACAATTAATTTGTGGAGGAAAGGTGAAGAAGGGTTCAAATAGAGGTAGTGGCCATAAAAACAGCAAGGATTCTATGAACCAAACTTTTGATATATCCCTATGGAAAAACAAGTTTACAAACTCTCCCACATGTCCTCCCCCAACTGCCACTTGCAGAAGTCCTGTTCCACAAGGCTTCCCTCCTTCCGGCCATGGCATTCCCAAGGGTCTCGTCTTCTGATAGTCCTGCAGCTCCCCAAAATTACCAGTATGAACACAGTCTCACTTTAGTCTTTGTAACCCTAGTTCCCACCCTTAATAATCCTAAATGTCTGTTTCTCTTTAATTATGTAGCAGCATTTAACATACTGAAATTTCTGTTAGCACAAATTCTTGTTTCTAATTCCTTGAAATTTTCAAAAGCAATTACCTTCCATGGCACTGTTGGCAATGAAAATGAACTAATCCGTATTCCCTTGGTCTCTACAAAAACTAAGCCCTAAAATGAGAGCTAACCGTCATTTTGTATTCTAGAACTTAGATTCAATAACTAAATGGTATCCTTTGTATGTTGCCCTTTCTTAGTCAACATGACATTTTACACTATTTCTGACCCAGTGTCCTAACATTAATCCAATTTGCAATCTGAAAACAGGATGTGGACTATTAAATCATCAAATAACTTTCATGGAATAAAGCTTGCCAGTCTTGAAAATTTAAAGTTCGACTTTTAGAAACTCTCTTCCCAAATGACAGTGCCATGAACCTTACCCAGAAGACTATATTGACGCATCTGAAACAGGATTTAAAAAAATTTTTTAATGTTTATTTATTTTTGAGACAGAGAGAGACAGAGCATGAAAGGGGGAGGGTCAGAGAGAGGGAGACACAGAATCTAAAGCAGACTCCAGGCTCTGAGCTGTCAGCACAGAGCCTGACACGGGGCTCAAACTCACAGACTGTGAGATCATGACCTGAGCCGAAGCCAGATGCTTAACCGACTGAGCCACCCAGGCGTCCCTGAAATAGGATTTTAAACAGAAGGAACCTATGTTACTAAGCTCTAGTAATATAGTAACTTTAGGGAAGTTCACTAAACCACCTTTGATAAAGTGTGAGACAACCAAAGAGAGAGATAATAAAACAAATAAAAAACAGGACAACTGTTCAACTCATAGAAAAGCTTTCCAATTAAAAAGAGTGATAAGAAGGAAGTTTTATTTCAGAAAAAAAAAATTATTTCTTACCTGAATAGGCTTTCTGCAGTCAAGGAATCTAAAACCATAGCAAGAATATGCTTTAAATTTCTATATTTTAATTCTGTTAAGACGTCCAGTTTCTCTATACCCATTTTCTTGCCAATCAGTCCTGTAAGTACACACTGTAGCACGGCTATTTGCCCCCCATCCCTTTCTTCTAAGAATTCATGTGCACCATTCTGCTGGAATCTTTTTCTTTTGTTTCTCATGAAGAGCTCGTGCACTAACTGCAAGGCTGGGGTCTTTGATAAATTCTTAAAGCTTAACATCTTAGTGTCACTGCTCAGCTGACTCTCTGAGTGGTCTGAGGCAGCTGCTGGTGTTGTTTTAGAGTCAGAGTGGTCAGTCTGCTTTTCCCCTTCTGTCTCAGATTGTGAGCCATGCTCCTCCAGGGTGGACAATCTTCTCAGCCTTCTAAGATGCCTTGACTTTTTTATGGTGCTCCCCACCCTGACAGTTCCCTTATGTTTCTGAAGTTCTTGAAAAGAACCCTCCTGGTCAGAGAGGGAATCTTCTGATTTTTCCAAGCAAAGTGAGTTAAAACCACTGTCTTCAGGTGTTGAAATATTGCCCCTCACTTTAGTTGAAGGGGAGAGCCTTTGACTTGCATTAAATTTAATGTTTGCTACAAGATTACTTATTGGAGTCACACGTATGTCCTCATCTGTCCCACAAGTTGTTCCACTAACAGAGGAGCCCAGAGGTTTGGGATATGTATTCTCATCATTAACAAACAGACTGCTATCACTAAGGTCATATGTGATAGAGTCTCTAAAACTATTGCCCTGAATCGGAGATAGACATTCAACTTCAAACAGGCTACAGTCATCTTTGGAATCATCAACCGTGGAAGTCTTCTGTTGAGAAAAATTAAGTCTCAATTTTTGACTGCTAGAGGTTGCTTCTTCTGTCTTCAAAGTACTAGTAACTAAAGGACTAAAACTGTTTTGCCGTGGAAGACCTGAAACATGGCTTGGAATATTTTTTTCTAAGTTGAGGACTTGGTTCATACTACTTTCTAGAGAACTATTTTGTGATTCAAAGTCCCCTGTTAGAAGAGAGAAAGATATGTCCAACCTTCTGCGCTGCAAAAATTTTTTCCCACTGAGTTTAGGAGTTTCACAAAGTTCGGGGCTTTTCTCCTTTTCCTTCCTAGAAAAGACACCTCTCTTTTTTTGAGTTGGAGATTCTAAAGGATGAGTCAAGCCCAGATCTGAAGTTTCAGGATGTTCATGGATTAATGGTGGGCCTTTTCCTTTCTTTCCAAATAATTCTTTACCTGTATTCTCATCGTTGCAAGGCTGTAACAACTCATTGTAGCCACTGTCTTGAAATGAAGATGTGGAACAGTAGCTTCTGAAGCTGGAATATGTGAAATTGACAGGAGAGTCCACCTCATTTTCTGCTCCAGGGCAAGTCTGACCTAAATGTCTCTCTGACATCTTCAAAAGCTCTGTTTCTACAGAGGAAAACAAATGTTATTCTTCCTTTGAAATGAGGAGTTTGGCAGCTTACACCAAAATACATTTGTTAGGACTATAGATAATAATAGAAAATGCTATGGCAATAAAAAAAAGTTACTTTAAAAAACAAATCTACTCTAATATATACTCAAGTGTATCTTACTTAAGCCAACTTTTAACATCCTAAAAACCAAAACTTTTGGGTTATACATATTCACGGATTACTTGATAAGCTTAGTCTAAGCACCACGCACAAATATTTTCTTGAACTACACTTGAGAAAAAAAATCTGACGGCATCATTTTTAGATAACCTCATGATATTAACAGCATTGATGTGCATAATTATAGTTTTAATATTTTAGCTATTTCTCTTGGCCTGTATCTAGTCAGTTGGATATTTCCCTTCAAAATTCTGGGTTATAAGTAAAGCTGCTTAAGCAAACTATATGCTAATTTTTAAACACGTCTCTGGAAAGGTGTCAAATGAGTGCTGTCACTAGATTTAACTGCAATTTGGCTAAGCAACTCCAGGATAATGTTATTCATACTTGTAACATAGGCCTGTCACAGAAATCCAGTCCCCATGACTGCTCTCAACGTCTGAATTTCCAGACTCACTACTTTGAAAAGACTTCCTGGCTTATTGATAAATTACTAATACATTCTTCTTGAGCTAACTAAAATGAACCAGTGCCACAAAGACATAGGGCCATTACAAACTTGGCATGTTATGCTTATTCATGTGTCATTTTGTAAATATTTTGAGACATAACATCCACTTGCAGGCCTGATTTCACAGATAACAGACAACTATTTATGGGAAATGCACCCTTTATAATATTCTTGAAATTGCAAGGACAGAATTCAAGTAAATTACTTAATAAGTTACTCAGTAATTATATTTGTAAGAAACAACACAAGGAAATACTCTATTCCTTAATACTCTATTCCTTTTTAAACAGTATTATCACATCCCTTCTTTTTATAAACTCAAATCTTAACCCAGAGGGCACTAAGGGAAGAAAATCATCACAGTTTCTGGTATTTTTCCAGATTATTCAAAGGACACTAAGAAAACTGTCATTCTTTTAAAGTTTTCTCGAGACCAAATGCATGGGTTTTCTCTATTAAAAGATCCTAGGAAGAAAAATTTTAGTTGACTACAATGGGAAAGGAATATATTTATGCCTAGGTTACACCAGTTAAGTATACAAGTGAATGAGTTCTTAAAAACAACAAATCACTACTCCAACCACAAAACAAAACAGTTTCTTTATGGTAAAATGATCACTGGAAGATTATTACTGGGCAAAGTATCTATGTGTTTTTCAACCTTTTAAACTTACATTCAATTTTGGTAAATTTGATACATGTTCTCTTCCCATCTAGATCCCCTCAGATCATGAGAATGGCTGCTATCTTCTGTACGTGCTTACCAGCCAAGATCATCAAACTTTGCTTTCTATAATTTGTATTATATTTTCAAACAAAATATTAAGTTAATGACATATAATGAGCTACCAAATTACACCTCTACCCATGAATATTTCCCCCTGAGAATCATTCTATTAAGTTAAAATTAGGTCGCAAAATCCTTCTAAAAAGAGCAAATGTAACAATTCGACGTCACCACTAGGTGTCTCACAGTGCTAGAATCTGGGAAACCGAGGCAAATTGTTAGAAACAAAATGGGGATGCAGATATAATCCTCTCCCCCCACCAACCATAGGCCACTTGATACAAACACACACACACACACACACACACACACACACACACACACACATATATAAATCTAATTTCTTCTGTTCATCTATACATTCGAAGTTGCCTCCAATGTGCTTTTTTTCTCTGCTGTCATCATGCTCATCTTTCCATTTTCCCAAGATGTTGGTCTTAAGCAAAACTTGGCTATTCAAAACTTAATTTTTAAATCTTTTAAACAGACATGCAGAATTATGAAATTCCCATTGACATATTTAATTTTACCGACTCAACAGTTCACTGATTAATCAAATGAGCCTCCTTAATACTCATGTTTAAAAAATTGTTAAAGCTCATTTATTTATTTTGAGAGAGAGAAAGTGAGAGAGAGAGAGAGAGAGAGAGAGAGAGAGAGAGAGAGAAAGTGAGCCGTCAGGGAACGGGCAGAGAGAGGGAGGGAGAGAATCCCAAGTAGGTTCTGTGCTGTCAGCACAGAGCCCAATGCAGGGCTCGATCTCATGACGATCCGTGAGATTATGACCTGAGCCAAAGTCAAGAGTCAGAATCTTAACCAACTGAGCCACGGAGGCACCCTCTTTGAATGTTGAGAACATTTATCTCTACAGTGCTCTCAAGAAAGAAAAAATTGGCAAGGATGGGGAGAAAAGGGAACCTTCATGAACTGTTGGTGGGAATGCAAATTGGTTCAGGTACTATGGAAAACAGTATGGAGGTTCCTTAAAAATTAAAGATAGAACTATCAAACGATCTAGTAATTCCGCTTCTGGATATTTATCCAAAGAAAATGAAAACACTAATTTGAAAAGATGTATGCACCCCATGCTCATTGCAGCATTATTTACAATAGCCAAGATATGGAAGCAACCTAAGCGTCCATCAATAGATGAACTAATAAAAATAAGGTACATATATGCAATAAAATATTACTCTGCCATAAAAAAAAAACTCTTGCCATTTGTGACAACATGGAAGGACTCATAGGGTATTACGCTAAGAAGAATGAGTCAGACAAAAACAAATACCATATGATTTCACTTATATGTGGAATCTAAGAAACAAAACAAATTAACAAACAAAACAGAAACAGACTCATAGAGAACAAACTTGTGGTTGCCAGAGGCGATGAGGGTAGGGGGTGGTCTAAATACGTGAAGGGGATTAAGAGGTACAAACTTCTACAGCGACATGCAGAAGAATGAACCTGGACCACTTTCTTACACCATACACAAAAATAAACTCAAAATGGATGAAAGACCTAAATGTAAGACAGGAAGCCATCAAAATCCTCCAGGAGAAAGCAGGCAAAAACCTCTTTGATCTTGGTGGCAGCAACTTCTTACTCAACATGTTTCCGGAGGCAAGGGAAACAAAAGCGAAATTTATTTTGATGGGACCTCATCAAAATAAAAACCTTCTGCACAGCAAAGGAAACAATCAACAAAACCAAAAGGCAACCGACAGAATGGGAGAAGATATTTGCAAATGATATGTCAGAGAAAGGGTTAGTATCCAAAATCTATAAAGAACTTATCAAACTCAACACCCAAAAAACAAATAATCCAGTGAAGAAATAGGCAAAAGACTCGAATAGACACTTCTCCAAAGAAGACATCCAGATCGGTAACCGACACATGAAAAAATGCTCAACATCACTCATCATCAGGGAAATACAAATCAAAACCACAATGAAATATCACCTTACACTTGTCAGAATGGCTAACATTAACAACTCAGGCAACAACAGATGTTGGCGAGGATGCAGAGAAAGAGGATCTCTTTTGCATTGTTGGTGGCAATGCAAGCTGGTGCAGCCACTCTGTCAAACAGTATGGAGGTTCCTCAAAAAACCAAAAATAGAACTACCCTACGAGCCAGCAGTTGCACTACTAGGCATTTATCCGTGGGATACAGGTGTGCTGTTTCCAAGGGACACATACACCCCCATGTTTATAGCAGCACTATCAACAATAGCTAAAGTATGGAAAGAGCCCAAATGCCCACTGATGGGTGAATGGATAAAGATGTGGTATACATATACAATGGAGTACTACTCGGCAATCAAAAAGAATGAAATCTTGCCATTTGCAACTACGTGGATGGAACTGGAGGGTATTATGCTAAGCGAAATTAGTCAGAGAAAGACAAAAATCATGACTTCACTCATATGAGGACTTGAAGAGACAACACATGAACATAAAGGAAGGGAAACAAAAATAATATAAAAACAGGGAGGGGGACAAAACAGAAGAGACTCATAAATATGGAGAACGAACTGAGGGTTACTGGAGGGGTTGTGGGAGGGGGATGGGCTAAATGGGTAAGAGGCACTAAGGAATCTACTCCTGAAATCATTGTTGCACTATATGCTAACCAATTTGGATGTAAATTTTAAAAAATAAAAAAAAAATTAAAAAAAAAGAGGTACAAACTTCTAGTTGTAAAATAAGTCATGGGACTGTAATATATGCCATAGGGAATATAGTGAATAATGCTGCAGCAACTGTTTATAATGACAGATAATAAATGGACCTATCAAGGTGATCACTTTGTAATATATAAAAATATAGAATCATTGTGTTGTACACCTGACACTAATATTGTATGTCAATTATAATTCAATTGTTAAGAACACTTGTTAGAGAATGAAATACTACTTAACTATATAAAAAACGAATTTTCTTCATTTGTTAAATTGGAAAATCTTACCATCAGTAAATCTTGAGCTCTTAGATGTCAGTTATGAGGGCTTCCAAACAAGAAAATCTTTCACTCTGCCTTTAAAATTCATGCCAAAGTAATACCACTTAAAGAGAAACGTGCAGCAGCACGTGGCTGCTAAAATCGTAAAGGTACATAAAGCACACGCTGCAGGGATTATTTCTAACATATGAAAAGGCCTAAATCACTTAGAATTTCCTCCAGCTTTCCAAATAATAGTAATTTCAATATCCTGGTTTTCTCCAGCTAGTCTCGGAACTGAGGAATCTTCCCCAAATCGGGTTTTTGAAAATGCAGTGTAAGCCGCAGCGCTGTCATTGACTTCCCCAAGGTGCTATCGGCGGGTGGGTGGTTAACGGTCTCACCAGGGCGTCCTTTGGCCCGGCTCCTCCCTCCCCGACCTTCCCAAGGCCAGGCTGGCGGCGGCCCGGGGTCGCCTCGGTTCCGCCGCCACGGCTCAGGGCCCAGAACGCCACCGAGAGGCCGAGGGCGGGTGGGCGTCACCAGGAGCGGAGCGAGCGGGCAAGAGGCCGGCTTCGGGGCCCCTCTCTAGTCCCAGCACCTAGAAAGCAAAGTGGGCCCCGGGCCGGCGGACGACCAGAGGCCCGCTAGCGGGCACACACCTGGGCCCCCCACTCCCGCCCACCTGGAGACCGAGGCGCGCCCGCACCGACCGGGCCGCGGGGCCAGGCGGGAGGGGAGACAGGCAGCCGCCGCTGGGTGCGTCAGGCAGGAGCCGCCGCCTCGCCCCCAGGGATGCCCGGCTATGGCAACCCCCACGCCACGTTCGCGTGGGGCCGCCGAGATTCCCTCCTTCAGTTTGAACTGCCCGCCCTGAGTAACCGCTACGCGCCGCCGCGCCGCCCCGCCTCGCCCCGCGCCGCCCCTTCCTCCAGCTCCGCGACGCCCCCGCCGGCCGCCCGGCGATCCGCAGGCTCAGGTCCGGCTTCTCCCAGAGGAGTCTTCCTTTTCCCACCCTTCCACCCCCACCACAAGCGCAGCCGGGCTTTCTAACTTCATGGTCTCTGTCTCTCCCCATTCTCACTTTGGGAAGCATTGTGTATCCAAGCTACTAGGTCCTGCAGTGAGATGCCAATAAAAATAATGTAGGTGAGCGTTTGCTTGACAATGTTTCCGAGATAATCAGGTATAAAAAGCAGGTTACAAAGCAAATGACACCTTTTAGAAGTATGGATACACACAGGATATAAATATACACAGGATGAGGTCGGAACGGTATGACTTTACAGTATCTCTACACGGGATTATGCTTGATTATGCTAGACGGATGTTTTATATTACTCATTGGGCACCTATTCTATGCCAGGCTCCATCCTTCTGCTCTTGGCAGCTTCATACTAGTCTCCTTTATCTGGCTGTTTTTCCCTCTGCCTTTTCCCTACATGAGGCATCCTACCTCAGCATTTTATTGGGGGGGGGGGGGGCTTTACCATTATGTGCTTACATAATTCTCATGCAGAGTTTCACCCATTACTTTTAAGCCAGTAATAGCAGCTACCACCACTCTCCTCCAACTGGACATTTCTGTATCTGGATGCCCTTTAGCCATCCCAAATGGAACATATCCAAAGTCAAACTCACTAACACCTATTAAGCTCTGCTCTATGTGCCAAGCACTGGGCTAGGTACTGGGAAAGCAAAGATGAGTACACCACAGTTACTGGCCTTAAGGGGTTCACAAGTGCTGTAAGGGAGGAACAGTAGTAGTACTAAGGAAAGAGGACCAACTAACCCTAAGGAAGAAGAGGGGGTGGAACTAACTTTATAAAGACCATGACTTTGGGATGGATTTTGAAGCACAAGTGGCAATTTAAAAGTCAGACAACAGGTGATTGCAATCTCAAAACAAAATGTACAAGAGCAGGAAAATTGAAACAGTTGGGAAAACTATAGTTTGTTATAGCTAGAAACTAAGACTTATTTGAGGAAAGACCGAAGAAAATTCTTGAGAAGGGGAAGAAGCCAAGTCATGGAGAATTTTGGATGCATTTAAGAGAAGTTTATCCTCTAGGCCATGCAGAGCATTTTAGAAAGATCACTCCCACGGCAGAGTGGAGAACAGAAGGAAAAGAAGTGAGGGTGGTTGCAAGGAGACCACTTAGGAAGCTACTACATTACTCTGGAAGCCAGTGGGGCTGAAGAACCTGAATTCAGCATATTCAGTCAGCAGAATCAACTGCATGGGGTGGGGGGAGCACAGAGAACAGGTTTGGAAGAAAATAAATTGAATTTAGTATGTGGTTAGGGGACCTCGGTGGCTTAGTTGGTTAAGCATCCGACTTCAGCTCCGGTCATGATTTCACAGTTCATGGGTTTGAGCCTTGTGTCGGGCTCTGTGCCAATAGCTCAGAGCCTGGAGCCTGCTTCGAATTCTGTGTCTCCCCCTCTCTCTGCCCCTCCCCTGTTTGCACTCTGTCTCTCTCTCTCAAAAATAAACATTAAAAAAAATTTAGTATGAGGTTGTTAAGTTTGAGGTACCTGTAGGACTTAAGATAAGGAATTGATGAATTACATATGCTTCAAGATAGCACCTCTCTGAAGCTGCCCCCATACACCCAGGTAGAGTGAATAGTGCTCTCTCTAGCTCTTCAAACAAATCTCTATGACAGCCATTTTGCCTTTCTCCACACAACATTTGCAATCCTCTGCTGAATTTTCTCCATGTAGTTTATCACCTTCTAAAATACCATATTATTTACTTATCTTGTTTAATGTCTGCTCCCCACTCCTACTTTAATGTAAACAGGGCAGGGAATCTTGCCTATGGTTTTAAAAAATTCACACAGTCCCAAACACCATTTAAACGCTGCCCTTTTCTTTCTCTAGTTAATTTATTTTTTTCAGATATTACAACTGAAGAGCAGAAAAGTATATAACTCCCTTCTATCATTCAAAGAATAATCTTTACCTCCCCCCCCCACCAAAAGTGCAAAAAGGAACCGAGTTACATGTAGCTTGTCCTGACTTTACTCACATACCCCAAATATAAGTCACTCACATTTTCCTATTCTTTACCCACCACAGTCCTTGACCTTTTTGTTTCCCTTTCTGGATTGGATGTCATCCCATTTCTTACCTCAGTAGTCTAAACCCATCTATTTCCCACAAGATCTAATTCTTCTTTTGGGGACCATCCAGCAAAACATAATGAAAGACTTTTCCAATCACCAAGACATTCAAACTATGCAGGTATATTTAAAAGAATACGATCAAAGAAAATGAAAAACAGAGATTCAGGAGGAATATAGCAACTTGCATCTTCATAACCATATTACAAGGAGTTAAAAGCACTAGTATCCGAGATAACAAGACATCCACCCTCATTGGGAGAAGGCAGTACAGCGGTATCTGGCGCATATTAAGTGCTCAAGAAAAGTTAGCTGTTACCAATGATAATAGGTTCCACTGACCACGCTCCCTACTGATCCTAAAACTATCAGTTCCTGCTAATTGGAAAAGGGGTGTTGGAGTGAGAACTAGCATCTACATGGACTCTTGTTGAAATTCTGGATTTCCTTGACATCACTTGTAATTAATCTACCCTTCCATAGGGTCCCAAGACCCATTTGTGTTCTACATGTGTTGATCCATTCTGATCTCCATAGACTGTGTTATGTGCCAGCATCATCTTGATACCTCAACTGGAGAGTCAGAATCCAGGAAAGTTTGCAATGATTTGTTAAACTTTCTGGATCAATCCATTATCTTTCTCTTATGATAACAATAGTTTTATTTAATAATTCTTGTAGTAAAGCCTATTTTGACTGTTGTATTGAATTACCTTCTTCTCTTTGGTTGAGAGGAGGGATATTTTGTAAGAGAGCTAATGGTCAAAATATTTATGCTGTATGTCAGCCTGTCGGTGAAGGAAGAAGCAGGAAAATCCATTGTTTTCCTGGGAAATTAAAAAACTGGCAGCCAGGAAGACTAGGAATATGAAGTAGTTGTATCCCCTATGCTGGTCTGTAGAGGTGTAACCAGTTGGAACTCCTCAAAGCAAAAGGTGAAGCTCAAAGTTCTCAAGTTGCTGGATGGAAGACTGGAAAGCAGTATATTCTGCTTAATAACAAATCAAAGACAAAATAAATCAAAGATATTAACCTGTTTCTCTGCTGAACTATAATCGTTATTAACAACTGATCATCCCCTAGATTTTAGTTACTTCATTTTCTTCCTCCTTCTGATATAAAACGTCTGCTATGAAAGAAGCAAACGAATGTAAATGTTGTGAACCAAACTGATATTAATCCCATGATATTTTGATCTCTCGAAAAACACACCTCCACTGAGCAGATCGTCTGTTTCATCTAGGGAGGAATACATGAGATGGAAGGAAGGTCAGTAAATAGTTACTGCTACCAATATCCCTTAGTTTTAGGTAGAATTAGTTGGTGTAGCTGCCCTCATACCCACCTTTGCTTTAAAATGAGTAACAGGAGTGGGTCATGACAAAAGCCTATGAAAGTTTCGAAAAGCAAAAATGAAATTATGCGAAAGATAGGGGGCAGCTGCTTCACTGGTCCAGCACAGGTATCAATCCACTGGAAAAAACGTAATTTGAAAAGTGTTTTTCTGACATATCGGACAAAGGGCTAGTATCTAAAATCTATAAAGAGCTCACCAAACTCCACACCCAAAAAACAAATAACCCAGTGAAGAAATGGGCAGAAAACATGAATAGACCCTTCTCTAAAGAAGACATTCAGATGGCCAACAGGCACATGAAAAGATGTTCAGCGTCGCTCCTTATCAGGGAAATACAAATCAAAACCACACTCAGGTATCACCTCACGCCAGTCAGAGTGGCCAAAATGAACAAATCAGGAGACTATAGATGCTGGAGAGGATGTGGAGAAACGGGAACCCTCTTGCACTGTTGGTGGGAATGCAAATTGGTGCAGCCGCTCTGGAAAGCAGTGTGGAGGTTCCTCAGAAAATTAAAAATAGACCTACCCTATGACCCAGCAATAGCACTGCTAGGAATTTATCCAAGGGATACAGGAGCACTGATGCATAGGGCCACTTGTACCCCAATGTTCATAGCAGCACTCTCAACAATAGCCAAATTATGGAAAGAGCCTAAATGTCTATCCACTGATGAATGGATAAAGAAATTGTGGTTTATATACACAATGGAATATTACGTGGCAATGAGAAAAAATGAAATATGGCCTTTTGTAGCAACGTGGATGGAACTGGAGAGTGTGATGCTAAGTGAAATAAGCCATACAGAGAAAGACAGATACCATATGGTTTCACTCTTATGTGGATCCTGAGAAACTTAACAGGAACCCATGGGGGAGGGGAAGGAAAAAAAAAAAAAAGAGGTTAGAATGGGAGAGAGCCAAAGCATAAGAGACTGTTAAAAACTGAGAACAAACTGAGGGTTGATGGGGGGTGGGAGGGAGGAGAGGGTGGGTGATGGGTATTGAGGAGGGCACCTTTTGGGATGAGCACTGGGTGTTGTATGGAAACCAATTTGTCAATAAATTTCAGAAAAAAAAATATTAAAAAAAAAATTAAAAAAATAAAAAATAAAAAAAATAAATATGCAACTAGAAAAAAAAAAAAAGTGTTTTTCTACGTGAAAATCAGTGATGGGAGTTGTTGCCGTTGTGTACCTCTGAGTAACGGCTAACCTAGGATTCCAGGGGCACTTGGCACCTTCTTTTAACCCTCAGCCCTCCTGGAAAAGTGTTACTTTCTACTGACTTCCTTAGAGAAACAGACTTCCTCCGATTTGAGGAACTATTGGAATGCTTTGCTTTCCTTAAAAACGAAATAAACTGGGGCGAAACAAGAAAGCCGCAGAAACTAACACAAAAGTTCAAGCTTTGCCGCCTGTATGCAATCCGGGTTCTCGGCCGCGCCTGGGGCGGAAGGGGCGGAGACTCCATGTATCATATGCCAGCGCCGGAAGTTGGTTGAGACACAGCGACGAGCCGTAATCTGGTTAAAGCGCGGAGTGCGAAGCTTCGCCGCGTTACGTGCGTAGGGAATTGGCTGGTTGGAATTAAGAGGTGGGTATTTGGGTTGAAACTGGAAAGACCCTCAAGGTTAAAAAGGTCCGGTATGGAAATCGGGAGAAGCTGGAGATTGAGGAGTGAATGGTGTTAGTACTTTGGTTTCGTTCAGTTTAGTTTGGCTTTTGGGAGTTACTCTTCTTAACTTCTGTTCGCATGTTTTCTTATTGAGGGTTATAGTTTTTTGCTTTCTGCTAAAGTTTGGAAAAACAGGACTTGTGTTAAGTGGAACGCGAGCTTTGCAGTCAGATCCCAGTGTCCCTGCCTCTTAGTAGCTGAATAATCCTGCGCAAATTAACTTACAAGGCTGGGTTTCTTCATCTGAAAAGTAAGGGCAGTACCTCCTAGGATTGTTGTAAAGATTATAATGAAATAACGTGTAAAATGTTATCGTGTCCGGTTTGGGGGTAAGCGCGCAATCCATTGTGTTTTTGTTTCGTCCTTTAGCTCTACCTATACAGTTTGAAAAAGTACAGGTTAGGAATTGGGACTTTTTTAGATTTCCCTGAGAAAAAATGAGGTATGGTTGGATTTGCAAGGAGCCCCTTTGAGATATTCAATATTTGAGTCTGTGATTTGATTTCAGACTATCAATGGATACTCAGAAGGACGTTCAACCCCCAAAGCAGCAGCCAATGATATATATCTGCGGAGGTAAGGGCACTTAGATACATAAAGTGGGAGTGTTTTACTTCAGTTTTGAAATAATTACATTACACTTAGTCTTAAACGAGTCTTTAAAGTTACAAAGCAGAACACCAGCAACCCTAAAAAAACCTCTCATTAAGAGCTCATTTACTCACCAAGAAAAAGTGCAGCGCCCACTATTTTTTCTTTCCTCCTTAATATGTTGGTTGTTAAATAACAAAAGTTCAACTGAGTACATTTTAAAGATGTGATAGGCTTTATTAATCCATTCATGAATCTGGCAGCATCCTGTCTAGCAAGTAGATGAGAACTCCAAAGGGTTACAGAAAAGGAAAGGTTTGTAAAGGTAGAGAGGAGTGGAAAAATGAAAATTATTAGCGAACAATCCTGTGTTTAAGGTAAGGTCACCCTTCTAAGAGGAATGGAAAAATCAGTAAATTTCCTAGCGCTGACAAGGAAATTCCCATATTGACTGGTCAAAGGTTGCGTTTCTGCAGGGCTGAAACTGCAGTTAGGTTAGGTGTTAGGTCTTGGTTTACTGATTTGGGGCCTCAACCCAAGTGAGGCCATTTGGGGCCTGTAGTTTTCTTTTTAACATGGCCACAGCACCATACTCTTGAGATTGAGTACATTTTAGTGCTTTGGGTGAAAAATACAGTTAAGATAATTTGCTTGTCTGTAATATTTTTCCTCTAGACATTGAATAAACATGCTTTCTTTTTTAGAATGTCACACGGAAAATGAAATAAAATCCAGGGATCCAATCAGATGCAGAGAATGTGGATACAGAATAATGTACAAGAAAAGGACTAAAAGATGTATCCTTTTAACTTGTTAAATATGAAGTAGATGGAAGTGAAGAATAATGCTTGGGTTGCTAGTCAAAGACTAATTTCTGGTAAATGGTAATAGTTTTTGGTCTACTTACCAAAAAAAAAAAAAAAAGCATGATTAGGATTTTCATAATCATTTTTATTTTCATAATAATTAATTCAGATGCATATACTAAATATATACTAGATTTTGGATCTCATAAGTCTATTTTTCAGGCTTCTATATTTAACTTATTTTACTTATACTCATTTTTGAGTTTGAGTTCATGGACAAACTATACAAAGAGAAATACAAATACTATATATGAATGCTACCTTATGGAAAAAGCAAGGCTTACAAATTGGCCATAAGACTGAGAGTACATTGTTATGTGGTAACTACAAATACAATATTTTTTAAACCAGTAAGTTACCTTGCCAGCATTGCTTTAGTGTTTTTTGGTGCATTGATCTTTTGTATCATGGAAAGGGGACTAATGAAAATTGAAATCTTTTTTTGTAGTTCTTTTCTAGTTGTTATAGTAAATAGTGAGTCCGTTCTTTTGTGTATTTTATTTTATTAAAGTCATTTATTTAATCTCTACACCCAACGTGGGCCTTGAACTCACAACCTGAGATTAAGCATCACATGCTGTTCCAACTTAACCAGTTAGGCACCCCCCCTTTTTTTTAAGTTTATTTATTTAATCTATCTTTTTTGCATTTTAGATCACATAACTAGCAAATAGAAAGTGACTTTGAAGTGTTAATCTTTCACATAATTTTTAAATATGTGTTTTGTCCTTAACTCAGTTTAATACAGTGGTGGTTTTTGATGCTCGATGAAACATGGAATTTAGAAGATTATCTTCATTTGGACTTGGACTTGCTGTTAATGTTGTATAGCTTTTGATGAGTGTATTTATCTTTATGAATACAACTACATACACATGATTTCGTTTTAAAATTCATCTTGTATTTAGGCATCTATTAATAATGTCTATAAGGAAAAATTCTTTGTTCAATTACATTATTTATAATTTCCTTTTTTTTTAATGTTTATTTTTGAGAGAGTACGAGCAAGGGAGGGGCAGAGAGAGGGAGACAGCATATCTGAAGCAGGTTCTTGGATCTGTGCACTGACAGCAGCAAGCCTGATGTGGGTCTCAAACTCAAGAACCGTGAGATCATGACCTGAGCCCAAGTGGGACACTCAACTGTTTCAGCCACCTGGGCACCCCTAATTCTCTTTTATTGTATGTGTAATCTGACACATAGGGAAAGTTAAAAGTGCTTCCCTAAATCACACTTTTAATCAAGACCTAGAATCTTGTAGGGGCCTTGTTGAGAATGAAGTTTACCAGGGCCCTGTGAAGGTCTGATTAAGTAAGTTCCTTGGAAACTACTGTTTTACATCAAATTTGTAAACCCTCCAGCATCATTTTGTATTAAGTATACCAGTGTACTTACTGTCACACACATAATGCATGCATTATTTTGAGTTATATTTTTCATTTGTTACTTGGTATAGGCCTTCTGATAAAATGCTTAACTATTTTTTAAATCTTGGGTGAGGGAAAAGAAACTTCAATGGTTGTTTCTGTAAGGCAAAGTCAACCCTAAGTAAAGTGGATGAGGCAGACTATTAAGGCAGGTGTAGTTTCCGAGGTGCAGTCATTAAGGTAAAAAATTCTGCTTTCAGGATATTAAAAAAGGGACTAGTTTACACTGAACTGTGGTTGGATGTTTAAAACTTTTGCCTTGATCTTAGGGATATGGATACTCAGATACTCCATCTGTTCCAGGATTCCATCATTATGGAATGCCCTCTGATATTCATTTCAAAGAGTAGATAGATACATTCCATCTTCACTAATAGCTATGTGTGTCTCTGAAATTCAAAATATTCACCATGCCATTTAAAAAAAAAAACCTGTGTTTCTACCACCGTCTTTGAATATTAAGTTCTGTAAATTTATTATGTGCTATACAAAGTACTACCATGCTGAAATTTTTAGAGTGCTTCCTAGGTCTAGGTTTTCTTTAGCCATGACTTTCATAATTTTGTAATTCTGCTATGTTCCTTGACCTTGTCTCTTTTAGATAAAAGAGTCCCAATAAATATGATATGACAGTCCCCTAAAAAACTCCCAACACTTTGGATAATGTTGCTGTTAACTGTTTTTTATTTCATCCTAGGTATTTTACATATTGTTAGTTTAATTGAATATTGTTAGCTTGTTAATTAGACAGTGGTTTAATGGAAAAAGTATTACCACTGGAATCCAAGACCAACATTTCAATCAGTCACCTCTTTGTGTCCCTTTCATCTATAAAAATGGAAGTAATTTTACCTCTTGCCTTTTTAAGGAAAAAAAAAAAGATAAAAGATATATAATTGCTTTAAAAGATTCTTTTGAATAGTGATGTATAAATATAAAAATCAGTAAATCTGAGCTTAAAGTTGACATATAACTTGTTCCCTACTTAAACTGATTACCAATGACTATGGATATGTATGTTCATGAAAAATGCATGGAAACAGGTTCAAATCCAGCCTTGCTACTCAGTGACTGGCCAGTTCATTTAACTTCAGCTTCATTGTCAAAATGGAGGAATTTATGATGGTCAGTACAGTGCTTTGAGATTCTGAAGTTACCTTCAGAGATCGAAGTTATGAAAAATTTAAAAATAGTAGATGAAATCAGAAATGGCCACTCTTAATAAAATACATAAGGTATGAAAATGTAAACTGAGAAGATGTAAAAATGAGTTGGCTCTTCACATATACAAATCCATGGGCATTTCCACCCCTCCTAGAACAGTTCTGTGTAGAAAATTGGTCAAGGGGGACTGGCTCCTTGAGCAGAGGGCTGGAGGATGAGAAGGAACCTGACATAGCAAGACAAGAGGAAGGAGTATCCCTGAAATTGAGGAAATAGCCAGTATAATGGCTCAGGGGTTGAAAGTAAGCTTGCCTTGTTCACACTTCAGAATGAAGCCCTTGTGATACACACTTTGAGGTAGGCAGGGAGGCCTGCTCACTTACGGTCTCGTGATGGGAGTCAGCAGGAGAGTGACACGGATTAAGACTTACTTGAGCTGTTCTGTAAGAATGAACAATGTAGGAATGGGTGATGGATGGGCAAGCCAGTTAAGGGCCACATGTAAATAGTTCAGGATAATAATGATGGCTGAGCCAGGGTGGTAGCTGTGGAGGGAAGTAAGAAGTACTTGGTTGTAACATAACATTTTGAAGTTGAGGTTAATGAGACTTATTGGTTAGTACTTAAGAGCTTAGTAAACAGTATGGACTTGGTAAAAGGCTTTGGGTTCAGATATCCACAGTGTCCTTTATTGACTGTCCGTGTGACTTCACCAGGATTCGCTTTCCTCATTTGTAGGATAGGCATGAAATAATAGCACCTATTTCAGAGGTTAGTTGCAAAATAAAATCCATAAAAGCTTTTACCGTAACAAATGTTAACTATTACCACCATTACTGTCTAAGTATTACTGTTTTCCACAAAGGTGATTTTGTTAGTTTTAGGATTAGTCTCCCAGCTACGGGCCTTGCTGTCTCCATACTCTTGAGATTGCTCTTTCTGAAATACAGATTTCATGGCGCTGTCCTGCTGAAAATCCTCAGTAGCTCTCCATTTTGATAAAGTCAAAACTATTGGGAATGGTATATTTGGTTCTTGATAATATGACTCCTTTTCTATCTCTGTCACAAGTTCAGCCCACTTAAACCACTTAATCTTTTGGTTCTAAGGAGATCTCTGCAGTTCCTTAAGCAGGTAACAGGACTTCTTTCTTATCTGTCCTTTCCCATGCTTTTCCCCCTGCGTTGAAATGATCTTTTCTGGTGTTCTTCACCAGCATCAGAATTTTGAAGGATTGTTTTATAGTCCACTAGTTTCCAATATCGTTGAGAAGTCCAAAACCATTCTTCTATCTAATTCTTTGTGTATGATGCCTTTTCTTTCTGGAAAATTAGAGTTTTCCTTGCCAGTGTATCGAAATTTTATAATATGTGCCTTGGTATGGGGCTCTTTTCCACTGTTCTGGTCACTTGGGTGGGTACTTTCAACCTGGAAAGTAAAGCTCTTCAATTCCGGGAAATTTTCTTGAATTGTTTTAGTAACTTCCTGCCCTTGATATTTTCTTCTCTCTAGGTCTTTTTTTAAAAAATCTAATATTAGACTACATTGACCTGACTTTCTCATCTTTCCTTTTCCTTTGTTTCTTTGCTCTTTAAAAGGTGCCTTCAATTTTTCTTTCTTTCTTTTTTTTTTAAAGTAAGCTCTACACACAACATGGGGCCTCAATTCATGACCCCAAAATCAAGAGTCACACGCTCCACTAACAGCCAGCCAGGCACCCCTCAATTTTAGTTTCTAATCCATTTATTGGGATTTTCATTTCTGGTATAATTTTAATTTCTACAAGTTTATTAGTTTTTCTTCAAAAATATATTTGAATATATATACATTCAAAGAAAAATTAAAGTACATATCCATCCTTGTTTCTTGGATGCAAAGTCTTAACTCCATGAAGATGATAGTGATCATTTTCTTTTGCCTACATAGTCTATTCCAGTCATGTTACTTTTTATCCTACTTGTTTATTCAGCATAAATGTATATACATAATTATAACCAGAAGAAAACAGTGAAAAGAAAATTACAGGGCATGTGGAATTACAACCATTTCACCGAATATTTAAAGGATTTCTCCCATGCTGGAAGTTAGAATAGCCAGTGTTTTAAACCTAGGACATAGTTTTGAGTGAAGTTTGTTGGCTGGAATGAGGTGTGAAATGATTATGCATGGAATGGGGCATGTGATGACGTTCCCCATGACAATTTAATAAAGCTTACTAAGGATTATGCTAAAGTTTGAATCTGTCTATAAATATTCAAATTTAACATTCTCTAGCACCGGCAATGGAAATAATAATAAATGTATTGTTAATCATGTTTTTAGCAGAGTTTTTACCACTACTGGTGCCTGCTAAAGGACTGTAGATTTAATTTAAGTGCAGAGAGGAGGGCGAATTGCATTAATGAATTCCTGTTATGTGCCAGGCACTAATCTGAAATTATAAAGTGAAATATATTTCCCCACAAATGATATTTATTGTTTTATTCATTTGGATTGTATTGTGCCTTATTTGCTCTTGTATCCTGGTGCCCAGTACAGTGTCTGACTCATAACCAGCGCTCAGAAAATGTTGAGCACCTGCAAAGGAAGGCAGAATCTTTGATTTACTCTTTTGTGTAAAGGGGAAGGGCTAAATCTGGATTGCCTTGTAGATATCCTGAACATTTAATTATATTTCTAAAATTGAAATGGAATGGTTATCAATTTACAGTTCTTGGTAGTTTTAACTATCCAGAACTGTAACGGCGTTTTAACGCCATCAAAAACGAATGCAAAACAGGAAGGGAACCCTCTCACTTGGACTCTTAATTTCTCCCTAATGATCTGTGCCGGCAAAGCTGGGCGCGGAGGCCAATCAGTGCGGCAGATCGAGGGCCAGCCAATCATTCGCAGAGGCCCTAGTCCCGCCCCCGGCGCTCAGCCTCTGGCCTTTGGATGCCCAGGCGGGGCGACACTCCCCCCATCTCGGCACCTGCGGTGAATTGTGTAGCGGTCTCGTCCTTCCACAACGCTGGGTCTGAGAGCCAGGTGAGTACCCGCCGGCCAGGAGTAAATTACATCTCCCCATCGTAGTTCCCTCAGGGAGCTGGGGTTAAAGGCGGACCCCAAGAAGCAAATGTACGGTCGGACTCGACTGAGGGAGCGAGTTATGGGATGAACAAACGGGCTTTAGTTTCCTGCAGCTGACGGTGGCCGATGTTGGGACGGGGGTTGCTGGGGTCCGCCGGCGGCGACCAGAGCTGGGGAATGGGGAGCAACCTCAGTGTCCTCAAGGACCCGTTGACCTTTGGGTTGGCCGTAGAGCTGAGGGTTCCCGGCCTGTCCCTGACCAGCCTCCCCCGCCCCTCGGCGTTCGCGCTGTACACAAACCGTTGCTATGGCTGAGGAAGCCATTTCCTTTCGGTCTCCGCCTGCAGGGGGCGCTCGGCCCTGTGGTTTCTGGAAAGAAGGTGCCCAGGTGGAAGAAAACCGGTTTTCTTGTTGCGCATCACACTTTGGACTGGAGGTTATTTCTGCCCGCTGATTAGGGAATATGGGAAATGGATGTGGATCAGGATGATGATGAAGAGATTAAATCCAACTAGGACCGAGGTTTTTCCTAATCAAATTCCAAACAGATTTGGAAAGGTTCAAATGAGAGCGAATATTGTATGACTTCCTCTTTGGAACTTGAGAATTAACATTTAGTAAGATGTGCATGGTGCCGGAAAACAACCCAAACAAACATGGTAGTTTTCAAAAAGGATTTTCAGGGAAATGTTAAAACTGTGCAGAATGAAATTCATTTGCTTAGGTAAGAGATGGCTCTGTTATTTCAAATGCTTTTCACTGTGATTTCTTCAAATCGTGAAATTTCAGGGGTTGCAAAATAAATTCAATTTGAGATCATGTATTTTAATCCTGTTGGATGTTTTTTTTAAAGATTTTTTTTTCAACGTTTATTTATTTTTGGGACAGAGAGAGGCAGAGCATGAACGGGGGAGGGGCAGAGAGAGAGGGAGACACAGAATCGGAAACAGGCTCCAGGCTCTGAGCCATCAGCCCAGAGCCTGACGCGGGGCTCGAACTCACGGACCGCGAGATTGTGACCTGGCTGAAGTCGGGCGCTTAACCGACTGCGCCACCCAGGCGCCCCAATCCTGTTGGATGTTTTTAAGTTTCTCCCATGAAAGATCCTTCAACTCTTTGGAAAGATTCTACTAATGCAACCCATTCTATTCTGGGCAGCGGCAATCATTTAAAAGTTCTTCATGTTGCTCTCCAGTAACTTCTACCCTTAAGGCTGTCCTTGTGATGGGACATATTCATCATCCTGGGCCTTGCCAGTATAGTGTGCAAACCATAATCTCAGTTCTCAGTTGGATTTCATCCAAGAGCTGATGAACTGTCAATCCCTTTTCTATGCCCAAGTCAAAGCCAGCAGGAACATGGAGAACCAGAAGCACCTCTCTTTCTGCAGAGGTCTGATGTAGGACCAGAATCCCAGAGGGCAGGCATGCTGGAGGAAATACTCCTGGTGAATTAGACCCATTGCTACTTAATTGTTTTAAAATTTATAAACCAATATGTTTTACTGCAGTGTTTTTAAACAATTTTGACAATGACTCATGATAAGAAATTTATTTGCAACATGTGCATGTATTTCCACACATTTGTCATTTGTATAGGCATGAAATAAAAGTTTTTACAAGACAAGTATTTACTTTAATGGTATGTGAAGTAGTCAGATATTTTTGTTGCTGCTCTGTTCTGTCTCATTATAAGACAGTGCTAATCGCAACTCACTAAATTGATTTCAGGGGTTGCCACCTGCAGATGAAAAGCCTGGGTGTGATGCTAAGTATGTAGGCTCTGCAGTTGCCAACTGAGATTCAAATCCCCAGTTCACTATTTAGTAGTTACATGACTTCGAGCAGGTTACTTAAAATACCAACTTCCTTATCTGTAAAATAGTAATTAATTCCCCTCTCGAGAGTGGTTTTGAAGATTATGTGAGATAATCCATGGCATACAGTAACTTAGATCCCTAAGTGTTAACTGTTATTACAGCGCTTTACTTAAAATAAAACCTACCTGTTACAGTAGTTAAAAGATTAAATGAGGTAATGTATGTAAAGTTCTTAGGGTGGTGCCCAGCACTCATTTAGAACTGTGTATTTTTTGCTGTTATTATTATCATCATAATTAGCAGCAGTATCCTTAAAGTGAAACTGTCCAAGGCCCCCATTCCCATTTCAGCTCAGCATTTCTTTTTTTTTTTTTAATTTTTTTTTAATGTTTATTTTTTTTTGAGAGAGAGAGAGAGTATGAGCAGGGGAGGGGCAGAGAGGGAGACGCAGAATCCAAAGCAGGTTCCAGGCTCCGAGCTGTCAGCACAGAGCCCGACGCGGGGCTCGAACTCATGAACCATGAGATCATGACCTAAGCTGAAGTTGGACACTTAACCAACTGAGCCAGCCAGGTGCCCCTCAGCAAGTGTTTCTTAAAGGTCTAAGGCACTACTTATGTTAGTCCTGAATATATGATGATGAATAAAATAAGATCTCACAGTCTAGAAGGGAAGACAAAAATACATAATTAAAATACATGCCATGAGAAAGGTATGGGCACACTGCCATTAGAACACAGATCTGGGAGCTGTTCGTTGATGTGACTGGGCAGCAGGGAATGTAAAGGCAGGGAATGACTTAACTGTTGTTGTCATGGAGAGAGAGTTTAAAATGAGCAGCCTTCCTTCTTAGAAAAAACACAGCTCCTTTTCCATAGACTTGAAAAATTAATGTTACAGAAATGCCTAGATGGTTACTACTATCCAAATTAAATCTTACTATGTATATACTTCATAACTTTTTTCTGTGCTACATTTCAGCCATGACTACCAAAGATTATCCATCATTGTGGGGTTTTGGAACAACAAAAACATTTAAAATTCCCGTTGAACATTTGGATTTCAAGTATATTGAAAAATGTTCAGATGTTAAACACTTGGAAAAAATTCTTTGTGTGCTCAGGTAAGCATTCAAAAACCATTTTATGTTTCAGTATGCCAATTATATTGTGCCTTCTGAAAGTTGAAACTCTCAGAAATATTGCAGAAATTTTTCAAACATTGATGTTGGTTTTTTTGTTTTGTTTTGTTTTTCCCCCAAGTTAGGTTCCAAAATCATTGTTTTGATCCAGTGGTTAGTTTGGAGGGTTCTGGCTAGGTCTACTTCCAGCATGCCATTTAGGCTCATTAGTATTCAAGAGGATGTTTTTCTTGCTTCCTCCACGTTTTCTAGGAGAAGGTAAAGTAGCCGTGGGAGTAGCCATTAGGAGATAAGGTTAGCTCACCAGCCTACCAGTTGATAAAGTTCTTTGGTTCTCTCCCCCTCCATACTATCTGCCAACAAAGATGCCAACTTACTGTGAGCTGGTCACAAGGAGAGGATGACGGGAAGATCAGGAAGTAGGACCAGAAGGCAGGGGATCTGGGCCTTCTCCGGGGGAGGACCCCGTGGTGGGGATTGTTAGACTTTAATATACATCAGATATGGTTGTTAAAAATGCAAATTTGAGGGGCGCCTGGGTGGCGCAGTCGGTTAAGCGTCCGACTTCAGCCAGGTCACCATCTCGCGGTCCGTGAGTTCGAGCCCCGCGTCAGGCTCTGGGCTGATGGCTCGGAGCCTGGAGCCTGTTTCCGATTCTGTGTCTCCCTCTCTCTCTGCCCCTCCCCCATTCATGCTCTGTCTCTCTCTGTCCCAAAAATAAATAAAAAACGTTGAAAAAAAAATTAAAAAAAAAAATGCAAATTTGAAGGTCCCATTCCCAGAGATCCTGCCTCAGGAAATCTGGAGTGGGGCCCAGGAACATATGTTTTTAAACAAGTGCCTGGCTGATTGACATGCAGGTGGTCAAGGGAGCCCATTCCAAGAAACACTGCCCTGTGGCATACCAATCTGTGCCACCTATTTTGGATGTCATGGGGGTTTTCCTTTCCTTCCTAATATTGCAGAAGCACTTGTGGAGCAGGAATTACTCCTTTTGAGCACATCAGTAGTATTGCTTTTGCTTGGTGGCAGTTCTGTATTTTTCCCTTGTGACCCCCTTCCTCATCACTGTGTCCTCTCCTTTTTTTTCTCTGTTAACACCTTCAGCCTCCTGTCCTCCCTAAGCATCCCTGCTTATGCCCAGGCAGAGTAGATGTCATAACCTCATCATTTCTGAAATGGAACGATGAAAGATATCATATTTTTCCTTTTTTTCTCAGCAGTGTATGCACCTTTTCATTTATGTTCAGTCAAGGACTGATAAAGCAAATGAGAAGGTTGCACGATGGAAGAGTTTAAAAGCCACGTTATATTGGTTCTAAGAAATTCTGTGAATGGCTTAATTAAATTACATTGCATTGGTTTGGAACTTATTTTAAAAATTTTAATTTGAAAGTGGGATTTTTTTTCTCAATTTTTCTAAAAATTTAAAAGTAAACAGGCTTACAAGAGAAATGGAAAGGATTGATTTTCTTTAAACAGCCATGAACAGAGTTTTCCATTTAACTCTCTAGGAGTGACTTCTGTTCCTGGAATGGTTGGTTAGAGATGTGTTGTTCTGAACCCTTCCTTCGCCATTTTCTTCCTATCCCTTTGGGGGAAAAAATTGAGCTACAAACTCCTCCTTGGAAGGGAAATCCAGTCTCACTGTGTGCCTATCTCTAATATTGAATTTCCATTTGTAAGTTAAAATTATCTTATGTAACAAAGTGAACGCATGTTACAGAGGAGAGAAAATGTTACTCAACTTTCAAAGTGTGTGATGGAAACTGGTGTCTTTGGGGCTCCATTTTTTCCTTCACAGCTTCACTCCATAGAGTAACGTAAAAATGGAGGTTGTGCTGGTTGAGGAAGGGGAGTGGGGAGCCCACACTCCGGCCCTCATCCCTGTGCAGGGGCTGCCCTGGAGATCTCCACAGAACCCCTCTGCTCCACAGAGCCCAGCCTGTAAACCACCAGACTACATGATCTCTAAATAAAGTGGTAACTCCAAAGTCTGAATTTTTTTTAAAGGTCTGGTGAGGAAGGATATTATCCTGAACTTACGGAATTTTGTGAAAAGCGCCTTAAAGGCTTGGCTCCTGAAAGTAGAGCTTTGAGGAAAGATAAGCCCGCAGCAACAGCATCCAGCTTTACAGCAGAAGAATGGGAAAAAATTGACGGTGATATAAAGGTATAGAGTGACCCCGGTTTTTGTGGGTTTTGTGACATTGTCACATTAAATATATGTCCACTTCACTTTTCCAAAATCGTAGACTTCTTTCCTTTTTTGTCAGTGAAGGGCTTTTAGTGGCAATCACTTACGTAGTATTGGTTGCTTCTCATACGCAGGAGAATATTGTGAATGTGTATGTTTGTGTCTGTACATCCACGTGTGTATTTTGTTTTATTTTATATATTTTTTGATGTTTATTTATTTTTGAGAGAGAGGGAAAAACAGAGCACAAGTGGGGAGGGGCAGAGAGAGAGGGAAACACAGAACCTGAAGCAGGCTTCAGGCTCTGAACTGTCAGCACAAAGCCCGATGCGGGGCTCGAACTCTCGAAGCAGGAGATCATGCCCTAAGCCGAAGTCCGACACTTAACTGACTGAGCCATCCAGGTGCCCCACGTGTGTATTTTAAATGACTGAACAAAATTCTATCCTATCAAAGAAAAATAATTCACTCAGCTTCTGTAAATAGAGCTCTACAAACATGTTGATTTATAATTTCTTTTGTACCGTCCTGGTTATTTCCTCAGGATAAATTATTAGTATTCAAGCTGCTTGATCAAAGGATTTGAATAATTCTAAGACTGTTGAGACACATTTGCGTATTCTCAGAAAAGTTGTGCCTTTTTGCCAATAGTATATAAGAATGCCCGTTTAAGGCATTCTTCACGGGGGCCCTTGGGTGGGTCAGTCGGTTAAGTGTCTGACTTTAGCTCAGGTCATGATCTCGTGTTCCGTGAGCTCGAGCCCTGCTTTGGGCTCTGTGCTGACAGCTCAGAGCCTGGAGCTGCTTTGGATTCTGTGTCTCCTTCTCTCTCTGCCCCTCCCCTGCTTACTCTCTTGTGCACACGCTCTGTCCCTCTCTCTCTCTCAAAAATAAATAAACATTAAAAAAAATTAAGGTATTCTTCACTGGATACTGTAATCATTTTTTAATCAATTAAATAATTGAAAACATGATAAGGATGTATTTGATTACTAGCAACATTAAATTTTTTTATCAGTTGAATTTCTTCTTTTGTTAATAGCTATATCTTTAGTGATTTAGCTTTATTGAGGTATAATTTACATTCAATAAAAAATAGCAATGGTCTACATTTCACTGAGTTTTGACACATGTATATGCTATAAAACATTTCTATTAGCCTAAAAAGTTTTCTTGTGCCCCTGTGTAGTCAGTGCTGACTCCACACCCTGGTCCCTGGTAACCGCTGATCTGCTTTCTGTCATACGGATTTGTCTTTTCTAGACTTTCCTATAAATGTAGCCATACAGTATGTGTGGTCTTTTGTGTCTTCTGTCATTTGGCATCATGCTTTTGAGATGTGTCTACGTTGTTGCATGTTCACAGTTGGTTTCTTTTAATCGCTGAGTAGTATTGAATTGTGTGGGTATCTCACAGTTCGTTTATCCACTTTCCGGTTGAGCAAAATGTTTTCCAAAGTGGCATTCCTGCCAGCAGTGTATAAAAGTTCCTGTTGCTGGGGTGCCTGGGTGGCTGGCTCAGTTGGTTAAGCGTCTGCCTTCAGCTCAGGTCATGATTTCATGGTTCGTGAGTTGAAGCCCTGCATCAGGCTCCATGGTAACAGCTCAGAGCCTGGAGCCTGCTTCGGATTCTGTGTGTGTCTCTCTCTGTTCCTCCCCCACTCATGCTGTCTCTCTCTGTCTCTCGATAATAAATAATCGTTAACAACAGAAAAGTTCCTGTTGCTCTGCATCCTGGTTGGCAGTTTGTAATGCCAGTTTTGTTAATTTTAGCTATTTTATTAAGTATGCCGTGGTGTTTCATTGTGGTTTTAATTTCCATTTTAATGACTGACTTTCCTGAGTGTCTTTTCTTGTGCTTATTTGCCATCCATACGTCTTCTTTTGTGAAAAGTCTTGAAATCCTTTGCCCATTAAAAAAAAAAATTGAATTATTTGTGTTCTTATTGAGTTGTAACACGCGTATCTTTCATTAGATACACCTTTTGCAGGTATTTTCTATATCCTGTGGATTCCCTTTTCATTTTTTTAATAGTGTCTTTGGAAGAGCAAAGGTTTTTAATTTGATAAAATCAATTTTTCTTTTACAGTCTGTACTTTGTGTCCTATTTAGGAAGTCTTTGTCTAATAATCCCAGATCCCCAAGTTCCTTCATATGATTCTTCTAGAAAGTTTCTAGCTTTAACTTTTAAATTTAGTTCTAGGATCAGTTATCATTTTTGGATACACACATACAATATAGGTATTCAAGGTTTCAAGCACCATTTAATGAAAGATTATCCTTTCCCCATGGAACACCTTGGTAGCATTGTCAAAAATGAATTGACCGTGTATGTACGGGTCTATTTCTGGACTCTTTCTATTCTCTTTCATTAATCTAAATGTCTCTCTTTACTCCAGTACCTCATTCTCTTGATTGTAGTAAGGCTTATATTAAGTCTTAAAATTGGATAGTACAAGTCCTCCAACTTTGTTCTCTTTTTTCATCATTGTTTTAGCTCTTATGGGTCCTTTGCTTGCCAGTTACTACAAAATAACTTGCTTGTCTTTGGGTTGGGATTGTGGTGAATTTATGGATAAATTTTGGAATAATTGACATCTTAACAATATTGAAATTCTCTGATCCATGAACGTCATATGTTTTCTGTTCATTTAAGTCTTCTTTAAAGTTTTGTCCCAGTATCTTGTAGTTTTTTTTAGTGTGTAGTTCTTGCATATTTTTTAAATTTATTCCTAAGTATATAATATACTTTATGCTATTGTAAAAGTTAATGTTTTTTATTTTTAAAAATTTTTTAAGTTTTATTTATTTATTTTGAGAGAGAGAGAGAGAGCATGCGTGTGGGAGGGGCAGAGAGACAGGGAGAGAAAGAATCCCAAGCAAGCTCTGCTTTGTTAGTGCAGAGCTTGATGAGGGGCTTAACTCACAAACTGTAGGATCATGACTTGAGCTGAAATCAAGAGAAGTATGCCTAACTGATTGAGCCACCCAGGCACCCCAAAGTTAATGTTTTTTAATTTCAATTTTTTTGCTTATTCTAAGTCACTCTAGTTATGAAATTTTATGTATGTACTATGTATTTATTTTTGGTGTGATAAAATACATATCACACAAAATTTACCATCTTAGCCATTTTTAAGTGTAAATTAGTGTTATATTCACATTGTTATATTCAGACATGAAAAAAATTTTTTTAATTTTTTTAAAGTTTATTTATTTTGAGAGAGAGAGTGTGAGCGTGAGTGGGGAGGGGCAGGGAGAGAGGGAGACAGAGAATCCCAAGCAGGCTCCATGCTGTCAGCACAGAGCCCGACACGGGGCTCAATCTCACAAACTGTGGGATCATGACCTGAGCTGAAACCAAGAATCACACGCTTAACTGACTAAGCCATTCCAGGTGCCCATTATATTCAGAGATTTTTGAGTATACAGTTCAGTAGTGTTATATTCATCTTGTATAATCAATCTTCAGAACTTTATTTTATAAACCTGAAGCTCTATACCCATTAAACAACAGTTCTCCAGTTCCCCGTGCCTTCAGCCCCTGGCAAACACCATTCTACTTTCTGTTTCATAAGTTTGACTAATGTAGATGCCTCATATCAGTGGAATTTTAATTTCATTTTTATTTGTCCATTGCAAGTTTATAGTTTATGGTCTTCTTATATTGACTTTGCATCTTGCAATCTTGTTACATTTACAAATTAGTTCTAGTAACTTTTTTTTAGATTCATTGGAATTTTTTATATTTAGGATCATGTTATCCACAAATACTAAAAGGTCTCCTTTGGCTTTTCCAGAATGGCTGCCTTTTATTTCTTTTACTTTCATTATTGCACAGGCTTGGCTCTCTAGTACAATGTTGAATAGAAATGGTAAGAGCAAATATCCTTGTCTTGCTCACAATATTAGGGAGATTATCATTCAGCTTTTTCTTCACCATTAAGTATAATGTTGCCTTTAGATTTTATGATGTGACCCTTTATAATGCTGAGGAGGGTCCCTTCTATTCCTTATTTGATGAGAATTTTTATCATGAATAGTTATAGAAGTTTATAAATTCTTTTCCTGCATTGAGAGGAAAATAAGATTTTCTTTGTAGCCTGTTAATAAGGTATATTATGTGCACTCTTTTCAAATGTTATACCAGTCTAGCACTCGGGGATAAATTCTACTTGGTCATGATGTGTCTTTTTTATATATTGCTGGATTTCATTTGCTAAAATTTTTTGAAGTATATTTGTGTCTGCAGTCATGAGAGTTCCTGGTCTGTAGTTTTCTTGTAATGTTGTTGTCTGGTATTGGTAACATGGTAATGGTGGCTTTTTAGAATGAGTTGGGACGTGTTCTCTCTTCTTGAATTTTCTAGGAAAGTTTGTGTGTAATTGCTGTTATTTCTTCCTTAAATATTTTCCAGAATTCACCATTGATACCATCTAGGTCTCAAGTTTTCTTTATAAGCAAGATTTTGACTATGAATTAAATTTCTTGAACAGATATACAGTGCTATTCAGGTCATCTTTAGTGTTGTCACTCTGTCTGGCTCCCTCTTCTTGGCTGTTTTGCACCCCGTATCTCTGCAGTCTTTGCCTCCCTGAAGCCTGCACTCTGTTCCTCTGAATTCAATGAGACCGCAGGGCTGTTTGGGTTGCCCTTCCCTATGTTGTAGCCTGGAAATTACAGGCAGTAAATTGGGACAGATGCAAGACTTACCTCATTTGTTTCCTTTCTTTCAGGGATCATTGTCCTGTGCTACCTATTGTCCAGTGTCTGAAAATCATTGTTTCATATATTTTATCTGGTTTTCTAGAGTTAAGCAAGAGGGTGAATCCAGTCCCTGATACTCTATCAGGGCCAGGAGGAGATATCCCTTTATTGATTTTTCTATTGCTGTGTTTCTTACTAATTTGTAAGAGATCTGTCGTATATAGTCTAAATTTTCTTTCAATTTGTCATTAGTCTTTTAAATCTTGTGTGTGGTGTTCTTCATGTTTATTCATTAAAAACATTTTATGTAATCACTCTTCTTGGTTTTATCCTTTATTATCTTTTCTTGCATTTATATTTAGGAAAACTTCCTCTCCACCAGATACATATTTGCTGTGTTTCCTCAGAGTTCTTTGTGGTTTCCTTTTGCTGAAGAGATAACTTCCTAAAATGGATTCTGGAGAAATAGTTCTTTGTTGTTTTACTTTATTTATTCAGCATATTTTACTGGGTTGGATAATATATTTGAAGACAATTTTGAGGAATATGTATTCTCTAACCCAGGAAACTACATTTTTAAAAACTTTCTCATTTTGCCATTTTATTGACTTGAAATTGAAAATCTGGTAATTAATCTACGAGTTAAAATAGTAGTTTATGTCCAGAGTTCTTTGGCTTTATCTTCCAGGGAAAAACAGCTTAGTTTTAGTTGCAGAATCTGCTTTTTCCCAACCGTGTGTTCTTTCTCAGTCACTTCTTGATTTTGTCTCCTCATCTCCCTTTCCTTCATGCTTTTCCCTGCCACTTCTCCCTCTCTGTGCTGCTGCCCCCTGCCCCCCTTCTCTCTTTCTTTCTTCCTTTGTAATTCCTCCTCTTCCTTTTCACCTTTCTTCCCTTACTGTTTTTCTGTTTCTTCTTCTGTTTCATCTGCCTGCCTCCTTTTTGTCTCCCTGCCTCCTGACGCAGATAATATAGTTTATCACTATATCAACCATGTCGAATTTAATATGGTTTGACATATATTAGACCCTCACTATATAGCTGCTGAATAATAATAATAGAATTTCACAGATAACAAAGAAACCTCTCAATTTCTGCCTAGAACCTGTAACAATTCAGTTTAATAGACATTATTACGAACCTGTTATGTGCCAGGCACTGTGCTAGGTTCATACATCACGAAGGTGAGACGAAGGCATAGGTTCTGCCTCCAAAGGAATTTACAGAATGTGAGAGAGACGAACAATACATGGATGATTTTAAATCTCTGTGCTAATACATGGAGGAGGAGCATTTTGAGTCCAACCAGGAAGTTCAGGAAAAGCTTGTTTGAAGGGATGAGAGTAAGCTTGCAAGATAATGAAAGTAGGAAGGGCAGCACCATGTGAATGTGTGTAACAATCCTGAACTGTACACTTAAAAATGGTTAAGGTGATACATTTTGCTTTGTGTATTTTACCACAATTTAAAGGAAGAGTAGATTGGGGCGCCTAAGTGGCTCAGTTGGTTAAGGGTCCAACTCTTGATTTTGGCTCATGGCATGATCTCACAGTTGGTGAGTTCAAGCCCCACCTAGGGCTTTCTGCTGATGGCGCAGAGCATGCTTGGTATTCTCTATCTCCCTCTGCCCTCCCCTACTCATGCTCTCTGTCCTTAAAATAAATAAACATTAAAAAAAATAAAATAGCAGAAGAACATTACAGATAGAATGGCATGACCAAATAGTCCCCCCAAAAATGAACACTTAAGAAACTATGATGATGTATAGTCCTTTCTAACACCTGGTTAATTACTTCAAACTGTATGTTCATCTTTCTTCTCCCTCTTCTCAGAGTTGGGTATCAGAAATTAAAAATGAAGAAAATAAAATATACTTTCATGAAACTGAAACATTTCCAGTGGTGGAAGATAATTTGCCTCCAGTTCGTGGTTCAAACAGCCGTCTTCATGTTAGTAAGGTAGGCCATTTTGGTGTGGGGGGTGGGTGGGTGGGGGGGGGAGACGATTGTTGTTTATTGAGGGCGCTAGCTCAGTTTAATCAGAGTAACCACAGTGTGATGTCCTCTGAGAGTTGGGGGTTATCCTTCAGCTGGCCGTGTGCTATTGCCTTCTTGAGTTGGCTGTGTTTCATCACCTGGTGATCAAAATGAAATGCCATTTCCCTTTGAAGACTTGCATCTTGAGCTTACCACCTTTCTTCATTTTTCATTTGTTATGCCATGATCTTATGTGCTCATAAGATCTAATTCAGTGTGTGAGCATTTCAGGGAATAATTTTATCTGTCCAGTAGAAGCATAGAGGAAATAATTTGTAACATAATTAACTATGGACTTAAAGTACTCAAGCAGTTATATATGTCATTCCTCTGTTTATTGCATATTTTTCCCCCTTATTTCCCCAGCCCCTTGTGATGATTTTTCTGTGGTTGATCCCTATTTTGTTCTGTAGACCTGTCCTTTTTAACCCATGGGTTTCATAGAGAAAAAACCTGTTGGAGTTCTAGGTCCATTTATATATATTTTTTAATGTTTATGTATTTATTTTGAGAGAGAGAGAGCAAGAGAGAGGGTGAGTGGAGGAGATGGAGAGAGAGAGAGAATCCCATACAGAGCCCAGCAGCACAGGGCCTGACACAGGGCTTGATCTCACTAACTGTGAGATCATGACCTGAGCCGAAATCCAGAGTCAGATGCTTAACCAACTGAGCCACCTATGTGCCCCCGGGTCCATTTATACTTAACTTCAGGTTACAACTGAGCTTCTGAGCATCCACCTGACTCGGATATTATAGAATCTAAGCCATTGTCTCACAGGCATTGGGAGTCTCTGGGCTCTTACATGGATCACACATTCCATTCCCTCTCCCCCCAATTTTTTCTTTTATTCCTATCATTTGTGGAAGATTAGCTACCCAGATCTCTTCATTCTGGATTAACTCGTTATTGTTATTCTCATTTCTTCTTTGAATACTCAATTTTATTTAAAAAACATCCATAGCTCTTCATCACACAGCTCTCTGATAATTAACTTTCCTGCATCTTTTTACTCCCCATTAAGAATAACTCATGTAGGGGCGCCTGGGTGGCGCAGTCGGTTGGGCGTCTGACTTCAGCCAGGTCACGATCTCGCGGTCCGGGCGTTCGAGCCCCGCGTCAGGCTCTGGGCTGATGGCTCAGAGCCTGGAGCCTGTTTCCGATTCTGTGTCTCCCTCTCTCTCTGCCCCCTCCCCCGTTCATGCTCTGTCTCTCTCTGTCCCCCAAAAAATAAATGTTGAAAAAAAAAATTAAAAAAAAAAAAAGAATAACTCATGTAACCAAGGTACACAGTAATATTGTAAGGATGCCACTGTCTGTAATCAAATTTGTTTTTATTGGACACCCATTTTGTGCTAAGTCTGTGCTGTAAAAATGTAACAGGAGGTTATATAGTTCAGTGTGGTATTGTGATTATGAAAGTATGATCCGTGGATCCTGGGTGTCTCAGAGATCCTTCCAGAGGGTCTAGAAAGTCAATGCTATTTTATTTATTTATTTTTTTTTAATTTTTTTTTTCAACGTTTTTTATTTATTTTTGGGACAGAGAGAGACAGAGCATGAACGGGGGAGGGGCAGAGAGAGAGGGAGACACAGAATCGGAAACAGGCTCCAGGCTCTGAGCCATCAGCCCAGAGCCCGACGCGGGGCTCGAACTCACGGACCGCGAGATCGTGACCTGGCTGAAGTCGGACGCTTAACCGACTGCGCCACCCAGGCGCCCCAAGTCAATGCTATTTTAAAAAATAATGCTAATTCTTTGTCTTTTTCTCTGTGTTGACATTTGCAGCAGGTACAGCTGCTGGTGTCTTAGCACAAATCAAGGCAGTGAGTGGGACCAAACTATACTAGTAGTTACTTTTCTCCACTGCTACCCATTTACAGTAAACATTCCAATTTAACTTAAAAATGTCTTCTATGAAACAAGAAGACTTCTTTATTTTGTTAAATCTTGAGTCTTGAGGACTTATCTTTTTACTATGCTGTGTGACAAAATATGAAGTATTCAAAAAAAATGCTTCAAGAGCCGCCAAGGTGGCTCAGTCAGTTAAACATCGACTCTTGATCTTGGCTCAGGTCATGATCTCATGGTTTAGAGGATCGAACCCCGTGCATTGGGCTCTGTGCTAACAGCATGGAGCCTGCTTGGAATGTTCTCTCTCTCTCTCTCTCTCTCTCTCCCTCTCTCCCCAACCCTCACCATGTCAAAATAAATAAATAAACTTAAAACACACACACAAAAAAACGAAAAGCACTTCATGGTGAAGAGAAATCTAGGTTATTTTGAGATTTGTAGGTTGAGTTCAGTTTGCCAGCTTAAGTAACCACTTTTTCCTGGAATAGTTGTTTTTTTTTTTTTTAATGTTTATTGATTTTTGAGACAGAGAGAGACAGAGCATGAACGGGGGAGGGGCAGAGAGAGGGAGACACAGAATCCGAAACAGGCTCCAGGCTCTGAGCTGTCAGCACAGGTCCTGACGTGGGGCTCGAACTCACGGAGTGCGAGATCATGACCTGAGCGAAGTCGGACGCTTAACCGACTGAGCCACCCAGGCGCCCCATGAACAGTTTTTAACTTGAAAGAGTGATTGACAGACAAATTGTGGTTATTCAGACTTGGGTGTTTAACAGACACTGTATTGAAAATGAATCAAGTGGGAGTGTCACTTTAAGGAAAAGAGCTGACAGTGGTTTTTGCTAGTGATAAAATCTGAGCTTTCAAGTGCAGCTTAGAGTATTTCAGAATCTTATATGGCTCTTAAATACTTGTGACAAAAAAATGTCTCCTTAAGGGGATACTTAAAGACTTTTCTGATGAGCTCCATGCAGATATTAACAGATACGATTTTTATTTTTATTTGTTTACTTTTTAAATGTTTATTTTGGGGGGGGGGGGGGACAGAGGATCCAAAATGGGCTGTGCACTGACAGCAGGGAGCCCAGCGCTGGTTTCAAATTCACCAACAGTGAATCATGACCTGAGCCGAAGTGGGACTCTCAACCGACTGAGCCACCCAAGTGCCCCAAGATTTTTAAACTGTATAATGAAATGTAGGAATATTTGGAAGATCTGCATAACTCCAAGTGACCGATGCCCAATGTTACAAAATTGTGCATAGGTAAATGACCCATTCAAAGTGGTTTCAGATTGTGACTAACTTTTAAGAAACCATTTAAGAAACCGTTGAGCATTATGGCTATTGTTCGCTTTCCTCTCTTTCCCTTCTGGTGCGTGTAGGGGGCATGTGACCGAGGTTGGGCTGCTGAATGGCAGGGAGCTAGTGCCTGCTTAGGGATGGGCACCTGACCCAAGCTAGCCAATCCTGAATCCTTCCCTGGGATTTCTCTAACTGAAGTTAGAGAGGAGTCATTCTCCTTTTCCTTCCTTCCTTCCTTCCTTCCTTCCTTCCTTTCTTTTTTTCTTTTTATAAAGACTTTAATTTTTTAATTTTAATTTTAGAGAGAGATAGAGCATGTGATTGGGAGAAAGAGGGAAAGGGGCAAAAGGAGAGAGAGAATCCCAAGCAGGCTCCATGCTCGGCGCAGACCCCAACTCGGGGCTCAATCCCATGACTCTGGGATCAGGACCTGAACCAATCAAGAGTCGGGTGCTCAACCGACTGAGCCACCCAGGTGCCCTCTCCTTTTCCTTTCTGATTGGGAGTCCCGTGAGTTTATAATCCCACACTGCTTGTGCCCACTATGCCTGCTACGTGGAAAAAGAAGAGCCAGCGGGGAACAGGAAATCAGTAGGCAGAAAGAAACAGGGACTGGGGACAAGGGGAGAGTGGAAGAGCTGGAGAGGGTATCAGAATCTTTTATCTAGCAATACTGCTGCCTCTTCATCAGTTTGGTTACATAAGCCAATAGTTTATTTTTTTAATAGAATTAGTCCCAGTTGGGAATCTGTCATTGGAAACAAAACTATTCTAATGCACCAAAGTAGTTAATCTTATTTCTCCAGTGCCTAGGTTTTAAAAGACTGAATGATAGTTCATTACTTTTTTGTTACAAGAAAATCACTAAAAATGAAATTTCACACATGTAAGTTTTTAAATTTTATATATGTACTTAAAGTCCTGTAGATCGCTTCCAGAATTAACTACCAATTTAAAATCCTTTTTTTAACATACTGTATGTTATAGTTACAATACTGGAGTTGTTATAACTTCATGGGTACCTATTTTTCTTAATTGGTATATCTTAATCCAATACTTCACATTGTGTTTATCATAAAATCTGCTAATCCTATGTTAAATATGTCTCATAAAATATTTTATTCTTTCAGGAAAAATATTCTAATAGTAGACCAACTAAAAGGAAAATCCCAAGGGATTATGCAGAATGGGATAAGTATGTTTTATATTTCTTTATACAAAACTTGTCACTGAAAAATTCTCTATCATAGAATATTGTAGTAATCTCTTAATTATTATAAATCTGAACTACCAAGTTACTTTGGCAGAGTACTAAGAGTATCTGGTCTAAGCACTTTTGATCTTCATTTTTCACTGAATAAATATCTATAGCATCCTTTTGTTTATAAAAGCAACCAAAAATAGGTAATCCTATGCCCACTGAAAAGAAAAAGGAGCAAAAATTTTAAATAGATAAATTAATTATAATTTTAATGACAAAGTTCTGAACAGTTTCGGTCTGATTAACATGTATATCCTCTTCCCTCTCTCTCTGCTCCTCCTCTGGTTGCACTCTGTCTCTCTCTCTCAAAAATAAATAAACGTTAAAAACAAAACAAAACAAAAAAACCCCATGTAGATCCTCAATGAGTTGCATGGTTTCTAAGAGTGAAACAGGTAATTTGTGGCATAAACCTATTACGCATTTTCAGAATATGTCTCTAAAGGCACAGTGGTACAACTATAAGAATATCAATAATATATTTTATTTTCTTAGAATGTACATTTTTTCAGTTTTTTTCCTTTCATTTAAGATTTGACGTGGAAAAAGAATGTTCAAAAATTGACGAAGATTACAAAGAAAAAGCCGTAATAAACAACAAGTCACATTTGTCTAAAATTGAGACGAGAATAGACACAGCAGGTAATTGGGGAAAAATAAGAATAATTTAGTAGTCTTTACAGTTTACATTTTAAAAATTATAGTAAAAACTATTAGGTCTAGAAGGTCTAGAAGACCTTCTTTTTAAGCAGTACAGATTTCCATTAAAAGTTCGTGGATTTTCTCCTAGAGTTGACCACCTCTAACAAATTCAGTTCCATCCTTTAACTACCTAATTTTATGAGTAATAGTTATACTGAGGTTTAGTAAGACTCACAAATATAAGTATAAAACTATGTTTTTACTATAATTTTTCACTTTTTTTCAAATCCTCTTTTTCTCCAGATACCTCATTTTTTTTTCCTTTTACCTCAAAATAAAAAGATATAGCAGTTTGTTTTCATTTGAAGTCCATAGGTGTATAGCTCCTTTAAAGTGAAGTAAAACCAATAATAGAAAAAATCTAAACACTCACAAATTGTGATGATTTAAAGAAACATTTCCTAAACTTAAGAAACCTTCTATTTCCTTTTATTTCCTTCACAATTTACTGCTTCTGTTGAAGTAAGCATTCTTGGATTTAAATTTTTTAAAAATTCTATTCAATTATGTATTTTTTTATTTATAGCAGATATCATTTATTTCTAGGTCTGACTGAGAAAGAAAAGACTTCTCTTGCTACTCGTGAAAAGGAAAAAGGAAATGAAGCTTTCAACTCAGGAGATTATGAGGAGGCTGTGATGTATTATACTAGGTGAGCAGATTTTTCTGTGATTTATGTTGCTTTTTTTTTTTTTTTTTTTTTAAGTAGGCTCCAAGCCCAACATGGGGCTTGAACTCATGACCCTGAGATCAGGAGTCACATGCTCTACCAACTGAGCCAGCCAGGAACCCTTTGTAGTGGTTTAAACTTCCCATTAAAAAAAAAAAAAAAGATAATGTTTCTATTTAATTGTTGAAATGATATAAATAAAAAGTCTTTCAGAATCATTTAAGATATTATACTTATGATTTATCATAAATTTCCTTGTGTTTGGTTTGTTTTTTAAATACTTTTTCTCAACCCTTTAAGCTCCCCACCCCACCCCCAGTTTTGACAGAGGTCCTAACTTTCCTATTTGACAGAGAAAATAGAAGGCATCTGAATGGAACTCGACAGAAAGTCCATATAGCATAGAGGTTAAGAATTCAGGTTCCGTAGTCATACTGCCTAGATTTAATCATGACACTTATGATACTACCTCCCACCACAGGGTCTTTGCATATGCTGGGTCTCTGTGTAAAATATTCTTTCCTTTTCTCATTATCCAGTTAATTCTAACTTACCTTCAGATCTCATCCCATGCTTTACTTCTTTGGGGGAAGTCTTCCTTTACCTCCCAGACAAGGTTAAATCTTTACCCTACTCCACTCCTCCCCACCCTTGACCCCCAATTTATACGCTCTTGTAGCAGTCTTGCCTCTCCTTTTTTTTTTTTAATTTTTTTTTGACGTTTATTTGTTTTTGAGACAGAGAGAGGCAGAGCATGAACAGGGGAGAGGCAGAAAGAGAGGGAGACACAGAATCTGAAACAGGCTCCAGGCTCTGAGCGGTCATCACAGAGCCCGACGTGGGGCTCGAACTCACGGACCGTGAGATCATGACCTGACCCGAAGTCGGACGCTTAACCAACCAAGCCACCCAGGCGCCCCCAATCTTGCCTCTCCTTTGTGGTACTTATTGGAGGTATAATTTAAGTTCGTGCGATTTGATAGTAAGTAGACTGTAAGCTCTGTCAGAGCATAGTGCCCTTGTCAGTTTTTTTATACCTTTGTATCCCCAGTGTCCAACAAAGTTCTTGATTCATAGTAGATGTTCAATAAATACTTATATGAGCTTTTGAAGCTCTTATAGTCCATGAAAAGTAGACTAATTTCCTAAAACATTGTTACAAACTAATTGTGCTTATAGAATCCCTTACACCATCTTAGAAATAAACTCTCTACAAACTTTTATCCACCTTTGAAAAGAAGATTTTCTTTTTCAATGTTGTGTCTCTAAAGCATTTTATCTCCTCTGATTAGGTGGACATACAAGGTATGTTCTTTTATTCAGTATAGTCTTCCCCTTTCAGATAGATGGACATCAATACTGATGTTGTTCTCTTTTTGTAGATTTCCACCAGTGGAGTATCTTAGTCTATTATAGGGAACAAAATTTTTCTTGTCTTCTTTTAAGAAATCATAGAGGGAGGGGCACCTGGGTGGCTCAGTCAGTTAAGCGTCCAACTTCAGCTCCGGTCATGATCTCACAGCCCGTGAGTTTAAGCCCCGTTGGGCCTTGTGCTGACAGCTCGGACCCTGGAGCCTGCTTCAGATTCTGTGTCTCCTTCTCTCTCTCGGCCCCTCCCCTTTGTACTCTGTCTCTCTGTCTCTCTCAAAAATAAACATTAAGAAAAAAATTTAAAAAAAAAGAAATCAAAGAGGGAAAAAGTAAAGCGGCATGGCATAATGGCTAAAGGAACTCAGACTGCCACTTTCTGACGTCGGGCAGATTCCTCACCTCTCTTGCCTCAGTTTTCTCAGTGTGATGACGCTGGTGTAGTGCCTACTTTGGAGCAGCTGCGAGGACTAAATAAAGCAACATACTGAAAGGCAGGATAACACGGTGGTAACAATAGCAGGTGCTGGAGTAGACTGGGTTTGAGTCCTGATTCTCATTTACTAACTTGTGGCCTTGGGCATGTTACTTAGCCTTTCTGTTACATCATTTTTTTTCATCCGTAAAGTAGGAAGAGCAGTAATATGTCTTTCGTGGATTGTAGTGAGAATTAAAGGAGCTTAGTGTTGAGTGCCCGGCACGTGGGAAGTGCTCAGTGTCAGGTACTTGTATTAGTTATTCTTACTTGTATTTTCTGTGTTTGGTCTCTACCCAACCATGTCATTGCTTTATAATTATCTTTAATGATCTTAGTAAATTGCTAGTTTTTCTGGCTCTTCCATTTTCATCTTCTATTCTTCTGGATTTAGAAAACTCAATGCACCAATACCCTTATCTTTCCTATACTTCGGAATACATTATTTCACAGCATTCCAAATCAACTTTTTAAACAGCAACCAAGTAGGTTGTAAGTTCCTTCTCTCATCAGTTATTTTGCATTCATACTCTTAACACAACAAAATGTGCTCGTAAAGTCTGTATTCCTCAGTTACTACTACTCTCCTGTTTTTCTTCAGTTAAACTTCTCAGATTAAATTATGAGCATTGCCTTAGAATTAAATCTTTTAGATTATAAGCTAAACTCCTGTTTTTAGATTATAAACTAAACTCAACATAATAGCTTAATAAAGGGTATTAGTTGTGATTGATTGCTCCATTTTTTTTGTACTAGGAAATTGTTTCTAAGAGGTCAAAATATGTATTTGATGTTAACTAAACTGGTTTTTTTAGGAGATCTATGGGCGTTTAGGTTACCATGTCACTTGTAAAGCCAGAGCCAACCTTAAAAACTGCTTAACTGGATATTTAAGCATCTGTGTAAATAGTGATTCAGTATGTTTACAGAGCTGTATTTTATTGCTTTTGATCCTGTAGGCTGTATTAGCTTGCTAGGACTGCCATAACAAAGTGCCACAGACTGAGGGGCTCAAACAGAAATGTATTTTCTCACCATCCTGGAGGCTACAAATCTGATCAAAGTGTCAGGAGGGCTGGCGTCTTCTGGGCCCCTGTTCTGGCTTGTAGGTGACTGTCTTCTCTCTGTGTCTTCAAGTGGTCTTTCCTCGGCATGTGTCTGTGTTCTAATCTCTTCTTATAAGGACACCAGTCATATTGGACGAAGGTACACCATCATGACCTCATTTTGACTTCATCACCTCTGTAAAGACAACGTCCAAATATAGTTATGTTCTGAGCTACTGGGGATGAGGACTTCAGCATGAGTTTTGGGGACACAATGCCACCCATGGCATGGGCTATGATTGTTCTCTTTACAACTTTACCTGAGTTTCTCTATCTTCATATGTTTTCCTCTGGTCAACTTGTTGCCAATAAGTGTCTCTCTTGTAGGAGTATATCAGTGCTTCCCAATGTAGTGGCCTATAACAATCGTGCTCAAGCAGAACTCAAGCTACAGAACTGGAACAGTGCTTTTCAGGATTGTGAAAAGGTGTTGGAGTTAGAACCTGGAAACTTAAAGGGTAAAAACTATTCATAGAGTGCTTTAAATTTACATCAGGATTTGTTGGACCATTTGTACACACTGTAATTATACTAAGAATATTTCAAATACACTCTAATTTCTATATGTGAATCATCATCTTCATAAAGTGACTTTTAACTTCAAGTTTAACTTAGAATTTGAATTCCTGGTTATTTGTATTGAAGTAGTTAATAATGCCAGGGGTGTGAGTTTGGTAGGAGCAGAGAGAGAGGGAGGGAGACACAGAATCTGAATCAGACTCCAGGCTCTGAGCTCAAACTCACAAACCATGAGATCATGACCTGAGCCGAAGTGGGATGCTTAACCAAGTGAGCTACCCAGGCTCCCCTGTCTTTTTTTTAAATCTTCTATTTAATGTTTATTTGTTTTGACAGAGAGAGAGAGAAAATGAATGAGCGGGGGAGGGGCAGTGAGAGAGGGGGACAGAGGATCTGAAGCGGACTCTGTGCTGACAGCAGAGAGCCTAATGTGGGGCTTGAACTCACGAACCATGAGATCATGACCTGAGCAGAAGTCGGATGCTTAACCGACTAAGCCACCCAGGTGTCCCAATATTTGCCTTCTTGTTACTTACTTATCAAACTATCTTTTTATCCAAAAAATATCTAAGTGTAATTTAATACAGATTTTCTAACATTTATTAATATAATAAGCCCACACCAGAGCTCTAGAACCTTCTACCAGTGGCTTTGTTGGCATTTCCACTTATATGTCCATAGACATTTTAAATGTGTCCAAAACCAACTATATGTTTTCACCAACACCAGCACTCTGTTCTGATTTCCTGTCTCTGTGACTGCACAACTTTGCCATGGTCTAAGTCCAAGGTATACAAGTCAGACTTTGCTTTCCTTTTCTGTTATCAAGAAGCAATCACTCCACAAGGGAGTAGCATAATTTACAATAGACTCTATTTCTTTAAAAAAAATTTTTTTTAATGTTTATTTTATTTTTGAGAGAGAGAGAGACAGAGTGTGAGCAGGGGAGGGGCTGAGAGAGAGGGTGACACAGAATCTGAAGCAGGCTCCAGGCTGCGAGCTGTCAGCACAGAGCCCGATGCGGGAGTCAAACTTATGAACCATGAGATCATGACTTGAGCCGAGTCAGACGTTTAACCGACTGAGCCATCCAGGCACCCGGACTCTATTTCTTTAAGTGTTTATGTATTTGAGTAAATATAAACACTTAATTTTTTTCACATGGAATGTAATCTTTTGTGACTGTGAACATGGGTATGCAGAAACCAGAGGTTCATGGCTCATTCTTTTTTTTTTTTAATATTATTTATTGTCAGGTTAGCTAACATACAGTGTATACAGTGTGCTCTTGGCTTCGGGAGTAGATTCCCATGATTCATCGCTTACATACAACACGCAGTGCTCATCCCAAGTACCCTCCTTAATGCCTATCACCCATTTTCCCCTCTCTCCTCCCCCTACCTCATCAACCCTCAGTTTGTTCTCTGTATTTAAGAGTCTCTTATGGTTTGATTGATGGCTCATTTTAAGACTGGAAGCAAATTGGTCAAATTTACATTTTAAAATAGCATATTAAAATATATCAGATATAAAATTCTCACTTTTCAAAATTTCTAAGCCTGATTCTTCTCAAAATAATAACTATACAAAGTTCTCTCATTATACCTGGATAATGATGGGGCTATAAAGGCATTCATTATCAGTTTTAAATAGTTACCAAATTAGGGGCACCTGAGTGACTGTTGGGTAAGTGGCCGACGTCAACTCAGGTTATGATCTTGTGGTTTGTGAGTTTGAGCCCTGCGTCCGGCTCTGTGCTGACAGCTTAGAGCTGGGAGCCTGCTTCAGATCCTGTGTCTCCCTCTCTCTCTGCCCCTCCTCTGCTAGCTCTCTCTCTCTCTCTCTCTCTCTCTCTCAAAAACAAATAAACATTAAAAAAAGAAAAGAAAAATATGTTCTAACCATGCTAGTGTACATTAAAAGATATAACTTTTTCTCTGTAAATTTTCAGCTCTTCTGCGCCGTGCCACTACATATAAACATCAAAACAAGCTCCAGGAAGCTATAGAAGATTTGAATAAAGTACTGAATGTTGAACCTGATAATGAGTTGGCCAAAGTAAGTACAGAAAGTGATTCCTCACCTAATTCTATTATTTCTGTATTTATGTTAAAATGATATCAGTCTTGCTGGATGAATGATGTTGAGAATTAGGTCACAGCTTTAAAAACTAGGTATATCCCAAACACCCTAAAGTGTTAATATCTATTTGAAGTGGAAGAAAGCAGGCTTTTAAATTGTCCAAAACTATAAGCCTACTTCTGAAGGATAAATATTTATTTATTGATTTAGATATATAACATTGTATAAGGTGTACATATGTTGATTAGATACATTTATGTATTGCAATATGATCACCACCTTAGCTTTAGCTAAGACCTCTGTCATATCACATAATTATTTCTCTTTTGTGGTAAGAACAATTAAGATCTAATCTCTTAGCAGCTTTGAAGTTTAGGATACAGTATTGCTGACTGTAATCTCTATACTATGCATTAGCTCTCCAGAACTTATTTATCTACTCATTGCAAGTTTGTACCCTTAAACAACATCTCCCCAGTGTCCTTACCCCACCAGCCCCTGGTTAAAACCATTTTACTTTCTGTTTTTATGAATTTGGCTTTTGCAGATTTCACATATAAGTGATATCATACAATGGGGATATTTAATTTTTCTCTTTCCTGCAGTGTTGTAAGCAATGCTTTTCTCTGAGCCAATCTCAATTTATCATGCAGAGTGGTATGGAAGTTTCCTAGGTAGGATTAGGCATGTGCTCCATGGCCATAGAAGAGTGCATGGTAAGCATAGCACCACTGACAGTGTTTGCTGCCTGACTGAGCAGACTGATTCATATATGCACTCTGGGCTCTGTTTTGAGGCCTAAAGAGTAGAGGTAAGTGTTGAGAACAGTGAGGGGTCTGAGATTTTACCCTTCTTGCAAATTAACAAGCTAGCCTAGCAGAAGAAGCAAGACTTCTGGGTTAGACACAAAGTATTGTGTTATTCACACTATAGCAAACTGATGAGCTTCAAGTTCACGTCAGTTGCCCTGGCCCCCAAGTGCCCCAGGGAGGTGCAGAGTGGCCCAGATAGATGCTGCACACTCAGCAAGTTTATATCACAGCCAAGGAATCCCAAATTTAGGAATCCCCCATCTTTTATAGTGGAATACAAGCAAACCTATCCAAAATTCTGTTCCAGAGGGAAACATCTTTATTATACTGGAGAGCAAATATACCTCTCTCTTTTCTGAAGGGAAATACTCTCTGTTTTCCAAAGCTGTTCTCAGTACAAACATCCTCAAAAAGATAGTCCGGAACAAAGGTCATTTATTGCCTCTGCTCACAACAGATTTAGAAATATGAGAAACCCATGGAGAAACTTTCATCAGTAAGTTGTCGCTGTTTCCACATGCACCTTTTGGGTTATCTGTCTCACTCTCTCAGTAGCAGTTAATGTCCCTGGTGGATTTATCAAGTCAGCATTTCCGTGGATTAGGTTCAGGGCCCAGCTGAAAAAAATACGTCTTTTTCCCATAGTATTTCCATTTTATGGTGGTATATTTATTGAAAAGTTTGTATGACAATATTCTTAAAAATTTTTTTCTTGTTTATTTATTTTGAGAGAGAGAAGGAAGGTGCATGTGAGTGGGAAAAGCAGAGAGAGAGAGAGGAAGAAAGAATCCTAAGCAGGCTCCATACTGTCAGCACAGAGCCCAACACGGGGTTCAATCCCACGAACTGTGAGATCACAACCTGAGCTGAAATCAAGAGTCAGACACTCAACCAACTGAGCCACCCAGATGCCCCTCTCTAAAAAAAATTTTTAAACAAGCAGAACCACCTTTAATGTCACTACCCAATATAATTTCATATTTACATATTAACTTTCAAGACTTAACCATTTATATTTTAACTATATGCAAAGATTAACTCAAAATGGATCATATACCTCAGTGTAAAACCTAGAATATAAGAGTTCTGGAAGGAAACATAGGATAAAATTCATAAAAGAAAAAGTTGGTAAATTGGACTTCATTAAAATTTAAAACTTTTGCTCTCTGAAAGACATCATCAGAAGAAAAAACAGGACAAACCACAGACTAAGGAAAAAAAATATTTTCAAATTGTATATCCAACAAAGGACTTGCATCACGAATATACACATGGTCCCCAACGTACAATGTTTTGACTTACAATTTTTTGATTTCCTAATGGTGCCAAAGTGATATGTATTCAGTACAAACTGTACTTTGAATTTTGAATTTTGATTTTTTTCCGAGCTAGCGATACGCTGGGCAGGGGCAGTGAGTGGCAGCTCCCAGTCAGCCATGTGGTCACATAGGGAAAGCGAGACACAACTGTTCTGTGCCCATACAGCCACTGTGTCTCTCACTTTCAGTATTCAGTAAATTACATGAGGTATTCATCACTTTATTATAAAATAGGCTTTGTGCTGGAGGATTTTGCCCAACCATAGGGTAATATCAGTGTTCTGAGCACGTTTAAGGTGGGCTAGGCTAATAAGCTACAATGTTTGGTAAGTTAGGGGTATTAAATGCATTTTCAATTTACGATGGGCTTATTAGGACATAACCCCATTATAAGTTGAGGAAGAACTGTTAAGTTCTTCTCAAAACTCAATAACAAAGAAGCAAACAAGCAAATAATGCAGAATGATCTCTTTAATAAAGAGAAAAACAGGCAGTTATCATTAACTCCTCAAACTGAGAAGACTGAATTTAAACACGATGAGAAAACTGACCCTGGCACTGTCTTTGTGATGAATAAAAACATTTCAACTCCTTATAGTTGTGCTATCCATTTAAGTGAATGATCCTGCAGGAAGTCAATTCTGGGTCTTGTGGATGGACAACCTGGGGACATGTTTAAACCTTTGACCACATCCCAGGAAATTGAATTCCTTACTTTCACAGATCATGGTCCAGTAGAAATGAATAAGGCTTATTAGCATTCTTGTGCCATGATGATGAGCATTCAAAGATGAATGTGTGGTCAGTTTGGTCAGAGCTCCAGAGGTTTCTGTAATCTCTGGAGCCTTCTGCTATGATGCAGTTCTGGATAAGAGACGTGATAAGTGCATGCCAACAAAAGAGAACCTGTGTTCCTTCACAGAAGATGCTCGTGTTTTAATTTATAAACATCTTCCATTTGAAACTCTGGAAGTGGAAACAAAAATGACATTAGAGATATTTCAACACAGCAAGTATAAAATGGATTTCATAGAAGAGCAGTCATCTCAGAACCCTGAGAGAATAGTCAAGCTACACAGATTGGTCACTTCATTGATGTGAGTGAGGGTCCTTTTAGTCCAAGAACAAGTATTTGTTTCCATTAGGAAGTGTCAGCAGTTCACAATCTTCAAACCACCCAGTTGAGTCTTGTATGAAGAATCCAGGGTCTGTCTTTACCTATACACTTAAGAGCACATGTTACAATATGGGATAAGCCATTGGAAAGATCTTGGAAAATGCTAACTGAAGCTCAAACTAAACCTACAGAGGAAAATGTACCAACCTAGCAACTTCCTAAAATATAAATATGTATGGTAAATTAAAATAAATATTTTCCTGTGAAAAAAATAAACTTAAAATCATATACCTACTGTACGATCTAACCATTCCACTCCTATGTATTTACCCAAGAAAAATGCAAGCATATGTCAATACAAAGATTTATGCACAGATGTTCATAATGGCTTTTTATTGCCAAAAATTAACAGCCTAAACATATTTCAATAGGTGAATGGATAAATTGTTATATCCATACCATAGACTACTACTCACAATAAAAAGGAATGAACTGATACAGATATACAACAGTGTGGGTGAATTTCAAAATAATTATGCTGAGTAAAAAACAAAGTACATATAGTATGATTCTATTTATATAAAATCCTAGAAAATAGAAACTAACCTATCATGACAAAAAGAAAAGCTGATACAGGGGAGAGCCAAAAAGGAGATAGTTGAAGGAAGCAGGAAGAAACTTGGGAATGATGGATGTATTTATTATGGTCAAAAGCTATCAACATGTGCATTTGAAGTATACAGTTTGTCAGCTATACCTCTGTAAGCTGTTAAAAATTGGGGGAAGGGAGGGAAGAAAAATATTTTGATATATGTGTATTTTTCATTCTAATTGGCATAGAACATGTAGAACTTTTAACATTACTTCAAAAAAAATGAGTCATGTGAAGAAATGGGCAGAAAACATGAATAGACACTTCTCTAAAGAAGACATCCGGATAGCCAACAGGCACATGAAAAGATGCTCAACGTCGCTCCTTATCAGGGAAATACAAATCAAAACCACACTCAGATATCACCTCACGCCAGTCAGAGTGGCCAAAATGAACAATTCAGGAGACTATAGATGCTGGAGAGAAGGTGGAGAAACGGGAACCCTCTTGCACTGTTGGTGGGAATGCAAATTGGTGCAGCCACTCTGGAAAGCAGTGTGGAGGTTCCTCAGAAAATTAAAAATAGACCTACCCTATGACCCAGCGATAGCACTGCTAGGAATTTACCCAAGGGATACAGGAGTACTGATGCATAGGGGCACTTGTACCCCAATGTTTATAGCAGCACTCTCAACAATAGCCAAATTACGGAAAGAGCCTAAATGTCCATCAACTGATGAATGGATAAAGAAATTGTAGTTTATATACACAATGGAGTACTACGTGGCAATGAGAAAGAACGAAATATGGCCCTTTTTAGCAACGTGGATGGAACTGGAGAGTGTGATGCTAAATGAAATAATCCATACAGAGAAAGACAGATACCATATGTTTTCACTCTTATGTGAATCCTGAGAAACTTAACAGAAACCCATGGAGGAGGGGAAGAAAAAAAAAAACAAGAGGTTAGAGTGGGAGAGAGCCAAAGCATAAGAGACTCTTAAAAACTGAGAACAAACTGAGGGTTGATGGGGGGTGGGAGGGAGGGAAGGGTGGGTGATGGGTATTGAGGAGGGCACCTTTTGGGATGAGCACTGGGTGTTGTATGGAAACCAATTTGACAATAAATTTCATATATTGAAAAAAAATGAGTCATGATTTTGTTTGTATAAAACTGTGTCTCACTGTGTATACATACATGTAAAAATATATCTAGAAATGTCAGAATGTCAGTGTTATCAGAGTGGTAGGATTTTAGGTGGTTTCTTTCTTTTTCATGCTCATTATGCTTTAAGTTTTTAACCATGGACATGTATGATTATAATCAGACAAACCAATGAAGTTGTTTGAAAAAGGAAAGAAAGGTCACCATAAAAAGTGTTATCTTTGATATCTTTATTCACTTTTTTTTTATTTTTTATTTTTGAGACAGAGAGATACAGAGCATGAACAGGGGAGGGGCAGAGAGAGAGAGGGAGACACAGAATGTGAAGCAGGCTCCAGGCTCCGAGCCATCAGCCCAGAGCCCAACGCGGGGCTCGAACTTACGGACCTTGATTGAGATCGTGACCTGAGCTGAAGTCGGACGCTTAACCGACTGAGCCACCCAGGCGCCCCATCTTTATTCACTTTTTAATATCTTCATATTCCTACCTGACAGGATGGTTATGTTTTTAATTAGAGGAAGAAATTTTCTTTAACATGGTGGTTATGTTGCAGAAGACCTTGTTGGAGGTTGAAAGAGATCTGAAAAATTCTCAACCTGCACCTAAGACTGAAACCAAAGGGAAGAGAATGGTAATCCAGGAAGTAGAAAACTCAGAGGATGAAGGTGGAAAGGACAGCAGAAGAAAACATGAAGACAACAGCGGAGATAAGAGTAAAACATCTTTTCTCTTTTGGTTATGCAAAAACCTCCCTTTTTATATGATGAGCTGGCTCAAATTTTCTCTTTCTATCAAAATTCTTAGTCTACCAAACTCTAGCTTTACCTTATAAATTCACAAGCAAGTTTTTTCTTTATGTTTTTCCTAATATAATCTTCCAAACCCATTTTTCTTCTTAACCTGGTACACTTCTCTGGTGTTCAATTCCTGATTATCATGGTATACTGATAATACCAGTAATATTATCATATTATCCATGTACCAGCCATTTGCAAGTTAACCTTAACCTTTACCTTTCTCCTAGATGATTGTTCCGTATATATCTACTTGGTTGTAAACAAAATATGTTGCCTTCACAGGAGTATAGGACAAAGATGAATGCATTGTTGGGAAATTGCTACACGTGCCTCTCAAAATTTTTTTATATATGCAAAAGAAATAGGCATAATTTCACCTCTGATATAACTTTTTTAAAAGAATCTAGACTAGGTAAACTTTTATCTTCATAATACAAAATAATGATAGTTACATCAGCTTTAAGGGGGAAGATCCACCTACTCCCTTGTGGGGGGGTGGGGGGGGTGGGCGGCTCTACCCCCTTCTGAGAGTAGCCTCCCACCCCCCACCCCAGCATTCAAAGGGAAAGCAACAGTTTTGAAAATCATTCATGGACAGAACTCAACTTGGCAAGTAACTGACAGAATATTTTAATTTTGAAAGAGAAATATAAAATGTTCATTCAACTTAAAAAATTAAAGAGGTAAACATTGTTATTTTTTCAGTGACAGAAATATAACGTAAGATATATAGCTCAAGACAATATATGATCAGTGAAGACAGGGTAAAGACAAAGGGACCGAAAAAAAAGGAGGAAGAGAAAAAAGGAAACAGACTAAGAGCACCAGGGAGATAGGAAAAGAAGAGAGGGCATCAAAGGATTAAAAAAAAAGAAAAAAAGGAGACATTAAATAGTTTTTCAAGGATTGAGACTCACCTTTCAGCCACTTTAAATAAATTCTGGCAGCAAATATTGTTCTACAGGTTTATATTCATCTAAAGGTGTCAAGCCAAGCGTCTTAAAATTAAAGGAGATCATTTAAAATCTTACATGGGGGGCCCCTGGGTGGCTCGGTCAATTAAGTGCCCAACTCTTGATTTCGGCTCAGGTCATGATCTCATGGTTCATGGTTTCGAGCCCTGTGTGGGGCTCTGGGCTTGCGGTGCAGCACCTGCTTGGGAGTCTCTCTCTCCTTTTCTTTCTGCCCCTCCCCATCTCATGCTCATTCACACTCTCTCTCAAAAATGAATAAATATTTAAAAACTCTTTTAAAAAATTTACATATAGTGAAAATGGAGTTGTTTGGTATGCAGTTCCAACATGTATATAATTTCATGTGACAGCCACCACCATCAGGATACAGAACGATTCCATCACACCAAAGACTCCTTGCTCTCCTTTTAGCCAAATTCTCCCCTCACCTCAAACCTTGGTAACCTATGATCTGTCATAATTTCTTCAAAAGTTTTTTTGGGGGGACAATACTATTTCTCCTTTCCCACAGGGACTGTTATGCCACAATTGTTAGACCACTTAGTATTGTCCCACAAGTCCTTGAGGCTTTTTTCTTTTTTTTTTTTTCTTACGATTGAAAAGTTTCTATTGATCTATATTCAAGTTCACTGATTTTTTTCTTCTTTGATCCCAAATCTACTGTTGCTCCCATTCAGTGAATTTTAAATTTTGGTTATTGTGGTTTTCCACTCTAAAATTTCCATTTCTTAAAAATCTTACATTTCTCTGCAAAGTTTTTAAGTCTTTCTGTCCATTTTGGGAGAGTTTGGCTTTATTTCTTGGACATGGTTATAATAGTCACTAAAAGTCTTTGAGTATTAACATCTGTGTTATCTGGGGTTTGGCATTACTTAATTGTCTTTTCCCCTTGCCAAATGTTAATATTTTCTCTCTTCCTCATTTGTTAAGTAATTGTGTACTGTATACTAGCAATTTTAAATATTATGTGGTTTTCAGTCTTGTTTAAATCTTATGGAGAATTTTTTTAAAGCAGTTAATCTGATTAGGTTAGGGTAACAGTTTTCCTACCCAACTTCTGTGGAATATGGGTTTTTTTTTAAGTTTATGTATTTATTTTGAGAGAGACAGAGACAGCACAGTGGGGGAAGGGCTGGGGGGGTGGGGTGGGGAGAGAGAATCCCAAGCAGGCTCTGTGTTGCCAATGCAGAGCCCGATGTGGGGCTTGAACTCACAAAACTGTGAGATCGTGACCTGAGTCAAAACCAAGAGTCAGACACTTAACCAACCGAGCCACCCAGGCATTCCTGTGGAATATGGTTCTAATGTCAGTTTAGTTTCAAGACCTTTGCAATGCTATTTGGATCTGTCCCACCTGTACACAACTCTGTGACTAGCTGGGGTCTGGGCAGTGGTCTTCCCCTGTGATTCCGGTCTCAAAATTTTCAGAATGACGTTTAGGGTCACATGCATATAGATCACCTGGAGGGTGCGTCCAGTCCATATACAATTCTTTGCAATTGTTTTCTTGAGTTCCTTTCTCTCTGTGATTCTTCTCTACTCTTTCTGGTTTCCAATGGTTTTCCTTCCCGTTCCTCTAGCCAGAAAGCCAGACTTTTAATTTCCCCATTCTACCGCACACTTCCCATGACTGTGTGCCTCCAGGACTAAGCAGCAACAGGACAGAGAAGAAAAGCAATGGGGAAGAATGCTTGGGACACAGCTTCTCTGACCAGAGATAAGAGTTTAGGTACCTACTTGGCTGCTGCTGCCTCTGCAGCTGCTGCCTCTGCAGCTGCTGCAGGATTGGCTGGGGGCTGGGATTGGATAGAAAGGAAAAAAGAAAAAACCAGGTTTTCCCCAACTCTCTCTCATAGGTGCCAGCTAACTTGTTGCTTTAGATAAACTAAATAGAGGGCTTCTCCTGAAGCTCTTTCTCCCCACACCCAGTGCAGCAGTTCTGGGTTTTAGATGGCCTTTGACCCAGGTTAGGAGATATCAGAGGAAAGAAAAAACAGAAACTCACTGCTGGTTTGGTGGTATTTCAGGTTCTAGTTCCTTTTCCCAACTGGGCTGCTACCATTTACTTTTCGGTGTCCTCGTGTGCCTGCTGCATCAATTCTGTTTCAGATTTTTAGTTATATTCAGTGGGAGAGATGGGTGGAGTGTGTTTACTCCATGTTGACAGGAGCTGCCTTTCTCATTGCTAGTTTTTTTTTTTTTTTGAAAGATTAACACATTTGAAGAACTATGAAAGTGTTTTATATAGATTATTTTATTTAATTCTCAAGAAAGCTATAATGCAGACTTTCATAGATTAGGCAATGGAAGCCTAGACAGTTGTAGTTATTTGCCGCATATGCACTGGCTGTAAGTCACGTGGCTAGGATATGGCCCTAAATCTGTGTGACTCCAAAGTCTATCTCATAAAAGTGGTTACTGGATGCCAACTAAGAAAGTATACGTTCTATACTCTATGAAGTCCAGACTGAACATCACCAGGCTACACTGTCAAAGAAACAGATGTAATTTGGTGTTTATCTCCCTTGTGCTCACTGACTCTTATCAGAGGCTGAACCTATGTTGAGGAACAAGTGAGTTAAAAACCAATGTGATCATTTTTTTTTTAATTTTTTTTTTCAACGTTTATTTATTTTTGGGACAGAGAGAGACAGAGCATGAACGGGGGGAGGGGCAGAGAGAGAGGGAGACACAGAATCGGAAACAGGCTCCAGGCTCTGAGCCATCAGCCCAGAGCCTGACGCGGGGCTTGAACTCATGGACCGCGAGATTGTGACCTGGCTGAAGTCGGACGCTTAACCGACTGCGCCACCCAGGCACCCCAATGTGATCATTTTTGATTAAAGGAGCATAAGAACTGAGTAGACATTTTTCCAAAGAAGATACTCACATGGCCAGTGGATACAGAAAAGGGTGCTCAACATCAGTCATCAGGAAAATGCAAATCAAAGCCATAATGAGATGTCACCCCAAATGTGTTTGAATTGCTGTCATCAGAGAGATAAGAAATAACAAATGTGGGCAAGGATGTGGAGAAAAGGGATCACTTGCTGACTGCTGGTGGGAATATAAACTAATGGAGCCACTATGAAAAACAGTATGGAGGTTCCTCAAAAGATTAAAACTACCATATGGTCCAGTTATCCTATTTCTGGGTATATGTTCAAAAGAAATGAAATCACTATCTTAAAGAGGTATCTGTACCCTTTTGTTCTTTTCAGCATTATTCCCAATAGCCAAGACATGGAAACAACCTAAGTGTCCTTCAGCAGATAAGTGGATAAAGTAAATGTAAGACACACACTCACACACACTAGAATATTTTTAGGCCACAAAAAAAAAGAAAAAAAAAAAAAAAGAAGGAATTCCTGCCATGTGCAAAAACATAGGTGGACCTTTAGGAGATTATGCCAAGTGAAATAAGTCAGAGAAAGGCAAATACCGTATGGTCTCACTTCTGTGTGGAATGTAAAAAAAAGCCAAATTTGGAGAAATAGAGAGTAGAACAGTGGTTGCCAGGAGTGGGGGCATGGGGGATAAGTTGGTTAGAGTGAAAACTTCCAGTTGTAAGATGAATAAGTTTTGGGGAGCTAATTTACAGCATGGTGACTATAGTTAAAAATGTGGTATTATATACTTGAAAGTTGCTAAGAAAGTATATTTTAAATGTTCTCACTACAAAAAAAAGTTATGTAAAGTGATGGATGTTTTAAGTAACCTTACTATGGTAATCATTTTGCAATATACGTATATACATATTTATATGTGTATATATGTGTGCATGTATATGTATATATATAAAATCATCACGTTGTACACTTTAAACTTACACAAGGAATGTTATATGTCAATTATATGTCAATAAAGCTGGGGGAGGGAGAGATACTAAACAGCCCTCCTCACAAATAAACATAAACAGGGAAGGGCTAATCATTAAACAATGAGTAATATTCTATGATTAGTAATCTGAGTTAGGATTGTTATGTAATATCATTTAATAGGTTCATAAGATGTTTCTCTCTGAGTTAGGTGGTTATCCCTAACATTAGAACTACAGAGAAGCAATATTCTCATTCAGATTTCCAAGCAGCTAGAGCTTTTAAGGGAACCATATCTGATCTTGTCATTCGTGCCCCTCAATAATTATTTTGTAGATAAGCGAATACTTAAAAATATGTGAGATTCCGAAAACAAAAATGTCTTGAGAGGAATGTAAATGTTAAGACCAGTTAGTTCCCTTTTATCAGGAAAGCAAATCCATAGGTGGAATAAATGGCTAGAAGCACAGAGGTAGTCCTTTTAAGATGAAATAAAATCAATGGGGCTATCTTATGCTCACCTTACCGAGTTCCATTGTTAGAGGTCCTGGAGCCTTGGACAAGACAGGAGAAATCGAAGTCACTTCTAGGAAATAATGTGAAAGCCCAGAGGGGTGTTATTAGGATGGAATCCTTGCATGTGTTTCCCCATATCACCACATTCCGAGAAAGAATTCCTAGTCATTATGGGGTATGATGCAGGGAGCCCTGAAGGCCATGAAAAAATGCAGCATTTAGTGTTGTTTAACCTCGGCTGATAATGTTGCTCCCTTGCGAGCACCACTTGCGTTGGCCAGGCCCAGTTCATCCCGACTGAGGTATAACATAACCAGTGGATTTAACTTAATAGCTGACAGTTATTGAGCACCTACTCTGTATCAGGTACTGAGACAAGACAAATGATAGGTTTCCTTCACCTGCCCTTCCAAGGACCAGTATGAAGAAATATCTATATGTCAGGCTGATTAGGTCTGGGGATTTGAGTTTCTGGGCTTTCTTGGGAACTCCCCATCTATTTGTGTTTTCTCTCCCTACTGGAGAGCATTTAGATGTGACCATCATCATACAACTAGCTGTCAGAGGCTTTAGTATTTATTTTGTCTTTTTACAGAGTCTGTGAAGCAATCAGAGGAAATTAAGCATCTAGCCCCTCTTTAGTGCTGTTGCTTATTCCCCACTTAAAAATGAAATATAAGAAAATTAGATAGTAACTCACAGAAGAATAAAATACAGTTATTTCTCTTGTCCTGGAGTCAGTGGGATCAGGAAGGTGGAAGGGTAGAGATTTCAAAGAGTTAATAGACAAAATCATGAAAAGAAAGGTAAATGATGTTGACTGTAAAAGTGAAAAACCTGTATAAGTCAGATGTTATAAAAAAATTAAAATACAAATGACAAACTAAGAAAAATGACAAGCAGTTGATAACCTTATAATATGAAGAGCTTTTAAAAAACAATAATCAAATGTTAAAATAGCCCAGTACTGAAATGAACAAAGTGTATGAACAGATAAATCACCAATGGATAAATTAAGTGATCAACAAATTTTGTATTGCTAATAAAAAAGGGAAAAGATTCCTTTTCTCTCCCATCAAATTGGCCAACATGGGGGTTTAAAAAAAAAAAAAAAGTATCCTCTGACTCATCAAGGGTAAAGTGAAATAAGCATTCCTTTTTTTAAATTGAGATAGGATACATATATCATGAAATTCATCCTTTTCAAGTTCAGTGGATTTTAATATATTCACAAGGTTGTGCAACCATCAACACAGTCTAATTCTGGAACATTTTTTTATCATCACAAAAAGAAATGTCATACCCATTAACAGTCACTTCCATCACCCCTCCCCTGACAACCACTATTTTCTGTCTCTGTGGATTTGCCTGTGCTGAATATCTCATATAAATGGAATCATACAATATGTGGTGTTTTATGTCTGGCTCCTTTTACTTAGCATAATAGTTTCAAGGTCCATCCATGTTGCAGCATGTGTCAGTACTTTATTCCTTTTTATGGACAAATATTCTATTGCATGGATAATACTACACTTTATCTGTTGATGTACATTTGGGCTGTTTCCACTTTTTTGTCTATTATGAATAATGTGGCTATGCAAGTTTTGTGTTTATGCATGTGTTTTTAATTTTAATAACTAGGAGTAGAATGCTGGGTTACACGGCAACTCAGTGTTTAGCTTCTCTAGGAACTGCCAGACTATTTTCCAATGTGGCTATACCATTTTATAGTCCCACCAATATATGAGGATTTTAATTCCTCCACATCCTTGAAACACTTGTTACAGTTTACTTTTTTGATTATAACCATCATAATGGGTGTGAAGTGGTAACTCCTTATGGTTTTGATTTGCATTTTTCTAATGACTTACTATGTTAACCAATCTTACGTGTTTATTATTATTTGTTTAGCTTCTTTGGAGGAATGTTTATCAAGTTCTTTGCCCATTTAAAAATTAGATTGTCTCTTTATAGTTGCATTATAAGTGCACTTTATATAGTCTGGATACTAGACCCTTGCACACAGTTTCTCCCATTCTGTGGGTTGTCTTTTTACTATCTTAATAATACCCTTTTATGCACAAAAGTTGTTAATTTTGATGAAGTTCAATTTATTTTCTCTTTTGTTGCCTGTGCCTTTGATGTCATATATAAAAATCCTTTGCCAAATCCAAGGTCATATAGATTTAGCTTTATGTTCTCTTCTAAGAATTTTATGGTTTTAGCTCTTATATTTAGATTACTAACTTATTTTGATTGATTGATGTAGGAAGGGGTCCAACTTAGCTTTTTTTTTCCCCCTCAGCATGTGGAAATGCATTGTCTGAACACCATTTGTCAGATTATTCTTTCCCCATTGAATGGACTTGGACACTCTTGTCAAAAATCAACTGGCCATAGATAAATATGGGTTTGCAGACTCTCAGTTCTATTCTGTTGGTCTAGATGTCTATCCTTATGTCAGTACCACACTGTTTTGATTACTGGAACTTTTAGTAAGTTTTGAAATCCGAAGTGTGAGTCCTTTGATTTTGTTCTTTTTCAAGATTGTTTTGATTATCCTGGACTCCTGTAAATTCCATATGAATTTGAGGATCAGCTTTTCCATTTCTGCAAAAAAGCCTGTAAGAATTTGTTAGGAATTATGCCAGATCTGTAGATAACTTTGCGTACCTTAAAATTAAGTCATCCTATCGGTAATGAAGAGATGCCTTTCCATTTGTTGGTTTTCTTCCAGCAATGATTTGTAGTTTTCAGCGTACAGGTCTTTCACCTCCTTGGTTAAATGTATTCCTAAATTTTATTTGTATGACGCTATTGTAAACGGGACTGTTGTTGTAATTGTCAGATTGTTCATTGCTAGTATATCTTATACCCTGAAATTGCTGAATTTGCTTTTTAGTATGTGTGTGTGTGTGCGTGTGTGTTATACACACACAAATATATATAAACACACACATACAAACACATATGCATAATATAAAATATATATAATAATATATAACAATTATGTCATCTGTTAATAAATGGTTTTACTTTTTCCCTTCCAATATGGATGCTTATTTTATTTTATTTTATTTTTTAATTTATTTTATTTTTTTCTTGCCTAATTGATCAGGCTACAATTTCCAGTATAATGTTGAGTAGCTGCAGTGAAAATAGTATCCTTGTCTTGTTCCTGATCTTCAGGGGAAAACTTTTAGGACTCTACCATTGAATATGATGTTGACTGAGTTTTTCATAATTATACTTTATCAGATTGAGAAATTTCATTTCTGTTCCTAGTTTTCTGAGTGGTTTTCTTTTTTTTTTTTTTTTTGAGTCATGAGAAGGTGTTGGATTTTGTAAAATGCTTTTTGTTTTTATTTATTTTTATTTTTTTAAGTAGGCTTCACACCCAGCGTGTGGAGCCCAACACAGGGCTTGAACTCATGACCCTGAGATCAAGACCTTAGCTAAGAACAAGAGTCAGATGCTTAACCAACTGAGCTACCCAAGCGCCCCAGGTGTCCCTGTAAAACACTTTCTCAATGTTAGTTGTGGTCATGTGGTTTTTCCCCTTATTCTATTCATGTGTGGTGTGTATATTGATTTTGTACTGTTGAACTACTTCCTGAGAGAAATCCCACTTGGTCATGGTGTATAATCCTTGTATAGGCTGTTGGATTCGGTTTGCTATTTTTGTTGAGGAGTTTTGCATCTACCAACTACCCAAACTTTTGAAGGCTACTGAAGTAAGTCCTTGTGGCTTTAGATCTAATGGTTCTCTATAGGCCTTATATAGTTGACACTGCTGGCCATCCATTCCTTTGATATTTGTTACTGTTGAGTCCTTTCTCCCTGAAATACTCTTTCTTGGTTTCTGAGGCAGTACTCCCTCCTGGGTTTTCTCTCATTTCTATATACTTCTCCATCCCATTGGAGGTTTTTCTTCTGATCATCCTTTAAGTATTAGTATTTTTTAAGAATCCTTCAGAAGATCTGAGTGACCTCATCCATACCCAAACTTCAATGATCCTGTTTATATCAGCAACTCCCAAGCTAATTAGGACTTATCTGAAGAGTCAAGATAAGGCCACTCCTCTGAGCTACTTTTGGAGCCACCTCCTGAACAACTCCTCTGGAATGTCCCACAGTTCAGTACCGCCAGAACTCACAGGTCTTTCATGTTTGGGCCTCTGCTTACCTTTGTAGAGACTAACAAAGCTGTTCAAAGACATTTCAATCTTAAGGGAAGAGGTATGACTTTCAGTTCATTTCCCTGGAATCCCATAATCCAGTTATGCTGATTTCTAGCTCTTTTGCTCCAGGACATTCTTTAGCTTTTTCCTTGTGTCTTTGTTGCCCCATTTGTAAAGTGGGGATGATAATACTTGGTTTGAGGATTAATGATTATGTAAAGATATTGACCCGTATTAAGTTCCAAATAAACTGCAGCTATTTAGTAATAGACAGACTTGAGGGGATAATGTACAAGGTAATAGAAAATAGTACTAAATTGTCTTGTTTCTGCTGACACTGATCTATGCTTTTATCTGGTTTTATGCTGGGAGGGGACTTGAGCAGCAGATACCAGATGACGAACACTGGAGCCTTGCTCTAATAATCTTACTGGGTCCAATCTCAGGATTTATTGCTATAACAAGATCTTTTTATTGTGTTCATAATGAAGCCAGTTTTGGTTATTACACTTGTATGTGTGTTTTTATACTCAGCGCTTGCCTTAAGGTGAGCATCCACTGATTTTCATTTAAATATTTGTGGTTTTCTTTTTCCTTTCGTTGTTTTTAACGTTTATTTTTGAGAGAGAGAGAGACTTTGAGCGGGCGCACACACAAGCTCAAGCAGGGGAGGGGGAGAGAAAGAGGATCCAAAGTGGGCTCTGAAATCTTTCAATTAAGATCAAAGGAATTTACGTTTGCATAAGCATTGTAATGGGAAATTTATTGTTTTGAAGGCTCCCTTTAAAAACTTGGTACCTATTTTAGATCACTTCTTTGCTAAATTCATTTTTAAATGATTTAATCACTTGGATTTTATTTCACTTTCGCATTATCTTTTTCTCCTAGTCCTTTAACGTAAGAAAATGGTACTCTGACGTTGGGTGCAATTAATTATTGTATTCAATGTTTAGTAACTTCATTCGTAAATTGTAAATGGGAGAAGGGTACACATATTTTGTAAGTTGTAGCTCGCCACGTATGCTTTGACATAGGGAATGACTTTGGACAGCGGTTCCGCCTCGAACCCGTCGGCGTTTAACGAGTTAACTACGGGGCGGCTTCCACGCACTGCCGGGAGGACCGGGCCAGGCGGTCAGCCCCGGAGCCGACCTGCCCCTGGAAGTGCCGGGAACCGCGCCTCCACGCCCGCGGGGGCGGTGCCCGCCGGGCCTTTCCCGCGACCCGCCCCCTCGGGCGCTGCGCCGTGCGTCTGCGCAGACACCCCCGCGGCAGCCGCGGTAGGTAGTTTCTCCTGATGATGCAAACACTCACTTCCCGCATCAACTTCCCACAGAGGGCGCGGAGCCGGCGGGAGCTAGGAGCGCCGCGGAGCCGTGCGCCATGGGCAACATCCAGAAGAAGCTGACCGGCAAGAGCGAGGGTGGCAAGCGGTCGGAGAGGGGCGCGCCGCGGCGGGGTCGGTCGCCAGGGGCCGGCGCGGACAAGCGGGGCCGACCGCGTGCTTCGGCGGCGGCGGCGGAGGGCGGCGCCAGCCGGCACCCTGGCGGCGGGCGGGGCGCGGGAGACCCCACCGCCGCGCCCCCGTCCCCCGCCGCCCCTCTCGGCCCCGCTAGCCTGAAGAGCCAGGGCAACGAGCTGTTCAGAAGCGGGCAGTTCCCCGAGGCGACCCTCAAGTACTCGGCGGCGATCGCGCAGCTGGAGCCTGCAGGTAGGCGAGCAGCGCCCGCGCCTCCCCTAGGGCTGCGGCTCACGGGACCTGCCGGGCCGCCGCCCGGTGACAGGCGCTCGCGTGCGTGCGTTCCTTCATGCGGAACAGACCCAGGGCGGGGTGGCACCGACCTGGGCGGGCAGCACCGTGGAATGCGTAGTGTGTGCGCGGGCAGGCCACTGCGGGCACGGGCCGCTCCCGGGGCGCCGCATTATGGGCGGCCTGCAGGACTGCAGTGTCCCTGGAGACCTCAGTCGTCTTGTGATGGTGAACTGTGACTGCGCTAATGGATTTTAACCGTGTTTAATTAAATGTGATTTTAGGAAGTGGAAGCGCAGATGATCTAAGTATCTTATATTCAAATAGAGCAGCGTGTTACCTAAAAGAAGGAAACTGCAGCGGCTGCATTCAAGATTGTACCAGGTAAACTGCCCATTTTCAGGTTTCTCAAGAGAGTTTTACCATTCCAGTGTGATGAATGCAGTATTTAATTGCTTACTAAATTTTTGCATGAGTCTGATTTCTTAAGACACTTTTTAAAGACATGTTAATTGAATTATACATGGAAGTCATAAATTCTTCTCTTTCATAAACTTCTTCTAACTGAAGACAGTTAACAGAAGACTGCAAACTTTTTTCATTTCTACAGCCACCACCTTAATTCACGCTCTTTTCATATCCTAGACTACTGGACGAGCCTTCCATCTAACCTCTCTGCTGCCTCCAATCCACTGTAGTGTCAGAACAACTTTTCTTGAAGCATTATTTTGTGTTTCAAATAGGCATTCAGTGGCTCAGTATGGTGTTCCAGATAATTATAGGGTCCTTTTTTACCACGTTGCCCCCTGAACAAGCTTTCTGCTCTCATTTGGTCCACTGTCTGTAATGCCCTCAGCACATCTTTGCTTCTGAAATCCCTGCTCAACTAACCCCTCCCTCTTCTTTGCCTTCCTGGTCACTTGCATGGCTATAACCCTTGCACTGTCACTCTCACACCTGTGGGTACTTGTGTCATCCACTACATTGGATATTGAGCTCTGTGAGGACCAGAACCATATTTTACATACAGCTTTGCATCCTTCAAGCACTGTGGTCACCCATGTTACTCAACAAGTTACATACTGAAATTGGTGAATATATTTACATGAATAAAAAGTACTGTTTTCTTCCACTATCAAGGAATAAACCTGCTTCAGGAGCCCTTTGGAAAGAAGCTACTATTAAGTATCTAGCAAATAAATCGTATGTCCTGGATTGATGTTCACAGTCCTGGTTTACTCTTGTGTGGTAAAATTATTACTGTCACCCTTTTTCACTCTCAAAAGTCCTAGTTTGAACAATAATTTATGTGGATAACCTTCCAAGAAGATGAACCGTTTAGGGGCGCCTGGGTGGCGCAGTTAGGCGGCCGACTTCAGCTCAGGTCACGATCTCGCTGTCCGTGAGTTTGAGCCCCTCGTCGGGCTCTGTGCTGACAGCTCAGAGCCCGGAGCCTGTTTCAGATTCTGTGTCTCCCTCTCTCTCTCTGACCCTCCCCCATTCATGCTCTGTCTCTCTCTGTCTCAAAGATAAATAAGTGTTAAAAAAAAAAAAAAAAAGATGAACAGTTAATTGTTTTTCATTGATAGTATCAGTATATTGATATGGGTAAAAACTTACAATATCTGTGCCTGAATTTTTTTAAAAAAGTGTTGAGGGGCTTGGATTTCTTTTTCCCAATTTTATGTATTTAAAAGTAAATACTGTATATGTTCACTCGGGCCTGACTGTAGACCCCATCCACTGTTGTGCTAGCTCACACTAATTAATTGTTGTATTTTTAGAATTTTGTGAGCTGGTTGAAGTCAAATTGGTAGCTTGAAATCTACCAATTTGTTTGGAATACTAATACTGTGAAAATTGGCAAATCCCACATATCTGGGGTTTTCTCCCTAGGAGGAGAGCTGGTTGTTAAACATTCACCACTGCCCATAACCAACAAGACCATGTGAATTTGTGGAATATCAAGCACATTGTGATTTGCAGCTATGAACCTTGTAGCTCAAGTGTCTGTTGCTAATACCTTTCAGACTGGTCTTAGGTCTTCCTGCAGTAAGCAAGTTCAGGACTTTAATTAAAACTTGAGACCCCTAGGGGTGCCTGGGTGACTCAGTTAAGTGTCTGACTTTCGGCTCAGGTCATGATCTCATGGTTCGAACATCAAGTCCTGAGTTGGGCTCTGCACTGACAGCATGGAGCCTGCTTGGGCTTCTGTCCCCCTCCTCCCCAACTGACGCTGTGTGTGTGTCTTTGTCTCTCAAAAACTAAACTGTAAAAAAACAAAAACTTGAGACCCCTATAGTTAGGGCCACTGCAAAACAAATGGACTCACTTTATCCTTAAGTGAGATGGTTTAAGGTGGCAGACATAAAATTTGTTGTGTTTCAGTGTCGATCTGGGAGGAAGTCAACGATGGGATTCCAGCCATGGTGTCTAGGGAGGCTAGAATGGAGGTTTGTCTTGAAGAAGAGCAGGAGATGGCCTTCTGGGGAGGGAAGTGGCAGTGGTTTATTTAAGATGTCCTTAGATAAGAGCTGTGTTGTAGGCCAAGGAATCCTGCTCTGCTGGTCAGTGCTGACCTCCGTAGAGGCCGACCTACTTCGGTGTTTTCTTGATACCTGGTTTATGAGTCCCAACATAAGGGGTATGAGATAATTTTACGCCAGAGCAGTGAGTCTCAAACTCGTTTTAATGCCAGAGAAACCATGATTGGCTTTTGCGAACATGTTGAAATCAATGTATTTAAATCTGTGTGAACTAGGAATCATTTAGTAGCAGAAATAGGACTGTATTTTCTTTTCATCTCAAGAAGATTGCATACATTTCATTGGAAGCCTATTTAGTTTTTCACTTAATCGTCTGCTCTTGGGAGAGTTGTTTTTTCTGCCATGAGCCCTTATTACAAGGCAAGTGGTAGCTGTAGTCAAACATTGAAAAAGAAAAACTCACGGGAGCAAACTTTAAAATAAGGAGCAGAGGGGATCCTGTGAATTAGCTTTCGTAGATTGACCTATGATCTATACCTTTGTATGCATTTTGGGAAGAAAATGTTTGATTTTATGTGTCTGAATTCCTGGGGCCTGTTCTGAAGCACTTGCTCTAAGGTTTGTCCCGGGGTGTGCTGGGAGAATCACTACTGGGAGTATAAGGGGTATTGGGAGAGCTCGGGGAGCTCTGGGCCCTGCCCGTCTCCTGGCCACAGTATCTCCATGTTTCTTTTAGACTTCCAGGTGAGCCATGAAACAGGGTTATGATGCCTAAGCTGAAGTTTAAAACCATTATCCTAGAAATTACCTTTGTCGTCTGTTCTCAGGATTCTTTATCACCTAAAAAAAAGTCTTCACTTTTCCCATCTGCCAGAGAACTTTTTTGGGTTCTCTAAACTATACCAAAATATCTTTCAGTGACTTTCCATCAAGGGTATTTTGACAGGCTCAATAAAAATGAATGTTGCCTGATAATTCTTCGCTTTTGCTCCTCTGCTGCTCTCTGCCAGGCTTCAAATTAGAAGACTCTGTAGGGCCTTAAAAGTGTTAATTTGAATAGTTAAATTTTTGTAAGCTCTGGTTTAAAAATTCTCTGTGTTTTTATGAATGAATGCCTTTTTTTTTTTCTTAGCAGAATTTCCATTTATAAGCTCGTATTCATTTTCAGGCTTGTGGTTAAAGAGAAAAAACCTTGCATTTACTAGGTTGGGAGTGCTAAAAGTTAAATGCATCATCTCACGCAGTGTTACATTCCACGCCTACCTCAAATCCATCTTGAGTGGCTAAATAGCACCTTGGGCATTGGAAGTCTGTGGTGAAATGGGGTAGTTGTGGGGAAATGAGGTAGTTGTGTAAGTATTACACGTATTTACAATCCCTCTTCATGCCATTAATATCCCCGAAGCGTGAAACTAAGCTAGATTTAAGGCAGTGGTACTAGTGATAGATCCTGATGCTCAGAGATCTGTTTTCTAGTGTTTAAAAGCTTTTACTTGATCTTAATTTCTAAGATAACTTTTGGAGTGGCTCAGTCGGTTAAGCATCCGACTCAAGTCATGATCTCACGGTTTGTGAGTTCGAGCCCTGCGTTGGGCTCTGTGTAGATACCTCAGAGCCTGGAGCTTGCTTCAGATTCCGTGGCTCCCTCTCTGCCCCCTCTCCCGATTGTGCTCTCTCAAAAATAAATAAATGTTAGAAGAAATTTTTTTAAGTTAAATAAAATAAAGTAACTTTTACTGTTTACAAAAGTAATACGTATGTGTTACAGAAAAAAATTTTAAAACCCAGTACAGTACGAAGGAGATCATTAAAATAACCCATAATCCTAACACCTGGGTGGAACAAAATGTGTTATTTTTTAAAGAACTGAAGCTAATTAATGACAGCCTCTATGGTACACAGCCCGGGAATGCACCCACACGTGCAGTTGAGTATGACGTGGAGAATTGTGAAGGAGTCCCAGTGGCAGATGACTCCAGTGAAGTTCCTTTATTTATAGTGTTTTTGCACTGTTTTGTGGTAGAAAGAGCATTGGTTCAATCAGGTGTTTGCTGAAGTGCTTCCTCTGGCCCAGGCATTGATCTCCACACTGGGAATATAGTGGTGCTTAGGACAGGCAGTGTCCTTGCTTTCCTGAAGCTTAAATTCAAAAGAACTGACATGTGGGCAGATGGCCCCATGTCTCTCCATCCCCTCACCTGCAGAATGAACGTGGGACTGTTTACCCTGCAGGCTTGTGAGAATGTCTACAGTGACCAGCACACGGTAGATGTCCTGTCAGAGCTTGCTCTTTGCCAGGTCACTGTAGACAGGAATAGACAGTAGATCCCCAAGACTGCTGGAGAAAAAGTAAAGCAGCCCTCACTCGTGCTTTCCCTGCAGCTGATCTATAAGCTGCATGGAACAGAAGAGTTAACCAGAAGAGCAGACCTGCCGTCCCCAGTGTGGACAGTCTGGTGCAGCAGATGCTCACTCATGGGTTATATAGAAAGTGGGCTCTTCCGAGGATCTGTGCACACCATACTTTACAATTTTAGTTAAGTTTGTTAAAACTAAGTATGATAGTTTTCATTCATAAATTCAATGTTTTGATTGTATGTTCTAGTGATGTTAGAAATACTTCGTAGCCTAAAAAGTGCAAGATGAAAATTCATGATTTATAAGGAATTCTCATATACTTCCTTGATTCCCTCCAGTTTATTTTTTAAGCCCTTTGGCAGCAAGTAAATCATAATAAACTGTATGAAGTTCAGAGCTGATTTTCAAAATGTATTGCAAGCTTCTGTGGTTCTGTGCTAAGGTGCCTTGTTAAACACATAGGTGTAGATAAAAATTTTCCTTTTAATCCATCAGTAAGTAACAAGAATCTTTTGAAAGCCTACTTTGTACCTGGTGCTACGGTTGGCTCTGTTAGGGCACAGGGAGGGGCGTTGGAGGGGGTGAGACACATTGCCTGCTGCCAGGGAGCGCAGGCTCAGTGGGGGAAAGAGTAAATGCCAGAGTGCTTTGGAACTGTTTGAAATGAGGTATGCAAGTTTGATTGCTCTTCTACTCTGAGTTTGCCTTTCTAGTATGTTCCTAGGTCCCCAATATGGACTGGCAGATACATCAAAATATTTCTGAGAGTCCGGTACCGTAGTGTACGTTCAGTTAGTATAAGTTAAAAAGTAATTTTCAGAACAAGTGACATGTAATATTTTTGTCTTTAGGGCTCTGGAACTTCATCCATTCTCCATCAAACCTCTTCTTCGACGAGCAATGGCCTATGAAACTTTAGAGCAGTATCAGAAAGCTTATGTGGATTATAAAACGGTGTTGCAAATGGACTGCACAATCCAGCTAGCGAATGACAGTATTAACAGGTAACCTAACCCGAAGCAGTGACTGAGGTCTAGTTGTTTTACAATGGAGCTACATTCTTCTCTTCCCCACCTGCAAGAACTACCAAAGTGTAGACTGTTCTATTATTTACTTTGCATGAATGATCGCCTTCTCTCATTCCCATCAAAACCAAACAGTTCTTTCTCTATAACTTAACTTCTAACTGTCCTGCAGTACATTTTGAGTTGTCCTCTGACACCTTTGTATTTGTTTCCTGGTCCATTTATTACTGTTCAGTAATTATGGTTTTTTTTAACTTAGGGTACAGATCTTTGCTGTTCTGAGTGCACAGCATTTAATTTCAGTATTTATAAATATCTGTGGAGTTAGGAAGTGTTTTCAGTGATGTTGTAAATCAGTACTAATGATAGGACAGGATCCAAAAATGTAGTGAAAACTGCCATGTTGAATCTTCTTCTCCTACAGGGTTTGCACATGCTCATTGGCACCACATCTGTCAGTGGAAACATATCTGTTGTTTCTCCTCAGGAGAACGGATGTCTTCATGAGCCTGCTAGATATTTGGTTATATGCCCTTTAAATAGACACTCATCTAGGATGAGTATTAACTTACAATGGTGAAATAGCAAAGAATTTGGATCTAATTTATCTTATGACCTATTTACCCCCTGAGTGAGCATGGGAAGGTAAGAATTTCCAGACTTCAAATGGCTTTCAGGTGAAATTTGAAAATTACTAGTTGGGCAATATTTCTAATTATGTATAATATTTTCTGATTCCATTTGTCCAAAGTATAATCATGTGCGTTATGCTGTGCCCCGTGTTGGTCTAGTGTACCATGTCCCTCACCCCCCCACCACCTAAAGAGACAAAATGGGGAAAAATAATATAGTCTCTGTATTTAAGCAAACCAGAATATAGTTAGATGAAAAAACACAAGACAGGTTATCTCCAACTGTGAAAAATGGTTAGGAAGGTAGGGGTTAACAGGCCAGGCCACCTTTGTGTAGACTTCAGTTGTTGGAGAGAGAGTGCCTGAGGTGGTCTTTGAAGAGCACTGATGGGACATGAGGAGACCTTGAGCAAAATTTTAGGAAATCAGAGTGGCATGTTTTGGATTAATTCATTTTATAAAATCATGCCTTACCTTCCTACATTATTTCACCACACTTTGGAGAAAACTGTCGGAAAGATCTGTATGTAGAGCCAATGGCCATCTTCTGGAACGTTCACTCTCTGGTCACGTGGAACCTGTCTAAAAAGGATATATACTGTTTATTGGATCTAGAGTGGGGCTAGCTGGAACCTTGGGCATTCACAGACTCTTTGATCTTGATCTTGTAAAATCAGGCAGCATCACGTGGGAGCTCTCCAGCCATTTGCCCTGTGGCACAGCTGCCTTGCCAAAGTGTCATCTACTGCCACATATATGCTTGAAGGTACTTTTCTTCTTTTTTGTCTAGTTAATTCCTTCCTGTCTCTCAGGAGAGGGTCTGCTTCCTCTAGGAAATGACTTTCACAGATACACCCACCTCCTGCCTCACCATACATGTATTTCAGGCTCTCTTCCCAGTGACCCCAGAACACTGTGCCTTTTATTACACAGCTTCCATATTATTTGTAAATTTTCTGTCCCTCTCTTTTTGTAAAATTATTTTTCTCTCATTCTCCTGGAAGTTCTGTGAGGTTAGGAATTGTGTTTTATCCATCTCTGTAGTTGAAGTACCTCATACAGTAAATATCCTCAGTAAAATGTGTTGAATGAAGTCATTCCCTAACAGTGTAATTCACTCCTGTGCTCTGCTTTGAATTTGCCTGTCCTCCTCTGTCTGGTCATATCCAAGGTAGTTGGGGAAAATAGAATCCTCTCATGGTTAGAGGTTCTTGTGAAACAAAGTTGGGAAGGCCCCTGAAGTAGCTGACAGAGAGGAAAGGCCTGTTGAAAGGTATTTTAGGAAATAACAGTTCACAGTGATAGGCTGGAAGGTCTGAAGGGAGAAATCTATATCTGACAGGCTGTAATTACATTTCTGAACCTGCTGCACTATATAGTTTTTAAAAGTGAAGTACAATTCACAGAAGGGAAAACTGTTTTAAAATATACGATTGAGTGGCCTTTTAGCACATTCACATGTTGTATAACCACCACCTCGCTCTAGTTCCAAAACATTTATCGTCCCAAAAGGAAATTCTGTTCCCATTAAGCAATCACTCATTTTCCCTTATCCCAGCCCCTGGAAACCACTAATCTGCTTTCTGTCTATGGACTTCCCTATTCTGGGTAGTCCCTATAAGTGGAGTCCTAGAGGAGGTACCTTTTGTGTTTGGCTTCTTTCACCTACACAGTGTTCTCAGGGTTCATTCTTGTTGTGGTATATGTGAGTGCTTCATTTCTTCTTATAGCTGAATAATCCATCATATGGATATATATCATTTTGTTCATTCATTCATCAGATGGTGGACATTTGGGTTGTTTGCGTCTTTGAGCTGTTGTGAACAGCCTGCTTTGAACATTTTGTGCACAGGGTTTTGTTTATATACCTGTTTTTGGTTCCTCTTGGTGTATACTCAGGAGTGGAATTGCTGGGTCCTATGGGAATTCTATGTTTAAACTTTTTGAGGATTGTGTTATACTTTTTATATGTCCTCATGAAGGTCCTTTTATATAGATTGACTTGTAAGTTTTTTTTAATTGGTTCTTACTGATGTTTTATAAGAAGGTGACGAGGATTTTTTTTGCTGCATTTCTTCTATAAAATATCAATTTTTAAAATTTCACTGTTCCTTTTCATGAATCCCATATTTATGCTTTTCCATGTGAGCAACAACAGCTTTTTTTTTTTTTTTCCCAGTTTAAACATCTGCTTATTTTGTTTCTGTCTTCCATTAACCATATTCCTCTCTTCCTCTCCAGGAATCTTATATGTTAAATTTCCCTGCATATACTTATTTACTCCCTGGCAACACATCATCTCTTTTCAGCTGCTTCTTCCTTCCTCTCTGCTGGTAATACAAGTTTTGCTTGAAAATTCTTTTTTCTAAAGCTTTTCTTTTTTTTTTTCTGCATTTGTGGGTGGTTTTACATTATTTTTCAAAAAAAAATTTTTTTTCACTAAAATATGTGAGTTGGTTAGCATAACCAATTTCAGCATAACTGAAATTTCAGTTTAAAAAACTGGGGAAAAAGTATGTGCATTGTATTTGTGTCTAGATAAATAAGAACTATTCGCACAAAAAGTACTATTGAGTTAACTAACTTGAATGCATTCTCCTAATTACCAGTAAACCTTCTCAGTCTTGGGGCACACCTTTTTTTTTTTAATTTTTTAAAAATGTTTGTTTATCTTTGAAAGAGAGAGGGAGAGAGACAGTGTGAGCTGGGGAGGGTCAGACACACACACACACACACACACACACACAGAATCTAAAGAGAGAGGGAGAGAGACAGTGTGAGCTGGGGAGGGTCACACACACACACACACACACACACACACACAGAATCTAAAGCAGGCTCCAGGCTCTTAGGTGTCAGCACAGAGCCCGATGCGGGGCTTGAACTCACAAACTGTGAGATCATGACCTGAACTAAAGTCAGACGCCCAGCCGACTGAGCCACCCAAGTGCCCCGGGGCATACCTTTTGGAACCAGTTTCATTTCAAATGCATGATTCAATTTTGTTTTAAGTCTAAATATATTTTGTGTGTTTAAAATGATGACACAGTGATAATCGGAGATGTTAATCTGAACCTTTTGATGGTCATGAGTAAATGTCAGTAATACAAGGGCCCTTGTAGTAGACTCCAGTATCTTGTCCCTTCATCATTATGTGTTTGAAAACGTAGTTAATGGATAATTTTAGAGGCAAAAAAAATACAAGTTAAGAGTATCTTAGCAATATGGAAATGTTTTAAGAAAAAACAGCATTCCACGTTACAGCTTGTCCTCATCACTTTTGGCAGCTAGTCTTGAACACCTGTCTTTGGTGTATGGTTTGGGCATAGAAATTCTGAAGTGCTTTTGGTTATTCTCCAGAGTAATACATTATCAATTTAGTAATTACATTAAATGTTATGCAAGACGTTTCTTTTAGGCCTTCTAAATTTTGCTTTTATTTTTCACTTTTTCAAAAAAATACAGTTTTATTGCATATACATTAAAAATATTTTTTGAACCAGTTAGAAAGGCCTTCACTTTTTTCTTCTACAAAAAGGATCTAAAGTTAACATAGTTTTTGGCAACTTTTAAAAGTCCTTCTAAAGGCCATTTAAAGGTCTGTGGACAGCAGACAGCTTAAGACTGTTTTCTACAGGGAAGTACACAAATGCAATGTTTGTAAATCTTACTCTTGATTTGAGCTTCATGGATATAAAAAACAAATGGCATGGTTAATCAAGAAAATTCATTTTCTTTTTAGGATAACAAGAATTTTAATGAATCTGGATGGACCAAGCTGGCGGGAGAAGCTGTCACCCATTCCTGCTGTGCCCACTTCCACGCATTTACGAGCTTGGCAGCCTGCTACAGAGACACCCCCAGACCAAGTGGGAGACTCCTGTAGCCATTCCCAGCCTGGCATCACAGGTAGGGGAGGCCTACAATCCTTTCTTGTGCAGGTTGTCTTGAGCTGTGTGTATATCTTCTCGGTAAAGCAGAAGGAGAAGGACATGAACTCAGGCATCAGACCCAGGTTTAAGTTAAGACCCTGTTCTCCCTCTAACTAGTCTTAAGTTGTTTCATGCATCCAGTGTCCTAGTGTGTATGAAAGGAGGAAATGTAACTATCTCATGGAGTTCTTAGGAATAAATGGAGATGTGCATACAAAATAATAAAGGTTAAGTTAGCATAATTATTAAATTTTTTTTTTTCAACGTTTATTTATTTTTGGGACAGAGAGAGACAGAGCATGAACGGGGGAGGGGCAGAGAGAGAGAGAGGGAGACACAGAATCGGAAGCAGGCTCCAGGCTCTGAGCCATCAGCCCAGAGCCCGACGCGGGGCTCGAACTCACGGACCGCAAGATCGTGACCTGGCTGAAGTCGGACACTTAACCGACTGCGCCACCCAGGCGCCCCTAGCATAATTATTAATAAGAAAAAGAAATAGCATTAGTTTACTACTATGCCTATATGTGGCAGGGCTAAAATAATAAGATTGGTGTGTTTGAAATAATAAAGTAAAATCCTACAATGTAAATATGTAGCAGGTATTTTCTTCTGCCTTATATCATAGTTGTTAACATATCTGCATTCCCTTAGTACCTACCTCATCACGTTGTACAGTGTTTAATAAGTGTTGACTTCACTCTTGCTTTCTGCGTAAAGCCATTGAGGCCCCATTTCTCCTGCCTGCTTAGGAAATCTATGTATATCTCCTTGAGCCTCATCTTGCAGACACCCTGAGATTCCTGAGTCATGATGTTCCAGTGGCTTCTCTTAGACCCTCACCCTCTTCATTGACTAGAAAGAAGATGCAGGGAACATCTGCTGAGGCTTTAAGATTATTTATTTATTGAAATGCTTATTTATTTATTTTGAGAGAGAGGGAGAAAGAGCGTGCGCACGTGTGCCAGCAGGGGAGGGGCAGAGAAAGAGGGAGAGAGAGAATCCCAAGCAGACTTGGGGTGAGATTGTGACCTGAGCCAAAATCAAGAGTCGGAAGCCTAACTGGCTGAGCCACCCAGGTGCCCCAGGGCTTTATGATTATTTAGCAGTCCTTGGAAAATCATGGGGCTCTCTGGTTTTCTAGAGTTTGCCATTAGAGCCTCGCACAAAGCATTTGGTCAGGGTCAGTAAAGGGTAGCTGTTTGTTAACAGAGTGAATATACTAACTGTACCGTAGATATGGGATAGCTAATTATAAGCACAAGTATAATCATTTCTTTCTGTTCATTTTTATGTGATTATTATAATAGATACCGAAGGTTTAAAAACACTGGGGGAGGAAAAGCTTAAGGAAAGTTTTTCAGCAAGTTATATAAGCCCTAAAACAGAGTAATACTCTGTTTATGTTTTAGGGCTTATATATACTACATTTATGGGGAGTGTCATTGGCCCCATTGTATGAAATCTTTTGAAACATGACACATTAGAAATACTCTGTGATTGGGATGCCTGGGTGGCTCAGTCGGGTGAGCGTCTGACTCTCGGTTTTGGCTCAGGTCGTGATCTCAGGTTTCAGCAGTTCAGGCCCTGTGTCGGGCTCTGTGCTGATGGTGCAGAGCCTGCTTGGGATTCTCTCCTTCCTTTTTCTCTGGCCCTTCCCTGCTCATTCTGTCTCTCTCTAAATAAATAAATAAACTTAAAAAAAATTTTTTTTAATATTCTGTGATTTAAAGTAAAAGATGAGAAGTTACTACTTCATGCCATTGTGCAGGGGACAAATAAGATTATTGTTAATATTCCAAGTTTATGTTACAAGTTCAGTGTATTAAGATTTTTAGATTATAAAATTTAAAGATATTTTAAATTTTAATTTATGGATTTTTATATCAGGTGACTCCATTGGGTAATTTACACAGATTTAAAACTTTAGATATTCATACTTTATGTGTGTTAAAAAACTTTGATTGCAAGTAACAGAAAATCTATTGACAGGTTGTAAGGAATGGTTTTGGCTCATGGAACTGAAAGGGCTCAGGCAGGCCCTAAAACGAGGCACAGCTCATCAGGGCTCAAGTTCTGATGGAAAATAATAGAACTGCAGCAGTTTTAGGCTTCATGTGTGCACTTAAGAATGTCTAAAGGGAGAGAGACGCCATTGCTTTGGGTGGCATTAATTTAACAATGAGAAAATATGTTACACCTAAAACCCTAGCTTTTTTATCCTGTTCCTTTCTTGGCCCAGAATCTAATGGTAGTTACTCTAATGGGTCATGTGTCCATTCCTGAGCCAGTCCCTATGATGAAGGAATGCCATGCCTGGATTGGCTTAGGCCTGAGTTCTTGATCAGTGGAGTCAGCTTCCCCTGAACACCTGGGGTTAATAGGAGAGGGGTGATAGCTGAATGAATATCAAGGCACTCTTAGGAAGGGGAAATGGATCCTAAACAGAGAGTCAGCCATGATCACTGCATGATAACAGGTAATGGTAATAGTTGGGACTCTCTCTTTGAAGATAACAGAAAACCCAACCCTTTATGGCTTAAGCAATAAAGGTTATTTACTGGCTCGTACCATGGAAAAGTCCGCAAGTAATGTAGCTGCAGGGATGGTTGGATTCAGGATTCGGAGATTCTTATTTAGCTCTCTATCTTGACCTCTCTCTTGCTCTTTTCAGCCCATTTTTAGACACAGACTCTCTCCCCTTGTATCATCGGATGGCAGAATAGCTCCTCCTTTCCTCCTCATTTTCCACTGGAAAGAGCCAAGAATTTTCAGAAGCTGCCACAGAAATCTTAAGTGTATCTTATTGGCTCTCATAGGCCCATCCCTGACCAATTAGATTATTGTGGCTAAAGAAATAATATGTGCTGATTAGTAAAAAAATAAAGATTACTCCAAATGGTAGGGCTAGGGTACGGTTTGCTTTACCTAAACTACAGGACAGAGGGTGGAGGAGGTGTGATTTTCCAAGGAAATGTGGGGCCAGATGTCTGCCTCAGGCATGAACAGGTTTGTTTGTTCATTTTTCATGAAATAGTTTTCCCACCAAACACTGTAGATGTTTGTATCTTCAGCAGAGGACATACCAATATGGATAAAATAATATAATTACTTATATTTTATTTTCTAATTTGAAAAAATATTGTAATAATTGTGTAATTTTTATTTACAGCCAATTTGTCTTTTTAATTTGTATACCAAGTTTTGTTCCATGTAGACTTCAGCTCTGCATGGTATGTGTGGTCAGGTTAATTTGCAATAGAATATCTACTTACAGATGTACTGAAGATTTTGTAGAGGTGCTTATATGAATCCTTCCTCTTTTTTTTTTTTTTTCCCCTTGGGGGGTGTCCCATAGATGAAAAAATGTTTAAAACCCTTAAAGAAGAAGGAAATCAATGTGTAAAGGACAAAAACTATAAAGATGCCCTTAGTAAATACATTGAATGCTTAAAGATTAACAACAAGGAATGTGCCATTTATACAAACAGGCAAGTTCTTTGTAACTTTATGTATTTCTTACGTTCATTTTTTTTTATTAAAATATACAGACAAATTAATTGCCGAATTTTTTTCCCATCATTTTGAGAATTTATATAGCATATTGTCCTAGGTGAGTATTCTTTAAAGAGATGGGGCCATAGAAGTTCCAGAGAGATGGAAAGCATGAGGCGGGCTGGGCGTCTGGTTGGTCTGCGACACAGGTTCCGCAGGCCGTCCTCGCCGCCCTGACGTTGCTGCACTGTCCCGTCTTGGCCGTTTGGACCCACTGTGGCTTAGTCAGGTCTGCACATCATCCTCCGTGTAGGAGCAGGAGTCACTTCCCTTTCAAACTAGTTCTTAAGTGTCCTTTTTCTCTTGAAGTCCTAAGAGAGGGGACCAGCATCCTTCAGTGCATAGCAAGAATAGGCAGATTGTTCTGGAAAGCTGTTTAGAGGCCATCTATACCACATAATGGTAAAAGATCGCTCTAGAAATCTGGTGATTGGGGAATTTTAGGAGTAAGTAGAGTCTGGGGTGATGAGGAAGAAGGCGTAGTTCCTAAAGAGCAGGGACTCCCAGCACAAGATTTCCTAGCTATTTCAGATGAATTCTTTTTAATTTAACTTCTCACTGCTTTGTTTTTGTACATGTTTTCCTCTATTGGCAACCATTTTGCTAAAAATTTTGTCATTAACTCCAACAGGTAGTTTTCTACTCTTCTTCTGTTCAGCCTCTGCGGTTCTGGGCATTAATGGCCACTCAGTTTTCCCTGGAAACCGCCTCTCCTCTTGGCATCAGTGCAGACACTCACTTGCCTGGCTCTTTTCTTCCTCTATGGGCCTTTCTTTCCCAGCCGTTCTCGCGGTTCTGAAGGTGTAGGTCCCTTTTTCACTCTGCATACTCTCTGAGCCATTGCATCCTCCCTTCAGTTCCGTTACCTTTCAGTTGTGTCCCCCCCAAATCTCTGTGTGGGCTCCAGACCTAAGCACTCCGCTCCTCTCTGCCTTCCTGACCGATGTCTCCCTCTCCTAGTGTGTCTGCAAGCTCGGATGTCCTACTTCTAAATTCCTCTTGGGGGAGCCTTTCTCTCCGCCCTCCCCTTCACCCATGTCCCATCACCACTGTCTCCTCCGAGATGTCTGCTACCCCCTCCACAGCACAGACTTGTTCCCTCTCGTCTCATTCTCTGAATTGCAGCACGACTAATCTTCCTAAAACATGGTGAACATGTTAGTCCCTATTTGAGAACCCATTGGTGGACTTGCTGGAAGCTCAGGATAAAGCTCAGGCTCCTTGCTCTTCCCCATCTGGCCTGACCGCCCTTCTACCTCATCCCTGCATCCAGCCAGCCATATGGCGCTTAGTTCATCAAGAGTACCTTGCTCTCTGTCTTTCACTGTGAGACTCTGCCGTTGCTGGGCCATTGGCCACCCTCTCCCCTCCTGCATCTTAACTCTCAGCCCAGTGCCTTCACACTGGACAATTCTCATCTCCCACTCTGGGCTTCAACTTAAATGTAACTTCTGGGAAGTCTTCCCTGATTACTCTTGCCTTTGCCTCAGCCTCACCAGATCTGGTAAGATTCTCAGCTGTGTGTTCCCAGAGCATCCTGTTCAGATTTTATTATGTTTGCTTATTTTAATTGTCTCTTCCACTTAGACTATAGCCTTCTTGAGGGGCCTGAGCTGTACTTGTTTGCAGTTGTATCCCCAGTGCCATAATTAGGTATATTGCAAGAAAATGCCATAATTAGAGTAAAATGTTAGGCTTCAATGAGACAGCCAACAGACTTATTGAGCTATGTTCTGATTGTTATTAACTATCTAAATTTATAGTGTTGTCTTTGCATTTCATAATACGTATTTGCTTTCATAATTACATTCTACCAGAGCTCTGTGTTACTTGAAGCTGTGCCAATTTGAAGAGGCAAAGCAGGATTGTGATCGGGCACTTGAGATAGATAACAGGAATGTAAAAGCGTGCTACAGACGAGCTCTGGCTCATAAAGGACTCAAGGTGAGGAAATCTTCATTTTAATAAGTAAATTTCAGCTCTGAAAACAATATGTGGTTTTTATGAACATGAATCTTGGGAGTGAGATTATCCTGGGATTTAATCCTGGTTCTATGCTAACCAATCCTGAAAGCTTAGAATAGGCCTCAGATTTCCCCTACCTTTAATGTGGAGCTAGATATTTTCTAAGATTGCTTCCAGCTCAAAAATTATTATTTTATTTCCGGATTTTCCGAGGACTTTTGTTAGTTAATGATAGATCCATTTTATGGAACAGGAAGGTTTGTTACTGAATCACTGAAGGCAACCACTGGATTCCTCCACCAAAGGATTGAGGTGTCTGTGAGGTGGGAGGAAGGCATCAGAACGGAAGCTTGGTTCACCAAGTAAAAGTTGGTAGAGACATCAGAGATTGGTGATTTGGGCCTTAAACTGGCTGCTTTAGAGTGGCATTCTTCTCTAAGAAAACCACACCATTATTTGCAAAGAAAGTATTGTATAATTACACTTTTCTTTAGGCTGATTCTTCTGCATGGAAAACTTGAATGAATGTACATATTTGTAGAAAGTAATGTCACAAAGAAAAGTCAGAACATACCGGGCTATGGCATTTCTTGAAATTGTTATTTCTTAAAAATCAACTTGATTAGGGTCTAATACAATGAAATTCACACATTGTAAGCTTTCACATCTTTTAATTTTTTTCTCTTTAGAGGTTTTTTTAAATTGAGATACAACTGACAACTAACATTGTATTAGTTTCAGGTATACAGCCTAATGATTTGATTTGCACAATGATCACCAGTAAGTCTAGTTAGCAGCCCATCAGCACACATAGTTGAAATTTTTTTTCTTGTGATGAGAACTTTCAAGATCTATGCTTGTAGCAACTTTCAAATATGCAATACAATATTATTAATTGTATCACCATGCTGTGCATTATATCCAATGAGTTCTTTCTTTCTTAACTGGAAGTTTGTGCCTTTTGACCCATTTCACCTACTCCCCAGCCCTTGTCTTGCCTCTGACAACCACCAGTTTGTTGTGTCTGTAAATTCAGTTCTGTTTTTGGTCTTGTTTTCTAAATTTCACGTACAAGTGCAGTCATAAGGTAATTGCCTTTCTCTGTCTTACCTCACTTTTAGCATATGCCCTCAGGATCCATCCATGTTGTTGCAAATGGTAGGATTTCCTTCTTTTGTACGACTGTAAATAGACCACATTTTTTCTATCTGTTCATTCATTGATGGACACTTAGGTTGTTTCCATGTCCTGGCTGTTGTAAATATTGCTGCCGTTAACACAGGAGTGCAGAGGTCTTGCAGATTTCATGTTTTCATTTCCTTCAGATAAATACCTAGAGGTGGAATTGCTGGATCATATGGTAGTCTTATTTTAGTTTCTTGAGGAGCCTCCATACTGTTTTCTATAATGGCTATATCAGTTTCCATTCCCACCCACAGCGCACGAGGGTTTCCTTTTCTCCACATCCTCACCAGCACTTGTTATCTCTTATCTTTTGGGTGATTGCTGTTCTGACAAGAGTGATACCTCATTGTGCGTTTGATTTCTATCTCCCTGCTGGTTAGTGATGTGGAGCATTTTTTCATATACCTGTTGGCCATCTGTATGTCTTCTTTGGAAAAATGTCTGTTTAGTTCCTCTGCTCATTTTTTAATCAGATTATTTTTTCGATATTGAGTTCTGTGAATTGTTTGTGTACTTTGGATAACTGCTTATTAGATACAGGATTTGCAGATATTTTCTCCCACTTGGTGGTTTCCATTTTGTTGATGGTTTCCTTCACCGTGCAGAAGCTTGATGTAGTCCACTTGTTTATTGTTGCTTTTGTTACCTTTGCTTTTGGCATCAAATCCAAAACCCAAGACCAGCATCAAGGAGCTTACCACCTATGTTTTCTTCTAGAAGTTTATGGTTTCAAGTCTTATGTTCAAGTTTGGTCCATCTTTTTTTTGTTGATATTTGTATGTAGTGTAAAGACAGTGGTTCAGTTTTCTCAACAGCATTTATTGAAGACTGTCCTTTCCCTAGTGAGAATTCTTGGCCCCTTTGTCATAAATTAGTTGACCATTTATGCATGGCTTTTTATTTCTGAGCTCTCTGTTCTGTCTTATTCATCTCTGTGTCTGTTTTTATGCCAATACCATACTATTTTAATTACTGTAGTTTTGTAATGTAGTTTTATTTTTTCATTTTTAAAATTTATTTTTGAGAGAGAGAGACAGAGACAGAGCATGAGCAGGGGAAGAGCAGAGAGAGAGGGAGACACAGAATCCAAACCATGCTCCAGGCTCTGAACTGTCACCACAGAGCCCGATGTGGAGCTCAAACTCCTGAACTGCGAGATCATGACCTGAGCCGAAGTTGGATGCTTAACCAACTGAGCCACGCAGGCACCTCTGTAATGTTTAAAATCAGGAAGTGTGATGCTTCCAGCTTTTTGTTCCTTTTCAAGATTGCTTTGGCTATTCGGGGTGTTATGTGGTTCATATAGTGAGTTTTAGGATTGTTTATTCTATTTCTGTGGAAAATGCCATTGGAATTTTGAATAGGGATTGCATTGAATCTATAGATTGCTTTGGGTAGGGTAAACATTTTAAAGGTATTATTTTTTCTCATCCATGAGCATGGAAAGTCTTGCCATTTATTTCTGTCTTCTTCAGTTTGGTTCATCAGCGTGTTATAGCTTTCAATGTGCAAAGCTTTCACCTTCTTGGTTAAATTTATTCCTAGGTATTTTATTCTTTTTGATGCAATTATAAGTAGAATTGTTTTCTTAATTTGGTCATTGACTTTTGAATAATGTAAATTCTCATGTAGCCATCACTCCAGTCAAGGTAAATATTACTTTCATCTCTCTAGGAAATTCCCTATGCCCATTTTTCTTTATTTCCCTTATTCTGCCCCCACTCCCAGGCAGCCATCCATCTAGTTTCTATCACTGTAGATTAGTTTTGCTTCTTTTTGACAGTAATATAAACATAGTCCTATAGAATTTACTGTTTGGCTTTTTTTTTTTTTTTTTTTTTTTTTTTTTTGCTCAGCATAGCATCTGAGAGTTAATCTGTACTATGTGAATATTAGGAATTGTTTCTTTTTTAAATTTTTAAAATGTTTTTTATTTATTTTTGAGAGAGAGCGAGACAGAGCGTGAGTGGGGGAGGAGCAGAGAGAGAGGGAGACACAGAATCTGACGCAGGGTCTAGACTCCGAGCCACCAGCACAGAGCCGATGTGGGGATCGAACTCATGAACCTTGAGATCATGACCTGAGCCAAAGTCTGATGCCCAAACGACTGAGCCACCCAGGCGCCCCAGGAATTGTTCTTTTTTATTGCTAATTTTTATTACTGATTATACCACAACTTTTTTTTTTAACATATTCACCAGTTAGTTACATTCAGCTGTTTCTAGTTTGGGGCTATTAATATAGCTGCTATGATATTTCCCCACCCACATGTTATGAACTTGTTCATGAATTGGTACAGAAAGAGACCAGCTGTGAGTAGGAGTGGGGATGGAGAGAGATGGTCAGATCATGAAAGGCCCGGGGGTCATGCTGTGGTGACTAGGCTTGATCCTGAAGGTGGTGGGAACCCCTAAAGGCTATGTGGTCAAGGAGGGCACAATGGGTCAGATTTGCCAGCAGTGTGGAAGGTGGATCACTGGGGACCCAGCACGGGGTAGGGAGATTGGTTAGAAGCTACCAGGTCAGCTGCCTGAAGGAAGGTAATGGCAGAGGGAAGAGAGAAGGCCTATTAGTTTGCCAGGGCTGCCATAACAAAGTACCCACATCACGGGTTAAACAACAGAACTGTATTTTGTTAGAGTTCTTACGGTTCTTAATCTTGAGGTTAAGGCGTCAGCAGGGATGGCTCCTTCTGAGGGCTGTGAAGGAAGGATGTGTTCTAGCCCCTCTCCTGGGCTTGCGGTTGGCTGTCTTTTCCCTGTATCTTCACGTTGTCTTCTGTCTGTATATGTCTGTCTTCCACTTTCCTCTTTTTTTAAGGACACCAGTCATATTGGATAGGACCCACCCTAATGATCTCACGTTAACTTGATTACTTCTTTAAAGAACCTATCCCCAGGGGTGCCTGGGTGGCTCAGTCGGTTGAGCGTACAACTCTCGATTTCAGCTCAGGTCATGGTTCCCGGGGTCATGGGATTGAGCCCTACGTCATGCTCTGCACTGACAGCGTGAAGCCTGCTTAGGATTCTCTCTCTCCCCCCTCTGCCCCTCCCCCGCTTACACTCGCTTGCTCGCTCTCTAAAAAATGAAAACCTGTCTCCAAATTACATTCTGAAGTGTACATTCTAAAGTGCTATGGGTTAAGACTTCAGCATAGGAATTTTTAGGAGGGGAACACAGCCCGTAACAGAGAGATTAACTGAAGGTTGTTTGAAGGTAAAGTCGACAGGACCTACTGAGCAGATGGACAGAGGAAGGAACAAAGGTGGTACCTCCAGGGTTACTGGCTTGGGTAGCTGAGTGGTGCAGTGCAATAATGGAGGGTATTCAGGAGGAGGGAGAGGCTTGAGTAGGGAGGGGGATAGTTAGGTTTGACGTTACTGAGTTTGAGGTAATTCTTTTAGTTCCTGCCCATCACTGACGGGGAAATACTAAAAATATATTCTGTAAAACCTGGGTTTTGTTGGGAGAGGGCGGTCATGTTTTTCTACAGTGCAGCATATGAGCTGTGCTCGTTGCGCCCTGAGGAGTCAGGACTTTCTGCATCGCACATGCACTGAGGTTGCCACACGGAGGCTGTGCTGTGACCTCCAGACCATTGGAGCCACGCAGCTGCCTGCCCTCCCTGTCGCCCCTCCCAGTTTGTTATAAAGGATGCAGATGAACAGCCGGGTAAAGAAGTGCGTCGGCCCAGGTCCAGAAGGGTCCTGAGCACGGGAACTCCCGTCTCCATGGAGCTGGGGTGCGCCACCTTCCCTGCAGGTTTGTGCCACGGTGCGCACGTGACCTGACCGCCCCCCCCACCCGACTCCTGCTTTTTTTGTTAGCAACACGCTCATTTATAAACCTCACGTATAGATTCCTTAGATGGTATGTGGCACCATGAATTAAGAGAGGCTTCTTCAAAACTCCCTCAGCTTTCTCTGAGCTTGATGAATTCAGGTACGTGAGGGTAGGTGTGTGTGATGACTCACGAGTGTATGCATGTCCAGACTGTTAGAGCAGGTTTACTCCATGCTGGTTGCCTGACTCTTGGAACTTGTCTTCCTGACACAATGTGAGAGGTGTACCTAATGAAAGACTTTTTATACTCCTTTGGAATGCATTCTAGAAATTGTACTCTGCAGAAAGATGATCCCAAATTTGAGTAATCCAACCCACTAGATTATGAGGCCGGCAGTTTGTTTTTCTGGTTTGATTCCTTGCAGTTTTGTTTATATGTCCTGTAGTTTGAGTTATGTGCCAAGCGAATTTAGTTTCAGTATCTTCAAAAGCGACAACTGCTTACAAAACGCACTAGAAGTCATGCCTGGATCCACTTCCTTGGCGTGTCTGGGAGGGGCTGGCACAGAGGCTCACGAGAAGCAGGTGCCCTGCCTGTAGTTAGTAGCACGCGCACACACACGCCAGTTTTAAAAATCACGGGGCTTTCACTTAGAATTCCTTTTTCCCCAAGTTTTTGTTTAAATTTCAGTTCACATACAACGCAATACTAGTTTCAGGTGTAGAATTTAGTGATACAGCGCTTAGTGTAACACCTGGCGCTCATCACAGTAAGCGCCTAGATCCTTGATCCCCAACACCCAGTTCACCTATACCCCCCTCCACCTCCCCACTGGCGACCATCAGTTTGTTCTCCAGAGTTAAGAGTCTTCCTTGGTTTGCCTCCTACCCCACCCCGTGTTCATTTGTTCGAATTCCACATGTGAATGAAATCATATGGTATTTGTCTTAGAATTTCTTTCTTTAATCGAGTGCCACTTACGTACGTGCTAGACTGTGGGAGCGGAGTGGTAAATAAGACATTGTGCTTGCATTAAGGAATTTGCAGCCAATTAATTGGGTATGCTAGAAGGCCAAAAATATCAAAAAGTAACATAACTCTTATTACAGTTTAAGTGCATCTATTAATATATATATTATCACAAGCACATGTGATTATACTTTTTTTTTTAAGGCCTAATGGTATAATTAGTAACTTTGAACGTCTTCTTTTTTGCCAGAGCCATACTTTTCTCTTCGTGTATGCTCTGCTCTTCCCTCCCGCGTGGCTGTTTGTGTTCAGGTCCCGCGTGGCTGTTTGTCTTCAGGTCCTGTGTTCTCTGACAACTGTGTCAAAAGACGACTCCTTTGGGGCGCCTGGGTGGCTCGGTCAGTTGAAGGTCCGACTTCGGCTCAGGTCATGATCTCACAGTCTGTGAGTTCGAGCCCTGCGTTGGGCTCTGTGCTGACAGCTCAGAGCCTGGAGCCTGTTTCAGATTCTGTGTCTCCGTCTCTCTCTGCCCCTCCCCTGTTCATGCTCTATTTCTCTCTGTCTCAAAAATAAATAAACGTTAAAAAAAAAATTAAAACAAAGACTCCTTCCTCCTCGTTAGTATCATCGGAAACCTTGGTTTTCTTACTTGCATTAGTGATAGTCCATACTTATTTGTTTACTTTTTTATATTGTTTCCCTTCATAAGACACAAACTTCCATAAGGGCCAGGGCCAGGCTGCGTGACCATTTTTGGGATCTGGCCCGCGGGCCCTTGTCTTCCAGTGTCTCCACTTTTCTGGCTCTTTTTCTCTTTACATTTGCTCGCCTCTGTTTTAACTCTTATCGAAGTGTATTTCCTATTTTCTTAGGTCTCCTTCAACCAGACAGATTGCTCTTTATGCATAGATTTTTCTCGAATGGGTTGAAAAACCATACATACTGACTCCGTGACTGGTGGACTTTCATTTCCAAGGCTGTAGCTCACAAATCTGTTTTCAGGCTTCTCGCTAGGATTCCACAACTGTATTCCCGTTCACTTTCTGGTCATTGCTGCCTCGATCATCCCAAGAATTATCTCTCTCTGTGCCTCAGTTCCCTGACCTTTTAAATGGGGACAGAAATTAGTATGTACAGGGCTGCTGTGAGAGTAGACTAATACTTTCAAAATGCTGAGAATGGTCAGAGTTAGCAGGAACTACCTCAGCTTGCCCTGCTGCCCCACTTGCTTGCCTTTCGGTATGGTTCCTAGCATGAACACTTAGGATGGAAATACGGTGTCATTTGGGTTTTCTGTAGCTAGTTCCAGCTGTACTGTTGTGACACAATGGTATGTGATTTGTTCCTAATAGTTTATAATGTACTATCGTTTGTAAACAATTTACCTTTTTTAATGAAATTGAGCAGATTTAAGTTTATCTGTTTAAACAAATCACTTTTGCTGCAGTGTCCTGCTGGACAGAGGGAGAAGGGATGTGGCATCACAGCTGGTCCCCCAGGAACGTCACGTAACCACAAGCTTAGCTTCCCGTGCCCCAGCCTCCAGAGCAGGCCGTTATTGGTAGGTCATGAATACTTAGGGAGGTTATACATCATTGCAATTCTTTGCCTCCTCACAGAATTAACTTTGGCTTAATCAGAACATTGGTGTAGTCTGTAATTCTAGAATATGGCCTGTCACATCAGACTGGTTTTGTGGCCTCTGTCTCAGCTACCACATTCTGCTGTGCGTTTAGATGCCTTTTCTTTGCCCTCAACCTCTCCCAGCGTATTGTCTGACTCGATGGAAGAATAAATGTCGACGCTAGCCTATTTGAACAGTATACAACTTTGAAGGGTTTTTTTATGGTACAGGATACGACGTGACAGCTGACATTTGTATCACCCTTTATGAAAGTTCAAACCGCTCGTATTACTACTTCATTTATGCTTGGTACAGCTTTGTGAAAACTCGAGTAGGAAAGTTTTGTTATCCTTAAAGATGAGAAAACTGAAACTCAAGAGGTTAAATAAGTAGGATTTTGTTCTTTCTTTTTTTTTTTTTTTTTAAGTTTATTTTGGTGGGGGCGGGAAAGACAGAGGCAGAGAGACTGAATCCCAAACAGGGTCCACACTGTCAGCACAGAGCCTGACTTGGGCTCAGACTCATGAACCGTGAGATTGTGACCTGAGCCAAAATCGAGATTCGGACGCTTAACCCACAGCCACCCAGGCGCCCTGTTCCAGTTTTTTAGGTAGGTACTAACATGAGGCTGTTCGTTCATTTCGCAGACAGCAAACGCCTCCTGTACATCCAGGACTGATGGTTGTGATACACAAGTGAACTGGAGTCTAAGAACTCCAGATTCTGTGCTCGCTTTTATGGGTTTTAATATTTCAGTCCGAGACTACTTTGTGGGCCTGACTTTGTAATCTGGGCACTACAGGGAGCCCACCGCACACATTCTGTGCCACTCCGCCCCTCAGTCTCACTCCTGCTTGGGTTAATCTGTGCCTCTTCTTTTGTCATAAAAATTATTTTCTCTGCCTTTCTACTTTCAGGATTATCAGAAAAGCTTAAACGATCTCAATAAAGTTCTTCTGCTGGATTCAAGTATTATTGAGGCAAAGATGGAACTGGAAGAGGTAACCAGACTCCTTAAGGATAATGCTTCATTCAACAAAGAAAAAGAGAGAAGGAAAATTGAAATTCAAGAGGTATTTATATTTGATTAACTTTGAAAGTACTCTTTGGGGATTTCGTAGATGCTAAAATCCTATTTCTCTGAGTTCTACAAAAAAAAAAAAAAATTATTTTCTTTTTACTTGGATGTCCAGTAAAGGCATTTTAACCAGTTATAAAGACAAAACTTTCCTTTGCTGTAATTAGCCACTGTAGATCCCAGCTTGTGTCCATCGAGGGTACTGGGAGTCTGCATTCTTGAGGTTTCTCCTTTCTCTCCCCCAGCCACCCCCACCTGGCCTATAGTTTGCATTGTTTCTGCTCCAGATTGCTCTGGAAGCCTATTTGCTTCAGGGTACACCTGGAGAATCCTGACAGGACTCATTCAGTGTCAGTGGCCCTGCCAGCCATACCCCATAGGGATTTTTTTGATTGATTGAGACCTTTTTAGCACTCTGAAACAAGACTGGCCTAATTGGAGATTTTGGAGTATCCCAGAATCAAACTCCGTGTCTTGCGCTCTAGCTTTTTCGTTTGGCATCCGTGAAGAATGTCAGCTCATGAATTCCTGTGTCCTTGTGGATGCTAACATCATATCCCATTTATCATACATTTCCGCTAAGAGTAAGAGGCGAATATGTGAGAGAAACTAGAAGTATTTTCCAAGGAGGGAAGAAAAAATATTTTAAGTTCATGTCTCTGTTAAATGTGAGGAAATATTTGTCACGAAAAAGAGGTAAAGTTGTTATAGGTCTTCTTTCTTAGAAAACTAAACCTCATGATCATATTTTCAGTGTCAAAAATTTTTTAAACTTAAAAACATACTTTCATGAATGGATACTTAACACTTCCTAAAAAGAGTAGGTTTTCCTATTCATTATAAAGTATACACTTTTTTCACTTAGAATTTGACTAAAATAGAGTCTACCAGTGTTTTTCAGTTCTTTCCCATTTTAATAATTTGTGCAGTGGCTGTTGTGTCACAGTATAATTTTTTTTTCCTCATGAAGGTGAACGAAGGCCATGAAGAAGAGCCTGAAAGGACCTCTGAGGAGGTGTCCAATGACTGCTTTGCCACCAGGAAGGAGGACACAACCAATGGGCCACCAGCATACTGTGAAACACTCCCGATCACCAGGCCTACCAATGCCTATGAATTTGGTCAGGTTATAAATGCCATCAGCACGAGGAATGATAAAGAGGCCTGTGCACACCTTTTAGCCGTCACTGAACCGAAAGATTTGCCAGTGTTGTTGAGTAACAAACTTGAAGGGGATACATTCCTCCTCCTCATTCAGTCTCTGAAAAATAATCTTATTGGGAAAGATCCTTCTTTGGTGTATCAGCATCTTTTCTATCTAAGTAAAGCAGAAAGGTTCAAGGTAAGTGGTGAAACATAGATACTGATTTTTGTTTTAGGGTATCTGTAACTTTAAAATGTTCATTTTTAAATGAAGCTAATACAGTTTTTCTCCTTCTTCCAGATGATGTTGACACTAATTAGCAAGGGCCAAAAGGAGCAAATTGAACAGCTCTTTGATGACCTCTCAGACACACCAAACAAACATTATACTTTAGAAGATGTACAGGCCCTAAGAAGGAAGTATGAGCTTTAAATGAAGGCTATTGTTAGATTTCTTCCATGCATGTATGAGTTCCAGTAGTGCTAATGGGATGGTATTGTAATAGCATTGCATGGATAAAACCTGGTTTCGAAAAGATCCTTTGGTTTGGACTGTAAAATATTTTATGTATTTTTATATAGAGAACATGTATATTCTACGATATGCTTTTATTAGTTGTAAATATTTTCCTACGTACCAGAGCTAACATCTTTATATTTAATAAGTATATTTGGAACTTGTTCAAGTACATTTTAATTTCTATTCTAAATTTTCTTTTAATAACTCGTTAAAAATTTGAGTTCCATTCCTTTGGGCCATAAAGGATTCCTCTTAAGTTTGATAGAAGTGTATTTCTTTAAAAGTGAAAATCATTAACAGTGATTATTATATCACCTTTATTTCCTGCTATGATATATATATAAATACTATTTTATACTACTTCTGGATTACAATCCGCTAAGGTAAAATGTAACACTTAAATCTTACAATATGAAATGATTATTAAATAAATTATTAACTTAGAGCTATAAGAGAACTTCTTTTCTCACGTGGAAACATTGCCTAATTAAAGAACAAAAATTGGCAAAAATTTCTACTACTTACTACTTTTTACTAGATTTTAAAGTGCGGTTTCCCAAACAACTGTATAAAAGCAGACTAAGCCTGCATTGTCCCCTCCACATTTTCCCCAACGTTTAGATGTTGTCTTCACCCTTTTTTCCCGCCCCCCCCCCCATATATTCCCTCAACGGAAAAGTGAAGTCTTACTAAAATCTCCTTTGTTAACTGGGTCAAAGTAAAGGTATTTCTTACAATAAAACATTCAGGTCTCTATCAATGTACTGTCATTTATTGCTATAGTTTTTATCAAGTTCTTTTTCTGGAGCATTCTTTCTTGAGAAGTGAGTATCACAGGTGAGTATCACTTTCATTATTTGCATATTCTTTAATCTTTTGGAATTAATAGAATTTTAAAAAATCATTGGGGGTAAATGGTATCTTTCAAACTGACATTTTTCTTTTTAACTCTTTGTTCATTAATGAAAAGCTGATTCTCCTTTTTTAATGTTAGTAAACTTTACAGTAGAGACATAAAAAGGAAACTCTTTTGTTGACAGTTACGTACCCAGCACCTAGCTGCACGGGGCTGTGTGGCAGTGGTCACCTCTCCTTCAGAGGAGGTGGAAAGCTGTGAGTGCCCAGCGGTGCCAGTTGTGTGGGTCATGGCTGGAGAAACCCGTTTCTGTCCAGTGACAGCCAGGGTACTGAAGTGGGAACTTCATGACTGAGGGGAGGGAAGACAAGGTGAAGGAACTGTAGACAGGAATATCAAAGAGCATTAAAAGAATGCAGTTCCTCAAGACTTCAGCAGGAAGTCTGCCCATATGCCTCTGGGAGTATCCCACTCAAAGACCTCCCCACCAGATTGCCCCACTGGGTCCACAAGCCTCCCCAAAGCCCTGAGTTAAATTCACGCCACCTCTCACTATGTGCTGGATCCCCGTGCGTGCTCCTGAGCGGGGCAGTGAGAGCAGGCCCGGTGATGAGAGTTTTCTCAGAAAAATGGACCAAGAGTCTGTGGGCAAGGGAGAAATCACACACTAGAGCTGTGGAGCTATAGCACCACCTTCTGGAAAACAAAAGGTTCCAGCAGCTAGACTTGAGTTACAAGAAAAGATGGAAAAGTTTAAGAATTCTGCCACTAGAGGGCGCAAGAAGAGTGGAGCAGGTTCACCCATTCAAAGGCTGAGGACACCTCTGACGTAGTGACACCAGTGATAGTACCTCATCTGACGGCAACCGGTGAAGACTCGGGAGGCGTCTGTTACTTCAGATGTGAAAATAGCCATGCAAACGTACAAGGAACATGAAAAAATATTTCACCCTCCAAGAGACACCAATAATTCAACGACTACACACAAAGACATAGGATGTTGCAGATCTAGCTGATAAAGAATTCAGGATAGCTGTTTTGAAGAACACGACAAGCTACAAGAAAACTCAATGATATTAGGAAGGAAAACATGAAATCAACAGAGAAATTACAAAAAAGAACCAAATTCTGGAGTTGAAGAATTGAGTGAATGAGATGAAGACTACTATAGCAAGCCTCTGTAGAATAGAGCAATTGGAAGACAGAATAAATGACTTAGAGAATACAAATTCTCAAATGATGCAGAAGACCAAAGGGAGAAGGGGGCAGAAAATGTAGTTTGAAAAATAATTGAAAATTCCCCAAACCTGGGGGAAAGGACTTGAACATCCAAAGTCACAGAGCTCACATAGATCACCATAGTATCTCAATGTGGAAACACCTCCCAGACATGATACAAGGAAACCACCAAAAATCAATCCTAAAGACGGCTGGGGGAGTGTAACTTACAAAGGAAGCCCCATTAGGCTGTCCACGTATTTCTCAGTGGCGAAACCCTAGAATGACATTCAAAGTCTCAAAAGATAAAAACTTTCAGCCAGAGTTACACTTCAGCGATGAAGGAGAAAGACTTGCCCAACATCCGAAGCTGGAAAAATTTATCACCACTAGGTCTACCCTGCAGAAATGCTGAGAGGAGTTCCTCAAGCTGAAATAAAAAGATTCTAATCAGTGACATAAAACCATCTATACACTGGTAAAAGTGAAAAATACTCAAATTTAGAAAACTCTAATTCTATAAAATGGCATATTAGCCACAACTATAGTATACCATCTTAAAGAATTAGAATTTTCTGAATTTGAGTACGTTTCACCTTTTCTTTTAGGAAAAGAGTATTAAAAATAACTTGCTACTATAATTTGCTGACAGTACACAATATAAAAAGAAATCTGATGTCAGAAAATATATATAAGAGTAAAAGATGAATAGACCCTTTATAGACAAATGAAGATAAGTTGCTATCAGCATAAAATGGACTCTTCCATGTATGAAATGTTCTATGTAAACCTCATGTTAAAAAATTTAGATTCACAAAAGATAAAGGGGAAACCATATATACTACTGTGGAAAATCAATTTACAGAGTTGAAACAAATGGAGAGGGGAACAGAAGGGAGGAAAGAACTGGGGAAAAGGAACAATGGAAATATAGAACAGGAAGGCAACCAGGAAGATGGCAGTTGTAAATCCCTACATATCAATAATTACTCTAAATGTAAATTGAATTCACCAATCAAAAGGCACAGAATGGCTGGATTAAAAAAAAAAAGACAACTATATGCTCTGTACAAGAGACTCACTTCAGCTTTAACACACATAGGTTTAAAGTGAAGGGATGGAAGAAGATACTACTTGCAAGTGAAAAGAGCAGGGATTACTGTACTTGCCCTTAGACCAAACAAACTAAGCCAAGAGTGGTAAGAGACAAAGAAGGTCATTATATAATAAAGGGGGTCACTACAGTTAGATGATACAATAATCGTAAACTGTATGCACTCAACATTGGAGCACCTAAATATATGAAGCAAATACTAACAAATCTGAATGGAGATGTGGAGAATAGAATAATAGTAGAGGACTTTAATACTTCACTTAGAGCAATGGGTAAATCATCCAGACAAAATCAACAAGGAAATGTTAGAATTAAATCATACTTTGGACCAAATGGACCTAATGGTCATATAGAACTTTCCATCCAATACCAACAGAATATATTCTTCCCAAGTACACAAGGAACATTCTCCAGGATAGATTATATGATAGGACACAAAACAAGTCTTAGCAAATTTAAGAAGATTGAAATCTATCTTCTGACCACAATGGTACGCAACTACAAGTCAACAAAAGGAAAGCTGGAAAATCTGTAAATATGTGGAAACAACACAATTCTGAACGAGTGGGGTCAAAGAAGAAATTAAAAGGGAAATAAAATTTATCAACTGAAAATGGAAACAGCAAACCTGTGCAAAAGCAGTTCTGAGAGGGAAGTTTAGAATGATAAATGCATATGTTAAGAAGTTAGATCTCAAACAGCCTCACATTACACCTAAAGAGCTATAAAAAGAACTGAGCTCAAAGCTAGAAGAAGGAAGGAAATAAAGATCAGAAATAAGAGACAAGAAAAAAATACAAAAAAAGAACAAAACATTTTTCAAAAAGATAAATGAAATTGACAGACTGTTAGCTACACTAAGAAAAAAAAGGCAAAATCAGAAATGAAAGAAGAGACATTACAGAAATACATCGGATCGTAAGAGTCTACCATGAACAGTTGCATGCCAACAAATTAAGTAATTGAAGAAATGGATGAGTTCCTAGAAACACAGAATTCACCAAGACTGAAATCAGAAAGAAACAAAATCTGAACAGATTAATAATAAGAGATTGAATTAGTAATCAAAAGCCTCCTAACAGAAAATTCCAGGATCAACTGGCTTCATTGGGAAACTCCACCAAACGTGAAGAAGAGTTAACAATCCTCGAACTCTTCCAAAAAATTGAAGAGGAGGGAATACTTCTAGGCCAATTCTATGAGGCTGGCATTACCCTGATATCAAAGCCAGATAAGGACCTACAAGAAAACTAAAGACCCGTATCTCTGATGACTGTAGATCTGCAAGTTCTCCATAAAATATTAGCAAACCAAATTCAAGAACACATTAAAAGGATTGTACACCATGACTATGTAGGATTTATCCCTGGGATCAAGCGTGGTTCAACATGGGCAAAGCAGTTTCATATACCACCATTTAATAGAATGAAAGATAGAAATCACACAGTCACCTGAACAGATGCAGGAAAAGCATTTGACAAAATATCCTTTCATTTTAAGAACGCTACAGACTGGAAACAGAAGGAACATACACAATAAAGGCCATACATGACAAGCCCACACCTAACTTGCTCAGCAGTGAAAAATCAAAAGCTTTCCTCTAAGATTAGGAACAAGACAAAGATGCCCACTCTCACCACTCCTAATACAAGTGTTGGGAATCCTAGCTAAAAGAATTAGGCAAGACAAATAAAAGGCATCCAAATTGGAAAGGAAGAAGCAAAAATTTTCTTGCAGTTTATGTTGTATATAGAGAAAATCCTGAAGACTCAAAAAACTATTGGAACTAATCAATAAATTTAGTCAAGTTGCAGGATATAAAATTGACAAATCAGGTGTATTTCTGTAACCATAAGCATCTGAAAAAGAGGTAAAAACTATCCCATTCACAGTAGCATCAAAAACAAAATACCCAGACTAAATTTAACCAAGGCAGATCTGTACAGCAAACACTACAAGACCTCATTGAAAGAAATCAAACCTTACACAAATGGAAAAGGATTCCATGCTTATGGATTGGAAGAATTAATATTGTTAAAACGTCCCTATTACCCAAAGCCATCTATAGATTCAATGCAATCCCTATCAAAGACCCAATGGCATTTTTCACAAACATAGAAACCAAACCAAACAACGACAAAACCCCTAAAACTTCTATGGAACCAGAAAAGAGCCCAAATTGCCAAAGCAATCATGAGAAGAGCAAAGCCAGAGGCATCACACTTCCTGATTTCAAACTATACTACAAAGCTTTAGTAATTGCAACAGCATGGTACTGGCATAAAAACAAGACACAAAGACAAGTGGAAGAGAACAGAAAGCCCAGAATTAAACCACTACATATATGGTCAACTAACACTCAACAAGGCAGCCAGAATACCCGGTAAGGAAAGGATAGTATTTCAACAAATTGTGTTGGGAAAATGGGATAAACACAGAAAAGTGAAACTGGACCCCTCATCTTATACCACTCACAAAAATTAACTTGAAATAGGTCAAAGATTTAAATATAAGACCGGATACCGTAAAACTCCTAGAAAAAACAAACAAAAAAACAGGAAAGAAGTTCCTCAATATTGATCTTGGCAATTTTTTTTTTTTTAATGTTTACTTATTTTGAGAGAGAGAGCATGCAAGCAGAGGAGTGGGCAAAGGGAAAAGAGAGAATCTGAAGCAGGCTCTGGGCTGTCAGCACGGAGTCCAATGTGGGGCTCAATCCCATGAACCATAAGATCATGACCTGAGCCAAAATCAAGAGTCAGAAGTTCAACCAACCGAGTCACCCAGGTGCCCCAATCCTGGCAATGACTTTTGCACATGACACCAAAAGCACAAACAACAAAAGCAAAAATTAACAAGTGGGACTACATCAAATTGAAAAGCTTCTGCACAGCAAAAGAAATCAACAAAATGAAAAGGTACAGAATCGGAGAAAATCGTTTGCAAAGCATATATTGGGTAAGAGGCTAATATCCAAAATATATAAACATTTTGAGAAAACGCCAAGTGGCAGATGGCACTGGTGTTAGTTAGACCTGGAGGGCCTGGGGGCCCTGGAATGGGAGGTCATGGTGGCTTCCACAGAGGCTTGGGCAGCAGCATCCAGGGCTGGGGTTACAGCTGTGGTTGGGCCATGGCTAAGACCAAGGCCAAGGCGCTTGTGGAGGCAAGGCTGAGGACAAGAAGTGGATCCCCATTACCAAGCTGGGCTGCCTGGTCAAGGACATGAAGATCATGTCCCTGGTGGAGATTTCTCTCTTCTCCCTGCCCATTAAGGAATCTGAGATCATTGACTTTTTTTGTGTGCTAGGGGCATCCCTCAAGGATGAGGTTTTAAAAATTATGACTGTTCAAAAGCAAACCCTTGCTCACCAGTGGACCAGGTTCAAGGTATTTGTTGCCAGCAGAGATTACAATGGACATGCTGTTCTGGGTATTAAGTGCTCGATGGTAGCCACAGCCATCCATGGGGCCATCGTCTTGGCCAGGTTTTCCATTGTCCCTGTACGGCGAGGCTACTGGAGGAACAAGATCCACAAGCCCCACACCATGCCACGCAAGGTGACCTGCTGCTGTGGCTCTGTGCCAGTGCACCTCATCCCTGCCCAGAGGCACTGGCTTTGTCTCAGCCTCTGTGCCCAAGAAGCTACGATGATGGCTGGTATTTATGACTGCTACACCTCAGCCAGGGGCTGCACTGCCACCCTCTGGTCAACTTTGCCAAAGCTGTTTTTGATGCCATTTCCAAGACCTACAGCTCACTTCTGACTGTGTTTACCAAGTCACCTATCAGGAATTCACTGACCATCTTACAAAGGACCACATCAGAGTCTCTGTGCAGAGAACCCAGGCTCCAACTGTCACCAGCATATAGTTTTATACAAGAAAAATACACACACACACACACACAATCTGCACACACCCTCACACTACTCAATAATGAAAACCAATCCAAACAAAAAATAGGCATTTTCCCAAAGAAGATTTCAAAATGGCCTAGAGGTTACATGAAAAGATGCTTAACATCATTAATCACAAAATCACAATGAGGTGTCACCGCACACCTATTAGAATGGCTGTCCTCAAGAAGACAAGAGAAGCACTGGTGAGAAGGTGCACAAAAAGGAACACTTGTACCCTGTTAGTGGGGTTGTAAACTGCAGCCGCTATGGAAAACAGTTTTGAGGTTCCTCCAAAAAAACTAGAAATAGAACTATCAATATGATCCAGCAATTCCACTGTGGGTATATACCCCAAGAAATGAAAACAGGATATTGAAGGTTATGCAATCCCATATTTATTGTAGCATTATTCACAACAGCCACGATATGGAAACAGTTTATGCCCGTCAACTGATGAATGGATAAAGATTATACATACCCATACACAACAGACAATGCAATGTTATTCAGTCACAAGAAGGAAATCCTGCCATTTGTGACAACATGGCTAGACCTTGAGGACATGCTGAGTGATATAAGTCAGAGACAAATACTGTATGATATCACTTTTATGTGGAATCTTAAAGCCAAACTCCTAAAAATAGAAAAATAATAGTTACTACGTAGAACTACCAGGTTGGGGGAACAGGAGAGATGTTTACGTGAACGAACTAGCACTAGAAGATCGGCTAAGTCGTAGAGAACTAATGCACAGCATAATGACTGTAGACAACAATATTATAAGCATCAAACTTGCTAAGAGACTGATCTTAATTATTCCCACCACAGAAAAGAAATAATTATGTGAGGTGATAAAGATGCTACCTAGCACTACAATATATAAGTGTACCAAATCAGTTACGTACACCTTAAATTTGCACAGTATGTCAAACATTTCAATTAAAAAAAAACTACCGTACTTGGTTTTGAGCTTTGTGCTACGCATGTGTATAGTTTATTACACACTAATTTCATTCTTATAACAACTCTGTTATAGATGAGGAAACTATGGCACAGAAAAAATCACAGAAAATGTATATTAAATCCCTGTAAATTAACAAGGGTTACAAATATTGCCAAGTAGTTGATCCAAGATTCCAATCTTTGAACTTATGCTGTTTAATGGAAAATATTAAACATAATGGAATAATTAGTAAGGTGCCTGGTCTTTAAGTTACAGCTTGTAGAGGCAATGAACATATAAACTACCAATCTTGTTAAACTAATAGAGATGTAATAGTGATTATGTAGAGCAAGAGAAATGCCCAGTACTGCCTGTGAGGTTAAGATAGGTTTTAAGGAGATAACTGTGCAGCCTGAGTTTGTCATTTGGATGAGAAGAGGGTGTGCCAGGCAGAGGAAAGAGGAGACACAAAGGCATCCAGATGCACATCGAAGGTGCGTGTTGAAGGCAAGTGTGAAATAACGGGGCGTGTTTAGGGAACTACGTGTACTCTTAATCTTAGGAGGAGCAGAATGTCTATGTGATAGGCCTGAAGGAATGATAGTTGGATAAAACAGAAAGCTGTATGCTGCATATAAAATGGTAGAAATAGAGTTTTAGTTATAGATGTGGTTCCTCTGTGAGTCAGGCGTTGCCTGGTTTTCTTCCCCTTCTTGGCATACACAAGATGGGACTTTTCAAACTCTGTGATTGGTTAGGGACACATGACAAATCCTGCCAACAGAGTAGAGGTAGAAGTGATGTGTCCCTTCTGGGCCCAAGTACACAACAGCTAGTACAGGCCCTGCATGGTCTTCACCCTTGCTACAGTGACTGAGCAAGGCCTCACATTCCAGTTAGTGGGTTGTAAGAAGACGACAGCTCCATCATCAGCCTGATTCTTTGAGTGTTGGTCTGAAGCGGATTCCTACCAGTCTGCATTGGACAGATAGCATGAATGAGAAATAATCCTTTTTTTTTTTGTTAAGCCACTAAGACTTTTGGATTGTTTAAAATTATATCCAAAGACTTGGATCTGTTTCTGTATAGTCTTTCCTGATCTCTCAATCCGTAAAACCAACTTCACACTGTTCATCTCCACATGAATGCCTCATAGACACCCCAAATGTAATAGTGCCCCAAACTGAACTCCTTGTTCCCTCAAACTTAGGTTTCACTTGTTCTTTATCTTGGTGAAAGATACCAGCATTCATACTCTGGCCTAAGCTAGAAACTTCAGATTCCTCCTAGACTTTTCTGGCTCTTTCAATCTCCGCATCCAATATTCATTCAGGCAAACTGTTTTATTACCCAGAGAGGGCACATTCACTCAACATCGACTGCTCTTGCACCAGACGTTTCCCTGCTCTTCTCTCTTCCTTCTTACTTCCCCAAACCACAAAGCTAATTCCTAGGCATCCTTTAAAATCCAGTTCAAATGTCCTCTCCCAGAGGCTTTTCCTCACCTGCCTTGGCTGAGTTAAGTGATCTTTGTCTTCTCATAGTGCCGTATGCATAGCTCTACTATAGTTTTAACCACTGTTTTTGTGTTTTGATCTGTGATCATGCTCAGCTACCTGACCTTAACTGAAACAACTGAGGCCATCTCATCTCACTGCTCCAATCTACTCCCCTTTTGACTAATGACCAGATTTTCCCTGTTCCTTCTCTTTTAGAAAGTAATTTCCCCCCTCCTTTCGAGTGCTGATCCCTCATGCTATCCTCCCCTCTCTTCAAGGGCTTTCCTCCCAGAATAAATCCATCTTTTGCATATTTCCCTTTCAATTACAGCCTTCCTCTCAGCCTCCAAACCCACTCAACTCTTCCTCACTTAAGGTCCTTCTCTCAATCTCCCAAGTTTCCATCCTTTCCTACACCATATTTTCAAAAATAGATGACTTCTTCCATTTTTCTTTCCTACCTCCCAAATTTCCTTTTTTGAAAGAAATTTGGCCTCTATCTCCCAACACTATTCAAACTACTGCCAACAACATTTATCAGATCCAGAAGCTTTTTCTTTGTCATAAAACTGGGTTACACTGTGGCCTGAAGGTGGTTTTTTTTTTTTTTTTGAGAGATCCTCATCTAACTCTACTCCATTTACATTGAAGTCCAAATAAGAACACAACAGAATATTATGCAGTCTGAAATGCTGATGAACCGTGACTGTACTGGTTTTGCTCTTATGCTGAGATTGTGGGCAAAGGAGGGGAAACTTGAAAGGTAAAGCGGCAAAGCCTTAAGGGCAGCTACAAGACTGAATCTAAAATGGCTATTTTGGTTCTGAGTTGCTCAGAATGATCAATAACGTATCCAGGCAATTTCAGAGAGCACCTTCTTCATGAGCAAGATCTCAGAATGCCAAGGGCTCTGTAAGTTGACACTGCAACATGATGGACAGATTCAGAATCTGCTATTTGTCAGGAAAACTTTCATTTCCACTTCTTAAATGCATTTTGGTGAAAACTCCCTTCACGTGACCAACTTGTGGCGCCTCACTGTTGGAAATGTGCTCTTCACTAGAGGACTTCTCAGGAAGAAGTATTAAGGGCTGATGGTATTTGTGTGCAAACAGAATAATTAATCATGAGTTACAGATCATTATTTTAAAGCGATTTCAAAGATATGTTTTATACTTGTTTTTCTCATATACTATTTGCCATCTAGGAACAAGATGTAGCAAAGTATGTTCACGTTTGGAATGTGTTTTACTCTCTCAGCCAGTTGCCACCACTTAGACCACAAGGACCCCCAAAAACCGACGCAGAAGTCCTGCCTCTCAGGTCTCCACACAAGGGATCTGTCTCCAGAATGTATTGAATTTCTTCAAGTTCATAGGTTTTGATGCCTTTTGCCACACGTCAAAGTAAAGAGATGGTTGAAAGTTAATCGATGGTACAAAGACCAATGAAAAACAAGCAGGAGATAAGAGTATAAGAGACTCTCACAGCTGTCTCTTCTCTTTTTCTCTGGGAAACTACTTTAGAGCATAAACCTGGAATTAAATCCTAACTCTGATACTCAGGAGTAATGAGCTCATATAATCTCAAGGATTTTAGGTTCCTCATCTGCAAAATGAGGAGGGATATCTTCCTACCGTTCAGGGTTGTAGTATGATGTAGTTTATGTAAAATACCTGGCGGTACTTAGTACTTTTATCTTTCCTTCCATGTTTACAATTGCTCTCTTCCCATATGTATATCTCATCTATGTTGCTAGAAAAAGAGAGCTCTTTTCAAGTATTATGGACACAATGTTACATTAAAAAAAGTATTATGGACACGTTCATTATTCACTTACTGGGTAAGAGATATACATTAAGACCCCTCCAATAGAAACAATACAGCCAGAGAAGTGACTAGCCTTGGATATCTGTTACCATCTCCTGGGAATTAGTCATGACAAAGTCAAGAAATTACTCCACAGGTTGAGCAGCAGAGCATCTAACAACATGCATCTTTCTTTTCCAACCTGTCACTGTTTTGAGGTGTGTCAACACAAACAGTTGCATATTCAGAGTCTGGCATAGGCTGGTGGGTGCTTAGTAAATGTTCAATAAATGAATCTAGAGGACACTGCCCTAAAAAGGTGCTCTGGTTAACAAAATTCAGATTAGAGAAGTTCCTATTATTGACAAATTTATAATGCTCTTCTAAATATTTCTCAAACAGTGGTTCTTAGAATATTTGCTCAGAATTGCTTGAGAATCTTGAGTCCAAGGGGCTGGGAACTTAACTTTTAAAATCTCTTCTAATTCTTAGGCAAGTTGGAATATACAACCCAATATGCCAGAAGGCAAGTTGTGCAATTACTAATATCTGAGTTGCACAAGCATTGTAAGTGAACTAAACTACTCAAGACCCTCTGAATAAAATATTGTGGAGGATAAGTAAAAAGGACAGTTTCTGATTTTAATGAGCTTATGACTAATTTGGAAGGAACAAAATAAAACCAAGTTCCAGAAGTTCTAGTAGGGGAAACAAAAGCATCAACGCAATGTTTGAGTGTCAAAGTTATTACAAGGGCCAAGAGGAATAAATCAAGAACATTTTCAGGAAAAAGCAAAGTCTAAGCCAGGTTTTTGAACAGACTTGGGTGGACGAGAAGAAAGAGCTCAGTATGATTAAATTACTTTTCTGCGGAATTTTCAATATCAGAAAGCAATACAAACCTAGTAATAAGAACTCTGCTGCTGGAAGCTTCATTGTGTAGCAGGCAGAAGCCAGACAGGAAACTCAGGAACCAAACTGACTTGGTTTTCTGTTTTTCCTTAGGGTTTAAATAGTGACCTGTCAAATCCAAAAACTGCTAAAAATTGAACCTTGCTGGCTACCTTACATTTGATCTCGTCTATGTCAGCTTCTTACCTGAAAACAGGACCAAATATTTACTATAATTAATCAGTGGGTTGGGAGGAACAATTTTAATCCTAATTCATATGTGTGTGAAGACAAGGGCAAAGATTCAACTAGAATGGTTATAATAAAACAGACAAAAAAAAAAAAAAAAAAAAAACCAGACAGACAATAACAAATGTTGACAAGGATGTGGAGGAATTAGGAAGTATACATATTGCTGATGGGAATGCAAAATGATGCGGTTGCTTTGGAAGAGTTTGGCAGTTCTCCAAAAAGTTAAACAGTGTTACCATATGACCCAACAATTCCACTCCTAGTATTATACCCAAGAAAACTGAAAACATGTTCACACAAAATCCTGTACACACATGTTGATATCATTTATAATAGCCAAAAATGTGAGAACCCACAGGTCTATCAACTGATGATAAACAAAAATGTGTTATAACCATACAAAATATTATTATTCACCCATAAAAAGCATGAAGTACTGATATATACTACTCCATAGATGAACCTTGAAAACACTAAGTGAAAAGAAGCCATACATAAAAAGCCACATATTATATGAATTTTATGTGAAATGCCCAGAATGGACAAATCTATTCAAACAGAAAGTAGCTTTAGTGGTTGCCAGGAGCTAAGAAGACCATGAGGGATGGGGGTCGTGGGGGGACCACTGGGGAGATGGGAACTGGTTGCTAGTGGATACAGGGTTTCTTTTTGGGGTGATGAAAATGTTCTAGTATTAGGTAATGGTTATGGTTGTATAACCTTGTGAATATACTAAACATTACTGAATTTTACACATTAAAAATGTTACAATATGTGAACTGTATCTCAATTTTTAAAATTGAAGGGAAAAAAAAGCAAACCACTCAATTCAAATAATAACTTACAGGTAAACTCTGGGGTCCTCCAATCAATCCAAACTGGCCACCCCTTTAAGCTTGTCAAGATTTTACCAAAAGGAATAAAAGGTGAAGATGGAAGACTACTTAGACTGGAAACAAGGTAAGGATGTCTCTTTTACCAGTCCTATTTAATATCTTACTAGAGATTTAAGTCAATAGGTCCAAAAAAATAAAAAAATGTTGCTAATGGCATCTAGATTGGAAAGAAGGATATAAAACTATTTGCAGAGACACGATTGTCTATGTAGAAAAATCCTATGGCTGTACTAAAACTCTTTAGAGCTAATAAATGACTTACAAGTTTGTAGGATTCAAGAACAATCTACAAAAATCAATTGTATTTCTATATAATAGTAACAATCAGAAATTGAGATTTAAAAAAATATCCGTATACTGAAAACTATAAAGCACTATTGAAAGAAATTTAAAAACTTAATAATAAATGGATAAGCCATGTTCATGAATCAAAAGATTCACTATGGTTAAGATGCCTATTCCCCCCAAATAGATCTATAAATTCAATGGAATCACAATAAAAATCCCAGCAGGCTTTCTGGTAGCAATCTAGAAATTCCAATAGAGAGGTAGCATTCAGATCAGTGGGAAAGGATCGATTATTTAAAAAACAGTGCCTTCACAAAAACAGCTTTCCATTGGAAGAAAATAAGATTGGACTTCTACGTTACAGTAAACAAATTCAAGACAGATTAAAGCAAATGTAAAAAATTTAAAAATCTCACAAGAGGGGGCGCCTGGGTGGCTCAGCTGGTTAAGTGTTCAACCCTTGATTTCAGCTCAGGTCACCATCTCACGGTTTGTGAAATCAAGCCCTGTGTCAGGCTCTGGGCTCTGCACTGACAGTACAGAGCCTGCTTGGGATTCTTTCTCTCCCCCTCTCTCTGCTTCTCCCCGGCCTGCATGCTTCCGGTCTCAAAATAAACATTAAAAAAAAAAAGTCTTCCAAGAAACCTAGGAGACTGTAAGTATAATTTAGGAGCAAAGGAGACCTTAACTATGATGGGAAGTTCTGAAATATAGAATTAGATAATAGAACTTTCATATAGCAAAATTGTGTGTGTGTGTGTGTGTGTGTGTGTGTGTGTGTGCGCGCGTGTGTGTGTGTGTGTGAAAAGTATGTATGAGAAGCCTCTGAACTATCTTTGCAACTTATCTTTATAGTCTAGAAACATTCCAAGTAAGTTTAAAATAAAATGCACGGCAGGGGCACCTGGGTGGCTCAGTCTGTTGAGCATCCGACTCTTGATTTCAGCTCAGGTCATGTTCTTATGGTTTGTGAGTTCAAGCCCCACATTGGCTCCATGCTAACAGTGCCAAGCCTGCTTGGGATTCTCTCTCCCCCTCTCTGCTCCTCCCTGCTTGTGCATGTGCGCTCTACCAAAATAAACAAATAAACTTAAAAGAAAAGAAAGATTCAACCTAATAAAATTCTACATTGTTTATAACATGTGCAGCAAAAAAAGTTAATAAAGCAAATGGCCAAATAATAGACTTGGACAAAAATATAACCTGTAACAAAAAACTACTAATAGTTATATATAATGCATAGATAATTATAATAACTGTAAATATATAATAGCTATGATAAAGATCCCTTTCAAACTGAATAAAGAGAAAACCCCCTCCAAAAACAGGCAAAAAATATAAAAAGTCAGTTTAGAAAACAGTACATCAAATACCACCAATTCTCCTCCTACAAAAAGATATACAAATTCACTAGTGACCAGGGATACATAAACATAAAATCAAATAATACATATTACTTTATGCCAAATAGTCTTGTAAAAACTATAAAGCTCTAATACTTACTATTGGTTGAATGCAGGGGAAAGGAGACTCACCTATTGTTAGTGGAACTGTTAATATTGATGGCCTTTTTAAAAAAAGGGAATTTGATAACCTTATTAAATTTAAAACTACATAGACTTTGCAACCTAGACATCGGAAATCCATGAAACTATCTCCCATAATTAAAACTACCAGAAAATAAGGACTTACATGAGGGGCTGCCTGCACACTTTTGTAGAGGAGTGGGGCGGGGTGGGAAACCAAAGAGCCAAAGAGAATGCCCATCATATGCAGCCATTAAAAAGAATGAGTTGGAGCTGTACCAGTTGACTTGGACTAATTTCTGTAAGATATTGAGAAGATCAAGAAAATGATCAATGTATATATGCATTGTGCATGACCATGTAACATGGAGAAAACTATGCTATCATACATACTTGCTCCTTTGCAGGGGTTATGGGGGAAGGTAATGTAGAAAGGAGGGGCTGAGAAAAGGTGGAGCAAAGAAGAAAGGGAAGAAAGGGAAAAAAGGGCTGAAAGGGAAAGTAAATTCTTTTCTGTGCATTCTCTGAAACATCAGTTTGCACATTACCTCTCTAAATCAACAAATTTCTTTATCCAACTAAAGTATCATATTTCCTATAATAAATGAACATACAACAAAAAGCCCCCAAAAGCAAAATTAAAATGCCTTGGCTAAACCAACCCTGAAAAATGCTGTTCCAGTTGATGAGGGAAACAAAGGCAGGAGAGCTGCAAATCTCCTTGCAGCTTGCAGCCCACAGACAGACACCAGAAACATGCAGGGTGTGCCTTCCTCAAAGAAATCACGGCTGCCTTCATGTTTTATTAAAAACTAAAAATGACTTTAACAGCAGCTGCCCCTCAAGGTCCTGAAACCCTGTTTCAAAGTATCTTAGAAACTTACTTTATCTCTATCTCCATTCCCTCCACAGACTTAAAAGTATATAATCAGTCACTCGTCACAACCCTAGTGCAGCTCCTTCTCCCCACGGGTCCTGTCCCTGTGCTAAAATAAAATCACCTTTTTGCACCAAAAATGGCTCAAGAATTCTTTCTTGGCTGTTTGCTCACGAACGCAAAACTTCCAAATTTCATCATAGTGGCCGTCATACACCTACATTTATGAACGTACGTGATATAAAACCTTACTAAAAGTGACTGCTTTTTCAGTCACTGTCTTTGTTTCCAAAAACTTGTTCTAACAATGTAATGAAGAGACTGGTCACCAACTCTGAGGCCTAAGCCCACAAACATTCTCATTGCCGCTGCTCAGTTATTCTGTCCCATCATAGCAAGCTTATCCTCAATCTCCTCTTCAAATATAAAGTACTTATTAGTACATAACTTACAGGAAAAAGAAGACATGGTCCTTATCCTCAAGAGCCTATAGTTTCTTTCTTTCTAAGATTTCTCTTGTCCCAGTATTCTGAATTCAGAATTTGGAGGCACTTGGTATACCTGTGCTATGAAGCATCTAAGTTTTACCTCCTCCATGCTGGATAAAAGGTAGTTGAAATAGGTGTTCCAATTATTAGGCAAAAGGCTGGAAAGAAAAACAATAAAAGCAAAACTGTCATTACCACAGAGCCAGAAAAATTCACAGATTCTAGGATTAGTAAACTCTTACAGAAGAAAGCCTGCCACTCCTTATTGCTCATATTATATCGATAAAGATGAACTGCTTCTCAAGCTGAAAATCTCATTTTCTATACTATTAAAAAATAATTCACAATGCCCAGATAGCCTTAACAACAATTTTTACCATTCAAAAAAGATGTAATTCCAATCCTATGCACTCTGATACTGAAGTTTATCCCAGAAGGTTTGTATAATATTTGAAAAATCAAGTTCATATTTTAACCATATTAACCATAACCATATTAACCCTTAAAGGAATAAATCACAATTATATGACAGATGTCCCTTCCAATAGCAGTCAATAAAATTCAACATATTTCTCAAGGTAAAAACTCTTGGCAAACTAAAAGACAACTTAATAAACTTGATAAAGGGCATCTACAAATTTATCCACACAAATATCATACTTAATGGTTGTTATTCAGCACCTTCCACTTGAAGTCCTAGCCAGTGCAAATGAGCCAGAAAAAGAAATACATGATAGAAAGATCAAAGGGGAAGAAACAAAACCGTTTGAATCCTGGCTTTGCCACTTACCAGCCATGTCACCCTGGACAAAATACTTAACTCTGTGCCTCTGTTTCCTCATCTATAAAACGGGGACAATAAATACCTCCTTCAGAGAGTTGTCTGAAGAATAAATAAGTTAATATTTTAAAAGTATGTAGAAAGTGTTGGACAATTCAGAGCACTGTAAAAATCTTAGATAAAAAAATAAATTATTCACACATGACGACTGTGTACACAGAAATGTCAAAGAAGCTTAACTACTGGAATTAAAAGTTATATTCCCTAGATATGAAATTACACAAAAATCAGCTGTATTTATATATACTATCAGTAACAAACAGAAAATGGCATTGAAGAAAATATAAAGTTCCCCAGGAATAAAATTTAACAGAACACACAAAAGACCTCTACAGGGATAATTATAGACCCAATGTAATCCCAACTAAAACTGGCGGAATTCAACGTTACTCTAAAGTGGTTATGGAAATGTAAAGTGTCAAGAATAGTCAACACACTCTCCAAGAAAAACAAGGTGGCAGATTTGTCTTACTAGATGTCAAATACCAAGACTGATGTCTAAATAGTCCATTAACTCACCTGGGAGAAGATCTCTTTCTGCAATGCTCATCCATTTGGTTTGGATCTCTTAGATCTTTACACTGTTATCTAAGCAGAAATGCTCTGTATAAAACAGCACTATCCAATACCTCTAGTCCCTTTATTCCACACTTTATGTTTTTCATAACACCCATCATCTGACACCATTTTAAGCTATGTGTATGTTTTTCATGTCTCTCTCCCCCAACTATAGTATAAGGTCATTGAAGCCACGGTGTCTGATACAATGTTGTATCTCCAGTCTACTTTGTTACTTAGTTGAATACATTGGCAGGAATCCCAAAAATTCTGACTAGCATATGAAATACAATGATTAAATTTGAACTAAATTTAAAACCTGCAAACTCCCTTTCACTATTCATCTATTAAATGATGGTTACCAAAACACTGTAACTCTCCCCAAGTTTACAATACTATTCTGAGCATTCAAAACCCACCAGTATGTAAACATTGGCTTTTAGCAATGATAACTCATGCTTCAATAAGGGAAATAAATAAAACAAGCCTATTAAAAGGAACCATATAAAACGTAGCCCTGAGAATCCTAATGACTCTGGCTATAAAGGCAAAATGATCAGAGAACAGGAGGTTAGGTATTTTTCTCATGTAGGTATTAATAGCTATGATGGTTTTCAACATGTATTTTATCCTTTGGTGGTCAAAGTTTACATTTAACTAGACAACATGCTGTGGAAAGTCTTACATATTTACAAATTAACTCAATTTGCAGTGAAAATAATAGTGATGGACTGTGTAAATTTACCATAAAAGCAGATTCAGTGCTCTGAGGCTGGGAATTTGTATATTTAAGGGAATCCCAGTAAACTGGTGGTCTACATAACGAACAGTACAGTAATGCCATTATAATCTTTGTATTCTTCTCTCTCACTACTCTGTGACTTTTCCCCTGTAGGCCTTAAAAAAAGCAAACTACAAATGGTCTTACAAAGATTTTGGTGAGTTTAGGCCTGCTTGAACCCTGGAGTATTCTCGTGTTCTCAGAGTTGAGCTCCAGGGGAATTTGGCTTGGTCCTAAATTAATCCAAGTGTGAAGGATCCGTGGCAGATGAAGGAACTTCTGAAACCAGTGGAAAGGTTTAGACCATTTTTTCAAGTGAGACTGCGGCAGTACTTGTTGAGGGCACAACCAGAAGTGGAATGAGGTACACTGAGTGCACTGACCTCCTACGTGGCACCACTTTTGCCGTATTCCTCCAAAACTCATTTCACTTTCCATTTAATCTTCGCTCTTTTACAGAAATGTCAAGAAGGTGGGCAACATATGCATACATATTAGTTTCATTATTAACTATGTAACAGGAAATTTAAACAATTACCAATGCATTTTCTAGAGGCTATGAGGATGGAAAGCATTTGATTACAATTACTAGCTTAAATTTAAATGGCTCTAGTTTCATGGTCTTATGTTGCCAGAGAAAATCTTAGAATAGTCTTTTAAGATCTTTTTACTTTTCTGTTAAGATGAGGATTTATAATACTTATCTTTTCACAATTTAATGATAGATCTATTTACTTTCCAACCAATTCACTTTAAAAAATAAAATATGTTGATGAATAAAGCAGCTTCTTTCTAGAGGAAAGGCAAGTATCAGACATGAAGAAAGGACAGTTTCTAACATTGTTTGTTGAGACTTTCAGCAGATGCTTCCTTTTGGGCTGAGACTAGGATACAGAATCATCTCAATAGCTTGCAAGATCTATAAATACCTGCTATATAGCAAATAAGTATTCTTGTTCTTATAAAAACACTTGCAAACGAACCATAAGGCAGCAATACATTAGTATTTACATTTATTTAATGTATGCAGTTTACACACTCACTGTTGAACAAAATTGGAATGCAAACAAATATACAAACACGATAATAAGCATTATCAAATAAAATAACTGGCACTAGTGTTATAAGCATATTAATGGACCTGGTGAGAACAAGTGATGGAAGAAGACTGCAGCCCAGGGCATTTTTCTTTTTATCAAAAGAAAACGCTCAGTAGCACCATAATGGTAATACTTAACAGAAACACTTAAGATGGAACATTTCAACTGCTATCATTGAGGTTAACCTGTTTTATATAAGTGAATTAACAGTATAGGCAGTATTTTGGCCAACTTCTGTTTATGTCAGCTGACCACCCTCCATAAACAAAAGCAAAAGAAAGTAAAGCCAGCCATACACGGATCCCCTCCTCAGTACTTGGTACAAACTCTGCACCGTGCTTTGAGCTCATGATCAGAGAAGATACGCATGTGTTAAAAACTGAGGTTATGTAATCACTGAAGCCTGAGTGTGTCTTTGGTAGGCTAATACTTTTTCAGCGTTGTTATTATTAATCATGTTTATCTATCTTGTATTTGTCTACATAATCCAAAGTGGCTAGAGAGGACACTATGGAAAACAATATAGCAAAATCTTCAAACAACTAGGCCCTTAAAATCCAGTCTATTCCAAAGGCACCAAGAATCAATGGGGTGCAAACGTCCCCTTGGTAGAAGGTGACTTTTTTGTAATACTTATAAACTAATGGAATTGTATTTTGTAGTTTTATAGATCTTATTTGGTGCTGTCAGTATACTTAATTACCTACTTTTACACTTTGCTTCTAAGATGGCAACAGCAAGATGCAAGATATAGAGAGAGTACCAGGTATTTCTATTTCAAAGTTGTGCAAAAACTGCCACAATCTTGCTCAGAGTGTCTAAGTATCCAAATGGTAGCAAATGGGCTGCATTAAGCTTTATATATCCACATTGCATATGAAGAAAAAAAATGAAATTTATGCTCAGTTATGAATAGAAATGTTACAAAGAGGATCATATACTGAGAGTAACCTGCAAAGTTCTTTAAACAGTATCCTTTAGTGGTTTCAATAAAATGTCACTAACCACTTATCCCTAAGCCTCAAGTTTTCTTCATAAGAATGTTTCTAATTGCATTAGTACTTTATACTGATTATAAATTAAGCCAAATTTCTATCTAAATACACGGTATGTGCTTCAAGCATTGTTTTGTGGTGAACACACAAAACATACTTCTCTTAAGAATTATTGTCCTTACAATAATGCACTTTTTAAAGCCTTCATTTCATAGTTTGGTAATTAAGATCCACATGAAACACAATGCTTTGCTGAACACAGAAAATGTATCTGCATTAGATTATGCAACCTGGCATTTGCTGGTAACTTGAAACTTAAAGTAGTCACATGTAGTTCAACCAGCTCCAAACAAGGTTGTTCAGTGGTAATTAATTTGCAGCATTTATAGGCCTAAATTTCAGTCTGAATTGCAACTTTTAATTCCATTGTCTGATGTGAGTGGTTATTATTTGTTTCTTTTAGTGCATCACCAAAATATAAATCAACACTGGGTTTTATTCCATTGTTACCATGTTCTTCAGCAATATGATTCAACTGTGGAACTTCTGAACACGAGGCAGTTTTGGTAAGCACAGAGATGCTACACTGATGTGGAGAATTTTCCAGACGGTCATTTTCTACCTCAGGAAGAATGTTAACAGTAGCAAAGCGGGCATGATAATCATTGGAACCATGACTACAAGAAGTTTTCATGCTTTCTAGGTCAGAACAACTAAATTCAGAAAAATGACTAGAGTGCGAATCCGCTACAGATGGCATACTGTCACTCAGGGATGGAGCCTCAAATTCACTTGAGTTCGTGCTTTGCTGTTCTAACAACTGTGCATCCATGTCCTCTCTGGTCTCATTTATCTTCATGGTACTCTTTTTCCTCAATTTACCACTTTTTGCTTTCTTTCCTGCTGTTGCTTCTTTGGACCACTTGGTGGCACCGGATTTACCTTCAGGCAAGCCACTGGATGAACCACCAGGATGACTCCGAGCGGCGCTGCCATCCTCCACGCTACTACTTCCGCTGTTGTGCCTGAATTTAGATGGCTTTGATTCAATATCTACTTGCACCTCCAGACTGTTGCCTTCTCTGGAACACAAGAGTAACAAATATAAACAAATTTCTAACTTCCTTTTATTTTGATTCAGGTTAACAGCAAAAGGGGAGGGATTCTGTGTGAAAAATTCAAAGACTACATAAAAGCTGTCAGAACAAATTGATGTAGGACAAGTTCTCTTAAAAAATTACTTGAGGGGCGCCTGGGTGGCTCAGTCGGTTGGGTGGCCGACTTCGGCTCAGGTCATGATCTCATGGTCTGTGAGGTCAAGCCCCGTGTCGGGCTCTGTGCTGACAGCTCAGAGCCTGGAGCCTGCTTCGGATTCTGTCTCCCTCTCTCTCTGATCCTCCCCCATTCATGCTCTGTCTCTCGCTGTCTCAAAAATAAATAAAAAAACATTAAAAAAAATTTTTTTTAAATTACTTGAAATAATAGGACTATATTTACAATAATGCTTTAATTAAAACAAAAAACAGAAATAGCTACATTTATTGCTTATGCTGTTCCAGGTACTATGTTACCTTCTCCATTTTTTTTCAGAATAGCTTTATGGAGATGTAATTTACATATCACAAAATTCCCGTTTAAAGCACACAATTCAATGTTCTCTAGTGTATTCACAGAGTTGTACAACCATCACACCACCACCTAACTTCACAACATTTTCATCACTCCCACAAGCAACTCTGTATCCACTTCCACTGCCTGTCTTCCCACCCCGACAACACCTAATATACTTTCTGTCTCTATGGATTTGCCTACTCTGGACATCTCTTCATTTGCTTTTCCCAGAGAACCCAATAGTTGGTAACCACTATTTATGATAGTTTTGCCTAATGATAGGAATAATTCTTTTAAAATTAATTTAAAAAATACTTTAACTTTTGGGGCACCTGGGTGGCTCAGTCAGTTGAGCGTCTGACCTCGGCTCAGGTCATGATTTCATGATCAGGTCATGGGTTTGAGCCCGTATCAGGCTTTGTGCTGACAGCTCAGAGCCTGGAGCCTGCTTTGGATTCTAGGTCTCCCTCTTTCTCTGCCCCTCCCCCACTTGTGCTCTGTCTCTCTCTCAAGAATAAACATTAAAAAATTAAAGAAAAAAATCTTTAACTTTATAACAGTTCTTTCCTTACTTGTCCAACGGGATGTAGGAATTCAGAATAGATCCTGCCATTGCTTTGGTGCTGGCATTATCACTAACTGTTCCCAAGCTGACTGTGCCAGATTCTCCACTTAGACTGTACCGTTCTTTCTGTACATCTGCTTGTACTTCCAACCTTAAAAAGCAGGGAGGAGATAAAAACTGAAATTACATATAATATCAGACTACTATAATACATATCTTCAAATAATTCCATTAAGAATCCCTAGGAATTAAGAAACTATTTTAGAAACAACTACCAGCATTTTTTTAGTCTCCTTTTATTTGATTATTTAAATTCTACTGCAGCACACTGAACAGTACCAGCCATCCAAATAAAATAGGAAAAATTAGCTGTCTGCCAAGTAAGATACTAACAGAATAACACAAAAAGGACATAAAGGATTTTAATTAAATATGCTGGCCATGTTTGAGTGTGAAACAAAATCTGAATACACTAAAAGCCATTCTACTTGACAGAACAATGAATCAAAAAATCATGAGCATCTATATATTAAAAATGATCCTATGAATTTGACCTGATTCTTTAAAAAAGACATAATAATAAACACCACTATAACTTAAGAGTTTGTATTTAAAAGCAACCTACCTGAAAATAAGATAAATACAACCAATTTGACTTTTGGGGTGCCTGGGTGGCTCAGTTAACTATCTGACTCTTGATTCTGGCTCAGGTCATGATCCCACAGTTCACGAGCTCGAGCCCCACATCGACGAGCTCTACATTAATGGTGCAGAGCCTGCTGGGGATTCTCTCTCCCTCCCTCTCTGCTCCTCCCCCACTTGCTAGCTCGCTCTCAATATGAATAAACTAAAAAAAAAAAAGATCCTGGGGCACCTGGGTAGCTCAGTTGGTTAAGCATCCGACTTCAGCTCAGGTCATCATCTCATGGTTCATGAGTTTGGGCCCCACGTCAAGCTCTCTGCTGTCAGCATGGAGCCCACTTTGGATCCTCTGTGCCCTTCTCTCTTTGCCCCTCCCCTGCTAGTTTTCACTCTCTTGCACACAAAATAAATAGATAAGCTTTAAAAACATTTTTTAAAAAGATCCTATAAAATATCTGATTCTTTTAAAATGACATAATAATATAACTTAAGAGTTGTGTTCAAAAGCAAGCTACCTAAAAACAAGATAAATATGACCAATTTATCTTTTAATTCATGTATACTTTCTTACATTAAAAAAGCTAATAAACAGAAGTAAAGAATACTGAATTAGAAAAGAAACAAAGGAAGATAAAAATGCTTTACATTTCTCCTACTTATCTGTATGGCTGTTGGTAAAAGACTTGGTGAGAATGAAATAAACATAAATACACAAAAGGATTCAGGTGGACTAGACTACCCTGGCCTCAGTTCACACACTCCCACATATCCTGATTCCTCCTGCTCCCCTAGGCCTTAACCCAATGTCTCTTTTTCTAACATCCAGCCGCTGCTGTCTTGAGAGGTAAGGTCCAGGCTTAAGTATTTCCTTTACTGTGCCTACCAAAGCAGCTCTAGCACTGATTCATAACATCAGATGTGACAAGCGCAGTGAAAAAACTGGCAGAATGCTATGCCATAGACTTGGCTTTTACCATACCATGGGTCTATACTATTATGACAGAAAATTCAAACAAGTAAAAACCTCCTGTTCACCACTAAGATTCATTTTTAATATTACCATTTTCAACTCTGACACAGCCCGGTTATATGTAATCATCATAATGATTACATAATGACATAATCATTCAAAATTCTTATTTAATGAATAATTTGTAGTTAACAGAAGGCAAAGAGAAAAGAAAGCACACTTCTCTTACCTGTTAAAACAGTTTACCATGGCACTTCCTGACAGACTCCCTGTTATACTGGCTCCAGCCAGAGCCATGGTACTGGCCGTTTCACTCAAGTTGTCTCGAATGGCTCCTATTCGATCCATGTGGCTTCCACTCGCGCTCAAACTGCCAGTCAGACCACCAACACTTCCCTCCCCTATGCTAGGGTTGTGTCTTGCTTCTGCTACTGAAGTTGTGTCTAAATGCAAATATTTCAAAGAAATTAAATAAGTGTGATTATTAGTTTTCCTCTTCTTAAATTCCTCTATGATTTCAGATAGGACGTTTTATTATAAAACATACACAGGAACAGAAAAGACATCTGGAGTCAGGAACAAGTAACTATGGAGTAAAGGGAAAGAGAAGTATCTCAGAGTTTAAAAGCAGATTAAGGACTAACTCTCAGTATTAAACTGTCACCACTTTTTGCCATAATAGAACTGTATGGGAACAGACGGTCGCTACACTTGTGGTGAGCATAGTATAATGCAGAAACTTGTTGAATCACTATGTGGCACACTTGAAATTAGTGTAGTACTGTGTGTCAACTATACTCAAGAAAGAAAAAAAATAAATAAATGAGGAATGAGAAGAAATGGGAGAGGAGAAACTGGTTTTCTTTTTTTTTTTTTTTAGGATTAAAAATACTAGGATTTTTGTATGCTAATGGAAACAAATAAATATGATGAAAGCAAGTACCTACTATGTTCTGGGTGCTAAAAATACAGTAACAAAGAAGACACATATAGCCCTCATCCTTAGGAAACCAAGTAAACAAAAAAGTTATTACAAATTGTGATAAGTGCTTTTAAGGAATCAAATTTTTCCCTTTAAGGCAAAATTGGCTTAAAATCCCACCCCTTCCCAAAAAAGTGGTCAGCACTTTTTAGAAAATCCAGATGATTTAGGAATTCTGTAAAAAATGTGACGGTTGAAAAAGTTAGCTGACTTTGGAGGCAAATATGTGAGTTTCCAACAAGGTTCCATTTAAACTACTTATTATTCTCCAGGTCAAGAAAATGGGCCAGAAGCTGATTTCTAGATATGTCCTACAGATCCAACTGTCTGTAAGCTATTATAAGATCTGATACCAGGGGAGAAAACTATTCCAGACAGAGAGAACGGCAAGTTTAAAAGTCTACAAGTAAAGGTGTACTTGGCATCCTCAAAAACACGAAGGAGGGATGGTATAAGATAGGAGAGTGACAAGAAAGAAGTTCAGAGATGCAGCCTAGGACAGATCATGTGGAGTGGAGCTGTACAGGCCATGGTAGGGATTGTGGATTTTTCCTAGAGCACAGTTGGAAGCACTAGCAGAGTTCTGAGCACAAGAAAGACATGATCTGATTTATGTTTCACAAGTTATCACTATGGCTACACTGTGGAATAGTGAGTGGAAGATAAGATGATGGATGAGCTAAAGAAGCTATTACAATAGACCAAGAAGAGGATAGTAGCTTGGACTAATGGAATAGTGGTGGTGAGGGTAAGAAATGGTTGGATTATAGCTAAATATTGAAGGAAGCACCAGAATCTGCTGATGGATCTGATGTAGGGTAAGAAGGGAAAAGGAGGAGTCACTGTAAGTGAAGGTTTTTGGCCCAAGCAACAGCAAGAATGGAGAGGCTACTTAATGAGGTGAGGATGATGACTGAGAGAACACGTCTTAGAGTGAAGAATTTGGTTGCAGACAAGTTAACCTTGAAATTCTTGTTAGATATTCAAGTGTAGATTAAAGAGGAGAGTTAGATGTACAAATGTGAAGTTCAAAGGAGAGTTCCAGCCTAGACACAAATTTATGAGTCGTCAGTCTACATATTATTTAATAGAGGAGATTATAATGCAGCGGGTGTAGATGAAGACTGAGAAGAAGTAGCCAGGAGATATGATGAGATGAGAAAAGGTTTCCCGGAAGATAAGTGAAGAAAATATTTCAAGAAGGAGGGCATGGTCTACCATGTCAGGTGTACTGGTATATTAAGATAAAACCCAAAAGGTGACCATTATATCTGGTAACATGGAGGTCACTCATGACTCTGCTTTAGTGGAGTGGTAGAGATAAAACCCTAGAGTGGAAGGGTCCAAATACATTTGGAGTGAGTTCAAGACAGAATGGGAGGTAAGAAAGTGTATATTATCTTTGTACTTCTGCCTAATTCTTTCCTGAAGACAAATTTCTATAAGAAGAATTGCTGGAATATAGAACATGCACATTTTTTAAGGTTTTACTCCTACTGGTAGTCTATGAGGGCCTTTTCATTCTCTAGTTAATTCATATTTCTTTGAATAACAGTGGGTTGAAGATATTCTCTACTCACTGGCCATCTGCATTTCTTCTTTTATGAACTACCTTTCTCTTCATATCCTATCCTTACTGACTTGTAATATTTTAAGCAAAATTGAAGACTGAAAGTCTAGAACTTCTAAGACGTTACATTTCCAGTGTAGGTTAGATACCTAGAACCCTTCCACCCGTTTTCATCCATTCACCTTTCCTAGGCAGTATTTCAATGATATACTTCTGGATGAATGCTATTAGGCCTCTGGAAAAGAAGGCAATGGAAATTCTAATTTGCATGTTATCTATCCCCTAACATAAACTATTAATAAGTACATTTTCTTCCTTTGCTTAAAGGACTTACCTACAGCTGTATTAGTTCCACCAACATTTATATCATTTTCATCATCAAATTCAATCCTGACTCCTTTTCCATTGCCTGCTGAGACTCCACAACCTCCGCTTCGACAGAGAGAAATTGGAACAACACCATAGACATAGGCTAACATAATAGGAACACCAATACCTAAAGAGGAATTAAATTACTCATTAGAAGGCAAAAAATAAATCATAGAAACATGACTTTTTAGAAAGCCTTTTCAAGAGAAAATATACAGGAGAAAAGTGCTGTTGCTCTCCAACTCTTGCCCAAAGTGGATTTACCCAGCTGATAAGGGGAACAAACAAATTCAAAGCTCTGAATCTTTCAGGTGACACTCATGAGGTGAAAAAAGATGTCAACCTTTTTAAGTGCCAAGTCTTCAAACTGTATGGGGTGAGGGAGGGAATAAGCCACTAAGAATCTACCAATTATCCTAATGCTAGGCTCTTGAGTCTATAATACTTTTAACCAATACAATTACTCAATGAGAGGTTTTCTGTAGGCTCAGTTTAAATTGTCCTTAAATACAAAAGTAATTATCGTTGGGATGAGCACTGGGTGTTGTATGGAAACCAATTTGACAGTAAATTATATTTAAAAAAAAAATACAATGCTTTCAATCCTTCCACAAAACTTAAAACTTGAGATTATTGTATTTTTAAGCATTTTCTTACCTACAGTTACTGCAGCTACAACTGGAGATACTATTACAGACAATGTTACACCACCTGTTATGGCCAAATTCCGTTTGTGCTTTGAAACGTCCTTGCCTTCGTATCGGTTGTGAATCTTGAATTAAAAATAAAAACGAGGTGAAGATTTAAAAACACATCACGTATTTAATTTAAATGAAAGTCTAGACATACATTTGATAGTAATTTAAAGTGAGTTCTTTTATAATTTCATTCACTTAAGTGTCCTAATTGAAGACAAATGTTTTAATGTTCTTAAACCACATTCTTACACATAGTTTACTCCTTATTAATAATTTGCTTCAAAAAGACAGTGATTTAATAGATTTTACTTTGTGTTTACTTTTAAATAGTCTTGAGTAAATGTATAATCTTATTCAAGAATAGTTAAAATCATGTTTTGAGCAAAGAAGAAATTAAGAATATTATTTTCAACACAGTTATGAATTGGATATTTACTAACAGGATTACTCCTAAGAAATTTAGCATTTCACAGGTTTCTAAATAAACATCCCTGAATGGTAAAAGTTGGCTTCTAGGGGAGATTTCTACAACTTTTTTTTTTTAAATATTTATTTTGAGAGAGAGAGACAGAGAACGTGAGCCGAGGAGGGACACAGAGACAGACACAGAATCCAAAGCAGGCTCCAGGCTCTGAGGTGTCAGCACACAGCCTGATGCGGGGTTCAAACCTATGAACCGTGAGATCATGACCTGAGCCGATGTCAGACGCTTAACCGACTGAACCAGCCAGGCAGCTCCCCCTGCCCCATTTTTAAAAAAAATTAACCTTTAACAAGCAGTACGAATAAGCAAACACCACTAAATAAGTCACTTAGATTCCTTTTTATAAAGAAAAATATTATCAAATGACTCAGAATCCTGGGGTCCCATTTATAGCTCAAAGTAAAAAGGTGAAAGACGGAAAAAAGAGAATGCTGCTGCCAGGGGACAGAAGTTAGATCTACTTAGCATCTTTGTATACAATATAAGTAGTAATAAATAGAATTTAATATCACTTTGAAAGTGGCTTGGGAGATACATGAACTTCAAGAAACAGCTCAGTATCTGGGATGCCTGAGTGGCTCAGTTGGTTAAGTGTCTGACCTCAGCTCAGGTCATGATCTCACAGTTTGTGAGTTCAAGCCCCATGCGGGGTTCTGAGCTGACAGCTCAGAGCCTGGAGCCTGCTTCCGATTCTGTGTCTCCCTCTCTCTGCCCCTCCCCTGCTCATGCTCTGTGTGTGTCTCTCTCAAAAACGAATAAACATTAAAAAACAAAACAAAAAACAGCTCAGTATCTTTGGTCTCGTGATTTGCAAGGGCTAAAGCTAGTAAGTACATTTCTCCTGTTTCAATAGAGATTCACAACAGCCTTCAAAAGTGTGCAAGTAGTCTCTAACATAAGATACTTGACTCATGAACAATATTACAAGTGAGGTTTAATAAAATTATTATTATTATATGGTTATTTTGAAGGCTATGAAGTACAATGAGTCTTGTGAAATGTATTAAACAGTGAGAAAGCTGGGGTGGGGAGGTGGGAGAAGCATGCGTGGGACAAGAAATGTTCCTATTTCCTAGTCAGAATCTTGTTTCCCAGCACTGACTATATGTTCCTATGGAATGGGCCTCTATAACTGCCTCAACAGTCCCTGCAGGTAGAGATGGCAGCCCCTCCCAAAGGTATCTTTCATTACCCTTCAGTACTGCAGCTAATTCTTGCTCCTCTCCCAACTACCATTCCTGAAAAACAGCACTGAAGCAGAATAAAGCCAAAACTAAAAACTGACAGAGTAAACAGGAACCCTCCAGAAAACTTTTCATCCTTAAGCACTAATGTTTAATTACAGTGATCATATCATACTACTTCTGGTTCAACTTAATTTTTTCTATTTTACTATTTTGTGCCACATTTTCTATTTGTTATTGCAAATAAAGACTAAACTTTTAGGTACTTTATCAACTTAATAGGTTTGCCTGGGCTGATTTGTATCCCCAAATACCGCAGAGAAAATTGTTTCAATGGAAAACTAATTCATCAACTTGTAGATGTCTGAAAAAAGGAGACTGGTAACTGCACCTAAGACTTGAACAATGAGGTAAATAATCCCTCCTCTATAAATTATTTGTAAGTGTGTGCAGTACAACAGTCTCTATTTACCTTCTACTTCTATTTCTAAGTATCTGAATAAACAGTTTTGTTTTTAGCAAAGGCTTGCTTTGGATAATTACATGAAAAATTATTATAATCAGCTATTATGTATGGGACACTTTAAACAAGCTTAGTTACTTAAAACCTTCCATAATAAACATTTGGCTCATAAGTATCTATGTTTATCCTTGGTCCCAAAGCTAATTTTTTAAAAAAATAGTATGTATTGTTATTTTTCTGATTATAAAAGTAATATATGTTGAATATTTAAAAATGTGCCTGTTATATGGAAAAGGATCAGCTTTGTCTTGAGTTTGGCCCCAAAAGTCTTAACTGGAATTTAATGAAACAATTCAAAGGGAAACAGATTCTGACTCAACATAACAATTACAGATAACAGGCAACAGAATGGGCTGCTTCAGGAGTTGGTGTTTCCCCCATTACTGAAGTGCCCAAATGGCTAGAGGAATTTATCAGGATTCTTACATAAAGAATGTATCTGGGGGCGCCTGGGTGGCGCAGTCGGTTAAGCGTCCGACTTCAGCCAGGTCATGATCTTGCGGTCCGTGAGTTCGAGCCCCGCGTCAGAGCCTGGAGCCTCTTTCCAATTCTGTGTCTCCCTCTCTCTCTGCCCCTCCCCCGTTCATGCTCTGTCTCTCTCTGTCCCAAAAATAAATAAACGTTGAAAAAAAAATTTTTTTTAAATAAATAAAAATAAAAAAGAATGTATCTGTGTTTACATCCTAGCTCTGCTTCCGTTTGTGTAACTCAAACTTTCCTAAACCTCAATATTCTAACACATAAATTTCTGTGAGTTTAAAAGGAGTCAAAGTACGTAAAACACCCAGCACACAGTAAGGGCTATATGCCTCTGCTCTATTCTGCAATTAGATACCTTCTATAGTTACTTCTCAATTCTGATTTTCTATTAGCCACTAAGTGACTTCTTAGCCACTTCACAAATTATCCCTTTAACTTTTCAAAAAAGAATTATTGAATAGCTAATGAAATATAATTCATCATTCACAGGCCACTCACTGGTAATTATTGGTGTTTGGACCTTCAAAAGATTGTTATAATCTACAAAACAGCATATTTAGTAATAGCAGTAATCTAAGAAAATAAAAGCTTTGAACTAAAGTTCAAAATAATTCAGGAACTGGCTAATTATTCTTTGCCTTGAGGGCATGTGTTTTTTAGCCATTAACTTTTTCTAGACCTGACTTTACAAGGATATACATCCATGCAAAAAATATCAGGTGTGTCCTTCAGTACTTTACACTTAAAGTTAGAAAGGTTTACAAGTGTACTCAAGTTTTCAGATTCAGGTAATTTCAAAGCAAGTCTACTTTTTAAAAAAAAATTTTTAATCTTCATTTATTTTAGAGAGAGAGAGAGAGACAGAGTGTGAGCAAAGGAGGAACAGAGAGGGAGACACAGAATCCAAAGCAGGCTCCAGGCTCTGGCTCGAACTCATGAACTGCAAGTTCACGACCTAGCTGAAGTCAGATGTTCAACTGACTGAGCCGCCCAGGTGCCCCAAAGCAAGTCTACTTTCTATGCATTCGTATGAGTTTGCTGAATGCTGAAAATTTATTATTTTATGAAAAATAAAGTAGTTTTATACTGAAAATACTAAAAATGATCTTTCAAAACAAATAAAAGGCAAAACAAAAATCATCAACCTTAATCCTAAAGATTTAGAATAAGATATTAAACTAATAAGGAATCAAGCATTTTACCTTACGGCCCACATAGACAGGAATGCCAATAATCATTGCAGGGATAGCAATGCCAGCTATTAAAGCAATTCCTACAGGAGCACCAACAAGTGTCCCCAGCTGCCACAATATCTTCTTCTTTCGGCTCCAGGGTTTCTTCCCCCAAAAAGTACAACCTGATGGACTAATGAAAAAAATTATAACTGTAACCACGGTAAAACATAATAATGACTACAGTACATTAAAGAAATGACTCTAAAAGAATTTTCATACTTAGGAATGAGGTTTTTTCCCTTTCTTTGAATTCTAGGTTCATTAAAAGCCAAAAAAAAAAAAAAAATCAGTGTTAAGAATCACCATAAATTATTTTAAAAGGATACTGATAAGGGCACCTGAGTGGCTCAGTCGGTTAAGCGTCAGACTTTGGCTCAGATCATGATCTCACGGTTCTGTGCTGACAGCTCGGAGCCTGGAGCCTGCTTCAGATTCTGTCTCCCCACTCTCTGCCCCTACCCTGCTCACACTCTGTGTCTCTCTCTAGCTCTCAAAAATAAACATTAAAAAAAAAATTTTTTTTTAAAGAATACTGATAACTAGAATTCAGGTTAAATATTTATCCCTAGTTCTCCATTAGCTGGAAAATGTTAGTTTTTGAAGAGTAAATTAATGCAAACATGCTTATTTCTATCCCTGTTTTAGGCATACAATTATCTGATTATATTAAGCTCACTTTGTGGAATAAATGAGGAAATTTATATATGAGAAAATTAAGTGGAATTATTTATGACCTAGCATAATTACATGGGGGTATAAAATACTAGCTTTCTAGTTTAAAAAAAAAAAAACAAACAAACAAACACAAAAAAAGAAGAAATCTAGGTTTCCTATTTTTGACTAATCCCAAATGACAAGCACAATAATTTGGTTCCATTTAAATTTATGTAACTGAAATAAAACACATCCCTCTAAGAATCTTATAAGCACCGAGTTTAAAAATGCTTAGGATAACACAGTTTCAAATTCTTTTACAATATAAAATTATATTTAGATATAAATAGCTCCTTTTCCCTTCCCACCCAAGTACTAACCAGGCCTGATCCTGCTTAGCTTCCCATATCGGACATGATTGGGCGTATTCAGGGTGGTATGGCCACAGACTAAATAGCTAGCTCCTACTATAAACTTACCTTAAATAATGTAAATCTGAGATTTCTTTCATACATAACCAACAAAACTCACAACCACAGACAGCACATGTCATGTGATTACAGCTCCCATCATTCATCTTTATTATATAAGCAGCACATCGTGGACATGGCTTTATATCATCAGCTATCAGGAAAACAGAGAGACCTGTTTGTTTAGTACATAAAACTGGTCTAAAAATAACAATTTTAGTAGATAATCAATTGCAGCAATGCCAAAAAAATCTTAACATATCAGATTGTTAACTGAAGAAAGGAACATACTTTATATTAAATTTTCAAATTGTAAACATTTTCAAACACAGAACAATGAGAACAAACAGTGACAAAATAATAAAAAGAGAAAGGAGAACCAAGGACAGCCCTGGGCAAACTGCAAACTACATAAAGTTTGTCTTTGTTCCTACCTCATAGCTGTCTTCTCTGAGTGGCACTTGATATTCTAAAACTTTTCTAACCATCTCTACTTTATTAAAATGTAGATATTCTTTATACTACAGAATAGTTATCTTTGTCCTTTTTTTAATTCATTTATTCAAATGCTGTTTCTGGATAATGCACAGTAATATGGTTACAATGCACACAGGTGCTAAGTTAAAATCAAATGGTACATAACTTTTGGAATCACTAACATAGAATACAAGTTATCTCAAATTACACAACTATTTTGAACTTTGGCATCTAAGAGCAACCAGTAAATTATTTTCTATTATTAGTAGTGAGGTATATTTTCTAACTATACACAGTTAAGAAAAGATACGCATGGTACTAGCCATTGGATTCAAGTATTTGTTCCATTTTCTTACATGATAAGCATTAAACTATATTCTAGTTTCCTTTCTAAAAGTTTTATGGTCATATTTTACAGTGAATTCAGCTTTCCTTACTGCTTCTTTAAGAGCCAAAGCTGGTTTTTAACTTAAGAACTCATCAATGCTCACAATTAGTATTTTAACAATTCAAACAATTTTGAGCAAACTGGTAACTCTATGCAGCCAGATCAAGAATATAAAAATTAAAAATATCCGTAAGTCATGATTTCAATGATCCAAAGGACATAAAGTCTGCATTAAAATATTTTTAACACTGGAGCATAAATTTTAAAAAGCTAGCTTTTATAGGTGATATAATGTCTAGTACATCAAATTAAAGAAATACTAATACTATCTGCTTAACTGGCATATTAATTGATAAACTTCCTCATTCCAGAGTATACTCAAGTAGTAAATATCTCAATTAGAGGTGGGAGTAAAGACACTCGACTTTGGCTCTGATACATTCAGAACAAAATGAAAGGGGACATCCTCATTCATTCTTATGTTCTAAAAACACAAAACAGCCTTTTAATACGCTTAGATTACATGTTAGAGAATGAACACCATAAGGGATTTTTTTTGAGGTCTCCTTATAGATGTGCATGTTTTCACTGTGTACTTATCTACAAAAGGCTGTTTTGTCTTTGTCTCTTTTCTTAAAACAAATTAGAAAAAAATTCACTGTGTACATATTTTTCTCTCAAAATGCAAAAATCCTAAATAGAGCTATTTTACTGATTAGATGGTCAACTGATGCCCCATTCCCTGAGCATCAATTAATCCACAGCTGCTTTATGTTAAAAGTTTCCTGTTTGTATTTAAGGTGGGTTTGACAAAGTTTTGTGTTTTTTTTTTTAAATCATATTTCTATTTGCTGTTAAAATATGGGCTGGCCTACTGTCATATTAAGAAAAAAAATAACAGGTTACAAAACACTATACAATTTGTCAAATTTGTCAAATCTCAAAATTTGTTTAAAAATGTTCCCACCCCCCACCATAGTACCTGTAAGGACTTATAACAAAATGTTAACAGTGGTTATCTCTTGGGGTGGTAGCATTAGGGAATAGTACACAGGGGACAGTAGTAGATAGGGGAGTGGAAAACCAATTAAATGTATTTTTAATAAAGGGGGAAAATACAGTAACAAAAGTGAAAAATATAGTTATTTAAAATGTGAACTCCAAGTGCATAAACTCCCTAGTAGCTATAAGGAAGTGTCTCATGTAGATGCAATACTGTCACAGTTTAAAGACAAATACAATCACAATACAGCACTCTTACGTATCTTCAACTCACTCATAAGGAACAGTCAACTGATTATTATCGTTATGTCAAGCAATCTTTAAAAGTACAGCCAATTTTTCAAAGAATCATGATAATGGGAGACAAAAAATACCAAGATATCTGGAATAATGGGAATTAATAAAACCATTTCAGATGGTAGTTTCCTTCCCTCTTCCCCCCGCCAGTCAATGAGCAGCCAAGTTCAAGTTTATAGATTATATCAAAAGAAACTATCACATAAACATTTGTCCTGAGGGTTCTGATTTTTAGAGCACTGAAAGTAAAAAGGCATGTACTTAATTTTCAGAATTATAAGATTTTTGAAATGTGTAAAAATTCCAAATGAACTTTTTAAAATAATCACCTTGGGAGGCTCTATTTATTCCAACAATGCTACTATTTGGCTCAAATCATTTGGGAAGTTTTTCTTTCATAATTACTTTCAAAGCAACTTAATATAAAGAAAATCACTCTCGAGAGCACCTGGGTGGTTCAGTCGGTTATGCAACCAATTCTTGATTTTGACTCCGGTCATGTGTCTCATGGCTTGTGACTTCGTGACCCACACTGGGTTCTGCACTAACAGTGCACAGCCTGCTTGAGATTCTCTCTCTCCCTTGAGAGATCCCTGCTTGAGATTCTCTCTGCCCCTCCCTCCCTTGCACTACCTCTCTCTCAAAATAAATAAACTTCAAAAAAAAAAATTATTCCCATGATCAGACAGTCACATTTTACTTTGGATATATCCCAAACTGGTGATTCAACTTGGTATGATATTCTAGTGGTTAAACTTAGCTCCAAAGGAACTTCTGGTCATTTCTTCTTTTTTTTTTTTTTTTTTTTTTTATGAAATTTATTGACAAATTGGTTTCCATACAAGTCATTTCCAAAAATCAAACTGACATTAAGAAGATAGTTTAAGTGGCTGTATTAGTATCTAAAGGTTATGACCAATAAGGTGTTCCAGGGTAGCACTGCTGAAAAAAAAAAAACAACAACATAAAATCCCCCATGGTGAATACTGTAAGATCAACATTTATTTGGATGACTAAATCATGTTTATTTTAAAATCAATAACAAATGCAAATCTCTAGCAGGTGACCGGTTTCTCTAGTTTCTCCACCTCTAACAGCCAGAGCACCTATTTGTGTCAGGAAATGTTTCAACCTTATAGACATTAAGTATTATTAATATCTTCATTTTATAGCTGAGACAACTTGCTCAGGGTTGCACAGAGAATTAGCGGAGAAGCTACAATTCATATCCAGAGACACTGATTCCAGGGTCAAGTCTGTGACTCAGTATGTCATGTGTCCTATAACCAATAAACACCCATCCCTACATTTAAAAAAGAGGAATATCATTTCCAAGTGGACCATTCAATGGCTACAGCGGACTCTACAGGGTACAGTTTACATATATCAGGTCCTCTCTGAATTGCTTCTGGACCCACACCTACAATTCATTATTAATACCTTTGAGTTCCACCCCAAATCTTCAGGAGAGTAAGCAGAAACAAGTCAATCAGCAAACAAGCATGAAAATCTGTGTACATTATATAAAATATTAAATGTTGACTTTCAAGTTTCTATCATTTTAAATGTTTAATTTAAAATTCAACTTTACTGAATAAGATTTTTCTCTGATAGCATTAAGTATATGGCTATCTCAATAATACACTGCTGGTAGGAATGTAAATCATTTTCTTGACAAATTTCTGTACTTTCCAAGTTTTTCCATTTTATAATTAGTGAGAAAAGTATTTTTCTAAAAAAAACTATTTTTCTAAAAGTATTTTTCCTAAAAATCCCAATAAACAATGAAATTTTGTAAATGGGAAATATTAATTTTTGGAATTTTTACTCAAAGAACATTAAGAGATTCAGAAAAATTTTTTAGGGGCGCCTGGGTGGCTCAGTCCATTAAGCGTCCAACTTCAGCTCAGGTAAATGATCTCATGGTTCGTGAGTTCGAGCCCCGCTCAAAACGTCAGGCTCTGTGCTGACAGCTCAGAGTGTGGAGCCTGCTTTGGATTCTGTGTCTCCCTCTCTCTCTGCCCCTCCCTCACTCATGCTCTCTCTCCCTCAAAAATAAACATTAAAAAAAATGTTTTTTAAAAATTTTTGAGATTTAGAAGATGCATACATTGTTCGTGTACATATCCCCAGGTAATTTTTAAATTCTTAGCCGAAGACACAAAATTCTTAGTGTCCTCCCCACTAAGGTATGATTTGAATCCTTGATCACAAAATTAGAAGAGACATCTGTAAATAAAAGATGTAGTATTTCACAAAACATGTAAATGAAAGAATTCAAAAAATAAATACCATTTTAAACCTGTAACTCTGTGATATTTACACAATTAGAAATAATCTAAAGGTAACATATTCAAACTTAATATTTTATTAAAAATCTTTGCTAAGCTTTGCATAATACACCTTTATAAATTACAATTTCAGACATCCTTAGCTATCAGTTATGCAAATCATCACGGCACTTCACTTTTTTACAATAAAATCTTTCCAACCTCAGTACCATTTTCTTCCACAGCAAAGATTGAGTGCTTCTGAGACAGAAATGCCAACACATAAAACACTTTCAAAAACTGAAGGGAGAAAAGGTAATAACAGGAACTGAATGCTGCAGTTTTTATTAAGATAACTATAGTGCTCTGTATGTGTCAAGTATCTTATTAGAAAAGTTAGACATAAGTACCTGCTGCTCCAGATTCTTGACTATAACTAATGGATGAAGAACGTATAGTTCTCAGACGTAAACTCTGGGCTCTCTCTTGCCGAGCAGCATCACAGGTCTGATTGGGGTGCCAAATTTGTTTACAGTGGTAGCAAAACTCTGTTCCACAGCCTTCTCGCCCACAAGTTAATTTTGGACAGCTAGCACATCCAAATGCTATCACAGCATATCTTCAAAGAAGAATAAAAACGATTTAAAATGTGACATAAAAGAAGAAATATTAAGTAAAACAATTAGCCAACTTCAGTGCTATTCCTGTTTTCTATTTATGCATGACCAAATAGTCATAAACTCTATCTCACCAATATAAAAGGGGGGGAAAAGTGAACAATTCATAAATGAAGACATACAAATGGTTCAAAACATTTTTAAAGTTCCATTGTTAACTAAGATGGCAAACTATATAGTTAACTTAATCCCAATTTTATAAAAATTCTATTAAATTAGTATAATATGCACACAGAAAACACTAGAAGGAAATACACCAAAAATCTTGACAGCCGTTTTGCTGGTATTAGAGTTCTAATTTTCTGTTTTATATATTTATACATTTCTTAAATTTTTTTTTTTTCAACGTTTATTTATTTTTGGGACAGAGAGAGACAGAGCATGAACGGGGGAGGGGCAGAGAGAGAGGGAGACACAGAATCGGAAACAGGCTCCAGGCTCTGAGTCATCAGCCCAGAGCCCGACGCGGGGCTCGAACTCACGGGCCGCGAGATCGTGACCTGGCTGAAGTCGGACGCTTAACCGACTGCGCCACCCAGGCGCCCCTATATTTATACATTTCTGACTTAAAAATTTTTTTTTAATGTTTATTTATTTTTACGCGGGGGAGGGGCAGAGAGAGAGGGAGACACAGAATCCAAAGCAGGCTTCACATTCTGAGCTGTCAGCACAGAGCCCCATGTGGGGCTCAAACTCACGACTTGTGACATCATGACCTGAGCTAAAGTTGGACACTTAACCGACTAAGCCCTATAGGCACCCCTATACATTTCTGATTTTTATAATTACTTGTTACTTTGAAAATCAGAAAAACAAAAATATAACCTATTTAAAATATGACTGTGAATGAGCTATACCTATAAGTGAATGGCAAACTGCCAATTCATAAGTTTTGTGATTATCTAGTATTTATGCATAAATTCTCATATTAATGTTTCTAAGGCACATGCTGAAAGTGCTCTTTGGTGCCGATGTCCTACCAAAAAGTACATAAACTTGAATTCTCAAGCAAAAAAAATTTTTTTCCACTTAAGATAAAAGACTGAGAATAGTAGATTCATGACTTGCCCCAATACCTATTCTCTAAGTTAATATTTTTGTCACTTTCATGTTTATTTTTGAAAGAGAGAGACGGACAGAGTGAGCGCGCACGTGAGCAGGGGAGGGCTGAGAAGGAGATATAGAATCCAAAGCAGGCTCCAGGCTCTGAACTGTCAGCACAGGGCCTGACATGGCGCTTGAACCCATGAGCCGTGAGATCATGACCTGAGCCGAAGTCAGATGCTTAACCGACTGAGCACCCCCCGATATTTTTGGCACTTTAATAATTTCTTATTTAAAATAAATTCTGGGCACTCTTGGACATTTATCCCAGAAAAATGAAAACTTATGTTCAAACAAGTACACAAATGTCTATAGCAGCTTTATTTGTAACAGCCAAAAACCAGAAACAGTTTAGATGTCATTCTTCAACAGGTCAATCAATGGTTAAACAAACTGGGGTGCATATATACCATGGACTGCTACTGGAGAACAAAAAGAAACTACTGATACACTTAACAACTCTCATAAATCTCTGGGGAATTATGCTGAATGAAAAAAGTCCGTCTCAAAGTTATATATACTGTATGATTCCATTTATACATTTTTGAAATGACAAAGTTTTAGAAATGGAAAACTGACTAGAGGTGGCCACAGGTTAAGGGATAGGGTAGAGGAGCCAACAGGGTGTGATACAGGTGGATGTATTTATAAAAGAACAACAGGTATATGACTAAATATACATACACACACCAGTAAGTACAAGTAAAACGGGGGGAATTTAAGATTGGTAGATTATATCAATGCCAATATCCTGGTTGTGATGTTGTCTTATAACTTTGTAAAATGGTACCACTGGGGCAAACTGTGAAGGATACACAGGATTTCTCTATTATTTCTTATAATTACACATGAATCTATAATTATCTCAATAAAAGTTTACAATAAAAAATGTTTAGGGGATTCTGGTTCTCTTTGAAAGAGACACAAACAAATCTTATTTATATATAAGAAGCTTTTGGGGCGCCTGGGTGGTTCAGTCGGTTGGGCGTCCGACTTCGGCTCAGGTCATGATCTCGCGGTCCGTGGGTTCGAGCCCCGCATCGGGCTCTGTGCTGACAGCTCAGAGCCCGGAGCCTGTTTCAGATTCTGTGTCTCCTTCTTTCTCTGACCCTCCCCTGTTCATGCTCTCTCTCTGTCTCAAAAATAAATAAATGTTAAAAAAAAATTTAAAAAAAAATAAGAAGCTTTGTAAATATCAAACATTTCCTTTTGCCTGGAAACTTAGGGGAGTTTCCAGGGTTCCTTTTGTTATTGGCAGTAAAATTTAAACAGTAACTGTCACTGAGATTTTTATTAAATTTCAAAATAATCTACAAAATTGTAAAGTTTTAATAGTCAAGAAGTTCCTCCACTTTTGGACCCTTTGCTTCCTTAATATCTTATATCTTACCCTTTAAACTTAAATTTTACAACTTAAATTCCATCTTATTTTTGATAGACCAATTCTGCAATTACCACTATCTATCATAAATATGTCCAAGCATGACTAACTCAAAGGTAATTTATGTATCAGCGTCAGGTAATTTAGCAAAGTTTAATTTCCTGAGGGCTTATTCATTGCATTCTCAATAAAAAGAAAAAAGTCCTCAAAGACTCTACACTTTCTCTTCTACAAATTATAACCCTAAGCAGTCTTTAAGGTAGTAATTTCACTGAAAAGGAAATGACCTTCTCTTCTAAAACTCTTTTCTAACCTAGCTTTTCTTGAAGGAAGGAAGAAAAGGGACACAGGGAAATCTCTGTGTGTATGCAGGGGACAATGATGCTAAGACTGACTGTTTTTTAAGGCCAGTCACAATTATAAAGGCAGAAGAAAAATTTAGGTTACCTGGTCCAAATTCCACTTCTACCCCCTATTACTGAATAGTTTCATGTAAATTACATCATCTCCCTACAACTAAGTTTTCCCAAAAATATAACAGGGACTCAAGAAGTTTGGCTTAGGCTCAGTAGTCACCCAAAATCAACTTCAGCTTTAGCCTTGATCTTTAGAATGCCAAATAAGCAATTCACCATTTCAGTGATATTTCTAGTATCTCTGCACCTGTGTTTGATTAATGACCATGTGATCATACAAGTTACTATCCTTTCTACAGCAATATAAATAATGTATGTCATTTTGGATTATTAGTATCTGAATATTCATTGTAAAATAACCATTAGTAGGCATTCTAGACAGAATAAAAATCTTATGGCTTTATATGGTGAAATTTTACTGGACAACTTAAGTATAAATGTACATAATGTTGGAAAAATAAAATGCAATAATTATTAGTGATGACTGTGAAAGCCAAATTTAGATACAAACTAAAGAACTTTCAAACAATTAAATAGGGAAACAGATTTACAGTTAATATGAACATTGAGAGTGCTATAACAGAATTTAGGAAGAATATAGCCTTTTTGAGTAAATAAGTATTTATAAAAAATATATGAGGTAGATGAACAGAAATTAGGTTATATCAGGGCGCCTGGGTGGCTCACTCGGTTAAGCATCTGACTCTTGATTTCAGCATAGGTCATTATCTCACAGTTGTGGGATCAAGCCTGGTATTGGACTCCACACTGAACATACAGCCTGCTTAAGATTCACTCTCCTTCTCTCTCCTTCTGCCCCTCTCCCCTGCTTGCACTCTAAAATAAATAAAATTAAATTTAAAAAAGAAATTAGGTTATATCGTAATTCTAACCTCGGTTGAAAGTTGTTCAGTATACTACTATATCACTAAATAAACCTTTAAGAATTGACATACTTTTTAATGATTTAAGCTATGAATCTTTTAAGAAAAAGTCCTTATTAGAGAATTCTTCACATTTTGACAAGAAGAATGAAAAACAGAATGTCAACTTTGCCATTTTAAAATTTCATGACAAGATGCAGTGTATGGGTGGCTCAGCCAGTTAAGCAACCAACTTTGGCTCAGCTGGTGAATCTCACGGTTCATGAGTTCGAGCCCCACATCAGGCTTTCTGCTGTCAGCACAGAGCCTGCTTCGGATCCTTTGTCCCCTACCCTGTCCTCTCTGCCCTTCCCCTAATTTCACATGTGCTGTCTCTCAAAAATAAACATTTAAAAAACAAAGTAAAATAAAATTTCATGACATGAGAATTTCCAAAATCTGATACAATATCCATGAAAACACAAAAGGGTATGAATGAAAGGGTATCCATGAAAACACAAAAACTGAGATCTCAAAATGCATTTTATTCTCAATAATCAAACTTCAAACAGCTTCATAAATTGCTTTAAGATGAAAATTCCTTACAGTTTTGAGTCTAAAGACTTAACCTTGTTGAAAATAACTGCTTATAAGTATTGAATATCTCTACTTAGAATTTTTTAAATATGCAGTATAATTATCAGGAGCAAACTAAACAGCTGACATGTAGACTAGTATCCTACAGTATGATGTCAAACACTTAACATTTGATTATTTTTTTAATTATTTTTTTAAATAAAATTTTATATTGGGGCACTTGGGTGGCTCAGTTAGCTGAACATCCGACTTTGGTCATGATCCCACAGCTCGTGAGTTCAAGGCCCGAGTTGGGCTCTGTGCTGACAGCTCAGAGCCTGGAACCTGCTTCAGATTCTGTCTCCCTCTCTCTCTGCCCCTCTCCCATTCGTGCCATGTCTCTCTCAAAAATAAACAAACATTAAAAAAAATTTTTTAGGGACACCTGGGTGGCTCAGTCGGTTGAGTGCCTGACTTAGGCTCAGGCCATGATCTCACAGTTCATGGGTTCAAGCCTGCATCAGGCTCTGTGCTGACAGCCCAGAGCCTGGAGCCTGCTTCAGATTCTGTGTCTCCCTCCCTCTCTGCTTCTCTCCTGCTCACGCGCTCGCGCGCTCTCTCTCTCTCGAAAATAAAATAAACATTACAAAAATTTTTAAAATTTTTAAATATAAAATTTTATATTTACTTTTGTATCCTCTAAGTTCATCACACCATAATTAGTGATATTTGACTTTGGCCTTGGAGCAATATTAATTTGACATCTGGTCATTTGGCATTTGTTGAAAATGTAGGTTAGATGCATCTCAAAAATTAGGATATAATACTAAAAAGAGTTGTGATACATAAATAAAACTGTGTGTGTGGTTATACAGGGAGAGCGAGAGGAGAGAAAGAGGTGGGGAGAAAGGAGGGAGATGGGGGGAAAGAATATGTTCATAGCACGTATGTACTCAAATATTAGAGATAAAGTAATAAGAAAAAGTATATCAAACTTGTTTTATGCTACTTCTCAGTATATTTTTTTAAAGGAAAAGCTAAGAAATCCAATTCCAGAACTAAACATTCACGTCCCATTCAATCTGTTCAAATCACAAAGAAAAATAAGTTTATCTTTCCTAATTCTGTTTTCATGAATGTATATTTTGATTAAAAGTTAAGGCAGTCTACCAGTTTTTTCTTATGTTAACAGTTATTGAGTACTTACTATATAAGTGTTCGTGTTCATACATATTCAGTCCTAATAATAACTTTGTTAGGCACATTCTATAATGCAGCAAGAATTAAATGTACCTAGCATTCACACGTTTTTGAAAGCAAAATGTTAGGCCTTTTGAAGATGATTTTCATTGTGTGGGAGCTGAACTTTTTTTCCATTGGAAAACAGCTCTCAAATTATAATGGAAGCCAATGGTAAAACTAAATATAAAATGCTTCCTTTAAAGAAAAATTTCAGGAGTCTCTCTGCTCTGATGCATTAAGTGTTATGTGGGAAAAGAACACCCTCAGATGTCAGAGATAAGTGAACAATACTAGTTAACTAAACATCTTTGGCTTGAACAGTATTCACATCTTGGTTTAAAAGATACTCCATTTCCTTCTACAATCCATTATTTAACTCAAGTCTTACTTTCCATCTCTATTCTTTCTACTTAAAATGTTTTTAAGTTTATTCACCCATTTTGAGAGAGCAAGAGAGAGCAAGCATGCAAGCAGGGGAAAGGGGGAGAGGGGCAGAGAGAGAGAGAGAGAGAGAGAGAGAGAGAGAGAGAGAGAGAATCCCAAGCAGGATCTGCACTGTGAGTGCAGAGCCAGATGTGGGACTTGAACTCACAAACCCAGGGGATCATGACGAGCTGAAATCAAGAGTTGGACGCTTTACTGAATGAGCCACCCAGGCACCCCCCTACTTAAAATGTTTAAGCCTCCCTATTTAGCAGGAGTGAAGGGATAGGAAGAAACGGGAAAGGTGCAAAGGGATTCGAATAGGGCAGTCTTTCCAGAAATATTTTCTGTTCACTGAATTGCTAACAGGAGGTCTATACTAACAAGTACTCAATGGTCAAGTTAGGAAAATGCTAAGCAGAATTACTTTTTCATTTTTTTTCTTTGTTAATCCTAGGACTTTCTAAAAAAATTTTTTTAACATATCAATGATCAGTAGACAGTGATTTCCAGAATTTATTTCACCATGATGTCTATTTCCTGGTAGAGTTTCGCAGTACTAGAGTTCTACAAATTACACTAATGATCACACTTAGGAAGTAGGGATACCAGCTAGGATAGTATAGTCTGTCTACAGCAAATTCCTCATGAAGGAACAAGTAAAAAGAACAACAGATATATTTCACATGAAATGTAATCCTAAGAAAGATATAATAGTCCCCAATAAAAATATTAAAAAATGAGAAAAAAGAAGAACGATTATCTAGGAATCAAAGATACATTTTTTGCCCCAAAAGTAAATTTTAACACAACCTTTAGAGAACAAAGAAAACATAATCACAAATACCCAAACTATTTGATCCAGATAAGGGGAAAAGTAAAATTTTGTATCAAAATCAACAGGCTCATGTTTCCACTTGCTAAAAGTTACTATTATTTTATGGAAAAGGAGTAACTTGCTTAATATATTTGGGAGAGTGTTTAGGTAATGTGAGGCTCATCTCCTGGTTCCCTCTTTCAGAAGCTGCTTACTTTCCTACAGAGGACGAATTCTGTTGTGCTTTCCACTACATGCTCCAGGGGAGGCTTACAGTTGTTGAGAACTGCCCAGACTATTTGGAGAAGTCAGTCTGATTTAGGAGTGAAGTGTAAGCAAGCTATTCTGGCTGCACATCTAAAGCCACATTCTTTAGTTAACTAATTAGTAGAGAGAGCTGACATGTCTCCTGTCATATCAACTTGGTTCTGAATGAAGGTTTGAGGGAACGTTTTTATTGATTCCCTTAAAACTCCATCAAAAATCTTAGTATCATAACAATGTCTGGTATAGCAGAAGTTTATACTGAATTACATAGCATTAAAATCTATCTAGATCAATTTTATGGTTAGGAAGAATAATTTAAAAAAGAGCAAACTCTCAGCTCAAGGTACTTTCAAACTCCCAGAATACTTTTATGAATGTCTATTCTAACAGATACAACTTATCACTAGTTATGAATTACAACTTCCACTGAAACATGGTTTACTCATGATGGTTCCCTATACACAAAACCTACTGTTTTCTAAGTCACATGTACTTGTTTCCTCTGGAGAAAATAAAAGTTGGATCTGTCCTCTGTATAAAATTTCTAAAAGGTCAGCCTACAAAAGCATTTCCAGCATGTCAAAAGATGGTCAAGTTATTTTTTATTTTTTTAATGTTTATTTATTTACTTTTGAGAGACAGAGAGAAAGCACAAGTGGGGGAGGGACATAGAGACAGGGAGACACAGAATCCAAAGCAGGCTCCAGGCTCTGAGTTGTCAGCACAGAGCCTGATGCGGGGCTCGAACCCATGGACCGTGAGATGATGACCTGAGCTGAAGTTGGATACTTAATGACTGAGCCACCCAGGTGTCCCAAAAGATGACCAAGTTATGGCTAAAACCTTTTTGTAGGATGGAAATAAGAGTTATATAGATATTAACTAAATTTAAAATATTTAAATATTAAAATTTGAGTTTAAAATATTGTTTAGTTGTTATAGCTCCATTTAAGTTTATGAACAGTATCCTCCACCACAATAATTATATAGAATAATTTAAATATCGGCCAGTTTGACACTACACAAACCTGATTATAGCTGATCACATTGCTTTAAAGTGTTTTATTGATGGTTCTTAAGATAGATGATTTATGTTTGTGGCATATAGTAAGATTGGTTCATTCAACAACTCTTTGTTGAGCATGGGGTTAACCAATGGTTACAAAGAAAAATCAAATATATATATATACACACACATACACACACACACATATATATTTTTGCCCTTGAGGGGCTCACAGACATTATTAAATCATTAATCATATTCTTCTATAATAAATGTTCCTATGTATTCAAAGCTCCCCATCAAAGTCAGAAGCACTCACCTGAGATAACAGGGATAATTTGTGCTGGTAGAAGGGTGGCACTGAAACAAGTGATGACCAAAACTGATATGCTCACTTTTTGCTATGTGCCTACAATGTATAAACCAGGCCTCCTGGGCAGAAGGTAATCAGATATTTTTACTCAACACAGGTTTTATGTTTTCCTTCCTAAGTGCCCCTCACCCCAACACTTCTTAGCCACGGTCAGATTTTTCTCTGAACCTGTACAGACTGCATGTTCTAGAAGCAGTCTGGCTAACTTCATCCTGGTTAAATCATAGCACACAGGTTTGGCTCCTTCTCAAGAGGAGTTTTTAGAAATACTATCTTTTAAACAAGCTTCATCTGTCCTGGCCCTCAGAAGAGTGGAAAGAATATTAGGTCAGAAACCCTGAGAGATCTCAAATAGAAACCAGGTCAAGTTTTCTTTATGCTCTGAGCTCAGGGCAGTATTTCTCAACGTGTGTTAAACTACATGTTTAAGTAAAATTAACGTTAGACACACAAAAGGGTTATATTGATAAATGTCAAATGCAAAAGAAAAAATTCATAACTTCACAAACAGCATTTCTAGAAAAAAGCCTTTCAAGTGTGTTGCACAATGAAAGGTATTAAATACTATATATGTGCCAATGGTCCTAGTTGCCTAAATATTTCTATGACTTACTGACAATCAGATATTTACCAGTATTCTTAACGCCAGATTTAAATAATAAATGGATTTTAAGTTAAAAAATGTCCTGGGGCACCTGATGGCTCAGTCGGTTAAGCGACCAACTCTTGATTTCAGCTTAGGTCATGATCTCGCAGTTTGTGAGTTTGAGCCCTGCATCGAGCTCTGCGCTGACAGTACAGGGTCTGCTGGGGACTCTGTCTCCCTCTCTCTCTATGCATCCCCTGCTCTTGTGTGTGCACTCTCTCTCAAAAATAAATAAAACATTAAAAAAAAAAAAGTCCTTCTGTGGATCCAAAGATTTTAGTAAGTTCTGAGAGGGCAGGGATTTTTGGGTTTTGTTCATTATTAAATCTCTACTACCTGGCACACAGATGCATTAAATATTTGAGTAGCTGTCTGACTTAAAAAAATTTACAGCAAAACTTAAGAAATGGACATGAGGAATGATAAATAAGAGCTATAAAATAGTTGTTGTGTGCTAGGAATTATGCTAATAATAAAATTAAAGATCTATCCCAATTCTTAACACAATAGGACAGAGATTCAAAATCAGATCTGTATATGCTCATGCTAAGTAAAAATGAAACTTTTAATGAGAGTTTATGTAGTATTCTATGCTTTCAAGTTTTTTTATGTTTATCTACTTTTGAGAGAGAGCGAGCGTGTGCACCCGCACGCACGAGCAGGGGAGGGGCAGAGAAAGAGGGAAACACAGAATGTGAAGCAGGCTCTAGGCTCTGAGCTGTCAGTACAGAGGCAGATGTGGGACTCAAACTCATGAACCCACGAGATCATGATCTGAGCTGAAGTCAGACACTTAACCAACTGAGCCACCCAAGTGCCCCTCTATGTTTTCAAAGTATACATATACATTTTAGGTTACTGGATGACATTTTCTACATAATGCAACCATAAAAGCCTACAGTGTAATCAAGTATATAAAATATGCTCTTAATCTTGAGAGACAGCATAAATCAAATGTAAATGAAAATACATACTTAAAAGTTATGTTGACATGTTTTCTTTGTCCTTTGTGGGTAAAATACTAACAACCACCAACCCAAAGTTAACTTATAGTCAATTTAATCAAGGCCAATTCTTTGTTAAACTTATATAACAATCAAGTGGTTGTTTTCCTAATAACAGAATCTATTAAAGTAGTTGTTTCTCTTATTTTATGATATTTATACTTGAGTTAACATTTAATTTCTCCAAAATATTTAGAATATTAAGCCATTTTACTTTTTTAACAATGAAGTCTCAATGAGAAGAAAATGGGTGAAAATAACCCAAAGTATGAAATATTTTTAAATTTTACTGAAAAATGTCACACATACAAAAAGGACTTATAAATGAATACTCCTGTATCTACCACACAAACTAAGAAAAGTATCAGTAGAGTGATCATATAATTAACAACCTAAACTGGAACATGTGAGAGCGGTGATGCTATTAAAAATTACACCAGTACAGTAAGTGTAAACTGAAACCACTGAGGGAAATCAGAACCCAAGGTTACCTCAGTTATCAGTGGCCTTAGAAGCCCCTTGATTGCCCCTTCAAATTCACATCTTCCTTTTCAATTGGTAACCATGAAACTCAATATAATTCATCCATTTTGCTTTTAATGAACAATTTTTTTCTTGTTTGCTATTACGAACCTTCTTAAATATGTCCCCTAACAAAATGTCTCCTGGTACACAAGAGTTTTTTCAAGGTATTTCACTAGGAGTGGATCTTTTAAGTTACAGGGTAAATGTGTATTCAATTTTAATAATAGTAATAATAATAATAATAATAATAATAATGGCAGTAGGTGAGCTACTCTTAGACATATGTTTTCTTTTGATTCAATTTTTTCCTTTTATTTATAAAACTTTCTTTTGTAACCTGTTTTGATTTTGTTTTGGTGTTATTACATGTGATGACGATCTATTTTTTTCCCCTCAAAGAGCTAATTTTCACAATTCTGTATGTTGAAAAATCAATCCTTTCCCAGTTTATGTTTCCCCTAAAATCAAGTTCTTATATAAACAAGAATCTGTGTCAGCCCTTCTATTGTGTTCTATTAGGTTGATACAATTGATATCTATTTGGACCACATGATCAGTCAACCCAGCACCAGAGAATATACCTATTTACTGACCAGAAAGTTTGTGCCCAGGATTTATGGTCTCAATCTCTTAGGGCCACAGATTCTGACACGTAAGCCTTTTAACTTATTCTATCACTTTCAGACTTTTTCTTTTAAATCTATTAAATGCTTGAAGGAACTTGTGAAGCACTTCTTACCCTGAGGTTCCATGAAAGATAAAAAACCATATTCTTTCTCCAGACAAAACACAATATATAGGCATATTCCTCACTATTTGAAGTCTTGCTATAGAAGTATTTGCTATAATGATGTGTAAAAATGTTTTTATAACCTAACATTTGCTGTCCAACTTAAGATCTAATGAACGTGCACACTTGCACCGTGAAACTGCACAGGAGTCCAGGGGACCAAGTGATACAACTGTATCCAAGCTGTTCTTCTCACAGGATAAAGCCTCCTGTTCAAGTTATTTAAAGGTATTGTTCATTACCCCTATTTTCTTCCCATCTTTTTCTTGAGAGTTTAATTCTTCATGGATCTCAGAGTTTGCTTCTGTCATATACCTGGAAGCACAGCCAACCTTGGCCCGGTTTAGATAGTTATCTTTAACATAACATTTTATTATTTATATTCTAGTACAAGCTCCCTGCAGTAGAGGGGAGCATAGTTCAAATCTGATAATAGTATTTCTGAGTCCTTCACACAACTAATAAGTTCATAAAATGTTCAATAATTAGGTAATATTTTTAATGCTTTGTATTACACTGAAATCCTTGGTAGACAGTTAAGTGCTAGTTATAACTGGGAAAACTGGCTGTGATTTGCACAGGCTGGCAACATATCATTACTTTTCTCATTTAAAATTATGGAATGCAATTGACTGATGAATAAAGAAGATGTGGTATACATATACAATGAAATTTTACTCAAAGATCAAAAAGAATGAAATCTTGCCATTTGCAACAACATTCATGGAACAAGAACATATGCTAAGTGAAGTCAGTCAGAGAAGACAGTATATGGTTTCGCACGTATGTGGAATTTAAGAAACAAAACAGATGAACAGGGGAAGGGATGGAAAATTAAGACAACAACACAGAGGAAGGCAAACCATAAGAGACTTAAATACAGAGAACAAACTGAGGGTTGCTGGAGAGGTGTGGGGTGGGAGGATGGGCTAAATGGGTGATGGGCATTAAGGAGGGCACTTGTTGGGATGAGCCCTGGGTGTTATATATAAGTGATAAATCACTAAATTCTATTCCTGAAGCCATTAGTACACTATAGGTTAACTAACTTGGATTTAAATAAAATTTAAAAAATAAAAAAAAAAAATATGGAATACAGGCTAAATGTAATCTGAAAATTTGCTACTCAACAAGCTTTCAATAATAGATTCGATTCAGACAATAAATCCTGAAACTTCATCTGAGAACTTAAACTCACATTCCACCCTCGTCTCTGATTATACCCAGATAATCTTGGAAGTTCTGGGTTTTCCCCAACTCTTACTTACAATCTCTGGTTTACTAATGGTATGCTAAATAACATCCGGTATTTACAGCTTTTGTTCTTCTTGAAAAACATATGACTGCTTGGGGCGCCTGGGTGGCGCAGTCGGTTAAGTGTCCGACTTCAGCCAGGTCACGATCTCGCGGTCCGTGAGTTCGAGCCCCGCGTCAGGCTCTGGGTTGATGGCTCAGAGCCTGGAGCCTGTTTCTGATTCTGTGTCTCCCTCTCTCTCTGCCCCTCCCCCGTTCATGCTCTGTCTCTCTCTGTCCCAAAAATAAATAAACGTTGGAAAAAAAAAAAAAAAACCACATATGACTGCTTATTCCTAGTTATAGCAACTGTACACAGTAAATGCTCTATAAAAAGAAAATGCTGTTAAACATAATGAAATACTGAAGCAAAATTATTATCAACGTTGAGAAAGTGGTACTTGTAATTAAAAACTTGAGGCAACTGAAGTATTATATAACCTCTAGATCTTGAGACTAGCAATACTGACGTAATACCAACATGTACACATGACACTATGGCACACATTAAGGTATCATGTGCATGTTTCAAAAGGATCAGTTGAGTTTATACAACCGAAATCCACCCCCCGCATGAAAGCAAACAAAATCCCTGATCATTTCATCTGTTCTACCAAAATAACCGTTTTTCCAAATGAATGGGGAAAATCAACTTTGCCCACAACTAGATCCTAGTATTCTATCATCTTATCCTTTTCTTCTGAAAATACTCTTAAGTGAGTATGTGAAGAGATACAATATAAAAATGAGTAAGAGAAGATTCTTGCCATTAGCATCAAAACACTGTGCCTGGCACATGGTATGTACTCAAATGCATGTTTGTCTTACTGAATGAATGAATTACCTGACATGTTAGGATTTTTGAGTAATAGCTAATTCTTGTTTTATCCACAGAAAAAATATTAAAGAAAAAACAAACAAAATCTTACCCACAATCTGGAGCCGGACACCACCTACAATCAGGATCTGCAACAAGCCACCGTCTAAGCATAAATTCTTCGTATTTTTCCATCAAGACATCATCACTTAATATCAAGCGAATATCATGGGGATTAAACCGTTCAGTACATTCTGGGCAACTGATATTAACTCTACTTTCAGATATTTCTATCCTTAGATATTGTCGTAAGCAATCCACACAAGATCTATGATGACAAGTCATTATCTCAGGAAATCTGTCCTTAGAATGCCGCAGAAGGCACAAAGGGCACTCTATAAAGTCTCCAATTTGTTTGCTGAGAGAAGTTAATCCATTGTCAGAGGAGGTATTTGTAGAGAAAATGGAGTTCTTATCAGTACACATTTCAGAATGTATACTTTCAATGCTCGCAATTCCATCCACCCCGCCATTTAGCTCCCTTGATTTACGTTTGTTATCCTTTTTTCTCCGAAACAGAGAGCCTATTGAAATTCTTCTCTTTTTGGGTGCCTTTTTCACTGAAGGCAAGCTCACAGATGAGGCAGAAGACTGAAGATCACGATCTGAACCCATTTGCCGATGTAAACTCATGTCTAAAATGCTCATTAGAATTGAGTCAGGGTCTGTGTTTACACACAGCCCTTCATTATATTTAGAGATAAAACCTATTTCTTGTTCTTGCATTCAGATTAAGTCATGATGTAAGAAAATCCTACTTGGTTCCTTCGGTGAATTCTTGAAACAGCTGGACTTACAGAAGATGGTAATCATAGATGTTCTGAAAAACAAAACACAACACCAATATCATTTTACTGTATTCTTAGTCTGCATGTTTTTCTTAATAAACTTACAACTTTACTATAAAATTTCAAGCCAGTATGTTATTTATTTTTTAATTTTTTTTCAACGTTTTTTATTTATTTTTGGGACAGAGAGACAGAGCATGAACGGGGGAGGGGCAGAGAGAGAGGGAGACACAGAATTGGAAACAGGCTCCAGGCTCTGAGCCATCAGCCCAGAGCCTGACGCGGGGCTCGAACTCACGGACCGCGAGATCGTGACCTGGCTGAAGTCGGACGCTCAACCGACTGCGCCACCCAGGCGCCCCTAGCCAGTATGTTATTTAATCATTACATTGTTTTTTTTAATAAGGCCAATTTAGTGAGAAGTCTACACAAGAATGTAATATAGAATGAATGTTAAAAAAAGTATATTCTTTAATCTTGATTAAAAACTCTAGATTTGAGCTGACCTTGTCATTTTTGAAATCTGATAAAAAAATTTTCATCATTTTCACTCAGACCTCATGATTCCCCAATGCTTTTCAGAGTTTTTGTGAACTGACAATAACATATTCACACAAATACAAAGGATTAAGTATAGCTTATACACTCTTGAAGAGCAAAGTGTGTGTGTGTGTGTGTGTGTGTGTGTGTGTGTGTGTGTGCATGCTCTTACCCTGCCAGATGTAATGACTTTTAAAGTTACAGTAATTAAGATGACATAGTGGTTACATCACACAAGGCTGGATACAAAGACCAATAGCAGACAGTCCAGAAAAAAAGTCTCAATTCCACTTGGTTCACACATCTAAGCATGAAAAGTAAAACTGCAAAGTTTCTAGAAGTCAATAGAAGACAATATTTCAGTGAAAAGATTTCTTCAACAGAAAAGTACTAACCATAAAAGAAAAGACTGACAAACTGTGGAGTGTAATAAACTCAAAAGGTAGTATTAAGGGAGTGGGACTACACATTTGCCACATATAATAAAGGATCAGTACCCAGAATATGGAAAGAATACTTACAAATCAATAAGTCAAAACAGATAATTAAGAAGAAAAATGGAGAATGTGTGCCTGGGTAGCTCATTTGGTTAAGGCTCTGACTTGATTTTGGCTCAGGTCATAATCTCATGGTTCATGAGTTGGAGCCCCATATCAGGCTCCATGCTGACAGTGAGGAGCCTGCTTGGGAGTCTCTCTCTCTCCTCTCTCTGCCCCTCCCCTGCTGGTGTGCATATGCATGCTCTCTCTCAAAATAAAATTATAAAAAAGAAAAATGGGCAAGGGACTTAACAGAAACTTCACAGAAGGATATGAACAGTGTCAACATCATTTGTCATCAAGGAGGTGAATATTAAAGCCATGTTGAGATACACACCCAGTAGGATGGCTAAAATTCAGACTGACATTTCCAAGTATTAGCAAAAGGGTGCCTGGGTGGCTCAGTCAGTTAAGCATCCAACTCTTGATTTCAGCTCAGGTCATAATCTCATGGTTCATGGGTTCTAGCCCCATAATGGGCTCTGCATTGATGGCGCAAAGCCCGTTTGGAATTCTGTCTCCCCCTCTCTCTGCCTCTTTCTCTCAAAATAAATAAATAAATAAACAAACAAACAAACATTAAAATAAAAAAAAATTATTAGCAAAGATGTGGATTGCTGGTGGGAGTGTAAAATGGCACAACTACTTTGGAAAACTGTTTAACGGTATCTAGCAAATTTGAACATATAGATAACTCTATCACTCAATTATACTACTAGAAATAACTGCACAAAAAAATGAATGCATACACACATCAAAAGATATACATAACAATACTAATAGCAGCATTAGCTATAGTAAACCAAAATACTAGATGCAAACCACACTTCCAACAGTAGAATAAGTTGTGATATATTCACATTCTAGTATATTAGAAATCAGTGAAAATGAACAAAATACAGCTTCACACAAAACAAGAATAAATCTCACACAAAAGAAGGCATACTGTATGTTTAATTCTACTTAAATAAACTTCAAAAACAAGCAGAGCTAATATGATGATAGAAGTCAGGATTATAGCTACCCTTTGTGAGGAGGCACAAAGGGAACTTTGACATACGTAGTGGTTACAAATATATGTTCTCTTTGTGATAAATCACTGACCTACAAATCATGTTTAATATACTTTATTGAATGACTGTAAAAAAAATAAAGAAGCTTCCTGAGATGATATCTACACATATCCTTGAGAAAGTCACACTGATTTCCCAACATAAAATATAGAAAAACATTTCACTCAGATGAACTTTATTCTTGTCCATCAATTTTTATTTTACCATTATTTGCAGCATTCTCTGCTAATTCTGAGGAAAATACAGGGTTTAAGAGTAGGTTTTACCAAAATTTTCTGCATATTTTCTTCTTTGTATGTTATTTTATCTTGCGTCTGAAAATGCCTTCTGTACTCCACAGTGCAATATATTTATCATAGAACAGTACAGAGGGAATCTATCTTGGGGAACATATCCTAAGAATTTATCATTTAAAACAGTAAACCAATGGTACTTAATCAGGATCACCTGGGAAATTTTTCAAAATATATACTTTAAGAACTTGATAGCCATATAATTTTTTATCCAAAAGAGAATTTTGTAAGAGTGAATAGAAGCACTCTTAATATTTAAACTAGGATAACAGGGGCAAACTGGAACATGTGTTCATCATATTTAGGAAATCCTAAAATATTGTGCAAATACACAAATATGCCTCAAAGAGAACATAATCTGAATACTAAACCTTTAATATTTCTATATGGTAAAAAATACTATAAAGTAGAAAGACAATATATTAGAAAAACATACATAACAATAAACAAATTTCCCCACTACACAAACAGCTTTTACACTTAAGAAAAATGCATATTCTGATAGCAAAATGAGCAAAGATACAAGGAAGATGTTTAGAGAAAAAAGAAGTACAAAAATTAGAAAGATAGGATACAATTTTTAACAATAATCACAACTAAAGAAATGAAAATTAAACATTAGATACCCTCTTTATGCACATTAGATTGACAGATTGTAACGGGTTGGTGAGTGTGTACGGAAAGAAGCATCTATGTTAGGAGGAGTGCAAGCAAATCAGCACAATTCTAGGGAACCAATTGGCATTTTCTATTAAACTTCAAAACGGAAATATTCTTAGGCCAGCAATCCTACATGTAAAACTTATCCTTCAGAAAATAAAAGGACACAGGCATGCAAAGACAGTATGCAAAGAAATTCACTGCAGCCTAGTTGATAGAAGCAAACAAAACAAGACCAAAAAACCCACACAAAATCTGAAAATAACTTAAATGTCTAACAGGGGACATGTAAACATAAATGAACCAACCACAATTTATGTGCAATGATATGGAAAGCTCTCTATATATAATGCTGAGTGCATAACTGCAAAACAGTGTGTGTAATGTGAACACATTTGTGGAAAAAACACTCACACAGGCTTACATATACATACATAATTTCTGGAAAAATGTTAAGAAATCATTAACAATGGTTACCTTGTAGAGTACAATCTAGTATTGACTTTCTGCCTTCTGCAGAGCTTAAAACTGTATCATGAGCATCTACTACTTAGAGTTAAGAAACTGAACCCCACAAAAAAAACAACAAAAAAACATATTTGCCCTACAGCTAACCAATCAAAAATAGGATGGGGTCCAGAGTTCACCTGTTTTATATTTAGTCAGTAATTCAGTGGCATACTCTGATGAAGAACCACTAATACTAAGGAGACTTACTTAAAACACTCTCACTTAAAAACAAAACTCCATAGGCCTAAGCCTCCTAAACAAGGCTTCTTATCTTTCATTATTTTAGGTACAAAAAAACCCAAAAGTTCCATTAAAAACAACTGCTTAGTTTATTAGTCATTGTCAGCCTATGGGGTTATAGTGAGGTACCCCTTAACCTATGGTATAGAGATGACAAGAAAGACTTACTTAAAAATCTACATAATTTAATGACTATCTTTCTGGAGAAATAATCCACAGAAGTATCTATAAGCATGTGACTGAAGAGTATTAGGAATGCCTCAGTCAAGGGAACTTTGGCTAACTTGGGATTTCTAAGACTGCACCCTAAACCACTAAAAGAAGAAAAGAAAGTACTACAGAAATTCTGCCAATTTGGACAGATGACAGAATGTGTGAAATTAAAAAAAATTTTTTTCAGTGACTCAGGAACTTATTTTTAGAAAAAGTCAACTTCACTCTCCAGTGAAAAATAAAAACCTATTATTTGCATCATTTAATATAGTACCATTCTTTTTGAACTCAACTTTTTATTTTTTTGATGTTTAATTTTTTGAGAGAGAGTGCAAGCCGGGAAGGGGCAGAGAGAGAGGGAGACACAGAACCCAAAGCAGGCTCCAGGCTCTGTCAGCACAGAGCCTAATGTGGGGCCAGAACTCACCAGCCATGAGATCATCACCTGAGGTGAAGTTGGATGCTTAACTGACTGAGCCACCCAGGCACACCATGAACTCAACTTTTAAAAGAAAACTATTGGGGGCACCTGCATGGCTCAGTCCACTGGGCACTGGACTCTTGATTTTGTCTCAGGTCATGATCCCAAAGTCGTGGGTTGAGCCCAACATGTGCCTCTGTGCTGAGCATGGTGCCTGTTTAAGATTCATATTCTCTCTCTCTCTCTCTCTCTCTCTCTCTCTCTCTCTCACACACACACACACTCTTTACAATAAAATAAAAAAGGTGCCTGGATGGCTGTCAGTTGAGTGCTGGGCTCTTGATTTTGGCTCAAGTCATGATCTCACAGTGCATCAGGCTCTGTCCTGACAGTGTGGAGTCAGCTTGAGATTCTCTCTGTCCCTCCCCTCCTCGTACTCTCTCTCAAAATAAACTTAAAAATAAAAGATTTACAAAAAGAAATAAACTATCAACTATAGGAATCTGCATTATGTTCTGCCTCATAAATTCACATTCCATTAAAAAAAATTACTGAGTTTTTAATGAATAGACACTCCTCTAAAGAAGACATCCGATGGCCAACAGGCACATGAAAAGATGTTCAGCGTCGCTCCTTATCAGGGAAATACAAATCAAAACCACACTCAGCTATCACCTCACGCCAGTCAGAGTGGCCAAAATGAACAAATCAGGAGACTATAGATGCTGGAGAGGATGTGGAGAAACGGGAACCCTCTTGCACTGTTGGTGGGAATGCAAATTGGTGCAGCCGCTCTGGAAAGCAGTGTGGAGGTTCCTCAGAAAATTAAAAATAGACCTACCTTATGACCCAGCAATAGCACTGCTAGGAATTTATCCAAGGGATACAGGAGTACTGATGCATAGGGGCACATGTAGCCCAATGTTCACAGCAGCACTCTCAACAACAGCCAAATTATGGAAAGAGCCTAAATGTCCATCAACTGATGAATGGATAAAGAAATTGTGGTTTATATACACAATGGAATACTACGTGGCAATGAGAAAAAATGAAATATGGCCTTTTGTAGCAACGTGGATGGAACTGGAGAGTGTGATGCTAAGTGAAATAAGCCATACAGAGAAAGACAGATACCATATGGTTTCACTCTTATGTGGATCCTGAGAAACTTAACAGGAACCCATGGGGGAGGGGAAGGAAAAAAAAAAAAAAGAGGTTAGAGTGGGAGAGAGCCAAAGCATAAGAGACTGTTAAAAACTGAGAACAAACGGAGGGTTGATGGGGGGTGGGAGGGAGGAGAGGGTGGGTGATGGGTATTGAGGAGGGCACCTTTTGGGATGAGCACTGGGTATTGTATGGAAACCAATCTGTCAATAAATTTCATATATAAAAAAAAAATTACTGAGTTTTTAAAACAAATGGTTGGGTTGCTGGCAGGAAAAAGAAGGAAAAAATATGTTGTATACCATAATGCCATTACAGGGATGCCTGGGTGGCGCAGTCGGTTAAGCGTCCGACTTCAGCCAGGTCACGATCTCGCGGTCCGGGAGTTCGAGCCCCGCGTCGGGCTCTGGGCTGATGGCTCAGAGCCTGGAGCCTGCTTCCGATTCTGTGTCTCCCTCTCTCTCTGCCCCTCCCCCATTCATGCTCTGTCTCTCTCTGTCCCAAAAATAAATAAACGTTGAGAAAAAAAAATTTTTTTTAAAAGTGCTTTTTATTTGTGTCTTGATTCAAACCTCACTACCCTATAGAATAGGTATTATTAACCTTATTTGATAGACAGGAAAACTGAAGTTCAGACAAAGTAAATATTGCAAGGTTAGTAAATGATAGGGTTGGGGTTAAATTCAGGTCTTCTGACATCTCAGCCTCAGTACCATCATCAGCCTACAGTTGCCTTCATGAAACAACTTCTCCAGGCGCTATCAGGATATACAAAATTATCTCAGAAAATGAAAGACAATTACATCTTGTATATCATCCAGGGCCAGTCTTAACTATCATCCTTCAACTCCATGTCTCATTCAAGCCATTCTCCCGTTCTGAAATGCCACTCCCTTTTCTCTCCTCCTAATCAAACTGTACTCCACTTTTATAACTCAGATGAAACTTTATTTTGTTCACTTTTTCTTTCCTGATTATCTTTAAGTTTTTAATAAGGTTTTTAAAAAAATTTTTTTAATGTTTATTTCTGAGAGAGAGAGAGAGAGAGAGAGAGAGAGAGAGAGAGATCGATCGAGACCATGAGTGGGGTGTGGGGGCAGAAAGAGAGGGAGACATAGAATCCAAAGCAGGCTCCAGGCTCTGAGCTGTCAGCATAGAGCCCAATGTGGGGCTTGAAACTCACAAACCATGAGATCATGACCTGAGCTGAAGTTGGATGCTTAACAAACTTAGCCACCCAGGCACCCCTAATAAGGTTTTTAAGGTAGAACTTGAATATTTGTTTTTTTAACACAACAGAGCCAAGATGGTGTCATGAACATAAACATAAATCATGAAGAAATGCCAAATGAGTGTTTCTTAAAATGATACAATGTCACTGAAGTGATATTCCCCCACCCCCAATTGTTATTCCTAGGCACATATGTCTTCTTTTTTTTTTTTTTTTTAAGTCCAATTAGTTCAGGCACCTGGGTTGCTCAGTGGGTTAAGTGGCTAACTCTTGATTTCGGCTCAGGTCACGGTCTCACAGTTTCTGGTATTGAGTCCCACGTTGGGCTCTGCACTGACAGCAGGGAGCCTGCTTGGGATTCTCCTTCTCCCTCTCTCTACCCCTCCCCTGCTCATACTCTATCTTTCTCAAAATAAGTAAAATAAAAGAAAAAGTTCAATTAGTTCATATTAGGTCTACAAAGAGAAATATCAGGTCTCCTGGATTAAATACATAATAATTTATACATAAAAGCCGAGATGTTTACATGGTACAACACCATTTCAGAGCAGGAACAGAAGATGAATGACAGTAAATGTACTAATGATATAATCTGAAATATACCCAACTCCTAATAATCCCCAATATTGGAAGCTCTTTACTATCTATCACAGGATTTGTCAAGTTGTAATGCACTGATGATATAAAGCAGAGAGGGGGAAAAGATAACTGAGGTGGGGCTCCATAATAGTACGGTAATTGGTGTAGTAGGAATATCCAAAATAAAAGTAGGGATCTGTAATTAAAAATGCTAGAAGAGGTTAGCTACTGAAATAGAAAACAATAATAAAATACAGGTAGACCCTAAATTATGTATTTTCACTTAAGTATCTATAATCATAATCATTGTCACACCAATGGCACAAGGAATTCCTGTCACCTGTTAATTAAGCTATGAGAAATGTCTCCTTTCCCTCTTTTTCAGTCTAGCATAACTGACAAGTAACCAAGATTGCCAGTTGCTGCTGCATACTCATGCCCCTGAAGAAAATGGTTGGAGAATTAGTTTTATCGCAGGCAAATGAGCCCCAATCTTAACCTTTTAATGCACTTCAATGGAAGAGTATCACCCAAGACTGGTATTGGGAAGGACAAAGATCTGCGCTTGCTTATCTAACCTTCCCTAGTCCAGTGTTTATACTCCTGTAAAGTCAACACCATTTGATTCTTAGTTTTTTCTACCTCTTGGGAATACGTGAGGAATTATGAAATAGGAATGACCCAAAACAAAGATATTTCTACCAACATGTGTCAAAGCTTTGTAGACTAAAGATTTAGTAAAAGTGCTGATAACTTTGTACTGACTCATAAAATACATCTAATTTGGTACCACACTATTTTTTTATACTTTCTAAAAAGTACAGAAATTAAGCATTCCAGATGAAGTTCCTAATCAATAATTATAATACCATTTTAAATGAAAATATGTACCATATATATTTTTTAATGTTTTATTTATTCTTGAGAGAGAGAGAGAGAGTGCACGCACATGAGCAGGGGAGGAGCAGAGCAAGAGAGGGACACAGAATCTGAAACAGTCTTCAGGCTCTGAGCTGTCAGTACAAAGCCCCACGCGGAGCTCGAACTCACAAGCTGTGAGATCATGACCTGAGCCAAAGTCAGTTGCTGAGCCACCCAGGCGCCCCTACCATATTTTAAACACTCAATTTATAAACACAGGATAGATAAGAACAATCAGAAGGCTCAAATTCATACAAATAGTAGTCCATGGTTTTAAGAAAAGCTGTATGTATCAGTCAGGGTCCTGGCAAAAACAAAGCATTCTCAAGGAAGTATCTGAAGTTCACATTTTAACAAGTGTGGGCAGGGTTAAAGGAACCAAAAAGGGATGGAAACTATTCAGGAACCCACTGCCACCCTTTGGAATGAAGGGGCAGAAGGAAGCAATTACCGAAGAGCTGTGCAACAGCAACTGAAAGAATAATATCCAGCTTCTCTCTCTGGCTTTCCAACATCCTGCCAATGCCTCACATTGGCTAAGTCCAACAAAGGAGTCCAAACAAAAGGTAGTCTTTAGAAGAACTCCCTCTGGGGCACAGAGCAAGGCAGAGAAGGGTTAAGAGTGGATCTGGAGGGGCAAACAAACAAACCCAGTACTGGATATATAAAGAAGAGAATTTTGGAGTCAAGACCTGGTTAACTGTGTTTAGTCATAAAATCCCTGCATAAGGTACATTGCTGAGTCTGTGATCTCCACTACAAATAGATGTTAGGAGAATAAAGTAGACATATGCTAAAAGTACCTAACAAAACCTGGCACTACACTAAACGTTAGTATACTAAATGAAGTGAAATGAGAGACAACTTTGTATTCCTAGTACCTAACACAATGTGTAACTTATAGCAGATGTCTAATAAACTTTGACTAAATTATGATGCAGAGTACACATAAGAAATGAGGAACTGAGGATTCTGTTCATGTCTTTACCTTTGATTTGCTATCACTGTATGCTCCGTATATCAAGGGATACAGCTTCTTATATACAGCTTTTTATAATAAAAAAACAAGAATCTTTACCCCATGAGTGCTACAAGAGAAATAAAACAAGTATCTTAACACTATATAACTTCAAGAATAACAGATTTAAGATTTCCCCCAATAAACATCTCCTAACCATAAACACTTCAATAGCACCTGAATAGCCACCCACATGCTAAATGATTTAAAACTAATAAGAGGGTATTCTGGAAATGTAGAAACCTGGGCAAAAAAAGTTTACAGACAATAAATCACTTCCAAGAGAAAATTCCTTTACACTCCTGATCTGTTTTTGCCTGTTATTTAGCTAAAATTAGGCCTCCTCTATTACTTCTCAGAAAGGTTAAAATAGAGCCAAAATCCAATAATTTTGTGTCTAAATACTAAGTATAAGAGCAAAAGTACCTTACAACTGTTAATTTCAGGTTTTTTTTTTAGATGTCTGACATCTAAATGTTTAGCCTGTCTAAAAACTTGCATGTAATGGAAACACGGAATATTTACTAGCACTGTTGAAGAGAACAGCTAAGTCATTTTTTTTTTTTTGCTGATTTAAATGTTTTTTTAAAAATTTTTATTTAAATCCAAGTTAGTTAACATGCAGTGTAATAATGGTTTCAGAAGCAGAATTTAGTGATTCATCACTTCCATAGAACATCCAGTCCTCATTCCAACAATTTAGTCCTATTTAGCCCATCCCCCCACCCTCTACCCCTCCAGTAACGTTCAGTTTGTTCTCTGTATTTAACAGTCTCTTATGGTTTGCCTCCCTGTTTTTATTTGTGTTTAAATGAGGAGGAAGTAGGTACAGAGATCCCCACCAGAGTTTCTATTGCTCATTAATTTTGGTTACTAGTGAAGCCTGAGCTATTTTATATTCAAGTGAAAGAGTCAAGAAAGAAGATAAACAAGATTTTCTATTTTAGATATTGTATTCTATTGAATACAATATTCTACCGAAAAACATAAAAGGCTACTAAACTTCTTCAGTAATACACACTTATGTTGTAAAGGTGGGAAAAGAGGAGGAATAAAAAAGGCTTTTAAATTTCAATGGCTATATACTTGAAAGATACTTTTAATATTTTTCACATGTGTACAAGTCACTTACATTTCATTTCCTATGACCTAACCACATGCTCATATCCCACTGTTGGGACTTTTCCTTACTGATGTATAAAACCCACGTATATAGAAAGAACAATTGCTTTTACATGTCAAATACATTTTTAAAAATTTGTACTTGATGGCATAGCAATTTTCCAGTGTAGGTATTTCAAATTTTCTTAATGTGTTCCAATACCATATCTTACTCTTTATGACTTTTGGGTTCTACACTTGTCTTAAAAGAGTTTTGTTCACTCCAAGATTATATTTCTAAAATCCTCTCATGTTTCCTTCTGGTACTTCTATAGTTTATCTTTCTGCTTAAATCTCTCATCCATTTCAATTTAATGTTAAGAATAAGCACATATCAAAATTTATCTTTTCTAAATGGCTAGTCAGTTACCTCAACACCAGCTGTTGAATAATCTCTTTTTCATTCACACCTCCCACCTATTTAATAAGCTACACCTAGTATGTGAATTCATGCTATCTAGGTGGTATGGACTTTTAAAATAAGCTCTTGAAATAAACTACCAAACCCTCTTGTTCCAATTTGTAATCCCACCAGTCAGAAAGGTGCTTATTTCCCTGAATTCTTACCAACATCTTTTGCTATTTCAATAGCTTTTTCTGAGTCACAAAAAAAAGTACTTCAATTTCCATTTATCTGATTACTAAACAAATCAAACGTTTGTTCACATTCACTGTCCTATTTCTTTAATGATTTATCTGTTGATATGTTTTTGTCCATTTTTACACTGGAATATTGATGCTCCTTTTTGAGTTTAAGCTTTCAATATTTACTTTCTAGCATTTGTCCTTTAATTTTGTGACATTTTGAAGACATGTAAAATTTTTATTGAGTTATATATACAAAGCTCTTCTGTAAATTCTTTGTTTTATATGCTCATAAAATCTGTTCAGAGGATAAAATCTATTTATCGATATATATACACCATTTTTGGTATTCATTCCTTCTTGAGGATACAAGTTTCATCACAAGTCATTTCCCTCCAGCCTGAGGAGCATTCTATAGCATTTCTGCTGTGCAGGTCTCCTTACAATGAATTCTCTCAACTTTTGTTTATCTGAAAAACGTCCTAATTTTCACCTTCATGTTTTATGGATATTTTTGCTGAATTCAGAATTCCAGGTTGACAGCTTTATCCTTTTGAACTTTATTTAAAAAAAAAAATTTTTTTTTAATGTTTATTCAATTTTGCATGACCTGGGGGGAGGGGCGCGGAGGGAGGGAGGGAGGGAGGGAGGGAGAGAGGGAGAGAGAGGGAGACTGGAGAGGGAGACTGGAGAGGGAGACTGGAGAGGGAGACTGGAGAGGGAGACTGGAGAGGGAGACTGGAGAGGGAGACTGGAGAGGGAGACTGGAGAGGGAGGGAGACACAGAATCCAAAGCAGGCTTCAAGTTCTGAGCTGTCAGCACAGAGCCCGACATGGGGCTCAAACCCACAGACCACGAGATCCTGACCTGAGCTGAAGGCAGACGCTTAACCAACTTAGCCACCCAGGCACCCCTGAGAGTCCCATAATGTAAACAAATACTTATCAAAATCCATTTTAAAGCTTTCTTTCTAAAAGACAATATATACTATTCACAGCAACTCTATTTTTCATAGTAACAATGGTTTTCCTGATACCATAAATAGCTGACAATTTAAGTTATAGAAAAAGGAATCACTGGTTATCTGACCAAATGATCTAGTATACAGAACATTCATTTAGGTCACAGGGCATAACTTCAGGAACCAATACTGATAAATAAACAGTGGGGGAAAACCTATGTTTCCGCACTATCTCCTATGTAGAGAGTAGCTAGGTACAATTTAATGTAGCAATTGACTACCAAAAAAAAAAAAAAAAAGAATTATCATAAGCCACCCCTGGATCAGATCACACTAGAAGTGATGTACTAGAAATGATGTGTCCACACATAAGCTAATTTCAGCCCAAAGTAAATAGAGCTTTTTGTAAATCAGAACCATCTCATTAAGAGAAGCTTAAGGCATTAATGTTTCTGGATTTTCATATATGCCTTTCCCTAAACAAATATAAACCACTAAAGTTTATTACAATAAACCTTGTTGTTACTCAAAAGATTATTTAAATGTTTAAAGTTTTTAAGTTATGCCATTCATTTTACCAACTTTAAATTTGGAAAATCCCTATTTTCCTCTAATAAATCTATCTCCCAATATACCTGCCAAATTCAGCTGGAGCAGCAGTGCAGGCTCCAAGCATAAGTCTTGCTCTCCAAATAATATTAAGAGGACACACTCTTTTATAAAAACTCTCAATTATTAAACATCTCCTTATACAATCTGGTAAAAATATAATAGGCACAACAACAAATTTTTGGAGGAGGATAAAAATGCTTAAAAATAACAGCTAATACATGGACAGGCTTCAAAGAAATCCATGAAATCTCTAAAACAGTATACTAAATCATGAATATATGTATATTCTAAGGACAGAAGCCACAGCTCTCAAGAAATTCTCCAAGGAGCCTAAAGTATAACAAAAGTTAACAGCTACTGCTGGGATGCTGGAATTTCTGTAAAAGTTATTTTCAGTTTCTGTAAATTTTCTGCTCTCAGTAATTTATATTAGTATGATATTCATAGCTGTACTAATTATTACCTCAGTTAGAACATACTTGTATTCCATTAAGATTTGAAGTTGCAGTTCTTTCCAAAAGAGTTAAGTTTTGGGGAAGGTTAAAAAACAACTTTCAGGGGCGCCTGGGTGGCTCAGTCGGTTGGGTGGCCGACTTCGGCTCAGGTCATGATCTCAAGGTCTGTGAGTTCGAGCCCCGCGTCGGGCTCTGTGCTGACAGCTCAGAGCCTGGAGCCTGTTTCGGATTCTGTGTCTCCCTCTCTCTGGCCCCCCCCCCCCCCCCATCATGCTCTGTCTCTCTCTGTCTCAAAAATAAATAAACGTTAAAAAAACAAAAATTAAAAAAAAAAAACAAAAAAAAAACCAACTTTCATTCCTAAAACAAATGTCTCAGTTTCATAATGCAAGAATAAACGTGAGGTGGGGCGCCTGGGTGGCGCAGTCGGTTAAGCATCTGACTTCAGCCAGGTCACGATCTCGCGGTCTGTGAGTTCGAGCCCCGCGTCGGGCTCTGGGCTGATGACTCAGAGCCTGGACCCTGTTTCCGATTCTGTGTCTCCCTCTCTCTCTGCCCCTCCCCTGTTCATGCTCTGTCTCTCTCTGTCCCAAAAATAAATAAACGTTGAAAAAAAAAAAAAAAGAATAAACGTGAGGTATGTAGATGGCCTAGAATAATTTATCAAACATTTAAGAAACAAAATTCTACAAATAAAGGCTAATCAATATTGTATATTCAAAAGACAATTGAAGGGCGCCTGGGTGGCTCAGTCCGTTGAGTGACCGACTTCGGCTCAGGTCATGATCTCACAGTTTGTGAGTTCAAGCCCCATGTGGGGTTCTGAGCTAACAGCTCAGAGCCTGGAGCCTGCTTCCGGTTCTGTGTCTCCCGCTCTCTGCCCCTCCCCCACTCACGCTCTGTCTCTCTCTGTCTCAGAAATAAACACTAAAAAAAGATTTTTAAAAAAAACAAAAGACAATTGGTTATAAATAGGCATATAAAGAGATTTTAATGCTATTACATCATCTTCACTTAAAATGGCAATTACCACTGGAAAATGTTAAGTTTGTCATTCTTCATAGAGTCAATAGCAGTATCTCTATTTAAAACATAATGGACACAAAGAGATAAAATATTTGATGTCCAATGAGAAAGAATCAACAATGATGCTAGAAATACAGTCTAAATGCCTTTCAATTTGTGAATGTCTCCTCAGAAACGTGACCATATTATATGCAGCTCTAAGGAAATCTGGGTTCTATTTATTGCTACCAAGTAGTTTTGTGGCTTTGGTTTAGTAACAACTTCTCTGTATCATCTATAAAACAGGGAAAACAGAACTGTGGCAGAGATATTATATACTCACCTGTTTCATTTTCCTCCTGAGCACATATGAGGACCACATTTTCCATTCCATTTGTAGCTAGCTGCAGTCATGTGTCTAGTCCTGACCAATGTGAGTTCAATGATGCATGCTCCTTCCAGAACTGGTCCCTAAATCAGCCCTTCAAACATCCTCTGAGGTCTCACTAGTAACTCTGGGGGGGACTCCAAGCAGGCCATAGGGGCAGCTGAGTCACGAGATGGAAGGAATCTGAATACCTGAGTCATCCACATGGTTTTTTGTGTGATGAGAAATAAACTCTTTCATTGTGCTCCACCATGAGATTTGGGGGTTATCTATTTCAGACACAATAATCTTACCTACCTTAGTGGGGGGAAGATAAAATGAGGTAAAAAATTTAAAGTAGAAGATAAAATGAGGAAGGGATTTTTTTTTAATTTTTTTTTTTTAACGTTTATTTATTTTTGAGACAGAGAGAGACAGAGCATGAACGGGGGAGGGGCAGAGAGAGAGGGAGACACAGAATCGGAAACAGGCTCCAGGCTCTGAGCAGTCAGCACAGAGCCCGACGCGGGGCTCGAACTCACATACCGCAAGATCGTGACCTGAGCCGAAGTCGGACGCTTAACCGACTGAGCCACCCAGGCGCCCCGAGGAAGGGATTTTTAAATACAAATGTGGGGTAATGATAGCAACTATTTTTTTATATATATTTTAACGTTTATTTATTTTTGAGAGAGACAGACAGACACAAGCAGGGGAGGGGCAGAGACAGACACACACACACACACACACACACACACACACACACACACACACACACAAAGAATCTGAAGCAGGCTCCAGGCTCTGGGCTGTCAGCACAGACAGGGGTTCAAACTCATAGACCACGAGATCATGACCTGTGCCCAAGTCAGACTCTTAACCGACTGAGCCACCCAGGCACCCCCACAACTATTTTTTTAAATGTTTGTTTTTGAGAGAGGGAGAGACAGCGTGAGTGGGGGGAGGGCAGAGAGAGAGGGGGAGACAGAATTGGAGCTCAGGCTCCAGGCTCTGAGCTGTCAGTACAGAGCCAGATGCAGGGCTAAAACCCACGAACCAGGAGATCATGACCTGAGCCAAAGTCAGAGGCTTAACTGACTAAGCCACCTAGGCACCCCATGATAGAAACTTTTTATCCAGAAAGTAAAGCAGAAACTTTGGAGTCACTACATCTGGGTTCAAGTTCAGCCTCTGACACATATTGGCTAGGTGTGTGACATTGTGTTAAATTACTAAGACAGTTTCTTCAACTATAAAATAAGAACAATAATACCTACAGCCCACCAGATTATTATTAGGATTAAGTGAAATAACATATACAAAGAATCCAGCAGAGAGTATGGCACATATTAACCACTTAACAAATATTATCCAAACTATTACAAATATCTGAGAGGATGGCACAAACCACCTACTTGATAAAACTGTTGGAAGGATTGTAACACTTAAGGCTAGAAATAAAATGAAACAAATTCTTGGCTCCAAAGGGCTTTTCTAATGTAATCAGAAAAGTTAGGCTTTTGGTAGTTTAGAACAAATCAGTATAATACATTAAATTCTCTAAGGTAAATATAAATAATGATTTTAGTCTTAAGTTTATATAGCTACAAACCTACCTCAAGTGATCGTTCTAATATTACAAGTGGGATAATTTCAGTTCAACTACTTATAAATGGGTGAAGTGGCGGTAACTGAAACAGATGATTAGCATAGGCACTATCAGTTTCCAGCAAAGTTCTTTAGAAAGACTCAAATACACCATGAGCTCTATCCTTAAAATAGTTTCTACAATTTCACAGAAAAAGAAACTAAAAGTTCAGAGTAAATGATTCCCATATACCACAAAGCTTCTCCAAAGAAGCAGTCCTTAAACAGCTTCACAAACATACACCTGCTACATTTATCTCTTAAAGCCTGTTAGTGATTGGGAGGTAGAACAGAATGGTACTTTGTGGTTTTAGTAATATTCATTACAAATAATACTCATTACTTAATCCATTACAAAAAGCAAGCTACTGCAGAAAGAAAAGGCATTATTCATTCCATTTTTCCAATTAAAAAAAAAGATTAAAAACATTTTGGCTGGCTCATTCCAGACCCTCTTTGTTCAGAAAGGGAAACAATACATCAGTAGGGAAATAGCTGGGAAAGCATAGTGCAAAATGCTGGGCATGACAGAGTGCCCAGAAACATTAAAAAGTTTTAAAATCGGTTTTAAAAAAGATACCTAGGTGTCAAAATTTTTTGAACTGGTTAAAATACTCATTGCTACAGATCAACAGAAGGGAATTACTAACCTAGTCTGAAATCTTAGTCTATCTACTGTTTTGAATTTCAATGTCCTTATTTGAAAGTTGAAGTGATTGGACCAGATAATGTCTAAAAGACTATGATTCTAACATACAAATGTGTAGAGTTTTAATATACAGCATATTCCAGAGTGAAAAGTGGATAATTTAGACTGTAAGATAAAGAATTTTTGGTTTTAAGAATGTCTCCAAATCCTCGGGCACCTGGGTGGCTCAGTTGGTTAAGCATTTGACTCTTGATTTCAGCTCATGATCCTGTAGTTCATGCATGGGTTTGGGCCCAGCGTCAGGCTCTGTGCTGGCAGTGTGGACCCTACTTGGGATTCTGTCTCCCTCTCTCTCTCTCTGCCCTTTACCCACTCATGATCTCTCTCTGTCTCTCTCAAAAATAAACAAACAATAATAAATAATAAGTTATCTTCAAATTCTCTCAAATGTTAGTATACTCTTCTGCTTTAGTAAATCCAGTTGAATGAGTATAATCTTTGCCTTTCTGATAATCTTTTTCTAACCGATTAACATATTTTTTGAGACCAAATACAGAAGCACATAGGACACTGAACTGGAATTACTAAGTTGAACTGAAAGTCAGGATATAAGACTTCACTTGGTTTTACAACTCTCCCAATATGACTATGCTTCACTCTCTTACCCTGTCTATAAAACAAGGGAAAATGTGCTATCATCTATTTCACTGGATTAGTATTAAAGTATGTCTTTGAAACACTTTGAACCACTCAGACAAGACTGTTACAGAAGAGATTTTTTTCATTATTAGTAACATCATACCAAGTCTAAGTATAAAAACAAAAGAAAGAAGTTCCCATGAGACTACTGCATATGGGAAGTCCTCTTACCTCCTACATTGGAATCAGTTACAATTAATAAATCAATATAAGATGTTCTTATAATACACAGAATCTGGAAATGTGACTAGGCCCATTGCAGCACCAGATTTTAAATCTCTGATCTACATAAAAACTGCCTGAACTAATCTATCCTTCAGTTTTTGTTTATACGAATAACCAACATTTCTTAAATAGGCATTCTTAAAATCATGAAATAAGGAAGGTCCTTTGGAAAGAGGGGTAGGGACAGATAAATAGGTGTGAATGGCAAAAATAAAACCATTCAGAAAAGATATATTATGTACAGCACAAGATGTATTATGTATATATAGCACAATGACTATTTTATCCAAATCAAGGGTGGCAGTGGTTCCCTAGTAAGAAGTTATTCACAAATATAGCTAAATCAAATAGATGCTTCCTTACAGCTAGCAAAATACCCTTTAATTAAAAAAAAAAAAAAAAAAAACTTAGGGTGGGAGGGAGGGGAGGGTGGGCGATGGGTATTGAGGAAGGCACCTTTTGGGATGAGCACTGGGTGTTGTATGGAAACCAATTTGACAATAAATTTCATATATTGAAAAAAAACTTAAACTATTATTATGGATGAATATTCTTTTCCTTTTTGCATAAACATAATACACTTTACTAATGTCCTTAATAAAAATTTCTGGAATCACGTAGTAAGTTGAACAGTGGCCTTCAAAAGAGATGTTCCCATCCTAGCCTGGAACCTATTAATAATATCTCATTTGGAAAAAAATTTTATAATCACTGACCTAGAATGATTGTGGAGATAAGATACGAGTCAGGCCTTGAAAGAAGAAAAGGACCTTAGATAAGCAGAGAAGATGAAAAAGAGTATTCCAGACAGACAAATGCATAGGAAAAGTCATGGAGGTGAAAACTATCCACATTTTGTTAACATATTTACCCAACAGATCAATTGGCTGCAGTGTGGGGTTTTTTGGTAGAATGGTGAGAGACTTAGGTTAGATTGTGGAAGGCTTTGAATACCATGAAAAATCTGAAATTTATCTGTGGGAAGCAAATGGTGATTTGTAAACAAAAAGACTAACGTAATCATGCAGAAACCAGGTGATTAATGAAATTTCAGTCTGGGAAAATAGAAAGTGGTCTGAGCTTTTGGCTCTACCACATTGTCCAACAGCACTTTCTGAAATGATGGAAGTATTCTAGACCTGCACTGTCCAATATGGTGGCCAGTAGCCACCTACAGCTATGGAGCATTTGAAATGGGAGTGGTGCAACTGGGGAACTGAAATTTCAATTTTTTAAAATGTTAACTAATTTAAACTTAAATAGCCCCATGTGGCTAGTGATGATATACTGGACTGAACAGCTCTAGAGTTTTCTCACTTATAAAATGCAAAGTGCAATGAGAACACTAGTGTCCCTAGGCTAAGTTCCACAGCCAAATAAAGTTGGTGCAGCATTCTGATAAAAGCAAACAGGTATTCAAGCAGATGCACCTGAGCATGACTAAAACAGTTCCAGGTTTGTAACCTTTTCATTTCACTCTTTGCATCTCCTTGATTTATTTAAGAGACCCACTCTGTCTCTTGCTGATTTTTCAAATTGGTCTTTAGGTTGATGTTTCCCATGAGTCTATAGTTAAATAGGTAAGGCATCTAATTTAATAGAATTTCTGTGGAAAGGAACAAACATTTCATACAAAAATGCCCCTAGAGCTATGCTGCCCAGTGTGAACACATACTGGAAAAAAGACAGTGTGAATAAAAGAATGTAAAGGCACTCATTCATACATGTTGAAATGATAATATTTTGGATACACTGAGTTAAATAAAATATATTATGAAAATTAATACACCTGTTTCTCTTTAATTTAGCCAATAGAAAATCTTAAACTACATGTATGACTCACATTAAATTTCTCTTAGACAGCCCTGCTGTAGAGAAAGTTATGACATAGATACCTCACAATATACATACTTTATTCAGTTAGTACATACTTACTCAGCATCTATTATTGTCAAGCTTTATGCAACGTTCTGAGACTTTAACAGTGAAGAAAGAGAATGGTCCCTGCCATCAAAGAGCTTAAATTATCTCCTACACTTCTGCACATTTTACATATATTATCTCATTTGTGATAATGCATAAAGATAATTTAACTTTAGAATACTTTACCATTTGGGGGAGCAACGGTCAATGTATAACTAAGAAATTACAAAACAAAGATTCACACTAATGACTATTTTTGTGATACACTAGTTACATTACTATGCTATATAATATGTATCTGGAAGCCTAATACTATCACATTCCCAGTAGCTTCTCCTGGTTTCTTGATCCCTCCCTCTAACTAGTTTGCTCCCTCTTTATGGCTCACCTCTCTCAGACTGTCTCTTCGACTGGCAACCTGCCTGCTATTCACATTACAGCAGGGTTATTTATACTTCCAGGGGTCTCCAAAGAAGGAAAGAGGTTGAAAATGTAAGTGTACATAATTTCAAGCAGCCAACTTCAGTTTTTTGAACCCAAGACTGAGTTTAGAAGTTTCTTTTCAGCTTAAACTAGGTAATTTCTGTAGGATTTTGCTTTATAATTCAATGCACAAACTTATTTGAGGGCTGAAACAACTCATTAGTTTTGTTCTACTGAAGCTTTCACATAAGAAAACTCTCCCAAATAGGGCTTCAGAAACAAATTAACAAGTAGTATTTCTCTAGCAAATGATTTTTAAAATAAAATACTAGGTAACATCAATAGGTCAAGAATATATATAGGATTTTAAGGCTAATGGCACAACTTTCAGGAAAATGTTACTAATAAACTAAATGTTCAGGTTTGACAGCTACAAAGAGAGGAAATACAAACAAAACTACTGTACTTTATCAAAAGGTGGCAATTTTTCCTAATTTAATAAAATATTACTAATATATGATAGTTATTGAGAAACAAAATGAAGTACCCAAGTTTTAACTACCCAAAATGATTTCACTGCCTTTTTTGGTTGAAGTCTACCAGCATCTGAAATACAGATGTGTTTAGGAAAGGAATGCTATTCCTTGATCTTTAGCTGTGTGCAGGTGTGGCTATATACATAGTTGTTTCAATGTTACACATCTGCTGCCAGCAAACAGAAAACTCACTTTATGATATTAAAAAAAAAAAAACTGAAGAAAGATAATAATTACTCCCGATTGGGGGAAAAAAAAAAATCACCTAAGGAAAATATAGCTATTCTCCTTAAGTAACTGGATTAGCCTTTTGCTACAAAGGAGTCAAACCAAATTTAAGCTAACATACTTCATATATGATCATGGGTCCTCTCAATCATTAACTATTAGTGCTACCATGCCATCAAATATACAATGCAATCAAATATAAGTTTAGAAATTCAACTTCTGTTTGCTTTCCAGTCCAAAATGGCCTATCTTTTATACGGGCCCCAAACAATAAAAGAGCATAAAGTTTAGTGCAAAACCAGCCTGCCTTTGACAATCAACTGTCACTTGTTAGTAGCATCAGAAAAACAAGTAACGATTCCTGAGATTTCCTTTATAACTTCAAGATAGAATAAGTATAAGGAGGCAATTCAGATGTAAATGTAACAAAATTTATCCCCAGCTCACTCTTACTCTGTGCCCAGAACTAGCTTAGGGACTTTTACATGTTATCACAAATATTTGTCCTCTTCTTCCCCTTTGATAAATTCAGAAAATTACATTGTTCAGTCCTCAGTGCCCTCCAGATTAAAAAAAAAAACCAACAAAAAATAAAGGAAGAAGAAAAGCAGGAGGATGGGAGATGGTTACAAACCAAAGAACTTCTGTGATAAGTCTAAATTAAGTGTTAAGATAAAATCAGAACCCGCCATAATATATGAGATTCTTTCAAATGTTAAAAAAGTTTGCTTCAAATTACCTATATTTAATTCTATCTAACAACCTCATTAGAATAGTATCTTCCAATCTGATCCCATTAAAGAGAGGTGGCCCCAAGGTGTCTTACATTCAAACTGCAAAAAAAATTACGACTTTCCCTACTTCAAATTTATGAGGTGCATTTATTTTCCGTAAAATGAAGGATCTTTAAAAACAGATACTGATCTTAGTATCTTTCATACCTTAGGTGGAAAAAAATATGGTTTCATTTAGTCAAGTAGAAAAGCACCCCAAATTCTACAAATCACCACCAAAATTTTAAAAAGAAATTAAAACAGTGGTTAGAGGACAGTAAATTGGGACTGCTCTTTATATAAACTCTCATCTTCAACTGAGGCCTTCCCCAAATAAAACAACAGTATTTTAAGTAGCTACTATCTGAAGACTTGGGTTGTGTTTCAATTCCTGAAACAAGCTGCAGTTTTAAAAGTTAATCTTACTAGAATCCTCCTGGAAGTCAAAGATACTGAAAAAAATACTTTAACATAGGATGCCAAAGTAGAATTATTGTTCCCTCAGCAAGACACCTTGCGGTGACATTAATAGTTTCCATGGAGGCATGAAATTTAAACTTCAGTTATACTGTATACAGTCATTTTAAAGGAGAAGATTAAACAAAGAAAAAGGTTTTGTTGTTGTTGTTGCATAATTTGATTAAGCCCCAAGACTGAATTCCAAATCTTTACCATGGAATTGCAACTGGCAAGGAAAGAACATTTGAAAATAAGAGTTAACAATAGATCATCGCCATTTTCTACACAGAGAGAAGTATTTACATTTTAATTCAGTTCAGGCAGCTGGGTGCTAAGGACGCATAAAAAGGCAACTATGGTAATAGCTTCAATTATAAACAGACGTGGAGAGCTGCCTATTAAGATGGTTAATGGCAAAACTGAAAATGAAAACAAGGCATACCGTCATACTTCCCATAACCAAGAGTCGAGGCAATCTAGGTTAAAATCATAAAAAACGAATAAGCCATATTCTCACAAAAAGAAAAAGAGAGAAGTGGGACTGAAAGAAAAGATCACGATCATTTCAAGGCAGCCAGTCAGGGGGAAAGACTGCTTGCTGCCTCCACTGTTTACTAATATTTAAAACTAGCATTTCCAGTCAACACCTGGGTTTGAAAATCGCAGCAGCACGGAAAGGCTGGGTCCTTTCCGACGTAAACCCAACAGGACATTCGGCAACGTTTTGCATAGTAAATATTACCCAGAATAAAGCATTGTTCGCGTATTTCCACCTTTAAAGACCAAAGAGAAACAAAACAAAACAAAAAACAAAAACGAAGACCCTTCTTTCTCCCATAAACAGCCTTCACCCCTCTCTCCCCTCTTTTACTTATCGCCCTTGCCGCGGGGTTAATGAACCCTAAACTTCTTTTTCTTCTTCCCATTAATGGAAACGGGGGGAAAGAGCAACGAGAGAGGGGAAGGAACCCAGATGACAGGAAAAACTGGAAATCAAAACCAGTGGCGTTCCTTCCTGGGCGAAGGCTAGGAACTCCCTGAAGGTTTCGCGTGACGGAGACAAGCCCTGGAAGACCCCTAGTAAACCCCTGTTAACGTATCTTCTGAGCCCACGGCGACACCATTTTTCGTCTCATTTCTGCTTCTGAAGGGGGTGGCAGTTCCCCCGGATGAACCTTCACGGGCGCACGCCTCCCCTTCCCTAAAGCCCCCGCAGCAGGGGTTGGGGGGCTGTGGCCCCCGCTCCGAATTTACAGCGAGGCCCGGAAATCGGTCCCGTTAGAGCCGATTTCACCCATCAGGAATGCGCTCCACCCCCGCTGCCTCCCCGCGGCGGCCGCCCTCGGTGTCGGCTGCTTCAGGGGCCCGGGAAGTGCTGCAGGGGAGCGCCGCTCTGCCCGTCACAACATTGCTGGGTCGGCCGCCGACTCCACAGACTGGCCGGGCCGGGAGAGCAGAGCTCGGGCGGAGCCCGAGCGGCCGAGGGGGCGCCAGCGCCGGGCGGGGGACGCGGAACCAGCCCCTGGCCTGACCCCCAGGTCCAGGACCGGCCTCGGCCCCGGGCTGAGCCCGAGAGGCGGCGCCTTTCCCGTGGGATTTCTGAATCCATTTCCGTCCCGGGAAGGGGCGCGAGGGCAGCGGCCGTGCCGGAGCGCCTCGGGTCGGAAACGGGAGCCGCCCCTGCCCTCCTTTACCCGGGCGCAACCTCTTCCCGTGCCCGCCCGTACCTTCAACTCCTCGGAGCGGCGGTGGGCGCCGGAGTGCGGGTGAACAGGCCCATCTCCCGGCGGCAGCGGCAGAAGCCGAAGGAAGTACGGAGGAGGTTTCCTCAGACCCGCCGAGACGCCTCTCAGCTGGGGCGGAGGGAACGCAGAGGAGGGGTCCCGAGGGCCGCTTTCCCGAACTCCTCCTCCGCAGTTCTGTCTTGACGGCTGTTCCCGGGAACCAGCGCCACAACTGCCATTCTCCCCCTCCTTCAGCCCCCGCTGTCTCCGCCTCCTCCTCCCACTCCTTCCTCCCGCCCCCGGCCCACCCAGCCCCGCCCCGCTCCGCTCCGCTCCGGCGCGCTGCCCGCGTGCCGTGCGTCATGGCGTCACGCCCACCGGGCCCGCCGCGGGCGGCTCTGGGACGCTGTCGTTAGCTCCGGCGCGTTGGCCCCGGCTGGTCTCGGCGCGCCCCGCCCGCGACCGGGTGGCCGGGAGGGCAGCCCCTCGCTTGTCCTCTACGCGGGCCAGTCAGCCGTCCTTTCTGCCCCTCGGCCCGCAGCTCTTCGCCCTTAGCGGGGCAGGTGTCTCCTAAGAGAATGGGTGGGGTGGCCGGATCTGCCCCCTAGGTGATGGGGGATGCTGGACTCGAGGACCCTGGCTTTTGGGTGTTTCGCACGCCATAAATTATTCGTTTCTTTGTGTTCTCACGGTTCTCAACCTGCTAGATTGGCAACCCCAGGGAAAGCAAGGCCGGGATGTTGCTGCAAGTTTCTGCCGCTCCCCGAGTGAAATGTTTTCCCCTCCTGTGGCTGCGCCCCCACCCCACTCGTTCTTACAGTTTTAAGCAGGGGCTGCTAGCAACAGCGCTTAGCTCAATGTGAGGGTGCAGAGAATATCTGCCACCCTCCTCTTCCCTTCCCCCCATCACTTAATTTCACAAAGTCGCTTAAGTATTCAGAATTCATACTTCAGTACTTACTGATACATTCTGAATTACTTTAATCCAGCTTTATCTGTTCCATCCCCTCTTATCCTTTAAGCCAGTCATGCCCCCTTTAAATTTTTTAACCTGCACATGATGTAGTATCAGTTCTTTTTAGTTGAATAAACATTCATTGCAGACCTGGTCCATTCCCTCATAGTTGATTTCTCTACAAGATTCCTTGGCATATTGAGAAATGGAATGTTATGGATGCTGGACAGAATGTCCATTTGCCATCTGTTACTTAACAAAATATATCACCCTATCTATTCTTGTTTTAGTGTGTCTGTCCAATTTAAATTAGAAACAAACCAAGGAGCCATGGTGTTTCAGACGGTACTTGGTAGCTTTGGTAACCCAGTAAATGTTTACCAATTAGAAAACTAAACAAGCAAGGCAGTTAAGCCCAAGTATTTTTTTTTTTTACCACAAATCTTAAAAGAAGTAATGATGAATATGTTTATTTTCATTTATTGGAAGTTTTAAAGCTGTTTTATACTCCTTGAAGGCTGCCTACCATTTAATCAATGGGATACTTTGTACAAGTAGTACCAGAATAGTAAGGTAAATGGATTTATGGAACAGTATTCATACATAATGTAATCCTTGAGAATGTATCAACATGTTGAACATTTAAGAACAGATAGGGCAATGGCTTGAAAGGAGGTTTTGAGTAAAGAGGCTGTGCAAAGTGGAAATGGTCTTGTACTCTGTACATTGTCATATTTTCCAGAGGTGCCTTTTCCTGCTTGTCTTCTTGAAAGCTGGAGGGATTTCCTACTCTTCACTAAGGCAACATAGATATATTAAAAAACAAATATTTATTGAACATCTCCACTTGAATCCCCATGGGTACCTCAAACTCGACCTGTCCAAGACAGAATTTCTCTTTTCCTCTAAACTTGTGTCTCTCATTCACCCAGGCCCAAGCCAGAAATCAAGGATTCTTACCAAGCACCCTCCTTTCAGTCACTTCCAATTCATAATTAACCATCCCTGTTAAACATTCCTGCACTCTCCCTTCTATACTCTCCTTCGGCCTTTAGGGCAGTGATTTCTACTTTGCACATTAGAATCCCCTGAGGAGCTTTAAAAAAACTCTGATGCCCAGGCTTCCCCTGCCAATTAAGTTAGTATCTCTGAGGTTGGCACTCAAGCATCAGGATATTTTTTTTAACTCTCCAGGTGATTCTAGTGGTTGAAAACTATTGCTAGGGCCTCATCATTATTCACCAGATTACTGCAAAGGCATAATAATTGGCCCTAGGTGCCTTGAATTTTGGCAGCATTGTCCCTTCTTTCCCTACTGTCTTCTAATTCATTCAAAATCAATTCAATAAATATTTATTGAGTGCCTAGTATGGGGGGGGGGGTCCCAATATAGCAATGAAAAAGATAGCCCTTGTATCTGGTCTCATAGTCTGGGAGTGGGGTGGCACAGTTGGGGGGAGGAAGAAAAAAAAAACAAAGAAATAAAGGAAAGGAAATAAATTTACCCGTGTAACATATAGAAACCAGGAAGGCTGTTACCTTAGTTTGGTGTCTCCAACTAAAGTCTACTCCTCTGACATTTGAGCTGGGTTCTACAAGACAAGAGGAAGCAAACAAGTTAAGGGATGGGGAAGGTAGAGGAAACAGTAGGTGCAAAGGTCCTAGCCAAAGTTGCCAAGTTTAAGGCAGCTAGAGACTGAAGCATAATCAGGATGAGGGAGTAGAACATGGAGTTAAAGAGGCAGGAGGAAGCCAATTATGTAAGACATTTTGAGGTCATCATAAGGAGAATTCTAAATGGTTGGTATGATGTATGATTAGACACAATAGATTTTCAAGTGGAGAGACACCTGATTTACCTCTGAAAAGGATCATTCTGGTTGCTCTGGGGACCACATTCTGGCAGAGCAAGACTGGAAGCAGGGAGACCAATTAGAAGGCTACTTCAAGAATCTAGGAAAGAAATCATAGTTCTTTGAACCAAGGTGGAGACGAAAGAGGATGGTTCCAGTATTTGTTTAGAGGCAGAATTGGTAAGACTTGCTTAGAATGGAGTGAAAGCAGGGATGAGAGGAACAGAACAGGGTTACAATAACAGCTGCTTTTTACTGAATACATGTTACCTGACAGGCATTGTTCTAAGTGGTTTATAAGTATTCAGCCATTTAATAATCACAAGAGTCCCAAAACATAGGTGCTATTCTTTTTTTAAAAAAATTTTTTAATGTTTATTTATATTTGACAGACAGAGAGAACAGGGGAGGGGCACAGAGAGACAGAGACAGAATCTGAAGCAGGCTCCAGGCTCTGAGCTGTCAGCACAGAGCCTGACGCAGGGCTCGAACTCACCAGCCAGGAGACAGTGACTTGAGCTGAAGTCAGATGCTTAATGGACTGAGCCACCCAGGCGCCCCAAAAGATAGGTGCTATTCTTATCCCATTAACAAATTAGTATCTGAGGCTTGAGGGTAAGTAATTTGCTCAAAGTTACATAGCTGGTAAGTGGCAGAACTGGGATTTGGACCATGCAGGCAAGTTAGTCTGACTCTAGAATTCATATTCTTTTTCTACCCCAACCATAGCCCCCTCCATTGGTGTCACAGTCAAAGTGAAATTTTCATCCACATTAAACTATTTAGGGTACCATAAATCCTTTCTCCTTCCTCCACTTCTCTCCTCCTTCTTCTTTCCTCCCTCTCTGTTACACATGAGCATTTACTTTTCTTTGCACGTGCTGTCTACTATACCTAGAATGCCCTCTCCCCTCTCCTTCCCTTCCTGGCTCAATGTAGCAACCTTTGCTGGTCCTTACAGGCTACATCAGGCCCACCTTTATGGCTCCATAGCAACCCTGTGCTTACCTCCATAATTTTCTATGTAAAGTGCTTCATCCTTATTTGTAGGTCTTGCCCACTAAACTTTGAAGGCAGGTAACTTAATGCCCAATACATAAGACCCAGAGCAAGGAGGTTTTCTCTGGTCATTGGGAGATACAAATGTGGTAATGTATTGTCCTTGCCTTCAAGAAGCTTGTAAACTTGACAAGGAAACAGACACATAGAAAATCACTCTCTAATACAAGGACCAAAGGTATCATAGAAACAACATGTTATAGGACAGGACATTGGAGGCAAGAAAGTTGGCTTGAAGGTTCTGCTGGGGAAAAAAAAAATGCAACCAGAAACGGGATCTTGGGGGCTTTATTCTCCACCATCATTTAATATGGCTTGGGGAGGCAGCCTTGGGACCTCATCCAGATAGACTTGGGAGATTCTTGGTTGCCACAGTTGATTCACTGGAATGTGCTACTTCCTGACTTCTCACTTTTACCTGTCTCTATGTGAATAAGTGTATTGATCTCAAGTTTGTTCAATTCCCTTTCTGGCAAGGTCAGAAATTTCTTCTTATGCAAGTCCCTCCTTTTTCTCATGTGTGAGGCTTCAGAACTTGGGTTCTAGCTGTGGGACCTTGGGAAAGTTACTGAACTCTTATGACCCACAGTGTTGGGCCCAGTGTGTAAGGTGTGAGGGTTTTGCCCTGCATTACCACAAGGGGTGTCACTAACATAGACTACACTGTGGTCATAGATCACACGTGGATGCGCTTCATAGTAGGCCTTCTCAACATGACCTATCATGAAATAGGGGGAAAATAGTACCTACCCCACTGAGTTGTTCTCAGAACTAAATGAGTAAATGTAGATACAGCACTTAAGCTTGGCATGTAGTAAATCATCAGTAAATGTTAGCTGCTATTACAAGGTAAAGGGAAGCAGTCTAGAGTGGGAATTAATCCAGCTAGGATTTTAAAAGTGGGGTCATCTGTGTCCCTGCTTGGGTGGTTCTCTTCATTGTTAGGACCATAGAGGGAATCTGGAGAGGAAAGCACTTTTCTCTTCCAAATTGAGGACCTAGGACCCTCAGGGGAAAAATCCTTCAGGTGGCTGAAAGCTGAGTTGCTCTGATCCACCAATTCCTCCTGCCCCATCTCTCGCTCACCACCTTCCACACGGAAATGGCACCATATACTCCCCAAAGCCAGCCCAAGCCACTCTTTCTTGTGGAAAGATTAGACTCCCTGAAGGGCTATGAATCAGCCTTTAGGGTGGTATTTCTCAAAGTGTAGGCTAGAATCATCATTGCTAGAATCACATGGAGCACCTGTTAAGATAAATTCCTGGGTTCTCAGACTTACAGAATCATTATCTGTGAGACGGTAGTCCTGGAATCTAGTTTTTAACAAGCTCTCCGGGTAATTCATACTACATGTTTGAGAACTACAGCTTAAGTGCTTCAGCCATTATGACAATATCCCAGCTTCAAGCAGTTTTCTTTCACAAGATCTCTCATTAGGCTCCTTAGGAGGGAGGGTATCTCATTCCTCTTCAGGGGACCCATCCAGTTGTCTATAATCTGGTTCATTCTCCCTCCCACCCATTATCAGAAATGGTATCTCCTTTAACCTTCTCTTGGTAGAGACTGGAGCCTCAGGCCACCGTTACCCATTGTTTATTCCAGTCTTTCTTAATTACCTTCCCTATTTGACTGATTCATGACTTACCCTACTCTGAGCTGGTGACCTGGGCTAGAAACCCCCAGAACCCCTTATAACTAGAGCTGGTTAGACTCATTCTATGTTGGACAGGGTACGTTTGGCTGACTAGGTCCAAAGTGATGTGTTGCACTAGAAGCAGGATATCAGTGGGTGATGAGCAAGGACTTAGAATGACCATATGTCCCAGTTTGCTCAGGAGATCCCTGGCTTATACCTGTTGTGGGGGCTTAATTATTAATGGTACCCCTTTCACTCTCAAAGAGTCCTGGGTTAAACAAATTATCGTCATCCTGATAACCAGCCTCATGTCAAGACCAACAGTTGCAATGCTTTAGCCCTTGGATTGTGCCTAGACCACCCCCTTCCTACTCTCCCAGCCGCCAATCCAATGGCATGGTTCCTTCTCAGATTTCCTTAATGAATTTACTTTGGTGTAATACTTTGGACTCACATTAAGGGATTTATAAGAAAGCACCGTGAAAATTGTTGCTGTATTTACTCTCTCTGTATCTGAAGAATGTTTTTTTTTTGTTGTTGTTGTTGTTTTTTTTTTTTTTTTTTTTTTTGGTTTTAGCACCTGGAATAGCTGTGTTTCCCCTGTTTAGTATCCCCATTTGTTTTGTCTTCTGGATACCTAATGGAACTGACAGTATTTCTCTTGGCCATGAGGAAGCTTAGACCTATGTATGTGGCCTCCTTCTGGTCTGTATATGGATTAAACAGAATGCACTTTACACGCTTAACTTACTCTTTTTTTTTAATTTTTAAAATTTTATTTTAGAGAGAGAGAGCATGAGGGGAGAGGGACAGAGGGAGAGAGAGAGAGAGAGAGAGAGAGAGAATCTTAAGCAGGCTCCACACTCAGCATGAAGCCTGAAGTGGGGCTCAATCCCATGACCCTGGGATCATGACCTGAACCAAAACCAAGAGTCAGATGCTCAACCAACTGAGCCACCCAGACACCCCATACTTAACTTACTCTTGACTTGAGTCCTCTGTTTCCATTTCTTCACTAACTTGAGATTTAATTTCTCTGGTGCTACATTATATGTATCTGTAACCCATCTTTTATCCTTTTTGAAACAAGGCAGGTATAAAAAATGTTTATGAACACATTCTCACAAACAAACTGGTACTAATTGCTAGTTATATAACTGAAAGAGATTATTTTAAAATGTATACAATGAATAATTTCCTCACTTCAAAATATAGCATTAACAAAATGAATAGCATTTTAAGTAATGCTGGATTTAGCATTATTCAACTGCGTTCTTATCTAGCAAGTGAAAGATTCAAACGAAAGCAAATGAACCAAAGATTAGATTAATTTTCAAGCTGAAATATTTTTAGATATGACCCAGAACCTTATACAAATAATGTAATGAGGAACACTCACCTACAGAAACCGCATAGCCCAATTAGACTCTATTCAGGGGTGTTTACCTTCGTAATGAAATTCTCTGCTGTTGGACATGAAGAAAGGGAGAGGAAGGGGCAGGTCAGGGAATCAGATTTGAGAATGTACATTCCAGATAATAATGATCCATGAAGAGGAGTCTTTGGCCAGAAGTATGTGGCCTGTAACAGTCTCCAGACAATTATTCTTACTGCTGGCCTCGATAATATTGCAGGAGTTGGGACAGGGAGCCATATAACATAAAACCACATAAAGAAATTCACCTTAATGAAATTACTGAGAAATACATTTTTTACAACTAGTTTATTTGGAGATTGTGCTGAATTTACAAGACTTAAAGTTATATGGATAGTATGGATAGTACACTGTATTATTTTATGGATAAATTAGGCATCTAGTTAAATGTGCTTCAAAAATATTTTGCCCCAAGTTTATGGAAAGCATGCTAAATATAGTGATTTCTGCCCCTTGTCAGCATAAATATACCCATTTATCTTTCTTTAATTACAAAAATTTGCAGAGAATATGGGAACCTGTGTAACTCCTAAAAGAACAAATGTTAACATTTTCTCATATTTGTATTCCTTTTCAAAGCAAAAGAAATGAAACATTATAGCATTGAAGCCTCCTTTGTTACTCCTCCCAGAACCCCCCCCCCCTTTCCATTTCTCTCCTCCCAAGGTAACTGTTATCCTAAAAGTTTTACCCTTCTGGCTCACATTGTTATCCTTTTATGATATAAGTGCATATTCACAAGTAACACATTCTGTTGTTTTATGTTCTAAATATAGTTTTTGCTAAACAACATTTTTACATAAATGATATTGTACCAAACGTATCATTCTACCTGCCTTCTTTTTTTTTTTTCCTAATCAACATTGTTTTCAAGATCTACCCATGTTGATACATGGAAATCTATCTTATTCATTTTAGCTGCTTAATAAATGAGTTTTCTTATACATGTCTCTTTTTGCACATATGGGAGACTTTCTCTAGAGTATATACCTTGAAGCAAAATTACTGAAGACACTCTTTTGAAACTTGAAAAATACTAGAGACTGTCTTGTGGCTGTCTTCTGCTCTGATTGTATCTGTAGGTATTAATAGTTAGTGGGTGAAAAAAGTAGGCATGTGTATTTGAATTCTCAGGGCTCTTCCCGTAAAAGTTCTAAAATTATTAATACAGGAAGATGAATGTCCATAAATCAAAGTTCCTATATGTCTATTCCCTCATCTTTATAATGAGGGTAATAAAAGTACCTCCTTCTTAGAATTTATGCAAGAATTAAATGAAGGAATAAGTGTAAAGCATTCAGCACCTGGCACTTAGTAATAATTCAGTAAATATTAGCAATTATCAGTAGTGTTATTTTAAGATGAGTGGATACTGGATTCAGTGGCTTTTATTTGAAGATAGTCTGTCACAGACAGAATTTTACAGAAGAAAGAAAGTGTTATCCCCCCTGCAATATCATTTTTGAAAGTTTTATCTTTACGTTTTCCTTTTCCTTTCAAATTGTGTTTAGTATTTTTGGCAGAATATAGCACTGAAACAGTAAGAAGATCCAAGACATTTAAGCAGGGAGAAAACAGTAGGAAAGGTGACTAAGTATAAACTAACCCCTGCTGGCCGTGGACAGCCTGTTTTTGCAGGTGCCATCCTGCCACTTTTTTTGCCTTCCCTTCTGTTCAATGGTATTATCAGGAAACTCATCAGCAATTAACAAAAGCAATTCTGTTTCTAGGGTGGTTTCAATTTAAAAAATCCCATCTACCTTTGCCAGGGGAATCCCGTCAGAAATGTCAGGAGAAGAGGTATTTAAAAGTTAACTTCCTGGCAAATGTGGTCAGAATCCAAAATGACTGATTAAAAGCCTGTGTGATGTCAAAAGGCGGACGAGAAATGACATGTAATACCTTGAATACATCAGCTGATATTTGGGGTTAGAGGGAAGAATTTGTTACCTTACCCAAACGGATACTTGGGAGTTTTCAAAACAACAACAAACCCCCCCAAAACAAAACTGTCACAAGTTTGGAGCTAAAATAACTGTGCTGAGCCAACATTCCTATCAGTGATCAAAGAGAAAAAGATTTTAAAATAGTTGAATAACGAAGCAAAGGAGAAATATATCCGAAGTGTCAGGGCTAGCAATCTGTATTCAATTTCAAATTGCTTCTGGGAGTTTTATATCCTGTAATAAAATCAAAACTTTTAAATAATGTATCGCAAGGACATGAGGGGAAAACTGAATAATTACTACAATGCTGTGATTTTGAGATGGTGTTGTTCAAATAAAGATTCCCTCACACTAAAATTGTATTATCATTTATTTTTACCAAGAAGAGGAAGATGCCCACGGGTGTCTGGGTGGCTCAGTCGGTTAAGAGCCTGACTCTTGATTTTGGCTCAGGTCATGATCTCATGGTTCATGGGATCAAGCCCCGTATTGAGCTCTGTGCCGACAGCACAGAGCCTGCTTGGGATTCTTTATCTCCTCCTCCCTCTGTGCCCCTCTGCCACTGGTGCTCCCGCTTTCTCTCTCAAAATAATTAAACATTAAAAAAAATAACAAGAGGAGGGTTTCCAATCCAGATTTTGTACACTGTTGGTTCCATACATCACAGGAGCTATTTTAAATGATCTTCTCAGTGTTTCAGTGATGAATAGAAGAGGAAATAATTTCATAGCAAGCATTCGAGGATTTAGAAACAATACTTGAGACATTCTATTTTCAGAAGTACAAATCTGCAACGCAATCAAATTCAAGGACTGATGACTAACGTAAATGGTCAATTGCCAGGAGGTAATTCTTTTGTTTCCACTTTAATATTTTACTGATTTATAGACCCAATAGGAACACGTGTAGAGTTTTTGTTTTTCTTTAAAATGAACAATGGATTCCCCTGAAATATTACATTTAGAAGACGTACGTAGGAAGTCTGGAGGAGAGAGGAAGTTCCTTTCATTTTCTTCTCCTTCCAGTGCCTACGCCAACCTCACTCCCATCTAACAATGAGTACTGTTTTCTCTTAATTAGGCTTCTAATGTAACTTTGCATTAATTTTTCACAAGTGAAGAATTAAGAATTTGCAACCTGAGAAACCTAAGTATATGTGTATATGTATTTGCATAATGTCATAAAAAATTAAAACAAATAAAATAGAACCTTATAATGTGACATTTTAGTAAGAGATGATAAGAAAATTAATTCAAAAGATTCATCTTTCAAAAAGAAAATCCTAGAGAAGAAAATATGTTTGCTGTTAAAGGCGGAGAACTTAAAACTGAAGGGTCTTAGCAGAGGGTTTGATTTTCAGGTCTTCCAAAGAAGCAAACCCACGGTCATTCTGGATCTTGACTTCCTGTATTGTATCTGCTAATCTGTCCCTCTGTTTGACCTGACCAGTTCCATGGTCTTTGATTCTCGTCAGACTGTCACCTCTGGGCCTTTTCCTCTCAGTGACCTCTGGACAAGATACATTACCTAGGAATTTCATTCTAGTTTTCTGCCCTCAGCAGCTTCAAATCTCCAGCCTGTCTCCTGGGTCCTTAAGCCCAGCATTTACCAGATCTCTGCTTCATCCTATATTGATCTTAGAACATAGAACAGAATATAGAATATATTCTATAGAATATAGAACATAACTAACTGATAGATTTTCCGATCATTGTTATCAACCCCAATATTGCAGAAAATATCTGCGGATGTTTATGATGGTTTATATCCAAGTATTTATATATGTTGATATACAGAGAAAAATTAGGATAGTCCACATGTACTTTTTAAATTTTTTATTTTATTTTTTTTCTGAGCACTCTGGTTTTCCCAAAGAGTCTTTTTGGGCCTACCTCCGGACAGGGAGGCTCTGCATCTAAAAATACGTGTTGAGCCTCTTGGCGGTGCAGCATGGCTTGTGCTGGGGACGCAGGACCCAGTGGGGCAGCGGGAACTCAATCTTGGAGTCCCGGAACTGATGGGCTGAGGGTTGGCGGCACTTGCTGGCTGTGATCTCCTCCACCTTCATGACCTGGATCGAGTGAGCCCGGCGCGGTGTGGAGCGCCTGCCCGTGTCTCAGTAGCGCTGGGTGACAGCGCCTGCCGCGGTCGGGTCCCGGTACTGCCGGTACAGGTTGTGGGAGCCCCTGCGGGAGTCAGAGCACAGCCAGGTGCTGAAGTCCCTCACTCTCAAGGGGGATTTCTCCAACACCTGTCCACAGTGGACGATTTCCCCCAAGACTTCTTCATCTTCTTCAGCTGAGACACAAAGCACCAGAAGCCAAACTTGGCGACAACATGATTAGGCGCAAAGATTCATAAGCTATAGAGGGGCAGAGTATGGCATTTGGGGATGGGCAGGAGGCACCCCACCACCTTGTAGTCTCACAGCATGCCCCAGGCCTTCAGGGTGCTCTCTTCGCTCCTGCCGCCAAGCAAGAAAAGACTAGGATAGCTCATAATTTTAATGCACATAACACATGTCAATCATGTCTTTAATTTCCTTCCCTCTCTCCTCCCTTAAAAAAATTCTGGGGTGTCTGGGGGGCTCAGTCGGCTAAGCATCTGACTTTGGCTCAGGTCATGACCTCACCACTTGTGGGTTTGATCCCTGCCTGGGGCTCTGTGCCGACAGCCCAGAGCCTGGAGCCTGCTTTGGATTGTGTCTCCCTCTCTCTGCCTCCCCCACTTGCTCTCTCTCTCTCTCAAAAACAAACATTTAAAAATTTTTTTAAAAACGCACTTATTTATTTATTTTGAGAGAGAAAGAGAGCATGAGCACAAATGGGAGATGGGCAGAGAGAGAGAGAGAGAGAGAGAATCCCAAGCAGGCTTCATGCTGTCAGTGCGGAACCCAATGCAGGGGTCAGTTTCATGAACCATGAGATCATGAGCTGAGCCAAAACCAAGAATCTAACATTCAACCAACTGAGCCACCCAGGCTCCCTACATTGGTGTTGTAAAGGGGCTCATTGCTGAAAGAATAAAATTATACCATTTGCAGCAACACGGATGGAACTGGAAGGTATTATGCTGAGTGAAATAAGTCAGTCAGAGAAAGACAGATATCATGTTTTCACTCATATGTGGATGTTGAGAAACTTAACAGAAGACCATGGAGGAAGGGAAGGGGAAAAAAATAGTTACAGAGAGGGAGGGAGACAAACCACAAGAGACTTTTAAATACACAGAACAATCTGAGGGTTGATGGTCAGGGGGAGAGGGGAAAATGGGTGATGGGCATTGAGGAGGGCACTTGTTGGGATGAGCACTGGGTGTTGTATGTAAGTGATGAACCAAGGGAATCTATCCCAGAAACCAAGAGCACACTTTACACACTGTATGTTAGCCAATTTGACAATAAATTATATTTAAAAAATGAACAAACAAAAAATAAATAAAGGGGCTCATTGCCTAAAGCCCTCAGAAGGGCTTGACCTTGACTGTCTATTGCTGCTTTCAGTTGGTCTTCATCTTCAACCCCATGTCCAGCCTGGCTTCCATCACCCTTGCAGGCATACTGGACCCTCTTACCCCTTTTCCATCCTGCTCTCTCAGTCACACCAATTCCAATCTGTCTGCTTTTCTATTTCTTGTTTCTGAACTTCAGAAAAATGCATGCCAGCAAACCTCAAATTAGCAACCCCATTATTCATTTCTTATTGATTTCGAACAGCTATTCCCAGTATTTGCCATTCTTCTAAGTTCCTAATGTCCACTCTCTTTCCTTCATTTTATTCGACAAATACAAATTGAGAATCAACAATATGCCATGCTTGCTATGCTAGGTGATGGGCATTACCGTAGGGGCCCAAAAAATCCCTGCTTTGACAGATCTTACCATCTAGTGAGGGAAACAAAGGTAACTTTCCACCCTTTCTGCTTTGCTAGAAACATCCAGGTCTTTTGGGAAACATCAGCCTCTTCACCCACCCTTTCTCTATGTCATCTCTCTCTGCTTCTTTGTCTCTAGTTCCCCTCCTATCTCAGAGTGAAAAGCCAATCTTATTTACTTTCCCATATGAACTCTTGAATTCATTCCCTTCTTCCCTCCTCCAACACCTTACTTCCTTATGGTTCTTAATACTTTTCATTCTGAAACAAATGATATTATTTTAAACCCTTGAAATAGTCTGTATTAAATACAAAGCTATATTTTTACTTTCTTTGATGAAAGAAATGCTGAGTACATTTGTTAATATCTTCAAATTCAGAACTGGCAGAGTTTCTTTGAATGCTATCTTATGTTTTGTTTTGTTTTTTTTTTTTTCTTTTTGAAATCTTCTTGAAATAATCAGCATAGGAGCCAGTGGATTAGCATTTTTGGATCTGGTCTAAACATTCTAATGAATAGTTCCTCAGCAGATATGTCGGTATCACTTCTTTTAAAGTGATTTTATTTGGATTGCCTTCCAGGTACTTTCTATTTTGCTATGAAAAAGTCCCAAATATATAGGCTTGGTTTTCAGTTTTTAATCTTAGATTGGCTAACAGATACCAGAAAAATTATTTTCAATTTCTGATCTGCTAATTTTGGATTGGTAGGGAAGAGTATTTCAGTATCTAGGAAATCTTATAAAAATTTCCCATTAGATTTAGTAATTACTTCTCATACACTATTTACTGCATTGGTTCCTGAAAACCTGTCTCCTGTAGGCGATGTCACCTATTACTTTACTGTGATCAGAACCTGGAAAATCCTGAGTGTATGGTCTTTCAATTCCAGTGTCTTATTTTTCAGTAAGAGGGTGTTAGAAATTTCCCCTTAGGAACACATCTGGTTCCTCTTTTTAAAATACTACTTTTTAAAAAGGGCATCCCACAACACAAGTTGGAAAGGTGATGAGAACATCACTGATAATTTTGTTTTAGCATTGCTCTTCAAGCCAGCATTTCTTCTTCGGGGAACCAGACTAGGTGAGCAAGAAGCACTAATATATTATCTCTCTGTTGCTGTTGACACATTCTGACAATGAGCTATTGTAGAGATCTATGGGAAAACTGAGAAATAAATCCTGCCAAACAGGTAGGCTCTTCAAATATTTGAGGTATGAGTCCTACCCTGTAGTTAGAGTCTGAGACCTCAGAACTTCTTTAAGGGGGTCTGTAGCGCATGCATTATGGGAGACAAGATGTAAGGGCAATTGGTATCTACCCTGGCACAATGTACCTTCCTTCTTTGGGTCAGGGAAGAGGCTTCGCTTTTGACCACATCCTCGGGGTTCCAGTTGCACATCTTCTTTAATGATCATAATTGGCACTTTTCCAGAGCCTCAAGTACCTAAGATCTCCTGTTGCAGAGGCAGGCTCAAGCTGGTAGGAGGGAGTAGTGGGGCAAGAAAGCAGTGGAGATGAATTGAAGCAAAGGAGCTAGCTCTTATCAGGGAGGGGTCAGCAGTTAAGATCTTCTAGTCAAAGCAGCAAGGTGAATTTCAGTTCACTTTGTAGCATGTCTATATGCAAAGGGTCTATAGTCCAAGGGGCTGGGGCAATGTGTAGCAAAAGCTTCTGGGTAAGAGTATCTTTTTTTTTTTTTTTTTTTAATGTCTAGTTTTGAGAGAAAGAGGGAATGAGTGGGGGAGGGGCAGAGAGAGAGGGAGACACAGAATCGGAAGCAGGCTCCAGGCTCTGAGATGTCAGCACAGAGCCAGACGTGGGGCTCGAACCCACACACTGTGAGATCATGACCTGAGCCGAAGTTGGCCGCTCAATCAACTGAGCCAGCCAGGTGCCTCTGGGTATATGAGCATCTTAAGATAGTAAGTGGGTATACAAATCGGAGAGGCCCTTCCAAATTCTGGAGGTGAACATATAGCCCCATGAAAAGTGTCTTCTGTGAACCAGATGAGGGAGTCACAAAGGAATCAAGATCCTAGATGACACAGCTGAAGTACAGAGGGCTTTAGTTCCCAGAAGGATGTGGGGTGGAGGGTAACTAGAATCTGGGACTTGGGTCAAAGGCTCATCAGACCGGTTGCCTATGTGATGATGAATTAGAGCTCTGACAACTCTGCCCTAAAGCAGTGAACAAATGTGACAAATTCCAAATCCCTGGCTGATATTGTTTTATTGGCCATGGGAGAGGGGTGGAACAGCTTACTGGCACCAGTGTCTGCTTATCCAGAACAGCAGGCATGAAGCGAAAGTGGGGCAAAGGTTGGCATAACTGACCTGAAACCACAGGTCAAAGCTTAGCATCTGATATACATGTGTGCACACACGCACAGCAGCCATCGGGCAGAAAGGCTGTCCAATTATTAGTGGTACAACATATGACCAAGGCGTTAGCAAGGAACAGAAACCAGATTATTCAGGAATCAAGCATGGGCACTGGCCCATCCATAAGCCAAAAACCAGTTGGGTAAATGGAATACCAGGGGGTTCCTTTCTTTTGCAGCAAGGTCTACAGGCCTTATACCACCTGGTCATAAAGGATCACATTTTGACAGGACACATAACAGGGTAGATCCTGAAAAAACACAAGAAAAGATGGGAAAGAAAAAAAAAAAGGAAGTTCCATTCTGTTGGCTCAAAAAAGTACCACTTGCATAATTACAAAAAGCCTGACTTGGCAACCATTCATGAGACCTGGGGATTTTGTTGGTAATAAGCTCAATATAAGTGAGTTTGCGATCTAGTGTTGCAAAAAAGGCCAATGAAATCTTCAGTTGCATTAGCAAAATATAGTTTCCAGATAAAGGGAGGCAATGGTCCCATTGAACTCAGCAGTGGTAAGGCCTCATCTGGAGGCTTATATCTAAGCACATTTTATTTTATTTATTTTATTTTATTTTTAAAAAATTTTTAATGTCTATTTATTTTTGAGAGACAGAGAATGAGCAAGGGAGGAACAGAGAGAGAGGGAGACACAGAATCCGAAGCAGGCTCCAGGCTCTGAGCTGTCAGCACAGAGACCGACGCGGGGCTTGAACCCACAAACCATGAGATCATGACCTGAGCCGAAGTCAGTTGCTTAACCAACTGAGCCACCCAGGCGCCCCTCCAAGCACATTTTAAAGAAAGACACACATAAGCCAGCATGAATCCAGAGAAAGACAATTAGGCCATAGAAAAATCTGGAAACCATGTTACCTGATATGTGTCAGAAGAACTGGCTGTGCTTGGACGAAAGAGAAAAGACTGGGGTGGGAATGTCTCTCCCAACACTTAAAGGATTGTGTGATGAGAGGAGTAACCTGAAGGTTTGTTAATCCACAGGGCAAACTGAGAATTGGGTTTCAGCTCACTGAAAAGCAGAAATTTTAAAGAATCAAAACTGTGTGACAATACAAGTACTTTCTGAAATCACGAACTATCCATTACTGAAAATGTTCAGGTCAAGTTCGAATGATCTTGTAAGGGATCCTAATTTTCTGTACGTGGAGTGGGCAGGGGAGGCGCACATAAGAGGAGAAAGGGAGCTGGATTTGTCCTAGGAGTCCTTAATAATTCTCCACCAACAGTGTTTCCATGTCTAGACAAGATACTTGTCTAGTATCTTAACATTTTCTCCTTCCAGACATCCTTTCCAATTTTTATTTTTAAAGAAAGGAACAATCTTCATTTGATCTTTTGTTTTTGCTTCGAGTGGAGTGCTATTATTGTTTTCACCTGTTCAGCATTTTTGTATTTGGAAAGAGCATCCTGATTTCTTTGGGTGACTACCCCTCCCTCATTCTTGGTTCATAAGATTAGAGTGGTGTTAACCACCACCACCCCTCCTTTTAGGGGTGTTCATATGACCTTTGCCTGGCCTACTAGTGTTTCAGACAGTGATTAATTCAGGGATGGGCGTGTGACCTAAGCTGTCCAGTAAGAATCAATTCTAAGGTGCATGTGTGTGTGTGTGTGTGTGTGTGTGTGTTTTACTGGAACTATTAGGAACTGCTGGGACCACTTCTTTGTTAATTGTAAGGCTGGAGTTGCCAGAAACAAGCATGTGGAAAGAGTCTACAAGAGAATGAAGCCAACACAGAAAAGTGGGTGTGGCAGTGGAGAAAGAGAAAGAATATCCTGATGATATTGTTGAATCTCTGGACTTTCCAGTTACACAAGCCAATAAACTCTCTCTTTGGTTTAGATCTCTGTCTCTTGAAACCAAAATAGTCTGAACAATATGTTTGGGCTCTCCATTTCTTCCTAACTTCTCTCGTCCTTCTCAGTTCTTTACGTGGAATCCGGGGCCCATGGCAACTTGCCTGCCCACCTCTCCAGCTGCATCTATCACAGATGGCTTTGACACTGATGTAGACACTCAGTGCTGGTATGGAAGGGGCAGGCTGGCTCTGTGCCACTCCTTCTGAAATCTGACTCCCTTGCGATGTTTTTGCAAGGAACCTTCTTTTTACTCCTAAATGCTTTTGTCTCTGAGTCTTCCTTTCAACATACCATTTAAAAAAATTTTTTTTTAATGTTTTATTTATTTTTGAGGCAGAGAGTGACAGAGCATGAGCAGGGGAGGGGCAGAGAGAGAGACGAAGACACAGAATCCGGAGCAGGCTCCAGGCTCCGAGCTGTCAGCACGGAGCCCGACGCGGGGCTCGAACCCACAAACCGTGAGCTCATGGCCTGAGCCGAAGCTGGACGCCCAACCGACTGAGCCACCCAGGCGCCCCTCTGAGTCTTCCTTTCATATTAATCTGTCCATTTCTTTCTATGGCTCCTCCATTTTTCTACCCTTTAGATTAGAATCCTGGTAGTCCTCTGAGACATATTTATTAAGCACCTCCCATCTGGGCTAGATGCTGGTGATTCAACAGGGAAGTCAGCATACACAGCCCCTGTCATCTTGGGCTTAGAGTCGAGGGGAGAACACTAACTGGTGCAGCTGTATCCAAATCACAACTGGGAGAGAATCCAAGCAGCTGCCCTTCTGAACTTTGATTTCACACAGTGTAGGAAAGCCGTCATCACACTCTTAAGAGTTATATTTTCCCATTGCAGATGTAGAATACAAAATTCAAAAGGAACAAAAAGAGTGAAAATTCTCTTTTTTACGTCTGTCCCTCAGTTCCCACTCCTTTGGCACCCCTCCCCCCAGCAACTATTAATAGTGCCGTATGTATCAATCCAAAACAAGTCTGTGCACATGCAAGCAAATATATGCAAGCAAATATGTTCCCCATCCCCACCCCCTTTATAGAGAGTCTTTGCATCTCGCTTTTTTCCTCAATAATGTATCTTGGAGGAATGCTATACCAGTACCTATAATGGTACACTGTTCTTTTTATTCATTATTAATTAATTAATTTATTTATTTTGTTTGAGAGAGAGAGAGAGAGAGAGCTTGTGAGGAGGGGAGGGGGCAGAGGTCGAAACAGAATCTTAAGCAGGCTCCACACTAGGTGTGGAGCCTGATGCAGGGCTTGATCCAGCAACCCTGGAATCATGACTTGAGCCAAAATCAAGAGTCAGACTGGCTCACCCAGGCACCCCATACACTGTTCTTTTTAATGTATGCATAATATTCAATTGTACAGATACACCCTACATTACTTAAACTATCTCCTAGTGACACACCTTAAGTTGTTTCCAGTATGATGCTCCCACAAACAAATTTGCAAGATTATCTGAATTATATATTATTTCATATGTATTATGAATTATCTACAAGATAAATTCCTAAAAGTGGAATTCTTGAGTCAAAGGATATGTCTAATTTTCCACACTGATATCGATTGTCCACTTATTTCCCAAAGTAATCACATACTTTTAAGTCTGTCAGCAATGGATGAACACCTGCTTTCCGACATCCTCTTTGACAAAACCTATTATTAAATATTTTGGTCTTTGCAAATCTGTTAAGTGGAAATGCTATCTCATTTGCATTTTAACTTGCATATTTTATTGAGTGAGGCTGAGTATCTGTTTGTGTTTAATATTCACTTGTATTTCCTTTCCTAGAAATATTTGTTCATGTTCTTTGCCCATTTTTCTGTTAGATTTTTGACCTATTGATTGGTATATGCACTTTATATTTTATGGAAATTAGCTTCTTCTCTTTCATATGTGGTGCAATTTTTTCTACACTGTTATTTAACCTTTCATTTTGTTTATATGTTTCTCTTTTTTGCTTTCTTTTGTTTATTTTTGCCAAGAACACGACAACTTTTAATCTTCTCTCTTTTTCATCCTCTGGATGTTGGTAAGTCTTAAAATTTGTTCCTTCTTACTATTCTCTGCTGGGGGTAAAATGAACAGACCATTTGTAGCCAAGGAAGATAAGTGGCTAAGAAGCACAAAGAACGGTCATCCTCATAAACAAACAAAAGAAAATACAAATGGCATTTCATTTTTTACTCTAGCAAAGATAATCAGAGTGAAACCAACATTGCTACCCTCTGTTGGCAGGAGCGCAACTTAGTTCAATACTTTTGGAAAGCAAATTCTCAGTAAGTAGCGAGAACTTTACATTTTTGAAAAATCCTTATTCAGTAACAGCACGTCTAGAAATTTATCCCACGGATATACCATCAAGATGGACAAAGATTGATGCATGAGATGTACTTCCACACAGCACTATTTTAACACGGGAAGAATTGAAACAATTCATAAGCGGTTGTCCTACAGGTAAACCATGGTTTGGCCACACCAACGAAGGCCACACGGCTACAAAAATAAAGCTATTAATGACGTGAGAAAATTGTCACACTATTACACTAAAGACGGGATTCAAAATTGCTTGGACAGTGAGATCACAACTGCATTAAAATTAAAAACTGCCAAGAAGTGTCAAAGCAGTGGTTACTTGTGTTTAGAGATATGCGTGAAATTTTTCTTTTTACCTTTCTATGATTTCTCAGATTTTATAATGCGCAAGTATTATATAGTCTGATAAAACTAAAAGTCAAAATAAGCACACCTAAAAGGAACGTAAACCTATTTCTAGGATTTATGCTTTTTCTTTGTGTTTCCACAGTGACCACATAGGCCTTTATTTATTTGCTTTTCCCACTGGGATTATCAAAACAATCCATATTACCCAGTCTGGCCTCCTCTGGGCTCCTCCAATCTGTTAGACTACAGGAAAACACTGCCTGTCTTTACTCGTGACCCACAACGTCTCCCTGCTCCCTACCGCATGATGTTTACATTACTCAGGCTAGTACATCAGCCCCTCATAATCTGGCCCCCGCTCTACTTAAATCATCCAAGTGGATTTCCTGCTACTCTCCAGGGACATCCTGCATCCTGGGGTGGGGGTTGGGGGGGGGGGTCTTGTCACTGTGCCACCCTGGGCCTTTTTGACTCTGCTCATTCTGTGCATTGTTCTCCTGACTGCCTTCTTCACGCTCCCTTTGTGCCCATATCTTGCACATCCTTAGGAGGTTCCATCTCCCGCGTGTCTAACTCCTCCTCTCCCTTGGTGGAACTCTGAGAGCATGTCCTTTCAAACGTGGCTGTGGTGGAATGCCTCGCCGTTCTGCTCCCATTTCTCATGGGCTGATATCCACTCCCCAGCGGTGTTGAGAGCTCCGTGAGAGCCGGCAACACTAATCATAATCTTCTTTTCTCTTCCCACTCGGTGTGTGCAAAGTGCCGAGCAGAGGGAAAGCCCCGGGCAACTGCTGAGGAGGCTGCTGTGACGGGCAGGTTCATGGGCCCTCTTTCCCCTGTTCTTGCCTGGAAGCCTCACTTGTGAGGGGGCCCTGCCCGGTGGCAGGAGCAAATTAGAGGAAGCCCTGGAATGGTGGGGTTCTCAACCCTGGCTACATATTATTAGCATTTGGAGACCTTTAAAAAATACAGCTGCTTGCTCTCTTCCTCCCCCTGCCCTGCTCAGAGGTTTAGAATTTAATTGGTCTAAGGTGGGACCAGCACTGATGTGTTTTCTAAAGCTCGCTCGCTGACTCTAATGGTTTCATTAACCCAGCCCCACTGCTCTCAGGCCCCAGCCCTTTTGGCATGCGCCCCTTCCAGCACTTTCCTGTCTTGTTTCCAGGCAGGAAGTCATCCTAGAACTGGTCAGAGACTCCAAAGAGGCTGTCTTTAGATAAATGCTTTGGCATCGGCGATAGCCTTTGTTGTTTTTCAAAGGTGTTTACTTTCAAACTGACAACTGCCTGCCTCAGAGCCTGCTCTGAAGATTGCCTTGCATGGGTTGTCTTTCAGTCTAGACAGCAAGATAAGCTAATGGATGGACAGACCAGCACTAGGGTTAAAATAAGCTCATATCACCGCCCCCCCCCCCCACAAAACACTATTTTATAGCAATCTGATTGAAACAGTTTGTATCACATGGGAATGCAATACATAATTTGTGTGACAGAGCTAGAACAAAATATCAAAGAAAAGAGAACATAACAAAGAGCCAAATCTCAACCATTATAAAAATTCGACTAATGTATTAGTACACAGCCACCTGATTTATACAATAACAAAAGCAATAATAACAATTTTTAGCACTCACTATGCACCAAGTACATGTTCTAAGGTTTTTTTTTTTATTGTCTCATTAATCTGACAACCTTATGAGGCAGGTATTATTATTAACCCTCATTTTATAGATGAGGAAATTGAGGCACTGAATTACTGAAGAATTTGCTAGCTGGTAAGTATCAGAGCCAGGATTAGAAAGCTTTCAGGGTTTCTGTTCTTAACAACTTTCTAAAACTAATTCCTATTTCAAAGGAAAAAAAGTTTTTTTTAATATCCAAAGTTTTTCAAATATCTGAATGTGTATTAAATACCTTCCATTAGTTTTCTTTTATAATTTTCAATGAAAGTTCTTCCAAAGTATACTATATTTATCACTGCTTCTTTTTTTTTTTAAGTTTATTTATTGATTTTGAGAGAGAGAGAGCACAGTGAGGGAAGTACAGAGAGAGAGGAAGAGAGAGAGAATCCCAAGCAGGCTCTGCAGTGCAGAGAGCCTGAGGCTGGGCTTGAACTCACAAACGTTAAGATCATGACCTGAGCCAAAGTCGGGTGCTTAACTGACAGAGCCACCCAGGTGCCCCTACACATCACTGCTTCTTAAATAGAGGAAAATGAACACAGTGTAACCTTTTCTTAAAGACTCCATGCATCATAGACTTTAATTATTTGGGAAGGCTAAACGGAGCCCGATGCTCTCAGGTTTTTTAAAACTTGCAGTTAGGTCATTTTGACCCAGTGCTCTGGACAATTATGATGGTCACCTTTTTCATCGGTCCCTTCTAAAGGTAACTAAGTGTACTGCTCATGGGCCTTACTGAGGCATCAGCCCCAGACTGCTGTGCTCTGTTCTGCACAGGCCTTGCAGTTCCTCAGCCACAGCCGATGACACGGAGAGGACACCTGACCTAAAGCAGTCATGCTCTAGGCTGCCCAGAATTCTGCAACACGAACCAGCGGGAAAAGTTTAGCCCAAATGGGCAATACGGTCCAGATTCTCCCCTTGGGGAGTTTGAACTGAGAATTGCTAGTTAGTAGTGGGAGCTAACTAGAGAGAGCCAATAGGATGGAACAAGTGAAAGTTATGCGGAACCAGATACGATGATAAGCAGAAGCTGTGAGATAGAAAGGAGATAGAGAGCAGGAGTCACAAACTTGGATACCCTCAGCAGCCCAGCAGGCTAGGTCAATGAGAGAAGAGGGCGTGGCAAAGGTAATGGGGCCCGGTTAAGTTTCCTGCAACTGCCAAGTTCATGTCCCACCCAAAGACTGGAATTCTAAACAATGTGGAGGCACCATGCTGGCCAAACAAAATGAGTCTGCAGGTTGAAATAGGTCAAGAACTGGCAGTTTATACATTCCAAAGAGAGGATGAAGAAGCCAGTTAGAGGCAGGCAGAGAAGCCGAAAGACTTTGCCAGCTGTAGCCAAGGGGAGAGCTGAGTCACATAAATAACTGATCACTGAGGTGACGATGTGTGAGCTCCTGATGCTGAAGTCCTGGGGTAACCTTGGATTCTCGATGGTGTCCTGGTTCCAGTCTTTCTGAGGTTTGGCTCTGTGACAGTGTCTGTTCTTCCAGAGGCTTGGCGATCTGGCCTTTCGTGGTTCCCACGAGGCCCTGTGGGGCTGAGATCCCTGTTTTCTTCATTCCTTATAACTCCTTCCCCTAATATTAGATGTAACTTGAGCTGTTCCTCGGAACTACAAGAGCCTAAGGAAAACACTCTACATGGCCCCAGATTGCTCTTTTTTTCCCCCTTGGAATTATTGTTCTCCTATTTATAGTTTCTCTGTTTCTCCTTTGCTGCTAGGCTGTCAACTGTCACTTTTTATTGCCATAGTGTGCTTGTCTGTACTAGCCATTCTCTTTGTTATTAAGGCTACTTGTAGACTTGGACACTGGATCTGGAAGCTTGGTGGAATTAAAACAATTTTTTTAAGTAAACAGGCAATCAGACAAGGGTGAACTTTATAGTATGTCAATTACATCTCAATAAAGCTGTGATCCAAAACTAAATAAGCGATGAAAGACTTTTAGAGTCACATGAGCTTTAGTATATGTTTTGGAAATGCAATTCGTTCAGATGTCTTTCTTGTTTACTTTTAGACTTTTGGCTCTGGTCCAATCAGTGAACGTCTTACTAAAATATCCCTCGGTTCCGAGGAACCAAACATGCTGGAGCCAGCACGAGTAAAGGAAAGGAGATTTATTTTAAGACATTATACACAACCCAGCTGAAGAAAGTATGCATGGTCAGACAGATTCTCTCCCATTCTGTCTCTTTCTTTCCCTCTCTCCCTCTGGCTGCTTGGTTTCCTAATCTCTTGTTGTCCTTGTTTCACGTCTGTTCCATTATCCTCTCTGCAGACAAGTTATTTTGTAAGGATTTTAGTTTCTTTTCCCTCCTAATGCTGGCTAGCACATGACTTCGGGTTGCCAGACTGCCAGTTTTGGCAATGGCTCTTCATGACCTTGCATCTTCAATGCCAACACCATCCAATGCAGCCTCCATGTCTTTGAGAATGTGATTGACCCAGTTTGAGCCTCGCGTCTGTTCCTGAGCAAATTAGCTGGTCAGAGAGCTAATTAGTAGAGCTAACTGTTCCTGACACAATGCCCTTCCAGTATGTAGGCAGTGGCCTCTCTGAGCAGATTTGAATACGGAGGAAATCATTGGCATTTCCACCTGAGTGAAATTTCTAAATTTCTGAGCTCTATTTTGTTATTTCATGTTTACTTTTCCTCTTCCTTGTTTTTCTCCATTCAGAGCTTAGAATCCTGCTAACAATAAAGAAACTGCTAGTGGTATTAGCTATCACCATCTGAAATTAGTCAACAGGCACTATCTTGATTTTCAAGCATGTGCAATTACAAAAGATATTAAAGGCGATAAGATAGTTCTCTTCAGTTCTTTCTTATCTCCTTTCAGGATCTTACTATTCAACTATCCTTTTAAAACTTTAGTTCATGGTAAACTAATTATAATGCATATTTCCTTTGTCACAATATAGCTACGAGCTGTTGTTGGTTGATACGTCAGTGAAAAATCACTTTAAACTCCACATTACATCAACACAGGGATGCTTTCCGGACCAAAAAGTTGTCACTGTTGTAAGGATGTTTTGACCATTTGTCTAAAATCACTGTTTTTTATGGTGTTTCCTTCCCTTCACAAATGTATGAAATAATTACAAGTCAACTACCGGTGGAAGAGCTTATTATTCATTTTTTAAAAGATGCCAGGTGTTAGAGGAAATTTTTCTCCTAGGCCAAGACAAGAACAGTTCAAATTCAGAAACAATAAAATGCAAATTAAATGTTTTTCCATTCTTAATTGAACGTTGAATGGTTTACAAAACATTTTCTCACATGTGATTGAACTTAATACTCAAAGATAACATCGTGAGGTCAGTACTATAGAATCATTTTGTAGCTGGAAAACAGGGTCAGAGAGGTTATATGACTTGTCCAAAGTCACGTATGCGCCAGATAAACACTAAAGTCTTTTTACTCTAAATCTTATGGGTTTTGCATGGCGCTTTGCTCTCCCTTTACTTTATCCCTAAAGTTTTTTTGGGGGGAAGGGACACCAGTTAATGGTTGTATTTCAGTATTTCAAAATCTGCAAATTCTCAGTATAAGCTCCTTGATATATCTCGGTTGGTTTCTCTAACTCCAAAGCCCATGCACTTTATGATATAACAAAACTACCGCTTAATTATTTATGCAGAGTGGATTGAGGGTTGCCACAGCCTAAGACATGGTCTGACCTGTCCCTCATGGTTGAAATCACACACACCATTTTAATTCAGTGTATCCCTTTCTAACTCTTTCTAACTTTGTCAGGGATGTAACCCTAATTATGGAGATTAAAATAAAATGTAAACCTCTAACAAAACCATTCTTGCAAGGAGTAACTGTCAATGCTATCTAAAAGGAGCCAATTAGTCCCCTAGATGAGACTGTGATTGCATGGTGGTGGTGGTTAGGAAGTTAGCCAGCTTAAAAGAAGAAATGTTTTTTAAAGAGATAAGTGCATTTGCTATTGATATGTAAATAGATCCTATTAACTACCCAAAGGGTTATTATCACTAAAGTAGATAAATAGGGCTTCTAACTTGGAAAACCCTCCTTAGCAGTTCAAATTATTCTTGGTACACAAAAGTAATACAACGATGCAGCTTTTAAATTTTTTTTTTTTCAACGTTTATTTTATTTTTGGGACAGAGAGAGACAGAGCATGAACGGGGGAGGGGCAGAGAGAGAGGGAGACACAGAATTGGAAACAGGCTCCAGGCTCTGAGCCATCAGCCCAGAGCCTGACACGGGGCTCGAACTCATGGACCGCGAGATCGTGACCTGGCTGAAGTCGGACGCTTAACCGACTGCGCCACCCAGGCGCCCCAACGATGTGGCTTTTTAAAAGTCTCTGGTTCAGACTTTTCATGGATTTGGATCTGTTTTCCTCTCCGTTGCTCATCTCTAAAATGAGCAACATTTTGCTGTGTTTATTAATATACAAGAGGCAGACATTAGACTGGCATTTAGGTGCTCTCTGTTCACAATTCACTCAATTTTGTTTGTTAATGTCACATTTGGTGCGTCTAACAGGATCCTCAGGACTGTGCTAAGCAGAGGGATTCTAATAGTTCTTACGGTCTACAGAGTATGAACAAGAAATAACCCACATGTAATAAAATACTAAGAAACAGAGGGACACCTGCCAACACGAGTTATTTTTATTTCAAATCCTTCCTTCTTTGTGTTGACTATATTCCTAATCTCTTTGCTTAGAGGCATTTAGGATCACTTGAGGAAGAAAAATAATCTAGACACTCAGGCAACATTTTAGGAGAAAGTAAACTAGGGATAGCTGAGGGAAAGGGCTGAAGGGGTGAGGGCTGCAGTTCAGAACAGAGGGGAAAATGGAGAGATACGTGCAGAAACACAGCGGCATTAGATTTCTGTTTAGGCTGGGATTCAGGTGGATGTTAGGAAGAAATGAGAGGTTATTTAAATAAGACCACAGCGTTGCAAAACTTTGGATGTAAAGAGAGGTAAAAGGTCTCATTTTCATATATGAGTTTGTGGACATGTGAAATTAAAATTAAATGTGTAGGGGTGCCTGGGTGGGTCAGTTGGTTAATTGTCTCACTCTTGATTTCGGCTCAGGTCATGATCTCATGGTTGGTGGGATTGAGTTCTGAGCTGGGCTCTGTGCTGACAGCGTGGAGCCTGCTTGGGATTCTCTCCCCACCTCTTTCTGTCCCACCCCGACTCATGATCTCACGTGCACGTGCTCTTCCTCTCTCTCTCAAAATAAAATAAACTAAAAAAAAAATTAAATGTGTAGAAGCTAAATAACAGAATTATATGTTTGAAGGGAGGATTTTATTCCAAAGTATAAATGTAAATTGTGTGTATCTGTGTCTGTACCTATATCTATGTCTCTATACAGAGACATGAAATTCACAAAGAGATCATGACCTGAGCTGAAATCAAGAGTCAGATGCTTAAACGAAAGAACCACCTGGGTGGCCCAAGACAAATGCTTCTTATTCCTATTATTAATAGTCCTATTTTATAGTTTACACTCTTTTAATAAAATAAGGGCAAAATGTGGGGCGCCTGGTGGCTCAATTGCTTAAGTGTCCAACTTTGGTTCAGGTCATGATCTTACAGTTCATGAGTTCTCTGATGTCAGCGCAGAGCCTGCTTTGGATCCTCTCCCCCCCACCCTGCCCCCGTCCCTCCCTCGCTTTCTCTGTCTCTCAAAATTAAATAAATATATATTTTTTTTAAAGGGCAAAATGCAATAAATGATTCAAATCACTGTCCAAACACTGAGACAGAGAGAGATGGCAGTATGTTTGAAACTGACCTGTTTTCTACCAGCCAGTCCCCCTCACTGACCTCACATAATCATGTGAAACACAATGAATCTGAAATACAAAGGCTAGAAGTTCAGCATGTGGAGGCAATTTAAGGGCATTATCTAATATATGCCTGTGGAATAAAGTCAAGGAAATCAAGTGAAAGGTCTAATGCTGAAATTATTTCTTCAGGAAGATTTGCAACGTATTTGGATGTATACTAATAAGAAAACCAAGAGATTAGATAGGAGGAGGATTTAAGTAAAGGGAAAAGATAGTAGAAATTTAACTGTTCTGAAAAGGCAAATGTCTCAGTAAAGTTTCAAAGGATTTGGGGCCTTTCCATCGTAATCTCCATCAAGGAGATGGGACTTGGGAAGTCTTGAGTGAGGCGAGGTAATTTATTTCCTTTCAATGGGATTCATTTTCCAAACCTGATAAAGGAAGAAATTGTTCCTCATTGGATTGATGTAAACATCTGCAGGAAAAATACATGAAACACTAGTGCAGTGACTGACACATAGTAGGTACTTAATACACGGTAGCTTTTTTTATTAGATGGATATTTTAAGGAATAACGACTTCTGATGGTCATGGACTGTTCGCATAGTTACTAGAACGTTACTCTAATTGGCATTGGGGAAAAGTGACACCAATAACAGCAGGATTTACTCCATGGCTTATGTCTCCAAACGCTGGTTCAGGGGTAGTATTTTGCAAAGACAGGAATCCTACGGTGGTAATGTTTTCCCTTCATTGCCCTGTGAAATGGCTCTTGCGTTCATCCCCTTCTTTCCCTTCCTACTGCCATGGCCCGTATTGATATTCATACCCTTTAGCCATAATCATGGAAAAATCTCCTAACTAGTTCCTGTCTTTAAACTCTTCCCTCTACATGTGGTCTCTAGTGAAATCCTTTTAAAACAGATTTATTATTTACTTGCCTCTTAAGAACCTGTGACAGCTCCCCATTGTGTGCAGAGTAAAGTCCATCTTCCTTGCTGTTTTATTCTGTCTTCCACACAAGGTCCCTGCTCGCCCCAGTAGCCCTATTGCCTCCTGCCCTTGCCTCTAAAACTACTGCCATATGAAAAGGGAGATTTTTTTTTTTACATTTCAAAAATAAATAATTTCCGAATCTTAACTTTTTCTGCTTTCTGTTGTCTTAGTCTGAAATGTCCTTTTCTTGGGTGAACTTCTAATCATCTGTCAAGGGTCAACTCAAACACTATATCCTCTGATGAGTATGTCAGGTTGGAATTAGTTGCTTTCTTCACTGCTCCTATCATATAGGAGTCCTATCATAAGTCCTATATCCTATAGGATGGTGTATATTGTGATAACGAATTTCTGTTTCCTTTCTAGACTGTGAGCTCCTTAAAAGCAGGCAATTTCCTTTTCTTTTTTTAAAGTTTATTTATTTATTTTTAGAGAAACAGAGACAATGCGAGTGGTGGAGGGGCAGAGAAAGAGGGAGAGAGAGAATCCCGAGCAAGCTCTGCACTAGCAGCACAGAGCCCAACGTGGGGCTCCAGCCCACTAACTGTGAGATCATGACCTGAGCTGAAACCAAGAGTTGGACGCTTAACTGACCGAGCCACCCAGGGGCCCCAAAGCAGGCCCTGAAATTATGTATATAACTATGTGACTAAGGTATAGCCTCTCCTAAAGGCCAGGAACTGTATTCGAGGTCCTTTTCATGACTGTAGGTTTTGTCCTTTTAAGGTATTTTCTAAAAGCATGATATGACGGACACCGCTAGTTGAAGACTCAACAGTCCTTCCACTGAGCTGGCAAAACCATCACCTATTATTGAAACTGGAAACTCTGTCACTTGATTTTCTAGCCTGACGTACAGTATGGTAGGTGACTCAGGTCTGGCCAATGGGAACTGAGGGAAATCTAGCGGGGAGAAAATGTCTAGGAAACATTTTTCTCTAAGTTAAGAGAGAGACACATGAGGGAAAACCCTTTACTTCCTTCTTACCTTTGAACATGGCCATGAGAAGATGTGATGCTTGGAGCTCTGGTTGCCATTTTGCAATTGGGAGTGTAAGCCAAGACATAGGAGAGATATTGCCCCAGAATTCTGATATTGTTGTGCTACGTGTCTAACCATTCCCAGAGCTTCCTATGATTCCTGTTATGTGAGAAAATGGGGGGGGGGGGGGGGAGGGGAAACCCATATGTCCATTATTTAAGTAATTTTCATTTGGGTAGGTTTTACTTACAATAAAATGCATCCTAACTGATATAGAGGATATGTAATTTGATCCCACAAACACAAAGTACAAAATAATGATTGGATTTGAGGTTTTCTCTTCAACCTTACCCAGACCTCTGGTTCCTGCAGCCTTTCCTTTTCGTCTCATTCTATCAGTCTCTCGTGGATGCATTTGCTTTCCTGTCTAACCAGAACTCCAGCATCTCATCAGTTTCTCAGTGAATTCATCCTCTTTCTACTGCCAACCATTCCTTGTGTTGGCCTTCAGCACTCCTACACTGTTGATGTTGGGCAATACAACTAAGGAAAATTGCCCAACTGTGCAATGGGAACAACTACAATTTCAAGGTTTCCAGACTCACCTGGGCCCTTAACGTCATTTAGCTTCTCTTTTATTTGTTACTGGTTAGGTCTCTTCTCCGTTCTTCATAACATATGTTCCAGATCTTAGTTGTTCTTCACCAACCTATTACTCAGCCCTGTGACCCTCCTGTTAACAGACGATCTTGTCTCTTGCTTCAAGAAAATGGTCGTCTAGAGGTATATGACCCTTTAACTTCTCACTCCTCTACTTACAAATTTTGTTTTAATTTCTTTCCTCTATGTTTCAGCAGGAGAAGGATTCATTTTTGTCATTATAAACTGCTTTTCTAATCTCCTACCTCTTTTTGCAAACTTACTATATCACATACCTTCCATCTCTCCCTCTCTCTCACGATAAATATGTTTAAATCTTTTGTCCTCTCCACAGAAGTAAAATCTTACTCCAAATGTAAATACAAAACTATAACATTTTGAAAGAGAACACAGGACTTTGGATTAGAAAAAGATTTCTTAGATAGGGCACAAAAGTATGAACTAGAAGGGCGCCTGTGTGGCTCAGTTGGTTGAGCGTCCAGCTTCGGCTCAGATCATGATCTCACGGTTTGTGAGTTCGAGCCCCAAATCAGGCTCTGTGCTGACAGCTCAGAGCCTGGAGCCTGCTTCACGTTCTGTGTCTCCCTCTTTCTCTGCTCCTCCCCTGCTCACACGCTGTCTCTCTCTCAAAAATAAATAAAGATTAAAAAAAAAAATTTTTTTAAGTATGAAGTATAAAAGAAAATGCTGATAAATATGGACTTTGTCAAAAATCTAAAACTTTTGATTTTCAAAAACACTGTTAAGAAAATGAAAAGACAGAGGCACCTGGGTAGATCAGTTGATTAAGCATCAACTTTGGCCCAGGTCATGATCTTATGCTTCATGAGTTTGAACCCCACGTCAGGCTCTGTGCTAACGGCACAGTGGAGCCTGCTTCACATTCTGTGTCTTCCTCTCTCTCTGCCCCTCCCCGACTCACACTCTGTGTCTCTCTCTCTCAAAAAACTGAATAAACATTAAAAATTAAAAAGAAAATGAAAAGACAAACCAGAGACTTGGAAAAAATGTTTGAAAAACATTTATCTGTTAAAATACTTGAATCCAGATCATATAGTTTCAGAACTCAGAAAAACCCAACAAGCAACTTAATTTAAAAAATTTTTAGGGGCACGTGGGTGGCTCAGTTGGTTAACCGTCCAACTCCGGCCTAGGTCATGATCTCACTGTTCCCGAGGTCAAGCCCCATGTCAGGATCTGTGCTGACAGCTCAGAGCCTGGAGCCTGCTTTGGATTCTGTGTCTCCTTCTTCCTCTACTCCTCTCCCACTAGCGCTCTCTCTCTCTCTCAAAAATAAATAAAACATTTAAAAAATTGTTTAAAAAAATTTGTATAATTCTACAAGAAAAGAAAACTATAGGCCAAAATTCCTGATGAATATAAATGCAAACATTTTCAACAAAATATTAGCAAATCAGATTCAACAGTACATTAAGATGATTGTATACTATGATCAAGTAGGATTTATTTGATCTTGGGATGTCAGGATGGTTCAACATGTTGTAAGTCAATAAACGTGATACACCAAATTAATGGAAAGAAAGATAAAAATATGATCATCCCAGTAGTTGCAGATAAAACATTTGACAAAATACAACATTCTTTCGTAATAAAAACTCTCAACAAGTTGGGTATGGAAGGAACATACCTCAGCTTAATAAAGGCCATATATGACAAGCCCATAGTTAACATCATATTTAGCTGTGAATAATTGAAAGCCTTTCCTTTAAGATCAGCAACAAGACAAGGGAGCCCACTTTTACCACTCCTATTCAACATAATATTAGAAGTCTTAACCGGAGCAATCAAGCAAGAAAAAGAAATAAAAGCCTTCCAAATTAGAAAGGAAAAAGTGCAGTTGTCTTGTTTGCAGATATCATCTTATATATGGAAAACCCTAAAGATGCCACCAAAAAACTGTCATAACTAATCAGTGCATTCATTAAAATTTCAGGATACAAAATCAACACACAGAAATCAAATGCATTTCTATATACTAACAATGAAATATCTGAAAAATAAATAAAGGAAACAATCCCATTTACAATTGCACCAAAACAATGAAATACTTAGGAATACATTTACCCAAAGAGGTGAAAGATACATACACTGAAAACTGTAAGACTTTGATGAAAGAAATGGACAAAGCCACAAGTAAATGAGAAGTTATCTCATGTCTGTGGGTCTGAAGAATTACTATTGTTAAAATGTCCATACTACCCAAAGTCGTTTACAGATTCAATGTAATTGCATTCAAAATTCAAGTGGCATTTTTCACAGAAATATTAAAAACAATCCTAAAATTTGTATGAAACCACAAAAGACCCTAAATTGCCAAAGCAATCTTGGGAAAGAAAAACAAAGCTGAAGGCATTATAATTCCTGACTTCAAAGTATATTATAAACCTGTAGTAATCAAAACAGTACTGATGTAAAAATAGACTCATAGACCAATGGAATAGAACCAAGAGCCCAGAAATAAACCTGTGCATATTTAGTCAACTACTATTTGACAAGGGAGTCAAAAACAGAGTGAAAAGGGTAGTCTTTTCAATAAATGGTGTTGGGAAAATTGAATAGTCCCATTCAGAGGAACAAAATTGGACCTCTATCTTACACGACTCACGAAAATTAACTGAAAATGGATTAAAGACTAAAGCACAAAACCTGAAACCTTAAAATTCCTCCTAGAAGAAAACAGGGGAATATCTCCTTGACATTGGTCTTGGCAATAATTTTTTTTGGATAGGACACCAAAATTTGCACAAGCAACTAAAGCAAAAATTAACAAATGAGACTGTATCAAACTAAAAACTATCTGCATGGAAAAAAATAATGAACAAAATGAAAAGGAAACCTACTGAATGGGAAAAATATTTTCAAATCATATATATGATAAGGGGTTAATATCACAAATATATATACAGACCTCACACAGCTCAGTAGAAGACAACAACAATAAACAACAACAATCAAACCAAGCCAAAAAGCAAAAACAGAACAACCCAATTAAAAATGGGCATAGGAACCAAAGAGACGATTTTCCAAAGAGGATGTTTAAATGGCCACAGGTACATGAAAAGGGGCTCAACATTACTATTCATCAAAACCACAATGAAATGTTACCTCATACCTGTTAGACTGGATGTCATAAAAAAGATAAGACATAACAAGTGTTGGTCAGAATGTGGAGAAAGAGTAACACTTGTGCACTGTTGGTGGGACTATAAACTGGTTTAGCCACTATGGAAAACAATATAGAACTTCCTCAAAAAATTAAAACCTGAATTAACATATAATTCCTGCAATCTCATTTCTGGCTCTCTCTCTCTGTAGAGAGAGGAAATGAAATCGGAATCTTGAAGAGATATCTGCCCTCCCATGGAGACAACTGAAATGTCATCAGTGGATGAATGAAGAAGATGTGGTATGTATATATACATATATATATACACATACATATGTACATACATACACACAATGGGATATTATTCAGTCATGAGAAAGGAGGAAATTTTGTCATTTGCAACAGCATGGATGAAACTTGAGGGCATTATGCTAAGTAAAACAAGTCAGACAGAGAAAGACAAATAGTATGTATGATATCACTTACATGTGGAATCTAAAAAGGCAGAACTCAGAAACAGAGAGAAGAATGGTGGTTACCAGGGGCCGGGGAAGTGAAGGATAGGAGATGTTGATCAAAAGGTACAGACTTCCAGTTACAAGATGAACAAGTTCTGGGGATCTAATGTACAGCATGGTGATTATAATCAACAATACTGTATTATGTACTTGAGAGTTGCTAAGAGAATAGATATAAAATGTTCTCAGCACAAAAAAGAAATGGTAATTGTGTGAGGTAATGGAAGTGTCAGCTAACACTAGAGTGTTAATCCGTTCATGTTATATAAGTATATTAAATCAACATGTTGTACCTTAAACTTGAACAATGTTGTGTGTCAATTATATCTCAGTAAAAGTTGCAAAAAATGGGGCACCTGGGTGGCTCAGTGGGTTGAGCCTCCGACTCTTGATTTCGGCTCAGGCCATGATCCCAGGGTCATGGGATTGAGCCCCACAGTGGGCTCCATGATGAGCATGGAGCCTGCTGGGGATTCTCTCTCTTTCTCTCTCTCTCCCTCTGCTCCTCTACCCTACTTGCATGCTCTCTCTTTCTCTAAAAACTAAAACAGAAAAAAAGAGTTGCAAAAAAATTAGCAAAAATATTGAAAAGGCACTTCACTGAAGAAGAAGAAGAGGTACAAATGACAAATTAACATATGAAAAGATGCTTAATGTAATTAGCAGAACACAAATGCTATGGGAAATGTAAACTAAAACCAGAATGAGATATCACTGTGAATCTATCAGAATGGATAAACTTTTAAAGACTGACAGTGCTAGGGATGATGCAAAGCAACAAGAACTCCTATTTTGTTGGTAGGCAAAATGATGCAGCTACTTAGGAAAATTGTGGCAGTTTCTTATCAACTTCTATCCTTCCCACTCCCAAGGATTTACCAAGAGAAATGAAAATGTGTGGTCACATAAAGATCTGTACACAGATGTTTATAGCATTTTATCTATAAATGCCCCAAACTGGAAGCATCCCAATATCCATCGACTGCGAAATAAATGGGACAAATTGTGATGTATCTCTACAGTGGACTACTGACTAGTCACCGATAAAAAGGAATAAACTATGAATACATGGAAAAACATAGATAAATCTCAAAAGCATTATATTAAATGAAATAATCCAGACACAAAAGGCTCTCGTTTGATTCCATTCACATGGTATTCCGAAGAAGTCAGTTTGTGGAGATGGGTATTAGATAGGTGATTGTCAAAAATTGGCAGTAAGAGAAGGGGACACGAGGGAACTTTTAACATTCGTTGTGGTTACTATATGACTATGTACATTTGTCAAAACTCCTAGAGCTGTATACCTAATACATTAAACCCGAAAAAAAAAATCTTGTATCCTAAAAAAACACCCTTCTACCATGCCTCCTACTCTCAAAGTTCTCGGAGGGAAGAGACTTTTTCCGTGTAGTTTGCATTTAGCTAATATTTATTTACTGCTTATTATGTGCCAAATGTGCATGAATTGCTGGAGAACAGGGTAAACAAGACAGTTTGTCTTTGTCTTCAATGTATAGCTTGAGGGTTAATTACCAGGCCTTTCTTTCTTTCTCTTTCTTTCTTTCTTTCTTTCTTCCTTTCTTCTTTCTTTCTTTTCTTTTTCTCTTTCTTTCTCTCTTTCTTTCTTTTTCTTAACAAGCTTTACAGAAGAGTCAACTAAACTTAAGGCTCTTTTTCTTTCTTCTTTCTTTTCTTTTTCTTTCTTTCTTTCTTCTTTCTTTCTTTCTTTCTTTCTTCTTTCTTTCAACAAGCTTTACAGAAGAGTCAACTAAACTTAAGGCTCTTTTTCTTTCTTCTTTCTTTTCTTTTTCTTTCTTTCTTTCTTTCTTCTTTCTTTCTTTCTTTCTTTCTTCTTTCTTTCAACAAGCTTTACAGAAGAGTCAACTAAACTTAAGGCTCATATCTCACCTTCCTGCAGTCTAGGTTTCCCTCTCCATTTTAGTACAATTTCTTTTGATAGGTGAGCAAAGACTTCTTATGGCCAATTCAATGGAGGCTCTTCAGTTCTTACTTTATTTGACTTTGGCTTTCTTATGACATTTGGGCTGGTCATTCCATTTTCCCTTAAACCTCTTTCTTTCTTTGATTTTGGAGGGACCACTCTGTCCCGATGTTTGATTTTTCAGACCTTCTACATTGATCACTCTTCTACCCAGTAATTTTCAGTGTTCCCCAGGGCTCTAACTCTCTTAAAAGAGTTCTTCTGAGGAGGCTGCACATACTTCTTCCAAGGATTCAACTACTATGTATGCATCTACCTAGAAATTTTTGTTCATCTGTAATAAAGACTCCCAAAATAGTGGCTTAAACAAGGTACAAGTCTGAACATAGGCAGTCCAAGGCTGCTGTGGAAGCTTCACTGTGTCAGCAGGGACCCAAGTTTCTATTTTTCTGCTTAGGCATCTGCTATCTGAAGATTTCATTTGCAAGGTCCAAGACGGTCTAAGTTGACAGACAGACCTTCAGCCTATAGACAGCAGGAAGCTGCTGGAACTGAGCACCTGCCCCTTACCCCTGTGCTTTTAAGGACACTTCTTGGAAGTCCCACAGAGCACTACAATGAAAATTTGGCCACAAAATCACAGAGATCTAGACTGATGTCTAGACTGAGATCTGGAATCCCTTATTTCCGGAAGTAATATGTCCAGTTAAAAATGGAAGTGCTAGAAAAATCATCACTTTGTAACCATCATAGTAAATATTGATCTGGACAAGCATCATCAGAGAAGCCTCAGTCTGGGGAGGAAAGTTGCCTGAAGAGCAGAACATTTATATGGTTTTAAAGTATTTCTCCACAGATTGCTTATTGGTCACAAAGGGGAAAATAGTAACTACACAGTGGAGAAACCAGGCAATACCCTGACTGGATGATCAAGATGAACGTAACTAATGAGGAGCAGCCAACATCATGTGGCCTCCAGATGTGACCCTGTGAAGGACATGACATTGCTTGTGTGGTGTTCCAGCTGGAAATGCATAACCTGAATCTAATCATGAGAAAACATCAGACAAACCAAGATTAAGAAACAGCCTATAAAAGAACTGACCTGTGCTTTTAAAAAATGTCAATGTCATGAAAGATAATGAAAAGCTGATGAACTGTTCCAGATTAAAAGTGACTAAAGAGACACAACAACCAAATGTAAAAGGTGATCCAGAACTGGATCTGGTACTGTGGGAAAACAAAATGCTATAAAGGACATTATTGGGACATTTGACTAAATTGGTAGATACGTCAGACAGAAAATGAACAGGACCTAATGACTCAATGTTCTGAGTCTGTTTTTCACTCCCCAGAGCCACTGGCTTAGTTCAGGTTCTCAGCATTTCTCCCCTCAGCACTCTTACAGAATTTTCCAAGTGATAGAGTGAGGTCCATTGTCTTTCCCTTCTTTTTTTTTAATTAAAAAAACATTTTTTTTTAATGTTTATTTATTTTTGAGAGAGACAGACAGAGGGTGAGCTGGGGAAGAGGCAGAGAGAGGGAGACAGAATCCAAAGCAGGCTCCAGGCTCTGAACTGTCAGCACAGAGCCCAATGCAGGACCCGAACTCACAAACCGCGAGATCATGACCTGAGCGGAATTCGGACGCTTCACCGACTGAGCCACCCAGGCGCCCCTATTGTCTTTCCCCTCTAATCTGTCCTCCATGTTCTCACCAGAGTGATTTTCTGAAGCACGGATCTGATTATGCCACACTCCTTGTCCTTGTCCACTCAGGCTGCTATAACAAAAATACTATAAACTGGATGGCTTACGAACAGCAAACATTTATTTCTCTTAGTTCTGGAAGCTGGAATGTCCCAGATCATATCACCAGCAGATTGGGTGCCTCGGGAGAGCCTGTTTCCTCACCGAGGGCTGTCTTTCCCCCATCACGGCATATGGCCGGAGGGGCAGGGGAGCTTTCCTGGCCTCTTTTGTAAGGGCACTAATCCCGCTCATGAGGACCTGGACCTATGATCTAATCACCTCCCAAAGGTTCCGCCTCCTGATACCATTTTGTTGGGGGTTAGGATTTTAACGTATGAAATTTGAGGGGACACAAAGATTCACTCTATAGCACTCCTAATTAGAAAGCATCTGTGGCTTGCTATTGCTTATTCCTAGTCTGCTGGACGAGACCCTTCACACGGATACAGAGTTCCTTGTGGGCTGTTTCTCTCCTGTACTCCCATCTCAAATGGCTCCAGTGTGATGAGTCTCTCCACCTCCGGTAGTCACGACATAGCACCCAGGATGACATAATGAGGCCAAGGATGAGATGGAACAAGCCAGCAAGATAGAAAGTGATTTTGAAGCTTTTATCTAGTTTGAAATATAGGCTGGTCTACCATGAAAAGGACTCCATTAAATTTTTTTTAAAGGAATTAATTTTTCAGAGAAATAAATAAGTGTCGACCGTTTGTGCCAACTCAAAGGAAAGGGCAAATGAAGATGGGCTTGTTGGCTAACTTCCATCCTAAAATTTCCTGTGAGGCTATTAGATGCAGCCAGCTACGGAGCTCATTATCTTAGTCAGAATTATTCTATCAACAGCCCTTTTTCTTTCTGTCACAGCTGGTGCTGAGAGCCCTATGTCATAAAACTCCCTGTACTCCCAAAGTTTAGAACCCTTGACGAATGGAAACTAAATCACTGTTGTTGAATCAAGTGACCCATGGGGTTCCCAAAGGAATTTTCCCTTATGTATAGTTATGTGGTGAAAACTTATGTTTTTTCTTACCCATGTGGCTTTTCTCCCATTTCCCATCTGCTTACTCCTGTAATTTTTCCTAAATGTTACTCCACCAATCTGTTTAATAAACAAAGATTGCTTACCTCCCTTGTTCTCAGGAATAAGAAAGCTTCACAGGAATTGCATTCAGTGCTGAGTTGATCCAGCTCTTTCTCTCTCGAGTAAGATTACCAGCAAACGAATACTTGTTTAGAATTCAAGACAGAAAATCCAGCTATTATATATTGATATCTATTGCATGTCTATACCCGTGTCTATACAGAAATTTGTATTTTTATTTTTATTTATTTTTTTTTTAATTTTTTTTTCAACATTTATTTATTTTTGGGACAGAGAGAGACAGAGCATGAACGCGGGAGGGGCAGAGAGAGAGGGAGACACAGAATCGGAAACAGGCTCCAGGCTCCGAGCCATCAGCCCAGAGCCTGACGCGGGGCTCGAACTCACGGACCGCGAGATCGTGACCTGGCTGAAGTCGGATGCTTAACCGACTGTGCCACCCAGGCGCCCCAGAAATTTGTATTTTTAAGACATCACCTTTAATTGTTGTTGAGCATTCTCTTAAAAGCCAAAGGTACGTCAATTTAACGAATCGTGAGAGAGGATTGGGACTACAATTGTGAATTGTTTGGTGAAGATTATTCTTTCTGTACCAGGTCCTTTGTCCAGTAGAATTGTAATTTGTGACCAAACACCATGCTCATCTCCATATAGGAGAGAAGGTCTGCAGAGCTCCTAATAGCTTTGTGTTTCAGAGGGACTCTTAGTATGTCATTTAATTTGTGTGCTTGGTATGTCTCTATTTCTACTTTGCTCTGTGAATTACAAAAGTCACTTGCCTTATATTCTCGGAGTAAGTGAAGTAATACATTATCTGTGACAGTAGCAATTTCTAAGCTATAGATCCATTTAAGGTAAGTTATCATCCTTAGACTCTAACGTCATCCAAGATTTACAATTAGATTCCAGGAAATTGATGAAGAAAATCTGAGTAACTCTCTTACTTTCCCAGAGAATACTACCAGTTCATCAATATTTATGTGAGTTTCCAAAGAATTGCCCCAAATCATATGTGTTAGATGCTTCCAAATACAACAAAATAGTGACTAGTCTTTTAATAGGACAGATAATATCACTCTACCCACCTCACTTGAGGCTGTGAGGACCTTATGAAGTGATTTATGGGAAAATGTATGAAGTGTTACTCTAATGTTAAATTCTATTATTAAAAATAATAGTTTTGGGGTGCCTGGGTGGCTCAGTCAGTTAAGCCTCTGACTTCGGCTCAGGTCATGATCTTGCACTCTGTGAGTTCGAACCCCATGTCAGGCTCTGTGCTAACAGCTCAGAGCCTGGAGCCTGCTTCATATTCTGTGTCTCCTCTCTCTGCCCCTCCGCCTCTCATGCGTGCATGCTCTCTCTCTGTCAAAAATAAATGAACGTCAGAAAATTAAAAAAAACAATAGTTTCTTAAGTGACAAATGTGACCAGATTATTATAAATCTTGAGAAACCACCTAATATTATTTTCTGATAATAAGTAGACATGTATTCTGTTCACAAACCAGGAAGAGTAGGTGCCAAAGCCTGGTCATTCATTGCCAAAGTGAAATCAACCGAGCTTGGAAACTGTCTTAAGGTGAGCCACTCGGGACTGGACTTCAGCTACCTGAATTGCCCCACTCCCAAGGCGTTATTTAAAGTTTCTGGTGGGAGGGCCTCTTTTATTAAGCCCTTATTTTATTTATTCTCAGAAATAACAGTCAATGGGTACAACAGCCTCAGCACTGGAGGGAGGCGAGGTGGGAAGGTATCCTGTGTTCAGTATGGCTGTGCAGGTTGTTTAAGGCTGGATCCATCTGAACACAGTCTAACACAGTCAGAGCCTGTGCTAGACATACTGTGAAGTAGAGTCACTACGATTATTATCATCCTTATTTTAAAATTAGGGAATTGAGAGGTTAAATAAGATTCTCAAAGTCATATAGCTGATAGGTGCTAGAGCCAGTATTTGAACTCAGTTTGTCTCCAGGCTCTGTGTCTTAACTTTGACGCTATTGACAAGTAGTTGAGTGCAAAGGCCTGTGGACAAGCCATAGCCAGGATGTGTGGGGGAGTCAGAAGACTGGAGAGGGTACAAAAGGGATATGGCAGAACCCCAGAGGCAGCTCTGTCTGCCCTACCCCAGGAAAAGGTTTGGGCAGAATATTTATAACGGAATATGTATGTATTCAAGGAGCATTCAAACCAGATGGGACGTTGAGAAATAGCCGGTGTCTTCCTCTTACAGATGAAGAAAATGCAGTACCAGAGAAGTTACATGAGTTGCCTAGGGTCACACAGCTCGTCATTCATTTAATCATTCCCTTAGTCAAGTATTGTACTAGGTGCTAGGAAAACAAAGTTCTGAAACAGATGAAAAACTATAAAAGACATATGAGCAAAATGTGTGAGAACCCGGAGACTCTCTGGGGGAGTCCTTGAAGGCTTCCCAGAGGACCTGGCATTTGGGCTGAGTCTTGAAAGGTGAGTAGGAGTTTGCCAGAGGAGAATGGCAGGAAGATCATTCCAGGCAGTCCAGCTGGTTGGTGGCTGAATGCAGTCTAAACCCCCTGGATGCTGACCCAGCCCAGCCCTCTACCCATACTGCAGGGAAAGAAATGCCTGGTCTTGGGAAGATTCTTGCAGGAATGTTCCAGAACACTGGAGCACACATCAGGAAAATATACACAATTGGTGGTAATTGTGAAAATCTTAAATCATTTCTATTCTCCAAAAGCAAGGATTTCACATCTCCTACTATTTAATTATAACTTTCATCTAAATTGTAAATTATATCTAAGTTGTATATAGAAGATATTTTAATGTATCTATTTTTTCCATTTTCAAACCACAGAGACAATTTACTGTACTGTCTCAAATTCCTTTTATGATTTTGTTTAAAGATTTCCTGGGAAAATTGTTTTTTACTATTCTTTTAAACTTCATATATGATTGGTGAGAGTGACCACTATCTTTCAATTCCAATATCTGTTTGGCAAAGCATTTCTTAACATTTCCTTCTAAGAATGATAGTATATTTTGTTTTCTGCCAGGATCCTAACTCTCTTAAGAAAGTATGACTGGCCAGAGCCTCCAGGATTCAGTCTCCTTGGCCTTGAATAGTTGCAAAAATGTATATAAGATTCATGGACTTTGTTATTTTTTTATTTTTAAAAAACATTTTTTTACATTTATTTATTTTTGAGAGACAGAGTGAGACAGAGCGCGAGTGGAGGAGGGGCAGAGAGAGAAGGAGATACAGAATCTGAAGCAGGCTCCAGGCTCTGGGCAAGCATTCAGCACAGAGCCGGATGTGGGGTTCGAACTCACGAACTGTGACCTCATGACCTGAGCTGATGTCCGACGCTTAACCGACTGAGCCACCCAGGTGCCCCCGTTATTTTTTAATTAAATGACATTTTCCTTCCAAGTGTTTTTTTTTTCAGACGAAAACAGGAACTAAGTTGCTTAACTGTGCTTTGAATATGTGGTAAGGTTATGCCCTCACAAAATCTCCTAGCAGAGGGCGTGAATTGGAAGTCAAGTCCAGCCTGAGCCTTATGAGACTCAGAAAATGAAGACTTCTCCTTCTTCACACCTAGTAGCCAATTGCACTGGCAGTTCTCTTGGTTACCCCAACCACAGGATTGGTCTTCCGGGAGAACTCAAAAAAAACTTAGAATATCAATTCCAGCTAAACTTTTGCCCTTCAGAGGAAAGCTTATCACTCAGGGCTGGGTTCTAGTTACACTATTAACTTAGCTTTGAACACATAGGTCAGCCGGGACTTGAACCCAGTCTGACTCCAGAACCTTTGGTCATAACCATCAAGGTGTGTGGACTCCCTCCCACTTGGAGCTCTGCTTCTAGCCTAAATTTACAAGTCATATAACATGATAGCCCTGGAGCCCTGAATTTCCAGCGTTTGTTGTCCGCCTCGCCCCTCCACTCCCTATGAAGTAAAGAATCCTTATTCCCTGGCAATTTCTGGCAATTTGCTAAGGTAAGAGATGGGGGCTGGGGGTGCAAAAGTGCTCACACACTTGCCTGTTGGCAGCATCCAACCTATTCCTCCTTTTCTGTTCCTATTCCCATCATCAATGTTTACTGTCTGGGAAGGTGCTTTTAATGCCTTATGATTGCCTCAGACAATGGTGTCTTCCAAATAGCGTTATAATAAGCAGCAAATACTTGTATAGCAGTCACTATGTATGTTCAGGCACTGTTCTAAGGTCTTGGCACATATAATTCATTTGATCTTCTAAACAGCCTGGTGAGGTAGATACTATGTTATCCCACCATTTTACAGATGGAGAAACTGAGGCATAGAAGGGCTAAGTAACTTGCCCAAGGCCAAGTAGCAGATAATGAAGCTAGTCTGACTTCAGTGCCCTCAGTCCTAAGCACATAGGTGTATTGCTCATGTTCCAAGACATGATCCAATTGTTGAGGTGAATGAATGGCTCTGGGTTCCTTTCATTAGTGATAAATAGGGCTTGCTCCCAACTGGGGCTACCCTTGGTCCTCTCAACCGCAGGCACCATCTGTGCTCAGATTTTCTCAAATCCTTTGATGCAAACGACTCCTTGGTGTTCTTGAGTAAATGCTTCCTAAGGAATATTCGGGTTCTATAAGCACAGGCAAGGTTTACCTGCACTTACAGGTCAGTTTCCTACACAGAAAACTTGAAAGCAAACACAAGTCTGTGACGAGGCAGCTGCCTGTTGTGTACAAATCATTTTATGTTCATTTACTCATTTTCTCTCCAACAAATACTTATTGAGCACCTGCTCTGCACTCTGGCGATTTGGTGGTAATCAAACAGTCCACATTCCCACCTTCACAAAAGTCATATTCTGCAAAGGAGCAGTTTAGCTCCTTGGAGTCATGCCTCAACCATGTCCACATTAGAAGAGGGTCTATACTCCACATTTGAATGATTAGGTGGTCCCACAGCCACCTTCGTGGGCCTGCAACCCCTGTGGTTCCTCAGGATCCCGTGCTTAGAGGGATGTTTGTCTCAATACTCTGCTGTCATCATTTTGGATCGCTGACAAATTTGTGAATGATGGCTCTGCATTTCTATTTTGCACTGGGCTCTATAAATCATATAGCTGGTCCTGACTGGCCCTTTAGATCTCCTTGCTTATGAAATTGAAAACTGCTTACGATCTTGAAACAGGTTGTTTTCTATTCACATGTCAGTGATCTCTGGTTTAAGTTTCCCTCAAAAATCAAACTCAAGGTCCCAAGATGATGGCCACAGGTTTACCTCCTCCTCCTCCATCTCACTCCAGAAATCACCGTGTGTTGCTGTGCACCAATCGGTTTCTGTAACTCCGACAACAAAGATCAATGGAAGATAGGAACTCGCATTGGTCATTGACTAATAACAGAATAAGGCCAAACTCAAGGAATAGCATCTCACCAAACCATTGTCTTGATCTCTTTGGGCATGTGTTATCTCCCTGCCTGCAATCTATTTATTCTTTCTTCTTCTCATTTCTTAGATAGTGATGGGAGTGCTGAGCTATTTGTCCCTTGGATACCACATGGGACTGAGGAGATGTGGCAGAATTGAAAAGAGGAATACCCAATGACCCTGCTTTTAGCCAGGTTGTAATGTAGGCATCTAGATTCTAGATTTTTCCGTGACCTCTCAGAGTCCACGACCCATTTGCTTTTTCCCCTTTCTTAAAACTTGCTCTGTGGAAAGTAGAAAAGAGATAAAATCAACTGAGTTTCATCAAAATGCAAATGACTGATAAGACTTACTGTGTACTTCCTCTCACGACATTTCACTTTTAATTTAGTGCAAACCCCATTTGATAATGTTTGAGCAGAAAGAGCTGATAGGAGGATTCTGTGCCGGTGAGTGGGTGCTAGAGGCTGTGTGGGGAGCAATGGGGAGAAGATGAGAGAAGAATAGAGGAGAGATCTTTCCACTGACTCTTAAGAGTGGCCCTGAAAGACCCATTCTGCCTCAAATAAAACGGAATTGCTCTGCCCGTTTGAGTGTGCAAGCTGTATGCCAGGTGGAAAAGCTAAATTTTTCCTCAAAGCCCAAAGAAATGAGTAAATGTGTCAAATGGTGACTGGGGCATAAACATCTTTGTGAATTAGCACGGAAGGAGCTTGGTCCTGTCCGTGCCCTAGTAAACATTCATGTGACTGTCTGTCGTCACTCAGACTGTTCCTTAAGTGGGGGCACGTGTAGCCACAGGCCTCTCTTTTTCCTGATTGTTTTGTCTTCCTTTCCTAGGAGGCCCTTTGTTGCTGGCTGGTAAATTGGGTCTCGTTGTTGCTACTAGTCTTCTGAAAGCTATGCCTGCGATTTTTTTTTTTTTTCATTTTATGTTTATTTTTGAGAGAGAGAGAGACAGAGCACCAGCAGTGGAAGGGCAAAGAAAGAGGGAGACACAAAATCCGAAGCAGGCTCCAGGCTCTGAGCTGTCAGCACAGAGCCTGAAGTGGAGATTGAACCCACGAACCGAGATCATGACCTGAGCCGATGTTGGGCACTTCGCCAACTGAGCCACCCAGACGCCCCAATGCCTGCGATTTTTAATAAAAAAACTACCACAATGTTGTTGACTAGGATGGACCAATAGTCTAAGAATATACATCGCAGACACGTTCAGTTAATTCAACCGAGTCAGCTCCTGGGAGCGAATGAATTAGAGTACCGTGAAATCTTTTGCCACGACTTTTTTTGCATAAGTTCAGGCAAAGTGCAAGTGTGATGAAAGACCCTACAAGAGAGGGTAGGTGTCATGGGGCTGACTTTGTCCTGTGAGTCTGAGAGGATCCTCTGGAGGAACAGAGGAAGCAGCTGGAAGGAGAGAAGTGAGCAGCAGACGGTAGAGTATTGGAGTTGATTTGGGGAACCCAATCAGCCCCTTCAAGAGGAGTGAAGCAGGGTGCATGGGACCAGATAGCATGGCTGTGAGAAGCCTGCCCCAGTTCAGGCAGGGTGGTGAGGGCTGGCCTGGACTTCACATGAAGAATGGGGGGGCATCCTGAGTGTCACAGATGGGGGCCTAGAGATGGCATTATGTCATCTATTGGACACATTATTTAGTAATAAAAAGAGGCTGAAAGTCATACCTTTTGGGGCTAAGAAAGGCAAATGTTAAAATATGGAGAGCATCAAGAGATAGATGCAAAATGACCATATCGAAACCTCATGTACTCTTTGGGGGCATTCTAGGCTCCAGTTCCCGAGTGGAATATTCCTTCTCACTGGGGCAGAACGCAGAGGTTTGGTAGCAAGACCACCCGGAAGGTGTTCTGTCAATGAAACAGAGAAAATGAACAGTTTGTGCATGGCCGGAAAACAAAGGAAAAGCTTCACAGGGGTTGGCACGTTCACTAGGCAGGAATTCAGGGGTGCGTGGGGTAGAGTAGGGGGCTAGGCGTGAATTGTTGGGGGAGGTATGGGGTCCCTATACACCTAAGAGTTAAACAGATCCCATCTGGAAGACTTGGATGTGTAAAGCCTCACTTTGAGGAACTGGTCGGTTTAGTTTGAGCAGAGGCTTGCAAAATTGAAAAACCGTGCCACTAATATCTTGGGCGAAACTGTAACGTCCCCAATCTGTTGACCTGAGAAACACCTATTATGTAATCTTTTACTATATCTTTTTACTACCAAATGGGAATAATAAGCTCAAATCTTCCTCCTAAGACAACGCGTAAAAAATGCTTAGCAGAAATCTGTCACTTAGAAAAATTTCCATAAACTTAAAAGCTCTCGTGTAATTAAACCGCAATGAAAATGTGCCCCTTTTGGTCAGTCAGGGGAGCCCGCTGGGGATGAAAGATGGCAACAGAACCATTATCAGAGCTCTCCATGAAGTGATTGGGACTTCGAGAAAAGAACTACCAGAATTGGGTGATTAACCACATATGTGGGGTGAGGGAGAGAGAAAACCCAAAGAAGAGCCAGTTTGGGGGAGAAATAATGAATTCTGTCGTAGACTGGACATGGTCAAGCTTTTGGTAGGAGCATCCAGCAAGCCTGGAGGGAGACAGGGACTGAAGCTACAAAGGGGGGTCACTTGCTTACAAAGTGGTCGCTGAAGCCATAACGGTGGGTGAGTCCATGAGATAAGAGCAGGGAGCCAAAGAGGAGGATGGAGGTCAGGACAGTAGAGACAGTTGCAATTAGTAGGTAGGAGAGAGAAATGTAGACAAAGAGTGCTGGGAAGGAGACTGAGAGACGAGAGGAAAACCACAGGAGTGGGGAAAGAAAAATGATCGATCACGTCAACTGACCTGGCGACTGACAAGGAAAACAGTTCTTCGACTTGGCAAACTGAACTCATAGATGACTCTTAAGGCTACACCTTCCTTATATTTCAGGGAATAGAAGCCAGATTGCAGGGGGTTGAGGCATGACTGATTGTGGAGAAAGTCAGTGAGAAATTTTCTCTTGTGAGGCTTGATTTGAAATTCTAGCGGCAAAAGGCAAAGATTAAAGGTCTGAGTCACTGAGACAAAATTGGGTTTATTAGGAAGGCACTGGGGGCTTTTTGGAAGGCAGTCAGTGAGCCGGAGAGAGGCGGGAGAGGCTTGTCAATGTTTTTTGTAAGCCTTTGCGAGTTTTCACAACATCCTCTTACACAGGCCCTTATAACATCCTGCCAAGAAGCCTCGGAAGGCAGGCACGAGCATTTCCATATTACACACGAGGACATTGAACTTCCCCGAAGCTGCAGCTTGCCCAGGATGTCCCAGATGATCTGTGGCAACAATGAGATTCAAATCCTGTCTCCTCGTTCTCTGTATTCTGACATGTCATTTCAATGCACAGTTAGAGTCTTTTTGGTAAAGGACTAGGATTCTGAGCTTTCAGGGTTCGTTTTGTGGGAGAAGGTTGATTGGGACATGTGGTTACTTCTTGGGGATAATTATTTCATGTTTGTTTTGGTGAAGAGGGTGGAGGCGGGTGGAGGATAGGTCAAAAGTCAGCTAAATTAGCGTGGCTCAGACATGTGAGATAAAGTGCACTTACTTTCTCTTACCGTAGAGCTTAGCAAGAATAGCTGCTCTGGGCAGCCTCAGACTCCCAGGAAGCTAACTAGAACTTACGGAATATCAACAAATACCAAGAATGCGAGTCCAGAGTGCTTAAGGGTACAGAGAACAGGCAGGTCCTCGTCAAGTAACAGGACAGAGAGTCATCATCTAAGTATATATAACCATTATCATAATTGCAAAATTGCCCCCAAGAAATAGTCATTTAAAGCTTGTGTTGGCAGTGTTTGGCACACAGTTTATGTTCGAAATGAACGGATGTCTGTTGAACAAAATTGCCGAATGAATGATAGCTAATGAAAATGTTCTCGAGTGAAATGAGTTCAGCAGAGAGGTCAAGGAGAAAGAGTAGAATGTGTATGTGTGTGTATGTTGGGGGGTGGTAACGGGGAGGTCTTCTCCAGGGACGTGGGCAGTTTGGACCAAGACCCCAAGGTGGGGTGTACGTCACACACGGGGAGGCAGATTGGTGGAAACGAAGCCTGAGGTTTTGGATAAGTGAGCGATGGACAATAGCAATTTGAAGGAGCCATAACTAGCTAGTTGCCACATTTTCTTCTTTGTCACATCTTTGAGGGAAGCTCAGGGGCACACACCTTGTTCGGGATTAAGGCTGTCACCACTGTTGTTTGCAGTTGGAATTTTTTTTTTAACAATTGTTTTTAAATTTTATTTTTAATTTTTTAAAATTTACATCCAAATTAGTTAGCATATAGTGCAACAATGATTTCAGGAGTAGATTCCTTAATGCCCCTTCCCCACTTAGCCCATCCCCCCTCCCACAACCCCTGCAGTAACCCTCAGTTTGTTCTCCATATTTATGAGTCTCTTATGTTTTGTCCCCCTCCCTGTTTTCATATTATTTTTGTTTCCCTTCCCTTATGTTCATCTGTTTTGTCTCTTAAAGGCCTCATATGAGTGAAGTTGTATGATTTTTGTCTTTCTCTGACTAATTTCACTTAGCATAATACCCTCCAGTTCCATCCACGTAGTTGCAAATGGCAAGATTTCATTCTTTTTGATTGCCAAATAATACCCCATTGTATATATATACCACATTTTCTTTATCCATTCACCCATCAGTGGGCATTTGGGCTCTTTCCATACTTTGGCTATTGTTGATAGTGCTGCTATAAACATGGGGGTGCGTGTGTCCCTTTGAAACAGCACACCTGTATCCCTTGGATAAATGCCTAGTAGTGCAATTGTTGGGTCGTAGGGTAGTTCTAGTTTTAGTTTTTTGAGGAACCTCCATACTGTTTTCCAGAGTGGCTGCACCAGCTTGCATTCCCACTAGCAGTGCAAAAGAGATCCTCTTTCTCTGCATCCTCGCCAACATCTGTTGTTGCCTGAGTTGTTAATATTAGCCATTCTGACAGGTGTGAGGTGGTATCTCATTGTGCTTTTGATTTGTATTTCCCTGATGGTGAGTGATGTGGAGAATTTTTTCACGTGTTGGTTGGCTATCTGGATGTCTTCTTTGGAGAAGTGTCTATTCGAGTCTTTTGCCCATTGCTTCACTGGGTTAATTGTTTTTCAGGTGCTGAGTTTGTTAAGTTCTTTATAGATTTTGGATACTAACCCTTTATCTGATATGTGATTTGCAAATGTCTTCTCCTATTCTGTTGGCTGCCTTTTAGTTTTGCTGATTGTTTCCTTCCTTGTGCAGGAGCTTTTTATTTTGATGAGGTCCCAGTAGTTCATGTTTGCTTTTGTTTCCCTTTCTTAACACATTTTTTTTTAACATTTATTTATTTTCTGAGAGACAGAGAGAGACAGAGCATGAGCAGGGGAGGGGCAGAGAGAGAGAGGGAGTCACAGAATCCGAAGCAGGCTCCAGGCTCTGAGCTGTCAGCACAGAGCCCGACACGGGGCTCGAACTCACGAGTGAGATCATGACCTGAGCTGAAGTCGGACTCTTAACCAACTGAGCCACCCAGGTGTCCCTGCAGTTGGAATTTTAATAGTAGCACACCTCCAAGCCAATCAGCCCGGCTCTTCTGATGTAGCTCTTACCCCCATTTCCTTGTCCTGGTGTCCTACAAAAAACTTGGCACGGAGTGAGACAGATGAGGCTATTTCCTTTTATATAGGAAACTTGTAGAGTAAATGGAACCATCATTTTCTAAAAGATGGTACTTTATGCAGTTAATAAGTCACAAAACACTCGGTTTTTGAATGTTAGTCAAACAGAACCATAGAGCCTAATTTTAAAGCAAAAGAGCAAAGAAATATCAGATTATAAAGTATAAACTATTACCACCTTATCTTTGCGTGTCCTGTTTAACAGATATATATTGCCTTTTATTTTGTGGAGACACAAATAAATGCTATTGAAATCTTTCCTAATCATATATATATATTTTGATTTTCCCCATCTGATTAGCTTAATGGAAAGAGCAGCAAAAGAAAAAGATACATTTTTTTACATGGCATAAAAATTCTAATGGCAATTACATATCAAAGTGGATGTTGAAGATACTTATATTTCATCTTGATGTCAAGTTTCTTTGTTTATACTACTCAAGGGAATGTTGATGGGATGTGTAATATATGTGCAATCTCTGATTGCGTTGTTTTTCTTTTTGATAAAATTTTAAAGGAGCATACAACAGAATAATCAATGCCTTTTGAACTTGGGTAGGAGGGGGTTTTAATCTATGATTACTTGCTCTATTTCATCACCTCTCATATTTTGTCAAATCAGGCTTTGACTGTAGGCTGATTCTTCTTGATTATATTGTTTGATTCTACCAAAACATACGGCTATTAAGAGTGAAACATTAAGTTACTTTCCCATCATAGTTGTTTGCTTAGGATATCTAGTAACATGTAAATTAGGTTTCCAGATAAATGGACTCCATGTATTCAAGGACTCACCAGGGTGTAGTGCGGTGGTTAAAGGAATGAATACTGAGGGGTTAGGAAATACAGGTTCTGGAATTAGACCGCCTGAGTTCAGATCCCAATTCTGCCATTCACCGTTAGGGTCCTAGGACAAATCAGTTTCTCCATCTGTGTGGATAATAGTACTTTTCTTATAGGGTTATTGTAAGGATCAAATGAATGAATACATATGGAATACTTAGAAAAAGTCTAATCTTTAATAAGTATTCAATTATCATAAACTATTATTGGAAGGCTTTGTTTTATTTAATTGTGACAGATCCACCATTTATGATTCTTTGACCTTTTTTCTTTTAGTAACATCTTTTAAAAAAATTTTTTTTTCAACGTTTATTTATTTTTGGGACAGAGAGAGACAGAGCATGAACGGGCGAGGGGCAGAGAGAGAGGGAGACACAGAATCGGAAACAGGCTCCAGGCTCTGAGCCATCAGCCCAGAGCCCGACGCGGGGCTCGAACTCGCGGACCGTGAGATCGTGACCTGGCTGATGTCGGACGCTTAACCGACTGCGCCACCCAGGCGCCCCTCTTTTAGTAACATCTTTAATGAGATATGATTCAGTACCACAATTCACATAACATCAAATTCACCCTTTTTCTCATTTCATGATATATCTGTAGGAAACTCTATCATCACTATCTACCTATTTGGATAGCTTTAAACCTAACCACTGCCTTCAAGGAAGGAGGGGATAACCTCAGCAGTACTGTGAAGAATGTTTCCCCGTTAGCTAAGAACAGGATAATGCTGTGCTATTTTTAGTATGCTTTATAAGGATTTTGCCCTCTGGGGGCACCTGGGTGGTTCAATTGGTTAAGCGTCCGATTCTTGATTTCAGCTCAGGTCGTGATCTTATGGTTTGTGAGGATTGAGCCTCGAGTCGGGCTCCGTACTGACAACACAGAGTCTGCCTGGGATTGTCTCTCTCTCCCTTGCTCTCTGTCGCTCCCCTGCTTGCACTTTCTCTCTCTCTCTCTCTCTCTCAAAATAAACAAACATTTAAGAAACAAAGAATTTTTGCCTTCTGACTATATATTGTGGATATTGAATATATGGGTTCTATGGGGCTTTGTGGTTATACCATATATGATTTATACCCTTGCTGGGAGGATAAAATGTGAATTAAGCAATGCGAACAATTTCCTGAATGATTCCAAAATAGCCAGTTTGAAAACTGGTCACCTAATTTTTTTTTCATGAAATTTCTTGCCTCTAAGTTGGGTGTTAGCCTATAGGGAGACTTACCTTTCCACGTCCATGTAAACTGTCCTCTGAGTGTTTGAAATATTTAAACTTCAGACATTGCTTTATACGTTTGGAGTATCTAACATCATTGATCATCAGTATTTCAGATGCTCATTGTCCTTCTGGTGACTTAGGAGAAAATGTTTTGAAGGTCTTAATTTGTGGGGTAGGTAGAATCACGCCTCCTCAAATACATCCATTTCCTGACCCCTGGGAACCATGGACCGTGGTACTTTACATGACAAAGGGAAAGTACATTGCAGAATTAAGGAATTAAGGCTGCTAATCAGTCAACCTCAACATAGAAAAATTATCCTGGATTATCCATGTGGGCCCAGTGTTATCACAAGGGTCCTTAAAAGTGGAAGAGGGAGGCACGAGAGGAGAGAGTCAGAGATAGAACGGTGACAAAGGAAGCGAGTCAGTGTGATGTGATGTGAGAAAGGCCGGCCTGTCATTGCTGGCTTTACAGAGAGAGGAAGGGGACCAGAAGCAAGGAGTGTTGTCAATCTCTAGAAATCAGAAAAGGCGGGGAAACGGATTCTTCCTCTAGAGCTTCTGAGCGGGGAACGCAGCCTTGCCAACACCTTGATTTTAGCCCAGTGAGACCCATTTTGGACTGCTGACCTCTGGGACTGGAAGATAATACATTTGCATTGTTTAAACCACTAAGTTTGGGTGAGCCTTTAACACGTTCATCTACAGTATGACTCTCCAAGAGATGGCATTCAGCATTTCCCAGTTTTTTAGCAGCAAATAGAAAACGAATAGGATCTGTAAATGTTCAATACTATTCAACTGGTACTGAATAGTCCGGTTTTTTCCTGTTGGGCACCATTCTAGCCTTTCACACTCGAGGAAGAAAATTGGCTTTTTCTCTCTTGCAAGGCTTAGGAATCTACCTTCTGCCTCAGGGTCACAGCTGGCAACCCTTTTTGATATTTGTTTCTTCACCTGTCCAAATCCAGTCAATCAAGAGCCCTATTCTTAATATCTAATGCTGTTTTCCACATTGACAAATCCATATAAACTTCACAAGGACACCAAATGTTAAATTCTTTTAAATTTATTTGCCAAGTACCACTTAGTCTCCAAGGATGCTTCTTGGTCTCTCTTGTTAACATGGAGGACATTTTGTGATGTACTGGTGAAAGAGAAGCTTCCCGTGTCCTTTTTCTGGGCAAAGCTCCTTCCCCCACTGCCACCATGAGGTACCAGAGGGTGTTTGGTCTCCTCACGGTTACTGGCCCTGGCACCACTGCTTGGCTCAGGGGTGGGCAGTAATCCTGGTCGTCCCTGGAACTAACTTTCTTTCTTTTTCTTTCTTTCTTTCTTTCTTTCTTTCTTTCTTTCTTTCTTTCTTTCCTTTCCTTCTTTCTTTACTCCTTTCTTTTTCTTTCTTTCTTTCTCTTTCTTTCTTTCTTTCTTTCTCTTTCTTCATTTTTTCTAAGTTTTTATTTATTTATTTTGGGAGAGAGAGCACGCAGGGGAGGGACAGAGAGAGAGTGGAGAGAGAGAATCCCAAGCAGGCTCCGAACTGTCAGTGCAGAGCCTGATGTGGGCTCAAACTCACAAACTGTGAGATGGTGACCTGAGCCAAAACCAGGAGTCGGACGCTTAACTGACTGAGCCACCCAGGTGATCCATCCTGGGCAGTTTTGAACCGGGGGCCCGAGGACAAGTGTTTCAATCTCCCTGGTGGTAATATTAGGTAAAAGAGCAGCAAGGGGGTTAGGTGAGAGCATAAAAACGAAGAGAGAAGCAGGGAAAGTGAGTGGGTGAGGAAGCGCAAGGAGAGGAAACCCTCGCTGAATTTGAGTTCTGGCATCAGTTATGCTTGAGGCACAGCGGAATCACAGAGCTCCCAAACTTTTCCTATGTGAGCAAAGGAGGGTTTTTTTTGGTCTTGTTTTGTTTTGCTTAATGTAGTTTGAGTTGGTCGGGTTTCACTGAGCTAGGTTTCCGACTGTAAGGGAAAGGATCCCGATAGAATACTCAGTGGAGGAGTGATAGAGTCCAGGAAACTCAAGTTTGACTGCTCTTCCTTCTAACTATGGGTCAGGGGTTCCCCAGTGCTAAAAATGCCATCAAATAATTGATAAGTCACTGTTACATATTGCTTAGAATGTATACAAAATCCTTTCACGCATCAGTGTTATCCTGGTGTCTCGTGGTTAATGCTTCCCAAAGAGTGTTTTATGGAACCATATGTACTAAAAATGATCTACCAGGGAAATTAATAAGGATTAAAAAAAAACTCTGGGAAATGCTGAATGTTATCTCTTGGAGGCTCATAATAATATAGACGAACATATTAAAGGCTCTAAGAAGTCTTGCATCGAGTAAAACTTTAGTCAGATAATCTACCAAAATAATTAATGGGATTTAGATGTACGGAAAAAAGTTCTGGGGCGCCTGGGTGGCTCAGTCCACTAAGCGTCGGCCTCCGGCTCAGTGCGTGATCTCACGGTTGAGTGAGTTCGAGTCCCACGTTGGGCTCTGTGCTGAGAGCTCAGAGCCTGGAGCCTGCTTCAGATCCTCTGTCTCCCTCTCTCTGCCTCTCCCCTGCTCACACTCTGTCTTTCTCAAAAATAAATAAAACAGGGGCGCCTGGGTGGCGCAGTCGGTTGGGCGTCCGACTTCAGCCAGGTCACGATCTCGCCGTCCGTGAGTTCGAGCCCCGCGTCAGGCTCTGGGCTGATGGCTCAGAGCCTGGAGCCTGTTTCCGATTCTGTGTCTCCCTCTCTCTCTGCCCCTCCCGCGTTCATGCTCTGTCTCTCTCTGTCCCAAAAATAAACGTTGAAAAAATAAATAAATAAAACATTAAAAAAAAAGCTCACCTTCACTTATACTAAGTAAACGCAAATTTAAACACCCCATTTTAACCAATTAGATTGGCAAATATAAAAAATTATGTTACTACACTGCTTTGGAATGAGGATGTGAGGAAATCGGCAGTGGCATGCATGGTTGCTGGCGGTATAAACGGCTCTATCATCTTTGGAGGACAACTGACAATAATTGACAAAAATGCACACACAGGGGCACCTGACTGGCTCAGTCAGTGGAGCATGGGATTCTTGATCTCGGGGTTGTGAGTTCGAGCCCCACACTGGGTGTAGGGATTACTTTAATACAATAAAATCTTTAAAAAAATACACACACACGTTGACCCCTCCATTCTACTTCTAGAATGCTATTTTAGAGATACGTTTTTACATTTGCGCATTCACTTCAGCTTTTTTTTTTCCTAGCCAAAGACTTGAAATAACCCAAATGACCACCAGCATTGCACTAGTTGTCTGAATTACATATGATTCATCTGTAAAGTGGAAGAATATGTGGCCATTAAAAAAAAAAAAGAGACAGATCTAAACCAGGGTTTCTCAATGGTGGCACTGCTGTTGTTTCGGGCTAGATAATCCATTGTTGTAGGAGGCGGTCCTGTGCATAGTAGGACGTCTAGCAGCACCCCTGAACTCTAGCTGCCAGCAGCACCCACAGCAAAAAGTCTCTAGACGCCACCCCTGTTGACTGCTACTGATCTAAATGAACTACTATTTCCCCCAAGATATAGTCAGTGAACAAAGGAAGGTACAGAAATATGTATGCTGTGCTATCATTTGTGTAATGATAGCTCCAGAAAGATACACCAGAAACTGGTAACAATTCTTGATTCTGTGAAGAACTGGGGGACAGAAGGTGAAGCGAGAAGAAATTCATTCTGTGCTCTTTTCTACCGCCTGAATATGTATCCATGTGTTTGCATTACTTTTTAAAGAAGCCTAGAAATTGGTTTAACTTTGTTCAACCCAACAGCTCCTAAAATATATAATGCCACGATTTCTTTTCCTCTGAATAACATCCAGCATGTAATTTGAAAAATATTTCTCGGGTTCACTTGCACTGAATCGTTTTTGAGCATCAAATAGCTTTTCTTGTTTGAGTTTAGGAAGGTCCTAGTTTTAGAAGACTTTCATCTGAGAAATACAGGGTAGCCGGTTTTATGGACTTGACTTAAGCAGAAGGACTGTAACTGAGTTCAGTTATGCCAACAGGCTAAAGGTTTATTAGTCTTGCCTGCCTTCCAAAAAACTCTGCTGATGCAAATAAAGTTGTTCTTTCCACACAGCATTTGCTTTTAGCTGGCCTGACATTCTTTCCTTCCTCTGTTTCCTATAAACCTGGCTTCCAGTTGTATTGCATCGATATTTCAGTGCTTGCTCGCATCCTTGCTAAACTCTTTGCCGTTTGCGATGAATGGTGGTACTTTCTTATCAGAAAAACCATTTGCTGAGGGTATAGTAAGTGTCCGGTACTATAAAAGACACTTTGTGAACACGATTTCTGTGACAACAACCTCAAAAAGGTCATATTCTTGTTCACCTTCTTCTGATGAGGAAGCTGAGATTCCCAAAGTGATTTGCCCATTCCTCCCCTTTGAAGGGATGGAGCCGGAAGTCAACCCCACACCTGTTGCCATCCCAAAAGCCTGTGCTCTTTCTACCCAGTTCTGATTCCTTACTCGATTCTGCTGTCTTAGGTCTTCTCTTTCCTCAACAGTTATTTTTCTGCTGCTTTAAATGCATCTCGAGCAAGATTTTTCCAATTCTTCAAGGATTGTGCTAAAAACAGTCAGAGGTTGATAAAAATGCTACTAATGTATGCTATAACAAAGCTGTGTTGTCGAGATTCAAGTCTTATCCCTTGTCCTCTGTTACATTTTGAAACAAATTTGCAAGAAAACCCTGCATAGTTTGAGCCTGCTATTATTTTAATCTCAGTTGACGAGATACAAGAGCCCAAACTGATTAAATTAGAATGCAATTTAGACCTGACAAACTTGCACGTCTAAAGGAATAAAATGTACCATTTTTCATATATGACTTCTAAATATTTCAGCTGTCCAAGATACATTTGCGTGTCTGCAGTTATTTGCCAAGTGAATTGTCTTTGTTCCCCAGAATAAGGAGGATTTATTCATCTCTGCATTAATGAATCTCGACCAAATATTCATTGTTCACACAAATTTGTGTAACCCTTCAAAGGGCTGAGATACAAATGCTTTTTGTTTAGCAACAAAGGCAATCAACTGGGCCTAATGTTAATAGTTTCCTCATCCAGTTACTTTTAACAAGATACACAGTCCATTAAACTCTTGTTTGAGGCCTCGGGCATAAGATGAGAATTTTTCAGCAATTAGTTTGGCAGAATTTCTTGCTTTTGAGATCCCTGAAGCAACCAGTTAAAAACCAGCAATGGCTAATTGGATAGTTTCCATTGTGTTTCTTCTAACCTTACTTTATCAGGCCCTTCCTTTACCACTGTTTAGCTATTTTAGCCCCCTTTAGCGGTTTCCAAAGTACCTTCAGAAGGAAGCTAGTCCCAAGAGGTGTCCTGTAATAAAAGAGGTTCATAATCAATTAAATTTGGGAGATTCTGCATTCTACAGCTCCTTTTTGGATAGCTGTAATATGCATGAGGGGTCCCATTGGGAAGAAATGTGTATAATCTAGTTTTTCTGAAATGTGTTTAACCAAGGCCACCCTCTCTTTTTTCTGTTGCTCCCTCTCTTTTTAAGTAACACCCAGGTACTGTGGCGGAAAACACTGACTTTGGCCATTGCAAGATCAAGAGGACGGTTTACTCCCTAAGTCCTTCTTGTAGTGAGACCATTGGGAGTTTGGGGAGATGCAAAATTTCGGTGCATTTTTCAGTTAAGAAACCAATATTGACATGTTATTATTAACCAAAGTCCACATCCTATTCAAGTTTCTATATTTTTTTACCTAATCCTTCTTCTGTTCCAGGATCCCATCCAGGGACCACATTATGTCATTACGTCCCCTTAGGCTCCTCTTGGCTGTGTCACTTTCTCAAACCAGACTTACTGTTCATGACCTTGACAGTTTTGAGATGTACTGTTTGGAATTGTTTAATTTTCTCCTTATCCCTCTTGCTATCTCCTTTGTGGCAGTGAATCCGTGGGGTGACTTCTACAGCTTGGCATAAACTTGTGCACAAACTCCCCCAGACTGGGAACATGCAATCCTGGAGCTGGGCAAGCCAGGAGCACAAGCAAACGCTTAAATGTGCCAGAGTGCAGACGGCATTGCAAGTGTGTTACTAGACTTTTTGCTCGGGCCGCTTTGCTTTGTGCTTTCCTGCTTTCTCTTTTTTATCTTCTTTTGTTATTAGTAAGTGCCTTGGAGGTGAGGAAATGAGATTTTTCAGCTTCTCACATCCCTCTGCGAGTCCTGTTTAGATTAAATCTCTCCCTCTGTATCAAGTGCACATTCAGAAAAGACAAAGCCCCGTGGGACTTGACTTTGGCAAACACTTGCTCCCTTGTGGTCTTCATCTCTGGTCTTTGTGTTAAAATGGAGAAATGCTTTGCTAGGCTTTTTCTGGTATTTTAACAATCCCTATTCCTGTGCTCAGAAATCTTGCCGTGAGTTCCCTAGGCACCGTGGATAAAACGAGATTTCTCTGGTATTTACCATCACTGGGACTTTTCTTTCTATCAATAAAATAAGACTTATGTTAACCCAGTGAATGTGATGGCTTTTTAATTTTGAAAACTAATGTCCACGTCTTTTTCCCCCCAGCACTTTCCTTGTTAATTATTACATTCTTTCAACATTAAGGTTTTAGTGCTAAAATTGCTGTTTCTTTCTTTTTTCAGCGATCCAGGGACCTCTCTTCAATAGTTCTGACTCCTCAGTTTGTTTGCTAGGACAGCCCGATTTTGCCAAGAGTTTTGGATTCATCTCTGTCCACCGGTCCGTTTCTAAGTTGAGTTAATACTAAACTATGTCAACAACAGTTGCCCGATTAATAATCATCTTCTCCAACTGGTGTCATTAGCTCTTGTTGCCATCTTGTCAAAACTTACGCTTTCTTGACAAAGACATGGTAGGATTGTGTCAAATGTGGGGAAAGCAGGGGACTTATACATTTCCGTTAAATCTTTTCCTGACCTTTAATGGATTTGCGCGTTTGGAACAACTCTATTTACGACTTCACGTATCCTTCTTCCTGCCTCCTTTTCTTCTCTTGCTCTTTTTTTTTTCTCCTCCTCACCTACTTCCACCTTCTCCTTCCTCCCTCCTCTATGCTAAGATATGATGAAGTCAAATAAAATAACAGTGTGAAGCATGGGGTGCACTTGGAAAGTTCTCAGGGAGTATTTGCAGTTTGTTAATCCAATGGAATTTCTGACCCGAGGCTGCATCTGGGGATGGGCTGCAGGTAGGGGAAGGGAAAGAGGTTCGGTTGGGTATTTCTGAGTGAGGAATCTTCTGTCATTATTCGCTTATAGCAGGGATTGGCAAACTTGTCCCCGTAAAGGGCCAGATAGGAAATATTTTAGGCCATGCAGACCATACAGCCTTTGTTGTGACTATTCAGCTCTGTCTTGTAACAGCAAAGCAGCTGGAGATAATATGCAAATGAGTGAGCCTGGCTGTCTTCCAATAAAACTATTTATGGACACCGAAGTTTCAGTTGTATATGATTCTCATTTGTCATGAAATAGTATCCTTTTTTCTTTTTTTCTTTTGTCAACTATTTAAAAATGTAAAGACCATCCTTATTTGGGGCGTCATATAAAAATGGGGAGAGATGAATTTAGCCTGCAGGTTCCAGCCTGTTGACCCCTTGGCCATGCCAAGATCTCCCTTATTATCAGCCAACCATCCAACAATCAAATAACACATAGCAGTGAACCATGGGGCAGGGTTCAAGGAAAGAAAGGCAGGTTTTCTGGGGAGGACTGTGTCATCTGGGTGGATAAGGGGGAGGGTGCTCCAGGAGGAGGGGCAGAGCTTTGAATGATGTCTTGTGCCTGCTAAGCTAGAGGACGAGGTCTGATGGAGCCGCTGATGTGGGAACACTGGCAGCTTACAGCATCTCCACACCAAAAACATCCTCCCCTTTTTAAAAAAATTTTTTTTTCAACGTTTATTTATTTTTGGGACAGAGAGAGACAGAGCATGAACGGGGGAGGGGCAGAGAGAGAGGGAGACACAGAATCGGAAACAGGCTCCAGGCTCCGAGCCATCAGCCCAGAGCCCGACGCGGGGCTCGAACTCACGGACCGCGAGATCGTGACCTGGCTGAAGTCGGACGCTTAACCGACTGCGCCACCCAGGCGCCCCAACATCCTCCCCTTTATAAAGTACTCCCCATTGGCCAGCCACTCTCACTGGAATGCCTGACAAAGTCCTCACTCTCCCATGCAGTCCGTGCGATAGTCCCTCTGTAAGAGATACAGAGCTGATGAACACCTTGCCAGAGTTATAGAGCTGGAATGTGACAGAACCAGGATTTGAACTGTAGCCTGACTGACTCATGGCTTCCTTCCTCCGCCCCCCACCCCCCACTCTATTCTGGCTCTTCTAGGAAAGAGTGCAGAAAATGAGGGCAGTTATTGTCCCCATAACCTCATCCTGCTAGAGCTGCCCCAAAGCAAGCCTTACCATGCTAAATAAGAAACAGCTCTTAAAAACCAGCCAGTACCTATAAGGATTAGCAGCCCCTCCGAGCTGCTGACTTCTTCCACCTGCCACTTCAAGAAAGGAGGCAAAGAGGGGCGCCTGGGTGGCGCAGTCGGCTAAGCGTCCGACTTCAGCCAGGTCACGATCTCGCGGTCCGTGAGTTCGAGCCCCGCGTCAGGCTCTGGGCTGATGGCTCGGAGCCTGGAGCCTGTTTCCTATTCTGTGTCTCCCTCTCTCTCTGCCCCTCCCCCGTTCATGCTCTGTCTGTCTCTGTCCCAAAAATAAATAAAAACGTTGAAAAAAAATAAAAAAAAAAAAAAAAGAAAAGAAAGGAGGCAAAGAGTATAATGGGAGAGAACACTTGATATTGACCCCTGGCTCGGTTGTTTACTATCTGTGTGATTTACTTAGCTCCCTGAGCCCCAGCGTCCTGATCTGAAAAATGAGGAATAAGAGAGTAACTGCCTTCCAGGCTTCTAAGAATTCAATGAGGTGATACATACAAGCCACTGACATAGTGCCCATCACAAGTAGGCACTCAATTGATGCTGATATCATTGTTTGCTCATTCAGTCTATAAACATCTATTGAATGGCCAGTAGGTACCTGGCACCCTGTAAGCATGGGGATAAACATGAGTTGGACAGTTTCTGCCTCCGAGGAGCTGACAGTCTCGTAGAGCAACAGGCGTATAAGCAAATATGCTTGCCAAAGTGCCACAGAAAGATATGGGGCCAGAGTGAGAGAACAAAGGAAGGAGTGGGTATTTCTAGGCGAATGGGAGAAGGGGCACAGAACAGGCTCCAGAGAGGAGACAGCAGAGTTTATATCGAGGCAACTCAATTCCTGTGCAATTCCTGTGGCTGATCACTCACCAACATAAATCTTGTCTCATGGATAACATTTAAATCACCGCACTTTTCCTAAACGCATTTAAAAAATATCTATGCAAATTTTGGAAAGCAAAACAGGAAACCAAATTATAGGCAAGGGAAAAGCACCCCTTCCTTCTCAAGTCTCTTGGGCTGGTTGCAGGCAACATGGGAAGTTTCCTGCCAGGATGTTGACCAGAGGGAGGAACAGCCTGACCAAGAGTCATTTGTTCCTCAGGAGTTTCTTTAAAAAGAAGCTGATTTCATTTTTCACATTCTCTGTGGCCTTGGGAAACACCTCCTACAGAAATAGAAATATCCAAAAGAGATATGGGGAGAAATGATTCCTTCTGGGTCTTAACTGTCCATATGCGACAATGGCAAGCTGCCTTTGAGCCTGCACAGAATTTTTACATAAAGCACATTTATAGCGCAAGGGGGCTGGGGCAGGCCGCCCGAGTTTGTGTTCTGGCTCCCCTATTTAATAATTATGTGACCTTGTGGCTATTGGGAGAAATCAATGAGATCAGACATGTAAAGTGGCGGCCATGGCATCTGGCCCAAGAAATGTAAACACTTTATTATTCATCTTATCCCCCTTAGAATTAATCCATTGCAGCCTGTGAGGCTGAACACCAGCCACTCACCTCCCTCATGTGGTTTTGTACTCCTGATCGCTCTGCCCTTTCCTTGGTTAAATATGCCACTTTCCCCCCACCTCATCTTTCCACCACGACCAGCTCTCGTTCCCCCACTTCATCCGGTCTAAATTCTACTCATCCTCTGCATCTCAGCTCAAACGTTGCTTGATCAGGGAAGCCTTCCCTGACCTCCTGGTCTAGGTTAGGTGCCCTGGTGAATGCACCCATAAGTCCAGGTGCACTATGATTGTGACACCCGTAGTTACTCGTTTACAATCAATTTCCCAACAGAATGTAAGATACAAGAGAGCAGGAACCGTATCTGTCTCACTCACTGGCCCCCGGCGTCTAGCCTGGTACCTGGAGTATAGTGCCATTCTGTTGAGAGGGAGGCAGGTAAAAACTATTATCCCTCTCACAGATGAAGAAACCAAGAGCCCAGAGAGTGTAAGAGACAGATTTATGATCACACAGTCAGGGATCTCAGGAGCCAGGACTTGAATCTTGGACTTATGACATCAGACAGAGTGTTACTTCCCGGAAAAAGCCCCACTTGAAGCCTTTGTTTAGGGCGCCTGGACTCTCATTCGTCTCCTCTACAAATGTACAGAAATGTCAAAGGCAGGAGACGAAGCCACAGAAATATTGGGGAACCGTGCCTTTTTTCAAGTGAAAATCCCCACTTGTCAGTCTCAGGCAGGGTCTGTCTTCAACTGCTTCCATTCTTACTGATAACATCTGTTCCAAGCGTTTCTCTTGCTTACTGCTTCTTTCCAGGGTCCTAGTGACTCTTTACCTCGAGCCCCTCCCTTGGCCTAGACTCATTTGTGGCAGCACAGAAGCTCCGCATCCCACCCCGTTTCAGCCCCTAGTGTTCCTCAGACCAGCATACAGTCTACTTTTGGTTTTTAAGGCTTTCTGACTCCCTGACTTTCACCCTTTCCTGTCACTTCTCATTTGTGGGGGCTGTCCTGAATGCTCCCACCCCCACCCACATGCCTACGTAGTTGATGGGGGAAGGCAGGGAAGAAGGGATCAGTTATGGTGCCACTCAAGGTTAAGTTCATAGAAGAAAGTTTTGTAATGTAACTCAGAATCAGAAAGGAGACACATTTTTATAGTATAATAAAGTTCAAAATTAGGTTAACAGGGAAGACGTAGGATCTCGTGGGTGCAAAGGGCAGAAGATTAACCAGAAAGTTGATACCTTTAGTGAGAGCCACCAGTGGAGGGGGGACCTCACTGGAGACGGTCTAGCTAGAGAAATAGTAACATGGGCTTCTGGGTGAAGTTCCCTCCCCAGAGAAGAGTTGCACACACTTCCTCCAGGTCAGAGATAAGGATTCTGTCACTGAGGACCTTATGGTCATATGGTCAAGCCCACACATTCAGGCCAGACTACACTCTATATGGCCATGGGTATTTTAAGTGGTGATCCTTCCCTAGTATCCTGCTCACATAAATTTCCAAAAACTCACTTCCCCCTTTGGTGAACACAAGCTTCCAGTCAGCTCCTCTAAACTATTTTTCCTCTTCTGTTTAGACAGAATCCACGAGGCAAAGAACTCTTGGTTGATCTGGAGGGATGGAATTAAGAAGTAAATCAAGTGTCAGCTATAAAACTTAAAAAAGCTCTAGCAAAGTAGTGTAAGGAGGGACACCTGGGTGGCTCAGTTGGTTATGTGTCCGACTCTTGATTTCGGCTCAGGTTTGATCTCACGGTTGTGGGATTGAGCCCTGTGTTGGGCTCTGTGCTGAGAGCACAAAGCCTGATTGGGATTCTCATTCTCTCTCTCTCTCTCTCTCTGCCCCTCCCCCTCACGTACTCTGTCTCTCTCACAAACAAACAAACAAACAAACCCAACTCCCCCCACCCCTGCCCAAACCAAAGTAGTGTAAGTAATAAGATTATGTGCTGCTGGAGATGCTCAACCACCAAGTATGTGGTAATCAGATAAGACACCACCCAAGAGAGATCCCAGGGAGAATAGATGGGGCAAGCTATGATAGAAAGCAGTGTGGTCTTTAAAAAAGAAAACCTTCTGTTGGCCGCACCCATGGGGAATCTATCTGCTATAGACCTTTCTGTTGATGGTGCTGTGCTGGGCATAATTCCCAACCCCAGGTTCTCTGGGGATACCCTGCAAGCCTGAGATCAGAAAATGAACAGATCTTAATCTACTTTGATTCCAATTTGGAAAGTGGTAGGATGTACTCATACAAAACCAAATGAGAACGGATCTTGATTGGCTCTAAAAACATTATTTATCTTGGAATGTTGACCACATAGCATCATACTTGTTGGCCTCATAGCAGTTTTTGATTTAAACATGTCTATGTAGATATCTAAAATCCTGTCTATGCTATGATCACGCCCTTTAAAAATTTTTTGGCACTTTGAGCCCTTTGGTACCGCACCATCTTTTCATTATATGGAGACTAAAGAAAGGCTGTATTCATTCCTCTCTTTGGTTAGTGGACGTCTGGGAGTTCTGGGAAGAACTAGGAATGATCCCTGGAGAATGACACTCGGGCAGCTGATAAGAAAGCTGGGAATGTCACAGCAAGTGGCAGGCCCTGAAAACGGAAAAGAGAAAACAAAGTTTGGGAAAAGAAAATGTGATCGGTGTCAAGGAAGAAGTAACTTGACTTCATTTCTTCCTTACTTCAACAAGTATTTTAAACAACTGAGTGAGTGCGGCACTGAGCTAAGAACTATTAGAGGTGGGGTGGGAGATGACAAGAAAGGAAATAGAAAGTACGTTTAAAACGTGGTCCTTGATATCAGGAGGCTACAATTTATGAGACGATGACAACGAATTATGCAAGACTGTATCTAATTATTCTTGCCACTGCAAAGGGCTCTGTTTCGAGAAGAACTAGAAGAGAGGAGAGACTAGACAATAAAATCTACAGCAAACTGATCAGCAGTGGATTGTATTGGTTTCTTTCCATGCCAAGAGGCCTTGGCCATTCAATTCCACAAATAACTATGGAGCATCCATCCTAAACAAGAGTTGCACTGAGGGTATAGAGATTACCCAGATGAATAAACATAGTTTCTGTTTTCACAATACTTGCTATCTAGGATGGGGATAAAAGAAGGACAGAAATGATGAAAAGCCATCACAGGATGTAATTGTCAGGTGAGAGATACACAGTGCTACATGGACGCAGCGTGGAGAGAGGGGTCCCATCCTGTTGAAGGAAAGGAGGGAAATCTGCTTGGGAAAGATGATGTTTGAGATGGGCCTTGAAAGACACAGAGAACATTGAGAGAGGCAGAGACAGGGATAAACATTTCCGGAGAACAGGGGTCATTCAAGCCAAGAAGAGGGAGTGGTGGAAGAAAGAGAAGGTTGGAGATCTTTAAGAGAACATTTATCAGCTACATGACGGACAAAATGTAGGGAAGGAAAAAAGAATGATAAGAAAAATTTAAAAATGTTTTTAAGGGGCGTCCGGGTGGCTCAGTTGGTAAGTGCCTGGACTTTGGCTCAAGTTATAATCTCATGGTTCGGTTTGTGAGTTTGAGCCCCACGTTGGGCTCTGTGCTGACAGCTCAGAGCCTGAGGCCTGCTTTGAATTCTGTGTCTCCATTACTCTTTGCCCCTCCCCCGCCCATGCACTGTCATTCTCTCTCTCTCTCAAAAATAAACATTAAAAAAAATTTAAAAATATTTTTAATAGGTGAATGAGAGTTAGTAGAACAGAATTTTATTTTTTGTATTGCTGAGGATTCGTAGTTTGATTGCAAGTAACCAAGTTCTCCAAAGAAAGACTCACACAAAATATGAGATTATTTCTGTCTGGTGTGAAGGTCTGGTTAGGCAGGGTGGGCTGGTATGACACGTCTGTGAAGTCCTCAAGGCCCCAGGCCCCTTTGGCTCCCTGCTCTACTATCCCTAGGGGTGGCCGGTCTCCTCTTGGCCCAGGCTGGCCACATCCGGGTCCTGGCAGCAAGATGGGGGAAGGGTCAAAGGAAAGAGAGGGCAAAGAGCAGACCCGGGATGTCTCTTAAGGAAAATTCCTGGAAGGTTGCACATGATACTACCCTCCTCTGCAACTTATTAGTCAGAACTTAGCAACAGGGAGACATCTGGCAAGGGAAACTAAGAAATGAGGCGTGCTGCCTAGGTATCCATAATTCCAGATGAAAAAACTAGGGATTCTGTTACTGGGGGAGACAAGAAAGGATATTGGGGCTTCACTGGCTCTCCCTGCCATAATGTCATTAAAAAAAGTAAGGTTAATCTTACTTTCTGTTATATCAATATGCTATAATTTTATAACGGCTAAAAAATATTCTCCAGATCTTAATGAAAAGGATTTTTTTAAGTTTATTTATTTTGAGAAAGCACAAGCAGACAAGGAACAGAGAGAGAGGGAGAGAGAATCCTAAGCAGGCTCTGCACTGCAAGCCCAGAGCCAAATGTGGGGCCGAAATCTGGAGTCGGTTGCTTAACCAACTGAGCCACCCAGGTGCCCCCAGAGTTCTTTTTTAAAGGAAAATAAATCTTCCATCATCATTACCGTGTTAAATTCAGCAAATTATAAACCAACAATGGGAGCCATATGAAAACTCCACACTTGCTCGACAGAAGTACAGCTTTGTGGCCACTTCTACACGCATTCCTTTGACTCTGAGCCCCAACAGCCAACTCTCTTCATTCACCTTGGCAACCTCGCCCATCCTGGGGCATCTCTCCCCTCTCGTGTCCGCCTTGCCCGCCAATGCCTGAAGAATCCTCTGAGGGCATTGGAGAGAACATGTGACTGTGCTGAACATGTAACTCGTGGCTCTCCGATGCCCTCTCCAACCCTTAACACATCTCCTTGGGCTGGTCTCCCAGGATTTGTCCAAATCTTACCTACTTCAAAAACTCAACCAGATTTTCCTTGGAGATATTGCTACTACATCCTGGTATTTTGGGGCAAATGTTAAAAGTGCTCTCCTCTTTCACCCTATGACTTCTGCCACTTGTTACTATCACTAGATGACAAGCGGTCTGCTCACCTAGGTAATATAACGGACTCTGATTTAAACAGAAGTGGGGTTCCAACGGGAGTGTTAAGAATTCCAGACAGTAACATAGCTCTGTTTAAACATATTAAAAATATATTTAAAATGTAAACATATGTTCATTATTAACATGAGCAAATAAACCAATGTACCAACTAGAAAAAAATTTTTAACCATTCTTTCTCTTTCTTGAGTTTCATGATGGTAAGAACACTTAATATGAGGTCTACTCTCCTAACAAACTTTTTTTTAAGTTTATTTATTTGGGGGGGAGGGAGGGGCAGAGAGAGAGGGAGAGAGACAGAGAGAGAATTCCAAGCAGGCTCTGCACTGTCAGCACGAACCCTGACGTGGGGCTCAAACTCCTGAACCATAAGATCGTGACCTGAGCCGAAGTTGGATGTTTAACTGTCAGAGACACCCAAGCGCCCCTACCCTCCTAACAAACTTTAAAAAAAAAAATTTTTTTTTTTTAACATTTATTTATTTTTGAGACAGAGAGAGACACAGCATGAACGGGGGAGGGGCAGAGAGAGAGGGAGACACGGAATCGGAAGCAGGCTCCAGGCTCTGAGCCATCAGCCCAGAGCCCGACGTGGGGCTCGATCTCGCGGACCCGAGATCGTGACCTGAGCTGAAGTCGGACGCTCAACCGACTGAGCCACCCAGGCGCCCCATAACAAACTTTTAAGTGTATAACACCATATTGTTAACTATAGACACTATGTTGGACAGGAGATCTATAAAATTTATTAATCTAGCATAACTATAGTTTCATTAAAAAAAATTTGGGGGGGTGTAACTACAACTTTATAACTGTGGAAAAGCAACTCTCCTTTTGCCCCTCCCCCAGCATTTGCCACCATTCCACTCTCTGCTTCTGCATGACTACTTTAGACATTTCATATAAGTGGAATCACGCACTATTTGTCCTGTGACTGGTTCATTTCACGCAGCATAATGTCCTCAAGGTCCATCGATGTTGTCACATATGACAGGCTTGCTTTCTTTTTTAAGGCGGAATATTATCCCATTTTGTGTATAACCATTTCTTTTTCTTTACTGGGATAAATCTCTTTTGACTCTGGTATCGATCAGTTTTCATCTGTTTGTAATCCAGGAAGGTGTTGGAATTTTATTGTCATATCATCGCTGCTACGATACTATCTGTAAGCCATTCATTCACTCAACAAATTTTTTACCAGTGCCATTGGTGGGTGCTGGAGATACAGAAGGAAAAAAGTTCCAGTTTTCATGGAGCTTAAATCCTGGAACAATGGTTCTTAGATACGGGTGATTTTGTTCCCCAGGGGGCGTTTGGCAATGTCTGGAGACACTTCTGGCTGTCACAGTTCAGGGGGTGTTACTGTCCTATAAGGTTAAAGACCCAGGATGCTACAAATGCAGCCGCATTTCTTGCCTCTTCCCTTTCCACACCGTCTACCTGCAGCTTTGCACAGCACTATGTTCTCACCTCCGAGCCCAAGAACTTCGCGTATGCAGCTCCCTCCCTTCCTCACCTGGTTCATTTAAGATGATAATTGTTAGCGCAAATGTTAAGGCATCAGGACACCAAGCATCTCTTCCATCTGTTCTTTAAGAGCCTCCACTTCCCCAAAGGCCTCTCCTATCGCTATCCCTGCCCCTTGGCTGGTGGGGGTATTGGTTATATTTAGTCTCTGTTCTGCTCTATATCTCAGAATCAAATGGCCAGATATTTCCATTATTGTTGTAGCCACTGCCACGAGACTCTCCCTTGCCCTCTTATTTTCTCTCAGAGTTACTCTGTCACTGCAGGGCCCTGGTGCTCATCTGGAACCCTGGTCAGACCCTTTTTCTGGGGCCAGGAGCTGCCCCCACTCTCTCTCTTGCCCTGCTCTAGACAGAATTCCTAGAACTGCCCCCATTCTGCCTGTCAGTCCCACTGGCTCCCCACCTAAGCCTCAATACAGCTCAGCCTTCTGTCCTCTAGACCTTCCCGGGTTCCTCCCCAGCCTCAGCCTCTTTAGTGCTCCCCAAGAAGGCTCCGCTGAACCACTTCCTTTGTGTGGGCAAAAGGCAGCACCAGCAGGGAGGCTCGGGTCAGGTGGTCATTTGGGCAGAATGATTCCTGACTTCTCTAGAGTCGAAAGTGAATCTGTAAGGCAACATCGCTCTTGAAAACTCCCCTGATGTTTAGGAGACCTTACGGGACCAAGACAAAATTAACTTCTTTTGTCACAACCAAGCTTATTAGCTGACTTTGTGAAAATTTAACGCACATATAATACAGCAACCCATTGTACCTTTTTGATTTCCAAGCTGTGAAACTGTGATGTGCAGGGATAATTTTTTGGCTTGTTTTGGTTTTTTGCTGAAGATATCATGGACCCATTTCTAGCCTCTTACCACACTTGGAAAGAAATTAATTTGTTTAAGTGGTTTTGGTCCTGCATTTTATCAAATGCCCACCACTCTCTCTTTCCTCTTCCTTGCTGCTCTCAGTTGAGTATTTGTGAAAGGTGTGTGAGCAAAATGAACTACTTGTATCTACTCTAATTAATATTCAGTTAAAGTCGAACATGTCACTTTACTTTCAGTCTTCAAACTTAGCCTATAAATCTAGTCTACACTTATAAATGTACTCTATTAGTAAGGATAGAAATTTTTATCTAAAAACAATTGTTTTGTTGATTAGTATTCAAGGGACTTATAAATTTAAAAAGATTAAGCTGCCTCAAACAATGGCCATGTAATTAAGGTTCCTAAAATATTTTCAACTACCCTTACAAACTTAATATATTTGATCTCCTGAAACATTTCACATGCCTGAGGCCAACACAAACGTACAGAGTAAAATCTTCCTACATTTCAATTAACTTTTATGAATCTAATAAAACTAATTTATACATGCAGTAACTTGGGTTCCCTTAAACACCCAAACCCTTTTCACAGACATTCAATTATTTTACAACTTTCAAGTGAAAAAAATCACACACACACACACACACACACACACACACACAGGGAGGGAGCCAAACCATAAGAGACTCTTAAAAACTGAGAATAAACTGAGGGTTGATGGGGGGTGGGCGGGAGGGGAAAGTGGGCGATGGGCATTGAGGAGGGCACCTGCTGGGATGAGCACTGGGTGTTGTATGGAAACCAATTAGACAATAAATTTCATATGGAAAAAAAAAGCACAAATTGAGTACCAGTTTATCATTTGAAAATGAAACCACAAGGCTAATTTGTTAAGAGTCTCTTAAACAAACTCCTTAAATGACAAACGCAAATCAATGATCGCAATGGCTACAAAACTCACTCCTTGCACTTAACACTATGAGTGTGAGTGGCTTCGCCATCTGCATACTTTTTCTACAGCTTCTGGGCAGAAGCAAAGTGACTTTAACCGGATGCAGGGAGCAGGAAAGCACTCCAGGAAGGCTGGGTTATTTGGAACCGCAGTACAGATGATCACCAAGATGCATGAAACTGGGAATTTTTCCCGGCGAATTCTACCGAGCAATGGGTTGACACCCTGAGCTGCTGTGTCACCAGAGGAATGTGCCATGTGTCCCCAGAGTGCCCCTCCAAGTTCACCCTTATCTTACTTTTATCAGAGCCTCTCTCACTTTCTAATGCATGATTTGGATAGATGTTAAGAGGATTCTCCAGGTCCCCCTGGGGCGTAGCCCATTTTCTCACCGAGCGGTCAGAGTCAATTGGGTTTTCTATCCCTCTTCAGGTTATAAAACTCTCTGTGCCTTTTACTTTATTGTCATTTTCATTGTGGCGAAGACTGGCCAGGTCTTCATCAAACCTGTCCTCCTTCCCGGGCACAGAGCTAGATTGCATTTCAGATCGGCCCTGGCACTTAGGTGTGGCCATGTGGCTGACTGTTGGCCAATGAAGTATGGGTGGCCTGGCCCATAAACCTCCTTCCTCATGATCTTTCCGCTGCTGCAGGCTTCATGGCAGAGCAGCAGGGCCATCTTGGAAGCCACACGGGCAAGATGGTAGAGTTAGAAGCTGGAAGGAGTCTCAGGTAGAGGAGAACTCTATGCTCATCAGGAACATGCATTTTGAACTCAACCTGAGTGGAAACTAGACTTCAATTGGGATACGTTTTGGGAATGATTATCTTAGTAAAAATGTCCACTAATCTCTATTTAAGAATTCTTTAAGTTGGTGATAACAATCAATAAAATGAATGTTGAAAATTCACACAATGTTAGTTAACACTGCATGTCCTGAGTCAGTGCTGAGAGACACAAAGTGGGGGCATGGGGGACATTATTGGCCGGAGTCATTCTTGGCCATCATATGAAAATCTGACCTAATGAACTCATTCTCTTCTAATAGGAACTAATGTTGTAAGACTTGCGTACCGTTTTGGATACCCCACTTTTTTTTAAGCACCCGATAAAACAAAAATCAGCAGCTTATTGACAATTAAACCAGCTATAATTTTTATGGGATAAAAGCAAACCCATTGCTTAGCTCTAAATATTCTTGGTTCTATGATCAGACAGAAAATTTTTCCCAAGGGTCCTAATACACAGAAAACCACACGATTCAATGGACAGTATCCTTAACAGACAAAACAATATGTCAGTTACCTGTACTTTCCTAAACAGACCACAGGCACATGTTCAAGGGATTAATTTGAAAATGATTAAAAGTAGAGATTTTTTCTTCTAAAAAATAGAAATGTCTTTAAAATTTTAAAGCCTATTAGTGTAACGAAGATCAACCCCCATTTGTTTTCTACCTTGGTTATTTCACACTCTGCTTTTGGCATTTGAAGTTGCAAAAGGTTATGGGTTTCTAAAAGAATAGTCTTCATGCACAAACAAACCTCTGGTCAGACAGCTTTGTACTTACAGCCATAGTCAGTTTCTCTTTCTCCTTCTCCCACACCAACTAGCCCTGTCATGCATGGGTTGCAAGTGCCCCAGAAAACTTGATTTGTATCTCAATGGTGCAACACACATCCTATTGTGAAGATGAAACTACTCATGAATATATCTCTTTCAAAATGGATTTTGTAAACCTTCCCTTCCTCCTACCCCAAATTTAAAACGTACACCTCTGTTAGGTTTCTGTGAAAATAAATAAAATGGAATAAAATAATAAAAACATACTTTAGACAATACTCAAATACACAAGGCAGAGAAAAAGGGAAATGGTGAATATTAAGGTAGATGTAACGTTTACCCTTAAACATTAGTAAAGCAGAAGATGGGTATGTAATAAAAGTCTTTCCATAAATTGTTTATATTAGCAGTGCATTCAAGCAGTGAAAGTCATCCTAAAAGTGACTTCAACAAATAGGGGCTTATAGTTCTGAAACAATTTGAAGGCTCGAAGTAGGCAGTATTGATTCATCAGTTCAATGATGTGACGTCAGCGCTAACATCTGAGCAATTCTCTTGACCTTTCCTCATCAAAGCAAGATGACTGCCCAAAAAAGGCTGCTGTGGCTCCAGGTATCACACCACTTTCAAAGGAAGGAAGGGAGAAGAGGGTCACAGTGGCAACATTTACTCCTCTCATCAGAAAAGTGAAAGCTTCCTGGGGCATCTAGGTGGCTCTGTCCAATGAGCGTCTGACTCTTGGTTTCGGCTCAGGTCATGAGTTTGAGCCCCCATGTCCAGCCCTTGCGTCTAGCACTCCCATATCAAGTCCTCGTGTAGAGCTCCCAGGAGGGAGGAGACCCTGAAATGAGCCCCTTGAAGGGCTCTGAACTGGCAGCACAGAGCCGGCTTGGGATTCTCTTTCTCCCTTTCTCTCTGCCCTTCCCCCACTCGTGTGCACATGAAGGAAGCTGAGAAATTGACTGGTTAATGACTGGAGATAGGTAAGAGACAACAGGAAAGGTACACTGAAGTGTTGGCCAAACATGTGCCGTCGGAGTGGGTGGCTTGTAGTGCTCATGTCTTGTTGATCTGAAAATGAATTCTTGAAGCCAAATAATGCTACATGACAGGCTTCTCCTAGTCCTTGTTTATGTAAGAATCACCTGTAGAACTTGACGTTTTAGAGAAAGATGATGCTGAACTTTCCCCACCACTGTGTCCCACTATCAAGTAGTGATCAACTTTAGCTCATCCCCTTCCCTATCTCAAACGTTCAAACACAATTAAATTCTATCGAAACTCTCTGAGAAAGCATGTCAAATTATCCATGAACTTGGATGAGGAAAAACCTCCTCGTTTCTGAGCATTTAATCTCTTCCAAGGAAGAACTTTGGAAATCAGCTGGCAAAGGAATTTTTGGAAACTAACAAACATAGAAAAAGAAAATCACAAAGTGCAAACATTTGGAAGGTCCAATATAACCTGTTAAAAGAGATTTGAGCTTTAAAAAATAAACTCATCTCCCCCTTTTAGACCGTGATGGATAATAACTACATCTTTGATGGATCAAAAGAGACCATTGCTCTCCTAGTTATAGAAACTTCACGCTTGGGAGATACTTTATAATACAAGAACTTCCTGCTAAAAAAGAGCAGTGGCAGCCCTTCCTTTCCACCTCACCACTCCCCCCTCACAACTCCCCTGCCAAGCTCTGAAACAGCACAGTGAATTATATTTAGCTGTAGCTTAAACGGGTCTGGTTCAGCTTTGAATCTGAGCTGGGTATGCAGCAGGGTATGCAGCTAAGTGAACAAGTGAACTGCCCCCGAAGAAGAGTGGGCTTAATAATCCCGGGCTATATTCGGTTGCAATTAGCTAAACGTCTAGCACAATCTCTCCTCTGTGATATCTTATATTTAAGCAAAGGACTTAATTACGAGACAGTCACTTGCCTGAATGCCCCCCTGAGTTACATTATCGCTAAAGATTGGACAAGGTGGTGCTAAAATGCTGGCTGAGTGTGAGAGCACGTCCCCTGTTAAGGAGCCTCTGAAGGTGAATAGAGGAAAGTAAGTGTGTAGACAGAGGGAGTATATATTGGGTCCACATGGTGAGTTGTGCCTTCTAGAAGGAAATTTGCCTTCTAGAAAAGGTTTGCACACCCCCCAGGTCAGAGACGCCAGTGTTAACTCCAAGAAAGTCTTCAAAGGAAAAAAACTCTTATTTATCTGTTAGTCTAGAACCCGCTTTGTACAGTCCACACATGCAGCCATAAAAAGGAATGGAGGACTGATGCATGCTACAGTGTAGACGAGCCTTGGAAACATTGTGCTAAATGAAAGGAGCCAGACCCAAAAGGCTGTGTATCGTATGATTCCACTGATACGAAACCTCCAGAATAGGCAAATCCATCGAGACAAAAAGTGGATTAGGGGTTGCCAGGGCCTGGCGAAAGGGGAGAATGGGGAGCAATGGCTAAGTGGTACAGGGTTCTCTTGGGGGTGATGAAAATGTTCTGAAATTAGAAAGTGGTGGGACGCCTGGGTGGCGCAGTCGGTTAAGCGTCCGACTTCAGCCAGGTCACGATCTCGCGGTCCGGGAGTTTGAGCCCCGCGTCGGGCTCTGGGCTGATGGCTCGGAGCCTGGAGCCTGTTTCCGATTCTGTGTCTCCCTCTCTCTCTGCCCCTCCCCCATTCATGCTCTGTCTCTCTCTGTCCCAAAAATAAATAAACGTTGAAAAAAAAAATGTTAAAAAAAAAAAAAGAAAGTGGTGATAGCTGCACAACATAGTGGATATAGTAAACACCACCGAAGTATACATCTCAAAATGGCGTATTGTATATTACGCAACACATATTTCAATTCTTAAAAATGCTAGCAAAAAAGCACCTACATATAAGAGGGTGATAATCGAAAAAATAAACATGACTATCCTATTGCACAAGCAAGATAGAACAATACCTATTTAGTGAGGCTGAATAGCATGGCAGGGAAAGCAATGGACTGGAAACCAGGAACCTAGTAACTCGAAGAGTCTCCTAACCTCTCTGGATCTCAGTTTTCTTTTCTGTCAAGGAGATGTTGGTGGGTTAAAGAAACCCTACGGGACGATTCCAGTATTTCCTTTTGGGGCCTCCCCCACCCCGCCCCCACACTCTGCCAACTGTCCTTGCACTTGGAGGCCTGATCTTCATCTGTGCTGCAATCCCAGAAACCCAGGTGGGGAAGCAGCACACCAGGAGGCGGGCGGAACCTCCTCCAGGAAAAGGTCCCAAGTTGGGATTTGCATTCCTTTCTGTGTTCCCTGGAGTGGATATTTGGCCTGTACCCAGGAAGGCGAAAGACACTGCTGCTTCCTGGGAGCGTACAGCCTTTAGGGTGGATCTGCTAATGACTAACGATCCAGGAAGTGCTGGATCAGTGCCGTGTTATTGAACACAGACACACGTAGAAATACATCAGAGTTTGCAGGGGGAAAGTTGATTGACATTTTTGCTCATAATCTTGAACCGATTGGGGTAAACTACCTACTAATGCCTTATAGTTTTAGCTTTATCTTACTAGAAGGTCTAAAGAGAATTTATTTACAAATGGCACAAGGAAGAATGTCTTAAAAAGGGAGAAACATGAATTGTTTTTAAGTTTGTTGGTGTTGAGAGAGAGCATGCATGAGTGAGCGTGAGCAGAGCAGAGACAGAGGGAGAAAGAGAATCCCAAACAGGCTTGCACTCAGTGTGGAGCCCAGCATGGGGCTCGAGCCATTGAACTGTGAGATCATGACCTGAGCTGAAATCAAGAGTTGGATGCTCAACCGACCGAGCCACCCAGGTGTCCCGAAACATGAATTTTTTGCTCTTAGATTATACAAGTGTGTGGGGTTTTTTTGTTGTTGTTTTATTTTACACTTCCATCCAAAGACTCCAGTGGATCCTTATAGGGGTTCAACGAAACAAAAACCAGGGAGATAAGGTTCTAGGCTGAGTGTCTAGAGTCAGGTTTTAGACTGGTACCTGGCATGGGCTCTTTAAAAATTCATCTTTTGTGTGATTCATTTGCTCATATGTTAGAAAAGTTTACTTTTCAGAGTCCTTTGTGAGTGTGCAAGAATATACATGAAGGAGAGTGAGCCCAACAAAAAGTATGCTTAATATCCTTCTTGCTACTATTCTCTGTATCCACATTGCTTTTCAAGGACCCTTCAAACCTTTCTTAAAAATCCTCAAGGGCTTCTCATTGCCTACAGAACAAAGCCCAGACTCCTTGTCAAGTGGGGGCATTCAAGACTAGCAAGAATGCAGGCTCCACTAACACAGAGGGGGTCTTTGTGCAAATTGGAAAAGACATCCCTAACTGCCATTTTGAAGACTTTTGATCCGCATCACTATATTGGCCTCCGGAAATGCTGTTTGTTGGGCTTTTTTAAAAAAATATATTTATTTTGAGAGAGAAGAGAGCGAGCGAGCAGATGTGCAGGGCAGGGGCAGAGAGAGAGAGGGAAAGAGAGAATCCCAAGCAGGCTCCACACTGTTAGCACAGAGCCTGACTTGGGGCTTGAACTCACAAACCGTGAGATCATGACATGAGCAGAAATCAAGATGTGGACGCTTAACCGACTGAGCCACCCAGGCACTCCAGTTTGCTGTGCTTTTAGTTAGCTCAGAGATATCAAAGGATTTTTGCATACCTAATTAACCAATTTGTTCTAACAACTCGCATGGTAAAATGGGTAAAATACTTTTAAAAATGTTTTTTGGTTTTTTTTTGAGAAAGAGAGAGAGTGTGCAAGTGGGGGAGGGACAGAGAGGGAGAGAGAGAGAGAATCCCAGGCACGCTCCAAAATGTCAGTTCAGAGCCTGTTGTGGGGCTCGATGCCACGAACTGTGAGATCATGACCTGAGCCAAAATCCAGAGTCAGATGCTTAAATGACTGAGCCACCCAGGGGCCCCGCATGGTAAAACACTTCATACTCTGTAAAAATAATAATAATAATAATAAAAATAAAAGAGAGAAAACACAGCCCTTCCTTTGAGTGGTTGCAACATAGCTGATGAACTGGCGGAGGGCGGGATTTCATCCCTGCAGCCCACGTGGCAGGATTGCTCAGTGCCAGGTACAAACCGCACAACTAGATATGGTTAAGATTTGGTTCCACATTCCTTTTTGATCTTGCTCCCTGCCGTGGCCTTTTACCTACTCTTCCCTGTACATTTTAGGACTTACCCGTCGCTGGGACTTTCCTCAGACATCGAACAACTTCCTCATTCTCTATCGAATACCTTCTCATTCTTCAAGACTCACCTCATCCTCTGAAGCCTGATTATCCCTGCAGTCTGAGCTCCCAGACTGATATTTATCCCTCTATTTTTAAGTTGTCATAGGGGCGCCTGGGTGGCGCAGTCGGTTAAGCGTCCGACTTCAGCCAGGTCACGATCTCGGGGTCCGGGAGTTCCAGCCCCGCGTCAGGCTCTGGGCTGATGGCTCAGAGCCTGGAGCCTGTTTCCGATTCTGTGTCTCCCTCTCTCTCTGCCCCTCCCCCGTTCATGCTCTGTCTCTCTCTGTCCCAAAAATAAATAAAAACGTTGAAAAAAAAATAAGTTGTCATATTCTGGCTTGCATTCTTGATCGATGCTTGCACCTATTGATTTCTTTCTTGTCAAATTATAAAATCAGTTGTTTCAGGATTTGCATTTAATTCCCACTGGTAATCTACATGGTAATCTACATGGCCTAATAGAGGGCTAACCCACAATAGGTGCTTCATATCTATTGGTTGACTAGAAATGAATGGATCACATCTCAAGGCAATATATGGAAACCACATGAAATGTAGTAGAAGCTCTGTGAGACTTCTCTCCCATCGCTTCGGAGTGGAAGCCTCAGCTTCTTTTGCTGAGACTACCGACACACGATTCCAACAAAGCGTGGTTCTAACATGCCAGGTGTAACAATTAGGAAGACTGACTTTCACTAACAGTGATTATAAAAGAGAACCTCCAAATGTTGGCATTGGCAGCACTGACGGAATAAGCATGTGATGGTTATGCATTGTTCTCCGACACTATAGAAGGAAGCGCCATGCTCTTTTAATTTTCAAGATCAAATGAAATCGGACTCATCACCCATCCAGCCGGGGTGGCCAGTATGGTGAACTGACCTAAGCCAATCTGGATATTCACAATTAAGGGTACTTACTGGTAGCTATCACAGTCTTCAACAGTTCACGTCGGTGACGGCTGTAACCACACCCTCTTCTTACAACATAAATGAGTTTCAGGCTGGATTCGGCCACACATACATTTATGACCAAGCAGATACAAAAACAGTCATGAAATTATTTTGCAGGGTGAAATCCCAGATTTCTGATTTTTAAGATGTTTGATGAAAGAATCTTGGTTGAAAGTTTCACCAGGGTGGATGTGATAGTACTTTATGGCCAGAGTCACCTAATCTTCTGCGTGGTCTCCAATAAGCATGATAGGGTCAGTGTCATATTGAAGGATATAGGTAGAGACTACTTGGGCTCACTTGATCCTCAGTCCTTGTTTGTGCAAGGGCAGGTGTGCCCCTACAGATTTCTAGCTGGTCGACACATCCTGTTCACCATTCACTTCTCTAATGAACCATTCCTTCCAACATCCATTTTGCCAATTTACAAGCCTCTAGTGTTCCGAGACAAAGACGATGGGAATGTGGGTTTCTAATTAGAGTCTTTCAAATGCCAGCGAACTATCTTAGAGTTTATATTCTGGTTCAGATACTTTCAAATGCCAGCTAACTGCTCCTAGAGTTTAGAATAAAACTAACACACACTGTCTCTGCTAAATTGTTTTAAGGCAGTTTATAGACAATATGACAGCAAGTTACATGGGAAATCCAACCTCAGTCATGTGGTGGAGGTGAGGGATGGGGATTGCAGACGGAGGGACCCTTACCTCTCTGTTAAGATGTCATTAGAACACTGAGGCTCCTGGCACCCAGGAAAGCTGACAAAGGGTCTTAAGTCCATCCTGTTCATCACTAACATCGAGATGCTCATTAGCCAAAATGCCTTCGCCCATTTGAAGACCAGTGCTCATAGCATCTGAGCCATCTGCACCAAACTTGGCCACACAGAAGCATCTGGTCCCCAGGCATCATGTAGACAACCCTGGCAAAGATCCTACTACCTTTAAGATGCTATGTGAGAGGGGCTTGACCCCTCCTCCCCAGAGTGAAAGGTCAAGTGCTTCTGGGAACCAGACCATCTCCTTTCTTTCATAGCTTCCATCCAGTTCTATGCTTCTGACTGGGATAGCAAATCTGAGGCCAGTGGTCAGGCACAAGATTCACATGCAAGTTTTTAAATGCTTTGAATTATTTGACGATGTGAGAAAATTTGGAAGATATCATAATCAAAAAGAAAATCTTAATTTCTGTTTTTCCCTCCAGACTGGAAGCTCTTCAACATTAGACCACATGCCTACACCACAGTGACTAGCTAGAACGAAACACTTTTATTATGTTGAGGTAGTTTTCTTGATCCCTAGTTTGTTGGAATGCAAAGCTGGTTCAACATATAGAAATCAATCAGTGTAATATTTTACATCAACAGAATGAAGAAAAAAAACCCCACATGATCATCTCAATCGATGCAGAAAAAACATTTGACAAAATTCAGCACCCTTCATGATAGAGGCACTCAATAAATTATCAATAGTTTGTAACTACTCTAGAACTCTGGAGTCTGTTGAATTTTCCCAGGTAGATGTTGAAAAAAACCTCTACCTCTCCTGTATTTTATTATCATTGTTTTATGAGTGGGCATTTTAGCCTAAGTCATTTGGGATGGGCATATTCTTGTTCATTCATTCAATAGATAATCAATTAGATAACACCTACTATGTGCCAGGAACTGTGCTATGTGCTGAGAATACACTGGTGAATGACTAAGGTGGATGTGTTTCCTGCTCTCTTGGATCCCTAATCTGGTGGGAAGTATGGACCCATCTAAAAAATAAAATCACATAAAGCAAACAAATCTATAAAGTAATCTCAAGCCATTGAAGTGCTGTGACAGAAATAAACCAAGAACAGAGAGTTGACTTACCAATACACCATTGTTAGGGAAGCAAATCAGTGAAATGAATGAAAAATGGAGTTCGGTAGATACACAAGTGTCTCTTACTATGCTTTATACTCTTCCATATGTTTCAAATATTTCGTGCTTAGGTAACTTTTTAAAGATTAACATAAAATGAAGAGGGATTCTATGGCTCAACTATTTGCCTTTTCGTTTTTAGCCCCAAACTCAGATTGTGGAACATTTTAGAAATTTATTGTGTGAGAGGTTGTTTCCAACTCTACCTGCACATCAGAATCACCTAGAGCACTTGTTAAAAATACAGATTCTACAGGCCCATTTCCAGAGATTCTGATTCAGTAGGTTTGAGGAAGGGCTCAGGAATCCATTTTTAAATTCTGATGTAGCCGTGTAGAATTCTCATTTGGGAATCACTGGGGCAAAGCAAAGAGCATTGGTAGTTGAGTACCTAGAAAGATGTGCATATTTTTTAAAAGGGCTTGCTAGTTAAGAGAAGGCGGGAACATAATTTTCATGAAAAGGAGAAATCTTTGTAACATGAAGAATTAGCCAATAAGTTCTATGCATCCAAATATGTGCATACTGTATTTGCTTCAAAGAGGGTACATGTAAAAAGGAATTTTCTAGGAACATCTCTCCAACAATGTAAGTTAGTCCTTTCTGTCTATCCATTCTTCTTCTTTTTTTTAAAGTTTATTTATTCATTGAGAGAGAGAGAGAGAGAGAGAGAGAGAGAGAGAGAGAGAGGGAGAAAGGGAGAGAGGGGGAGAGGGAGAGAGAGAGAATCCTAAGCGGGCTCTGCACTGATGTGATCTCACAAACTGAGATCATGATCTGAGCTGAAATCAGGAGTCGTACACTTAACTGACTGAGCCACCCAGGCGCCCCAATTATCCGTTATTTTCATCTTAAACACCAGTTTGGATGTGTTAAAGTAATGCTCTAGTTAATGTCTTTGGTTAGGATACAGAGGCCTGTGAAGTTAAGGTCACAAGCACATCTCTGGGCGTACCAATGAGCTGTGCTGTTTCTCTGGCAAGACCCAGTCTAAATGCCCTACAGACACCAAGCCCTTGCGAGCCTCTCTCTGATGGTGGCATCATGGTGTCCTGTCTGCTGGGTTTTCTAGATATTACTTTTATGGGCTCCAGCAATACACATGCTCTTCTCTTCTTGCCCCCCACCCCCGACCCCTTGATGACCAGAAGGAATCTAGAGAAGCTTCCAAAGGACTTTGTCAACTTTTGGCAGATCAAAAGGGTAAAGGTCCACTGGGACTCCCACATTTCTTATAAACTCAAATTTCAGACGATCGTGCTATTTTAGCTCTGTTACTTGTTGCTTTGTTTTGTTTCTGCTTAGTGGTTTTCTGTCGCCTTGTCTTCCCTCTCCTTCTTCTATACCAGGAAGCTGAGCAGGACAGCCTGTCAGGAAGGTCTGCTTCCTGCTTGAGTGCTCTTGGTGAGGAAAGCCCGGGTCCCAAATTTCTGCGTGCTTTTGGGTCCACAAAGGATGACCCATATGAGAATGACTGCCTGGTAATTGAGCTAGCAGATGCTCCCCAGCTCAGGAAAAAAGGCTGCCCTGGGCTTTGTCACTTTGTTAAGAGGCAGCTGTATGTTTGCCGGCCCTTCCTGTCTGGTGAGGGAGGGAAGGAAGGAAGGAACAACTGCTCTCTTTCCCTCCAGCTGAACCCAAACCTGCAACAAGCAGGGGTTTCTCCCAGAGTGACTCAATTTCAGGTGTCAAACACATTTATCTAAGAATGTCTATTAATTTTAGGGAGTTAGACAGATGGTGATGGAGAGACGCATAATTCAGTAATCAATAACATTGATTAAAAAGGTAACAGAAGACCATGGGGGAGGGGCAGAGAAAAAAAAGGTTAGAGAGGGAGGGAGGCAAACCATAAGAGACTCTTAAAAACTGAGAATGAACTGAGGGCTGATGGGGGGTGGGAGGGAGGGGAAAGGGGGTATTGGGCATTGAGGAGGGCACCTGTTGGGATGAGCACTGGGTGTTGTATGGAAACCAATTCGACAATAAATTTCATATTAAAAAAAAAAAGGTAATAGTCTAGGGGGCGCCTGGGTGGCTCACACTCTGTCTCTCTCTCTCAAAAATAAACATTAAAAATTTTTTTTTGATGTAATAGTCTAGACTATAAAGTAGGTGTTTATGAAATAGCAGCTAAAGTAAGCTGGGAGCACCAATGGTGTTTGATATGATGCTGGAGAAGAAATATCTGGATTTGATGCCTTTTAGTTGGGCCACTTACCTATGTACACGTGAGTGATTTTCTTTCTTTTTTTTTAATGTTTAGTTTATTTTTGTGAGAGAGACAGAGTGTGAGCGGGGGAGGGACAGAGAGAGAGGGAGACACAGAATCGGAAGCAGGCTCCAGGCTCCGAGCCATCAGCACAGAGCCCAACGCAGGGCTCGAACCCACGGACCGTGAGATCATGACCTGAGCCGAAGTCGGACACTTAACCGACTGAGCCACCCAGGCGCCCCCACGTGAGTGATTTTCTTGACTTTTCTGAGCCTCGATGTCTGTGTCTGAAAAATGGACATAATATTACTTGCCTTCTAAGTTTGCTATAAAAATTAAGTAAAACATTTACACAAAAGCATCTAACCCGATGTCTGGCACCTGATGGGTGTTCAGTAAATAATAACTCATGCATAATGCCACCTAGAGACAGTGCTCTACACAGATCACTTTCTTTAATCTTCACGAGAACTTTGTGAGGCAGGTAGTGTTAAGATCCCTATTTCACAGATGAGGAAACTAAAGCACAAAGAGGTTAAAGAAACTCGTCTAGGGTGGTAGTCAGCCCTCGGTGATGGTCAGAACTTGAACCCATGCCATCTGGTCCAAAACTTTGTGCTCTTAACCACCTGTGCTTTTAATGCATATTTTTTTTCTACCCCTCATCCATGCCCACATAACTACAAAGTACGAATTTTCAGGCCCTTTCAGGACACAAAAAAACAGATGTTTGCTCAGACATCATGGCCTTTCTTTCACATTATGTATAAACCGAATAATATGTCACAGGGGCATCAAGGACTAGAGTCATTCTCGTCATTGTGTATCTTGTTAAGTCAAAGGGCCAGGGTCAAGAAGATGTGTGCCTCTTGTTTTCCTGTTCTAGGACTTTAGACTCTGTGCCTTTACCTTCCTTTTCCCCTCCTTCATCTCAATTTCAGGCAGCCACCTTGCAAAAACATATCCCTGAGTCACAAAAATATAGGATGGGAATGTGTGGACGGGTCCGTTCACACTCGTCCTTGCTAGACACAAAGAATACACTATCGTGAAAAATGGGCCCCCTTCCTGATCAAAATCTGCTCTGCCCACGTCGTCTTTCATTTCCCGTGGGTTATTTTGTTTTTCCTGTGCCTGCTCTTCCATCATAACTTTTGTTTAGGGGATTTGGCATTCGCGTCTATGATTTATGAAACACCGAAGAAAACTCTGGCACTTATTTCGGGGTTACTTAATAACTATTAGACTCAAGCGGAGTCAAAACAGGATTTAGGAACTCAAATGATAAAGCACAGCATCTGGCTGTCCCTGCCTGTTTCCAAAATTATGTCTCATGAAAACTCGTTCTCTCATAAAATGTCATTATAGCAAATTATCCCAATAAAGATCCACTCCGGGAAGGGAGCGGAAACAAGGCATGCCAGAATTTGGCAAGGCTGGATCTTTATTGGGCAACTATAAACTTCTACAATTTTATTGTGAAAATCCCGCAGCCCCAAATTTAATAGTATAAAATAACAACAAACACACGATCCTCATAACAATTGGTTAATGTCTGAGCATGTTGAGTGCTGCATGGAAAAGCAAGTGTCTCTAATGGAAAGTTCTGATGAATGCCAATTTGAGTCTAATAAGGTTCCTTTGCTAGCTGCTTAAATTATTGAAACTTAAACTTAACCTATGAGCCTTTCTTTGGCTTTGGAAAAAACGCTCACAAGGACATTTAAAAAAAAACACGGACTCTCAATCACTGCTTTTTGAGGTCTTTTGCCTCCCCCCAAAGTCTTGGTTTTCTAGGCTGTGCTGTGGTGACCGTTTGTCCTAACTCCCTGTTGGCTCTTGAAGCTGTGTTGTGGTATGTTTTCTCTTCACCATTTTGAGGAGACTGGATTTTCTAAGTACCCAAACCCATCTGCTCTGAAATGGCCTAATGGATATTATGGGGAATGACTCCATCGCTTCCAAATGCTTTGAAAAGTATTTCCCTTGCTGGATCTAGCAGAACCCTTAAGTGGTCATGTCTTACTGTTGGTCAATAAGCAAGAAATTAATAAGAGCAACACAAAGCTCTGTGAAAGTAAAGGAAGAAGCTCAAGTAAGCACAGATGTAAAAATGTAAAATCCATGATGCGTCATTGATCTCATACCGAAACGAATCCCCATAATGGAAAAGAACCTGTTTTTACTTTTAAATCACATTTGTACATTTTTCAAAGAAATCCTTCCCAGTTGGGAATCAAGATGGACGCTTTCTCTTGTATCCTTAGAGCTCAAAAACTATGCTTTCTCTGAGATCTGAACCCTTGATGACATGGGGTGGGGGGGAGACCAAGACGAAATAGGGTCTAAGTGGTCCAACAGGCCTGTCTGAACTGAACCCTTCTTATCAGAAAGAATCATTGGGAGTCCATGAGACTTACTTACATCTTGGAAGAAACTTAGGATTTCTCCCGCTTTATGTAGGAAAAACAAAATTCCCTGACAAGGTCCTGGGGGACTGCCTATGAATAAAATGTCCTCTCCTTAGTACAGAAAGTCAATGTTGTGTGCTTCAGTTGCCTTTTCAAGGACTCTCTGCTTCTTGGAGCTGTTCTGGATCATTCAAACTGTCGCACCAAGTGTTGGGAAGAGAGCCTTTGGTGTTGGTTAGATAAGAGTTCAGCCCCGTTTCAGATACTGCTAACTATGTGGGCTGGGGCAAGTCCCTTCCTATCAGCAAGCTCTGTGTCCTCCTCTGTATGGTTGGGGTGATTTTATTACACCTACAAACCTCACAGAATGGCTGTGTCAATTCCATGAGATGCCGTGTGCAGGTGTCTCACACGGCACCCGGAGGAAGCACAAAAAAAAAAAAAAAAAAAAAAAATCAATTCTCCTCCCCATACTCTTCTGTCTGAACAAATGAGCTGATGGTGCATGTGGAGCCCAGGTGGAATGATGTCGGCCAACCAGAGGGTTAAATTGGCAGGATTAATGCCCGTGCTAGTACTTGCTGTGTCACTCAACAGCAGAATTACCTCCCCTTGCCAAGCTGACAACAGAGGCAAAAGCCAGGCCTGGGCTGGTGGGACAGGGCTTCAGGAAGGGGAGCCTGACTGCCCTGCCACAGGCCCTCTGGAGTCCTCGTCATGTGCTGCACGCTGGGCTCCCAGCTTACTGACATATCACAAGTCACTTTCTTACAAACCTTGTGAGGAGGGTGGGATCAGTCCCCCCCTGGCTCGGAAAGCTATAGCCATTTTTTCCCCCACTGTCACATAGCAAGTAAATGGCAGGCCTGGATTCAAATCTACATTGGCTGATTCCGGGAGCCAGCACTCTTAAGAACTCAACAAGTGGAGAAATCTAGAAGTGCCGTGTGAAAGATTTTCCCAGGTTTTCCCTGTGCTATGCTCTTAGCTGCAGTCTCCGTGTAGATCTATCAAAGCACTCTGCATGTCATATTTTTATTATTTGTTTGTGCTTTGTCTCAAAATCATCTCATTGATCTTTGTAAAACCTGAATCTGGGCACAATACCAGAGTTCTTTGGACAGCCTTATACAAATAATTTCTTTTGGGTAAAAGAGAACCAGGCTGGAAGACAAAATCAAGCAGCCCCATTGCTGTCCCTCTGATGTCCAAGGAAGAGTGACATTTGTCCATTGTCTAGACAACTGGAAAAGAAATCTTCTGGGCCTGCATTCCTGAGTCATGTCCTGGGCAACTTTTAGCACCAGCTCAGTGGAAGAAGAGAAATATACCAAAGTGCCAGCCGTGGTCATCCCTTTGATAACAAGCATGTTTTGTAACCAATTAAGCACAAGCCCGTAGAAAAAAACAAAAAGTTAAGTTATCGACTAGGGTTCCCATCATTTTCTGCTGGTTCCACCCTAATTAGTGGGAGTACTGGAAAATTCTGCCAACGTCTCCTAAGTTGTCTCCACAATTGATGTGAAGTGGGTGTTTGATAAAGTTTTCTGAGTAGCCAGAAGATAGAGGCTGAGAATGTCTTCTAGGAAATTCAATAATTGTCTAGGTTTGGGATACTGAGTTCTCTAGAGAGCAAGGCCTACATTGGATATAGCATTATGGCCACATCACACTCAACACACACACACACACACACACACACACACACACACACACATTTTTTTTCCATGAGCAATACTGTAGAGTATAGTACTATGCACGTAATTACTATTATGTATAGTAAAGGCATTTTAGAGTCAAATAGACAGACTACACAATATTTAAAGGATGTCACTCTGGATGACCAGAGCTCATCTTTAGTAGACAGGATACAGAGGTGGCACATTACTAACTGGCAAGCTCCAATCTTGGGAGTTTGGACAAAGGGAGGGGAAAGCTGAAGTAATCCAGTCAAGAGCCTTAATTCCAGCCTCAACAAGAGTTTTCCCAGGTGACTTCACAGCAATGGTATAACTCAAGCTCCCTGACAATGATCTCAGGCTACTGCCAGAAAGGACCAAGAGCTGACCCAACAAAGTACAGAAAACTCCAGGGAATATATAATGGACAAACATTGTAGCTAGCACTGATCCTCTGGAAAACCAGTTTTCTTCCTGACAGATGCTTTAATGAAAGCTACGACGCTCTTCAGAGAGCCACAGCCTTTCGGGTCAGAGGGCTGTATTGAGAAACACGAAAGGTCGTGTGGTTTGGAACTTGTCTATGTAATGCACGCTGTCGACAAGGGTTTCTCCCTGCACTCTACAGAAGTAAACTTGTACAAAGAGGTGGCTGGACTAGTTTATTAAGTGCAAGATTGGAAACCAGAGGCTCAGATCAGGCCTCTTCTGCTGACTTAGTACGCATTCCTCATGCAGTCATTTCTCAATGTCTTTTCCAGAAAAGCTGTCAAAGTTGACAAAGTGATCAATTGTGGGTGGCTTGTCTCTGGGAGCATAAAGTTTTGGGGTTCGGTCTCTTGTTGCATGAGTTCCTCAAGGCTGTTTCCAGATGGTATGTGGTTTTGCACTAACACAAGATGAAGTTCGTGGCTGAGTATTATGGAGGTGGTTTTGGCCAAGGCATCAGTCATAAGACTGTTAAGGCTCAGCTCAGCAATACTCAGCTTTCTGGAACCTTTCTCTGAGAAATGTGGACTTAGTGTTATCTCAGGGATGCTTCGGGTAGACCAAAAGGCCTTTGTAGCACCAGCCCCAAAGCAGGTCCTATAAGTAAGGGAGAGGGATATATTCTTCAGTCCCGCCATCTCTCGGATCCTTGCCAGTGGAGACCTCACATTCTCCTTTCCCAACGAGGGCTTGAAGTAATGTCCACAAATGAGCAAAGAAAAGCAGCTGCTCTGAGCCAGCGTTTCAGTCTGTTGCAGATGATGAAAAATGTGCTTGAGGTTTGGAGGTGGGGAAATGTGTTTCTGTTCACTCAGCTCCCATTATAACCACATCTGTTATCAGTAGGGCAGGCTGTGTTCGTATTCATAGGCACGGCTTTCTGGAGCCTGGAGTTCTCCCCCGTGATGTTTTGGCTGAAAGAAATTAAACAGGGAGGGCTGAGAAAACCCAACTCTCTGTGCTGGTGATATCGCCCCTTGGTTTCTTCTGGAAAGCCTTATTCTGAGCCGAGCCTAATTTATATTCTCTTCATTGAAGACCCTAATCTAAAAGTGAATCAGGATAAAAAGCTGTCCTGCCTTGATTCCTGGCTTCTCAGGCATGCTACCAGGTTTGATCAGTTCAAAATGCACCACTTTTCCACCTTCTTTCTCTGCAGATGGGCTTATGTTTAACTTGATGTTCCCTCAACTAGTATTCTATGGCCAGATGGTCAACAATGATAGAATCATCCAGTGTTTGAGCAGGAAATGACCTCAGGGCTTCCCCAGACCAGCAGCTCTCAGAAACTCTACTTGTTGCAGGAAGTGACTCTGGAACCACCAGGGAAAGGGAACATGAGAAGGAACCAAGGATACACCCCTGACATACAACACACACACACACACACACACACACACACACACACACACACACGGATGTCCTTCCACCTAGCACCACCTCCCAACACTTCACTGGAACAAAGGGGGATGTGGCTAAATCAAGTTCGAAACCCTCAGTAAATTTTATCCCCTGATTTTACCGGTTAAGAAATAAATTCCCAGAGAGGTTAGGTGACCTACCTAAAACACTCGGTTACTTTGTGACAAAGCCAAAATTAGACCCCAAGGGATCCTATAAGCTTTCGTTCATCCATCCGTCCATCCGTTCGTTCATCCATCCGTCCATCCCTCCATTCATTCATTCACTCACAAATATTTCCTGTCCCAGCCATTACACTGTTATCTCCAAAAAGACTTAACAGCTTAAATACATATTTATTTGAAAAAAAATGTTTTCTGTGAATTTGAGCATCAGGTTTACATAATAACTTAGCTTGCAGTGACTTTGTTACAGGCCTTCTTCCCTCATTAAATATCACATTTCTTCTGATTGCACTGAGGAATTTGTGGTAAAGTCATATTACCATTTGAAGTATGTGGAATATATTAACATTTGCAAATTCCATTTGTTTTAAAAGCATCTTTGTAGTTTATGTTAGTGGGGTCAAAGTTGGCATATAGTCAACTATATAATAACCAGTCTGTATTAAGTTTCTGTCAATGAAGACAACATTTTCAAAGAACCATTTTTTAGGAATATGCTTGGTATAGTCACGATATGCTGCATAGCTTTGTCAATACACTAACCACATTATTTTATAGCCATCTGAAAATGTGTTTGCTTTTCCCAGCAGACTATGAGTTGCCTGCGGGCCAGGAAAGTCTCACTCATCTCTGTATCTCCAGAAGAACTCAAAATAGGTTCTCGATAAATGTTGGGGGTGGGGGATGAATCATACATATCACCTCTCCGCACATTTCTTTTCTGACAAGGAAAACTTTATGAAAGATTGTATCCTCTGCTGACACCAATCCTCTTAAAGTACCATATAGCATTGTTGGTCTTGAACAAAAGAGTCTTATAATTAGCTTTTTTAGATTGAGACCCACCTTCTGAATGAAATCTGTGTAAGCTTCATGGGAAGATGGAAAAAACTGCAAGAGGGTTCTCCACTAACTTCCCTCTTTCCTCTAAGTATTTTGACCACAAAAAGGAAATCTAGCTTGTTCTCTCTAGGGAAATTATGGTACATAGGTGAACTCTTTTATGATGGACATTTCAAGCGCGCCTAGGAGTTGAGATAACAGAATAATAGAGATCCTGTGTCATCAAGCAACTTCAATAACTACCAACATTTCATTTCATCTATCTCAAATCCACATTTTAAATCTATGTTAAATTAACGCGGTAGGATATCAGATGGACATTAAAACTACAAATGTGTGAATTATCACCATATTGGGCAACACTCATATGAAATAACATTTAATTGCAGCCACTCAAGTAACAAGTGGACATCAATCATAACTATATGAAATGGTAAATTTAGCAAAGGTAGGAAGAAAACTTGGAATGTTACAAACTGTACATGTTCGGGATATTCGTTCAAAGTCTTATTTTAAAACGTCTCTTGTAAAAGCATTCGAATGTTTCCTGCTCATTATAATGTGAAAAGTTTTCCAATTGTTTGCGGCCCCCAAGATTTCTCTATGCCCCTAAAAGCCATTCCTTCTCATGAATAGAATTGCCAATTTTCAGCTGGGGAAAAGGCCACTTGGAATAAAGACTGCATTTACCTGCTCCTTTGTTGATAGGTGTGGACATATGATTAAGTTCTGGCCAGTGGGATGTAAGTGAAAGTGTCATGTATAAATTTAAGGAGATGTCTTTAAATGCTCTTTGCCCCTTCCTCCTTCCTGTTGGCTGTAACGCAGATATGACGACCGGCACTCAAGCAGCCATGCTGTACCATGAGGTTCAGTAGGACAAGAATAGAAGCGAGAGGGCTAGATCCCTGATGCCTTTATGAAGACATCAGTTCTGGACTACCTCCTCTAGACTCCTTTCACACGAAAAAGAGATAAACTTCCATCTTATTTCTCAGCCTTTTGTCTCCAAACATTTTTTTAAAGAAAAATACGAATGAATACACTCACTAGTGGTTCATTTCTTCATTTCATTCTGCACATAGAACCTTTATTGTAGCATTCCTAGCCTTCCATATTTGATTTTTAAAAGAAACAGTCCTTTAAACTATATCATTAAAAAAATCCTCAACAAATCTGAAGCAGTCTCAGAATGTAAAGTCAGGTTAAACATTAACAGCATTCTAAGCCATTTGTCCTTGCAAACAGACACACAGCAAAGCCATCTGGGAGATCATGTCTTTCTGGGTCATTTGACATCCTGAAAAGCCTTTTCCATTAGTAGCATTATGTGAAAATAAAGTTGCCCTTCAGCCACAGTCCTTGTGTTAGTGCGCTTGGGCCACCATGACAAAATACCACAGTCAGGGGGGCTTCAAACAGCAGACTCCACCCCCCCCCCCACCCCCCGCCAGTTGGAGAGACTAGAAGTCCATGATCAAGGTCTCAGAAAATTCAGTTTCTGGTGAGAACTCTCTTCCTGGCTTATAGACAGTTGCCTTCTTGCTATGTGCTGGGGGCAGGGGTAGGTATGGTTAGGAGACAGCTCTCTGGTGTCTCTTCTTTAAAAAAAAAAAAAAAGCTTATTTATTTATTTATTTATTTAGAGTGACAGAAAGTGGGGGACAGGCAGAGAGAGAGGGAGAGAGAGAATCCTAAGCAGGCCCCATACTATCCATGTGGAGCCCAACTCGGGGCTTGAACCCACAAACTGTGAGATCATACCCTGAGCCAAAATCAAGAGTGTGTCGTTTAACAGACTGAGCGACCGAGGTGCGCCTGGAGTCCCTTCTTAAAAGGATGCTAATCCTACCGGATTAGGGCCCCATCCTAGGATCTCATTTAACTTTCATTACTTCCTTAGAGGCCCAGCTCCACATACAGCCACATGGGGGTTAGGGTCTTAACATAGGAATTTGGTGGGGGGCGGGGAGGGGGACACGCTCAGTCCAGAACATTCTTAAACCGTCTCAATGTTGCCTCAATCAAGGCAGATTGGGGAGCGGCTTGGAAATGGGAAGACGGCCAAGAGAGGGAGGCTGTAAGACTCTAGGAAGCAGCTGATGACAGCTGTCTACTGGCACTGCCTTAGGCTCCCCCCACATTCCCTCTCCCCGGGCCTTTGAAGGCTGCTACAAAAGACAAGAGCACTGCCCGGCACTCGCTCTGATCTGATGTGCCGGGAGGCTAAGCATCGTCTGTGTCTCGGCTGCCTTTCCCTCTCCATCGGCAACAGCCCTCTCTCTGCCCCCGTGGCCTGGGTGGATGTGCCGCTCTGACCCCGGTGAGAAACTGGCCCCAACCTGAGCTGATCAGGGTATCTCACGTCTGTGACCACAAAGACGGGCTTCGTGGCGGACACATGGCCTAATCTGACCTAATTGGAATGGATCTTAGAAGTTTTGGGGGAGCCTTGGGGCAAACAACTTTTCTCTTTTTGCCAACTCAGAACATTGAGAACACGAGGCTGGAAAACAACAGCTGTCTTGCCCCCGCAAGGACAGACAACTACCTGAGAATACAGGCAACCTGGGGGACACTGACCCGGACGGCGGAGCAAGAACAAGTCTCGCTCTTGGTGACCTCGGTCAGGCCCCAGCGTTAGGTTGTGTGGAAGCCAGTCCAGCCTCTAGACATCTCAGCTACGCCAATACGTTCCAGTTTGCAATTGTTGTTGCAGAACTTGTAACTAGGGTTGCAAGGTATAGGACACCCACTTAACCTTGGAAGTCAAATAAACAAGATAGTTTTATTATTTTTTTTAATTTTTTTTTTCTTCAACGTTTATTTATTTTTGGGACAGAGAGAGACAGAGCATGAACAGGGGAGGGGCAGAGAGAGAGGGAGACACAGAATCGGAAACAGGCTCCAGGCTCCAAGCCATCAGCCCAGAGCCCGACGCGGGGCTCGAACTCCCGGACCGCGAGATCGTGACCTGGCTGAAGTCGGACGCTTAACCCACTGCGCCACCCAGGCGCCCCAGTTTTTTTATTATAAACAGGTTCTGAATGTTGCATGGGGCGTTCTTCTCCTAAAAAATTATTTGTCGTTTATCTAAAATTGACATGTAACTAGATGCTCCGCGTTTTCATTTGCTAAATCTGGCAACCCTATTTATAACCAAAATGCATTGGTGATGGGTGGCAAAACACAGCATTCATGAGATCCGAAATGTCGCTTGCTTTGGGGAATGGGAAATAGGAGCCCCTTCCTGGGTCTAGATATTACAGAAGGACAAAGCCTGAGGATGCTGCTACCAGCACGGTTTCCAAAACAGAGTATCCTGTGTTGGTGCTGACAGAGTTGTTGTGGCTGGGTTAGAAGCAAGCAGACAGGGTCGGAATCGAGCCCAGAATTTAGCAACCGTCAAGAAAGCCCAGACCTAGACATGCCCAGGAATAAAGATCAAGGTGAAAGGCAGTTGAAGCACGTCACAACCACATTTAATTCCCTTTGTGTTCAACAGTATGGGCAAGAAAGGGAAAGAGAGGAACAGAAAGAGAGAGTAAACAACAAGTGAAATAATGTGGACGTTGAGGGTAGTCCTGAAGACAATTTAGGGGGTGGCATAAGTGACCTGGTCCCTCAGCTGGCCTCTTCCACAGTGCCAGCTTCTTCTCGGGCTGAGTATATTTCAAGGGCCACCGCTGTGACAGGGACGATGGTCAACGCGTTTGATGGCTGCTTCTCCAGATTGGTGTGTACCCGCCAAGGGTCAGCCCAGGCTCAGGTTTGAGCCATTTTTCCCTGGAGCATTGACCTTAGCCCTTCACTTGTGTGTAAGAGGTCACGCCAATTTAGAAAGTGCCGAATGAGGCAAGCAAGCAGCAACCAGGTGCTTAAAGATACACGAGGTCTTAGAACAAGAGGCCTGAGAGGGATGGGAAGGTCAGGTATCAAACTGCAAGGTACAGCATGTTCAAGAAGCCGTACGAGCAGACCGTGTTTGCAGCACTGTGCCCACCCCGGGTTGTCTTCCCTGTCACACCCTGGGCCCCCCTCTAAGAGAGTTACTGGGAGTCCAGGGACCCTCCCCTTCACCTGACTGCTCTTGCCTTCCAGAGTGGCTCCAGCCCCAGCCCTGATTCCTGAATATCTTTGGGGGTCACCTGGCGTCAGGTGGTCCCCCCTCCTCCCTTCCGGAGTCTAGCTCGTGATGGCCCCCCCACACTATCAGGGTTGACAAACTCTTTCGTGTCAGTTGTACGTTTCCCCGACCAAAAACCCTCCTAAGCCCTCAATGTTGCGCTGCAGGGAAAAAAAATCAATCTCGCTCTGCAATCATAGAGAGCTTGAAACTGAAAAACAAGAAACCGTTATTGTTTAGACCTAAAGTACAACTGTCGTGTAGATCTGTAGTTGCCCGCTCACCATTAAGCGGCAGAGGGCGGAAAGCACGGAGCTGCAAGGACAACATTGAACGTGGGCAGCTGGGCGCCGAGGCTCACAGAGCGGAGGGTCATGTCACCAAACACAAGGGCAGCACCAACAGGAATGACAACACTTCTCTCTCCTCTTCCCCTTCTCCCTCCAGCCTCTCTCTATGGAAGACGAATTCCAGAAAAAAACCCCTACTCATACGGCCTCTACCTGGTGGCAAATATATGAAAACAATGTGCTTTGCTCTCCGGTTTGAGGTTTGGTCCAAGCTTTTGTCACCAGCTCCGGTCTCAGTTTCTGGCCTACAGCTATCTCCTCCCCCAAGCCGGTCTCTCATGCTCTCCTTGTCTCTGCAGCCTCTATTGTCAAGGCAACACGATTCCTCCCGAAGCTTCCAGCCACCGCCCACGAGGGTTTGGGATCTGGCCTGCACCCCCTCCCGCGTCCTGGCACTCCTTTTCCATGCAGGGCTCACACTGCAAGATGACCGTCAAGGGAAATTGCGCTTTCAACCCAGTGCCTTTCCTCTTCTGTGAAACCAGATGGCAACTAGCGCCCCTTCTTCCAGCTCCTCTCCCAGAAAAGAATCCATGTGACGAATGCAATAAGGAGCACTGTAAACCGTTAACGTCAAAGAGGAGAGGAGAATTTAGACCCTACAACTCGGGAGTGAAAGGCTTGAAATCCACCCTGGGTATTTCTGTTCTCCAGAGTCCTTTTTCAGCGCTTCCTCCTCCTCTCCCCGCGCAGGCGCGCGCACACACACACACACACACACACACACACAGGGGCGCGCGGTTCAATTGTGTTCCAGTTTCCATTTTTAAATGGTTCATCAACCCTCGGGGCCATGCTCCAGAAGACAGAAGTCCTGCCTGTTATGTTTCAGATATACAGGAGAGGAGTGGTTGTTTCAAAGCATAGGTCTGGACCCAGATTGCCTGGATCAAGTCTTAGCTCAGATATTTGGTAAGGGATACTTTGTTTAGGCAGCTTACTTTTCTTTTCTTTTTTTTTTTTTTTCAACGTTTATTTATTTTTGGGACAGAGAGAGACAGAGCATGAACGGGGGAGGGGCAGAGAGAGAGGGAGACACAGAATCGGAAACAGACTCCAGGCTCTGAGCCATCAGCCCAGAGCCCGACGCGGGGCTCGAACTCACGGACCGTGAGATCGTGACCTGGCTGAAGTCGGACGCTTAACCGACTGCGCCACCCAGGCGCCCCTAGGCAGCTTACTTTTCTGTTTCCTCATCTGTAAAATGGGGATAACCGTATCTATCGCAGAGCTTTGTTACGAGGATCAAATGTGAGAATACATACAACAGAACCTGGCACCCTGTAAGTGCCATGCATGGTAATATAAGTCTTTAAGGATTTATTCTTGAGAACTTACACACCACCATTGCCCCTCCAGGATCTAACCTCCATCCCAAGAAGATTTGTGGTAAATTAAAAAAAAAATTTTAAGGTTTTATTTATCCTAGAGAGAGGGAGAGAGAGAGAGAGAGAGAGAGAGAGAGAACGAGGGGGCGAGGGACAGAGAGGGAGACACAGAATCCGAGGCAGGCCCCAGGCTCCGAGCTGTCAGACCTTGAGCTCGAACCTGTGAACCGCGATCATGACCTGAAGTCAGGCGCTTCACCAACTGAGCCACCCAAGCACCCCATTAAAAATTTTTAATTGAGATGTCCTTAAGCCAGTATTCATTCCTTCAGGCTCAGTGAAATTCCTCCTCACAACAGCTTGATTTTTAGCTTACTGCCTTCTAATCAGTTAATGTACTCTATTTGAGCTGCCCTGAAGCTCTTCACCATGCATTAAATCATACCGGTTTGGTCCGGTTTTTTTCACACAAACCTCTCTGTGTCTTTTTAGTACACACCCCAAATCTGCTTGAGCAAAAAGCCCTGGCCCCTGGCTCTCATCGTGTTCCCTCCTGTCCAATGATACGGCATCAGCACATCACAAAAGCACCTTTACAACTTTAAAAAAGTCTCTAGGAACACAGGGGCAATACCAACCACAATAAATCGGGAAGGCAAATTTTTCCGAAGATGCCTATTAACCGATGCCTCAAAGCCCAGCTACAGTTGGAGGATCTCATCAAGCTTTCTGTGTTCCCATGGTAATTAACGTACGTGCAAAGCTTATAAACATATACAAAGAGAGATTGAGTGGAAAATGTGCTGCACCGAGAGTAGGAAGAGCCAGGTCTAACCCCAACTCTGGCTGATCAGCTGGGTGGTCTGGGGAAGCTAGAACCGAACCGGTGTTTCAGACTTCATCTGCGTTTCTCAAAGTATGTGCCTCTGGGCACCCAGAGCAGAATGAATGGTTACACTTTTTTCGAGTGCGCATTCTTCGGCCCCCTCTGAGAATTATTGAATCAGAATCTTTGGGTATGGGGACCCAGAATCTCGTTGTTCACAAGATCTTCGTGTGGTTCTTAACCACCCTGGCATCTGGGAATCACAGGGCTCTACGATCCCTCTTTAGTTCCCTGTTTATTCACGAGGGTCAGAATTTGATTGCTTTGGCCCCAAAGATGTATCGCAAAATGAGCAACACCAGGCCGCATACGTGCTTCAGAATACTCTTTCATTAACACACACTTACCCGGCAGTTTCTAAGTGTCAGGCACTATTCTTGGGCTACATCAGTCAAAAAGCATAAATATGCCTTTACTCATGCAGCCTACATTCTAATGAAAGCAGATATAATAAACTACTAGTATAAACACAAAAATAGGTGAGGGCCGCCTGGGTGTCCTAGTCAGTTAAGCGTCCGGCTTCCACTCTTGTCATGATCTCGTGGTTCGTGGGTTCAAGCCCCATCTCGGGCTCTGTGCTGACAGCTCTGAGCCCGAAGCTTGCTTCGGATTCTGTGTGTCCCTCTTTCTCTGCCCCTCCCCACTTATGCTCGGTCTCTCTCTCAAAAATAAACATTAAAAAAAAGTGAAAAAGAATCCCTGTCTCGAGTTCTCCTATTCGAGGGCCTAAGGCCTCGCTGACTGGCCTAAGGCAGGCCCCCAGCAAATGGGATAGGAAAGTAACTTTAGCGGAGCTGGAGGACTGAGGGTTGTTATGGCTCAATCTCTCCCAAATCTTTGCTGTTCCATTTTCTTTAAAAAAATTTTTTTTTCAACGTTTATTTATTTTTTGGGGGGGGACAGAGAGAGACAGAGCATGAACAGGGGAGGGGCAGAGAGAGAGGGAGACACAGAATCGGAAACAGGCTCCAGGCTCCGAGCCATCAGCCCAGAGCCTGACGCGGGGCTCGAACTCCCGGACCGCGAGATCGTGACCTGGCTGAAGTCGGACGCTTAACCGACTGCGCCACCCAGGCGCCCCTGCTGTTCCGTTTTCATCCTCGATTTTCAGCCTCCAAATCTCGCCTGCAGAGGAAAGCACGTGAAGACAGTGAGATGCACCACCCGGTGTCTGCTTTCCATTTCTCTCATGGCTTTACTCCGCCGGCCACAGACATTCCCCGAGTGCCTACCCTGTGGCAGGCCCGTGCTGGGCTCGAGGGCAGAGCACAGCATAAGGTTCCTCAAGCAACGTCATCCACTAGGACCCTAGTGTCCATTTTCTGTCAGATACCTAATACTTGAAAATGACCACGCATTTTGCCCTATTAGCCGGCCTAGAGGTGGCGTTCACAGAACTTTCTCATCAGCAAGGGTTTGTTTTTGTTTTTGTTTTTTTAAAATCCAACTCTGACACGTCTCTGCTCACATAAATCAGCTTCCCCATTTTCAGTGCCTCTTCGAAGCACAGAAAAAAAGGCAGGGGCAGAAGGGCCCTGGGGGCCGAAAGCAGGTTCTGATGCAAGAAGAGATGAACGCGGGCACTCCAGTGGTTTCTATTATAAAAAGAAAAGCCCAACTTCTTAATACATTCTACTTTTCACATTCGCCACATCAGAGACCGATTTTCTTAAACGCTGATGGATGCTGAAGCAGGCATTTTTCACAGTCTTCGCAGCACAGACATTCTCAAAATATTTGCAAGATTAAAAAAAAAAAAACACAAACTTGGGAGGTTTTCCTTTAAAATGCATTTTGTAATAGAACTTTTCTTTGCTCCCGGCATTTGGTGGGGGCAATGTGGAAAAAATGAAAGGGGGGGGGGGGCTATTTTGGAAGTTTGCCGGGGGCCTCGGTGGCAGAGGTCAACCTGCCTGCTGGTCTCAGACGGCTGAGGGTAGGAGGCCTGCACCCAGAAAGGGGGTGGCGGTGAGGGCGGGCAGGGCTCCTCCAGAGAGGGGGCTGAGCCTCCCTCACTCTGATACACTCAGCTCCATGTGTGTTTATGAACATGGTTTCCAATAGACAAAAAGAGAATAGTTTTGCATAAATAAAGGGCTTAGGTCACTGCATCCTGGTGTATTAACCTAGCTGGAGGGAGGAGGAACCCAGTAGAATTGAGAAGGAAGAAAGTGAACGTGACTCACTGGTGAGGGTGTCATGATTTCAGCAGGGTTCCTGCGGGGCGGGCGGGGAGAGCCTGTGTTACTCACAGGCCCCTTTCTCCTGCAAAGGCAAGTGCTTTCCCAGCTCATCTCTTCCCCTCCGCCCCCACCTGTCTCCCCACAACTGAGAGGGGGGCCTCGAGGGTATTGCTCAACTGGTGCAGGGGATCTTGTTAAAATACAGATTTTGATTCAGTAGCTCTGGGCGGGACCCAACAGTCCACGTTTCTAGTAAGCTAGCAACTGGTTCTCATGTTGACGGTGGTCTCTGAACCACATTGGGACAGCAGTGACCCAGCTGGTTCCAAACCCAGCCACACACTAGGGGGGAGGCAAGTTGCCTCGTGTGGCCATTATGTCAATAAAGGTGGGGTTTTTTTGTTTGTTTGTTTGTTTGCTGATGACAGCAAATCTCTACTCTTATCCCTGGAAATGATCCCAGTGATTGAATGCTGCTATCACTGTCTCTTACTGTCCCTCTTCATCCATCCCACAGTCAGGCAATGACGAATGCTCTGGCCAGCATTCCTTCCTGCCTCCTGTGACTGCTCCTAGAGCCGGCCCCCTGGAAGAGAACATTCAGGACACACAAAAGCATAAGATGAAATCTTGCAATCACCAGACGATTTTCTGCTCCGTCTCTACCTCCAGCTGCTTTACGAGCAGCAGCTCGGCATCGAGGCTACGCTTCTAGCCGGAGCCCGCTCCTCCTCTCCGGTGGAGTGTGCTTTGCATTAAACAGCCACTCCAGATGAAAGGGCCATTTACTTCTAAATTGCATAAATTGCTATTTCTTTATTGCTCTCATAACAGAAGCTGCCCTAAAATTGGCACGAAGGGCTCCCAGTCTGCAGTTTCTCCTGTTTTCCAAACCTTGCTCATTTTTCACAGCTCTTGAACTCTCCCTCTCAATTCCTGCCTGCCTGAGTGGGCGAGACAGCAGAGGATGGGGTGCGGGTGGGGGGCGGGGGGGGGGGAAGAGGGTGCTAATTAGCCTAGGCTGAGAGCAGCCTTGGCAAGAAGCCACAGGATGGGAGGCCTTGTCAGGTGGAGCCGAGCCCGGGCTCAGTGTGGGTGATGACTCAGGGATCACAAAAGAACCTGAATAAGGTGCAGTTTGGGTAGCAACTGATATCTGGCTTGAGTCACTGATGGCTGCTATGTTATTAGAAACGAGGCTGAAGCCATGGTGATTCCTAAATGGGGAAAGACAGGTTGACACAGACGTGAAAGCTGTCAAGTCAGAATAAGGCATGCCTGTCAGCTTTGTCTCTAGGATTTTGTGTTCTTTGATGAATGTCACAGAGGATGAAGCAGTATGCAGATGGCTGTTCAGAAGCTTCATAGCATTAATCAAAGAGTACCCTCCTGGGCCGGGAGGGGAGTGGGCAAATTGCTTCCGGGAGGGGGTAATGACATTCTCTCGGAGGTCACCTCCGCTCACCAAGATGTCCTCGAGACTGTTCACTCTGGGACCGACTTCTATGAGGCAGGGCTGGGCTGACAGGTCCTTCAAGAAACTGGATAAACACAACTTCCGTGCCTGGACCCCACAGGACTTTCTGGGGGGTATTCTCAAGGGTATAGGTTTAGCCTGAGGCCCATGCTGGGGGGCAGGGGGGAAGAAAAGCCCTTTCAGTAGATGAGGGAGTTAATATGTTTAAAGAGCATCAGCATCCAAGCTTATATAAATAATAGCTATTATTAGGCAATCCAGTTCCCTCAGGAGATACCCCCAAACCCATCTGGAATTGAACGGCATCAGCCTGTAAGAAGTAACCCTCTGCCCTGAACTCGAAATCAGAGTCTCCATCAGTCTGTCATGATCAAGGTCATGTATGTCACAATGAGTTCTTCATTGACCCGAGAGCACATACTTTCTGATTTAGGTCTTTGAAAACATAATTAAATGAGAATGGATTTGAAGTTGCTCTCTGAATAGTAAGGAAAGTTAGTTCCAGCTAACTCTCTGGGAATTACACACAATCATCTGTGTTTGCCAGCTCGGTCATGGTGTCATGTGGTTATTAGCACACACACTGACGCCATGCTGCCTGGGCTTAACTCCTGGCTCCTCTAAGTTACTAGCTGTGTGACCTCGGACAGCTATCTTTACCTCCTTTCCCTCAGTTTCCTCATATGTGGAAATGGGGGTGGGGGGTGGATAAGAGTATCAATCTTCGTAGGTTTGTGTGTGTAGAGCACTTAGCACAGCACCTGGCACATCATTAGTGCTGCTTTATTGTCACTTCTTTGGAGGTACTGGGTGTCGTTGGTCGTGTGTCTATCAGGAGAAAGAAGATGAGGAACCACTACATTAGATGGTCTATTGGTTATTCCATCAGTGAATTGGTCAGTATTTATCTAGGCTTTCTTCTTTGAAAACTCTGTTCTTCATTTGTGGAACACCAGGTTTTCAAAGCTGATACTTTAGAGATTAAGTGAATACTAAAGAATTATCTACTTATTTTACTAAGATTCAATGTAGATATCCTCTCAAAATTCAGTTTCTTTAGTGTCCTCTGAATGTAACTCAATTAAAATGCTGATTTTGTGGAAGGTTCCAGAGTATCCCCAGAATTTGTCCTGCCTTTTCAGTACAACTCAAACTTCAGAGTAACCAAACAACCTTAGTGGACGAAGGAAAGTTCTCCTAGATCAAAATTACAGAGGGGCGCCTGGGTGGGGCAGTCGGTTAAGCGTCCGACTTCAGCCAGGTCACGATCTCGCGGTCTGGGAGTTCGAGCCCTGCGTCAGGCTCTGGGCTGATGGCTCGGAGCCTGGAGCCTGTTTCCGATTCTGTGTCTCCCTCTCTCTCTGCCCCTCCCCCGTTCATGCTCTGTCTCTCTCTGTCCCAAAAATAAAAATGAGAAAAAAATTTTTTTTTAAAAAATAAAAATAAAAAAAAAATTACAGAGGGACCAAATTATGGAAGAAATGACACAGTTAGAAAATTGCCATTCTGTAGCCCTGCATAAAAAAATTGAAGCAGGTGGGGGTCATCAATAGAAGGTAGAACAGAGATTAATGAAGAACTTTACAATAGAGAGCTCAAGGTATTACCAGCCCAGATCACTGATACATCTTGGCAACACGTTTTTTTTTTTTTAAAAAAGAGAGAGGGAAAGAGAGAATCTTGAGCAGGCTCCACACCCATCCTGGAGCCAGATGTGGGGTTCCATCTCGCCACCCTGGGATCGGGACCAGAGCTGAAATCAAGAGTCAGATGCTTAACCAACTGAGCCACCCATGTGCCCCTCTTGACAACACTTTGAATGCGATCAGACATTATGTACCTCCAGGTAGGAGGTACAAACAAAATGAACAGTATCACCAATGAAGTATTCTTGAGGAAAGTCAAACTTGAGGCAAATCCAGCCATATATTTGAACTCCTGGTCTATAGGAAATATAGTGGGGAGAAGGACATATTAAATGGCATCGTAAAAAGGAATCAGTGAAAGCCAGGATGTAAGGCACTAGAGAATCTGATTTGGTTTCTTTAGCAAGTCAGTTACTTGTAAAGAAAAATGCAGGGAGGAATTTTCTAGATTAAAAGTGACTTACAGAACACTTAAGAGATGTAACCACCCAACAAAACGAATGGACTGTTTGGATCCTTATTTGAACAAACAACTGTAGAAATAATTTTGATAATTGAGAAAATTTAAATTAAATTGAGAAATGACTTAATCTTGGTAGATGGGTGATGACATTATAATTATACAAGTATATATCCTTTAGGGGAATTCATGTTGAAGTTTTATTTATTTTTAATGTTTTTATTTATTTTTGAAGGAGAGAGAGAGACAGAGCATGAATGCGGGAGGAGCAGAGAGAGAGGGAGACACAGAATTTGAAGCAGGCTCCAGGCTCTAAGCTGTCAGAACAGAGCCCGATGCGGGGCTCGAACCCACAAACTGTGAGATCATGACCTGAGCTGAAGCAGGATGCTCAACCGACTGAGCTACCCAGGCGCCCCCATGTTGAAGTTTTAAAGGATGAAATGACTGGATGTCTGGATCTTTTAAAAATATTCCAGTAACAAATTTAAAAAAAATTAATGGAGAAAGCATTAGATGAAATGAAAGCAAAGATGAAATAAATATGGCAAAATGTGTTGGTTGTTGAGGCAGGTGATCAGTAGATGGTTTTGTGCATGTACGTATTTTTTACTTTTGAGTAGGGCTGGAAATTTTCATAATAAAAATTTTAAGACAAACCCCCAAATGAATATTATCAAAACAAAAAGTAAATAAAATTACAATGTATAATCCTCTTGCACTCCCTTTCCCCCTGATAAAGACTGAATTGTGTGCCTCTAAAATTTATAGGTTTAAGTCCTAACCCCTTGTGCTTCAGAATGTGACTGTATTTTAGGCAGGGACTTTATTTTTTTTTTAATTAAATTTTTTTAACATTTATTCATTTTTGAGAGTGAGAGAGACAGAGCATGCATGGGGGAGGGGTAGAGAGAAGGAGACACAGAATCCAAAGCAGGCTCCAGGCTCCAAGCTGTCCGCACAGAGCCCGACGCGGGGCTCGAACTCACGAGCCGTGAGATCATGACCTGAGCCGAAGTCGGATGCTCAACCGACTGAGCCACCCAGGAGCCCCTAGGCAGGGACTTTGAAGAGGTAATTATGGTAAAATGAGTTTGGGAACCTAATCCGTACGTCCTTATAAGAAGGGAGATTAGGACGCAGGCAAATGCAGAGGGAAGACCATGCGAAGACAGATGGGCAAGATGGCCATCTACAACCCAAGGAGAGAGGCCTTGGAAGAAACCAAACCTACCAACGGCCTCCAGAACTGCGAGAAAATAAACTTGTGTAGTTGAAGGCATCCAGTCTGCTATGGCAGTGATAGTAAACCTTCCCCATTTCCTGTTTGGTTTTCTTTACAGCATTTACCACCATCTAATGTATTATGTATTGATTTCCTTATTGTCAACCTCCCCACGCTAGAATATACATGAGGACAGTACATTTTGTCAACTGCTGAATCCCTAGCACCTATAACAGGGCCTGGTCCATTGAACATACAAAGCGCTCAATACAGACGTGTTGGAGATGCCCTGAGTACCTGCCAGGTTGACAATATTTTTCCAAAGTAAGAATGGTCACCTTACCCTGAGAGGGAGAAGTTGTGCACTCTACCTCTGTTGGCTCCATCCTGCAGTCTGTCCCAAATCTCTAAACTTTGTCTGGAAACTAAGCATGTCGGGAGTTTGGCTTGCCGAGAAGCTACTCTGTGTTCTGATTCTCTTCCAGCACGCAGTGAGCCCAAGACTCCCCATGCATCTGTAGGCGGAGAGACGTGGGGAAGGCTCCAGACTCTTCTAGTGCCCACTCCATAAGGGTCGGAAGAAGCAGAGCGTAAGTGAAACTACAGAGAAGTGAAAATGTGGGTAGGAGGAAAAAAGAAGGGCAAAATAAGGGCCTATCTCTAGGGGACACTCATCCTATTTCCTTGCTGCATCGCACCTACGGAAAATTCTTCCTGTTTGAAGAAAATCCTGCCTCATGAGCCCTCGCTCCCCAGAGCGGAACCTTTTCCCAGGCTCCCTTGCAGCTACAGCTCAGACACGTGACCTGGGCTCCACCGGTCGGACACCATGGCCCGCCTGAAACTTCTCTTCAAAAGTGGGACATGTAAGAATCTAGAATCTATTTTTGGGAGGAGTTGGTTGAGGGGATTTTTTGGCGGTGGCAATAACCGAAAGGTTGTGTTTGGTGCAGCAGCGCTACTGGTGTAGAGAAAGGCAGTGGAAGTCACAGTAAAGGAAGTTCTGGGTCTAAGGTTGTTGTAAGTTGTTGTAAGGTTGCGATGTTGTAAGTTGTAGCACCCGTGCCTGGTGGCCCCGTGACGGCTCAGTTCTGTCGCAAGGCCGCGACTGCCCCTCCTCACGACCCAACCCCAAGCCTATTTCTCCCGTCCTCCTGAGAATTCTGTAAGCTCCCCAGTACCCTTCTGGTCGACTCCTTTTCTACCTAATCAAAGAAATTTAAGTGAAAGGAGCTCAGATTTGTGAAGCACAAAACACGTTTAAACAATACGCCCTGGAAGGAGAGAATGAAAAAAAAAAAATTTGTGTGTGTGTGGTAAAATATAGGCAAAACATAAAAATGGTTAAAGTGGTTTATTTTAAGTCTGCTAACTACCAGCGTTAAGTACATTCGCCATGTTGTGCAACCACCACTATCCATTTCCAGGACCTTTGAGAATAAGATTTGAGCCTGGATTCATGTCTTTGAAGGTCCTAGGTTTCTATGTCACTTTTAAGTCAAGTTAACAGGCCTTCACGGATTTCTGCAGGGTAAGCTTCACAGCCCTGGGGATTTTTGCCAGGCTTCTAGCACCTAGTGGGTGCCTGAAAAAACGCTTGCTATGGAATGGTCAGAGAGGATATTTTTTAGTCCAAGTGCTGTGCCGTCTCAGTGGTACATCATTAAGTGTGTCCACGCATGTTGTGTGGACACGTGTTCCTTTAGTGGGCAGAAGGTGCATAACCGATGGCATAAAACAGCAATTCCCAGGGTGAGCGGTCCTGTCCCCTGGATGAGCGAAGCTGGAAACAAACTGGTGACGATTTGACTTTTCCCTTGGATGACGCTAACAAGTTCTACCAAAGACCCACGTGGCTACAACGAAAACAAGTTGGTGAGGATATGTCCGCGTCTGCTTCTGAGAGGCTCGGACAGGCTTTCGGTGCTATAATAAGCATTTCTAGGATTTCTGTGAGTAGAATGAGTAATAGAACAACATTTGGTGGTGAAAAAGTCGGGTGAGTCGTTCATTCAACGGTATTTATTCAGTCCCTGCCTCGTGCCAGGTTCTTTGCTGGGTAGTGAGCTCTCTGCCACAAACAAAACAAACATGTGGCTCATATCTAGAGCTTACATACAAAGGAAAAGAGGCAGAAATTAAACAAAGGTCAGATATGTCTGGTGAGGAAAGTGCTAGAAAGAAAAGTAAGGCTGGGTAAGGTTGGAGACCGTGACTAGAGATGTATGTTATTTGTGTGATCCAGTCATCACAGAGGATCTCTGAGAAGGTGATGTTTGAACAGGGGCATGAGGAAAGTGAGGGAAAGGGTCGCATAGACATCTAGAGTGTTCCAGAAAAAGAGAACAGGGAGTGCAGAGCTCAAAGCTAGGATTGAGCTTGGCAGATCCTTGGGAACCACAAAGAGGTCAGAGTGTCCAGAGTAAAGCCAGAGAAGAGTTACAGGCAAGAAAGTTCAAGAAGCATCAGAGAAGATATTTTGCTCTGAATATCCTAAAAGAGTCTGGCAAGATATGGCACACACACCTCCCGGGTCTCAAATGAGATGTTTTCTTGAAAGAGTTTCTCCGGCAAGAGTTTAGGGCAAGGGGAAGGTAGGGACCACCTGTTCCTTCCCTCACCAGTTGACAGCTCCCTCTTGAGTCCTAGCTATCAGGGTGAATCACCATTTTTTTTTCCTCCGGCTTCCTGGGCCTTAGCTGGCTTTTCTATAGGGAGACGGGAGCCATTTGTCTGCCTTCCACAAGCCCTGGTCAGAATCTGTCCTCGGTGCCTGACGTGGGGCCAACTATGTTGTCAGAGAGTGGGATACGAACCTTATCAAAAAGGTAAAGATGCAAATGTGAGAAGAAAGGAAAGACCCAGCAAGGAAGGACAAGAGGAGGAGAGAGAACTTCAGGACAAAAGCCTGTGGAAGAGTTGAAGGATAGGAGGGTAGAATAATCCTCTCCCCCCACCCCAGCAGTGTTTGCTTGGGCCTCTGGAAAAGGATTGCTTCTATTTCTGCCTCATAGCGCCCCACAACTTTTCCTGATGTTAAGAGAAAAGACGCGAATGCTGATGTTGAGCAGAGTAATAAACACAGTGGGGACCCGTGTTCCTCCCTGGGATGCTCACACCCGTGGAACGTGTCTGATTTGAAAGGGGCACCATGGACCCAGCCGTCGTCACGCATGGCCCCTGGACAGCTGAGCATCTGATTAAATACAAGGGGAATTATGCTGTTTTCTTTCAGCCTGTGCTTTGCTGACACAAACTATTCTTTGATATAAATCGAAACTATCAGAATTAGCATGGGAAGGGCCATTCTTTCGGTCTGCTATGTAATCTCAGGATCCCCAAGTTTCCCAGACTCCGATAAGCTCATTTTTTTAATACTCAAATTTTACAGGTTGAATCCTTGCTCTGACCGCAGGACAAAAAGACCCCTCTGGATATTTCTGAAGAGATGTGGCAAGTGCTTGTGCACCCCGGATGTTGCCTATCATTTGCCCCCACGTGCCACCTCATGGCACCGTCTGTTTTTCTACCTTCAGCTGTCTCCCCGCTCCTCTTCATACTCCTCCTGTCTGCTCTGCTTCACGCTAGCTGTGGACACAGCCTCCGCCTTTATTCCCCACCCACCTCCCAACCCGAGCCTGTGGGTATGGAGGCAGGAGTGAGAGTCAAAATATTTCACAACTGCTGTGGCCTGTGGAACGGTCAATCATTTCTAAAGGGTCCCTGCTACGTCAGGCATAACTCTTTCGTGTCTGGATCATTGGGGAGGTTAAGGGGTCATGGGTTGGAGGCAAGGGCACTCAAGGCCGTGGTGGTGGGACCTGGGGGAAGAAGCCTCAGGACAAGAGGCTGTTTACCAGACTAGAGTACACGAGTCCCGTGCAAGATTTGCTGAAGGATGGGCATATTCCTGGGCCACTCGGTCTCAGAGATCCCTGCAAATCTACAAGCCATGTCACATTGAAAGGAACCCTGCGTCTATGGTCTCCCTTCTTGGGAACCGGCTGGCCATGATGATTCTGGGGTCTCTTCACTCAACCAAATTTCTTCTCAAATCTCCATTCACTCTCAAGTCCAGAATTCCTCCCTCATTTGGTTCAAACATTTGTGAGGCAACACTGAAAATCCCTTCACAAAAAATGACCAAACCCACTCTCCAAGGAAGTCATAGTCCTGATTTAACGTCATCTATGAAAATCAACCTCAGCCCCATTATCTCGTCATTTTTGTGCAAAGTGTCACTGATTGTTTTCTCAACAGCCGAGCAGTTTTATCCTGAGGATGAATTCTGTCCCCATCTCCTAGAGCAAGCCATCCTGAAGCCATCTTTTAAAATAGCATTTTGGGTTTTCTACCTTAGACATGGACAGCTCTTAGCCAGTGCCTGGTTGTTAATAGAGGCTGATGACTGATATCTGAGTGATCAAATAAGGGATACTTTTGTCTATCACTCCTTAGTCACACCTCTTAGTAGTTTCTCAGTGACCTTATGCCTTCAGTCACCTGTTCAACAGACGTACTGAGAGCCACTGTGTGCTAGGCACTGTGCTCAAAATTTGGGGAAACAGAAGCAAACAAAAAAAGATGAAGATCCCTGCTCTCATGGAGCTTATATTTTAGCGAGGGAGAAAACCATCATAACAATCTAAGTATCAGCTAAACCAGCAACATAACCAAAATAAGTAAAACATAGAGGATACGAAATAGTAATGAATGCTCAGAAGCTAAACAAGCAGAAGGATGAGTAAGTAATGTTGAGGGGATTTGGGGTTGAGATTTTGTGTCATTTTAGAGCACTAGGGAGGACCTCCTGGAGAAGGTGACTTTTGAGTCACCTGAAGCAGGGCAAGGGTGAGCTCCCCTGATATCTGGGGGCCGGGTGGGGTGGGGAAGAGAACCCATGGCCACAGGGTAAGCAAAACCAATCACAGTGAGAAGCCCCAGTTTGTAAGAATGATCGAATTGAGATGCAGACAAGCACTCGAGGTGGTCCTTGGTTTTCTCCTTCATTGAAGAAGGGGAGCTTTTCTGTTTGTTTGTTTCAAGAAGGAGCTACTTTCCTTACTTTCAATGCTTTTGGCAACCACCATACTTTCCTTCCATCTCACTCATCTAGAGGAGGAGATCTCCAGCACAGTAGAGTCAAACTATTATGGTTTGTATATGGCAGGAAATAAAAATGAATATGACATTTATTCTCTTGGTGCCCTGCATTTTCTCCAGTAAATCAGCCATGGGCGGTAAATTAATTATGGGCTGCTGTTATGTGCCCGAGCCAGGTACAGCTGTTCCAAATAAGTTCACATTGGCATAACCCAATAGCGAGTGCCTGTTATCAGATTTCCAGAGTGCATCTGCATTGGGCAGTTTTGTTAGCCCACGAACTCTGTTGCCTGTGGCAACACGTGTTTAGATTTAGGTTGATAGGAGCCGGTGAGAAGGATTTCAAGGTTGGAAAAACAGTGGTCTTTTGATGGCTCGTGTTCCTGTCCTATCTCATACCCTTTGAGTTTGGAGCTGGCATTCTTAATGATTAGGTCCATAAGTATGGCTCTGACTGAACAGCCCCATACCTGTTTGGTGACCTATGGCTATGGCCACAGTTATTTGTGGAACATATTGCTGTGTGGAGCTCCACTTCTGCCCTGTATGTCCTTCAAGGGGGTCATCTTTGGAAGGAGTGGCCAGCCCCTTCTCAAAAGGCACGCCCCTGGCCTGGCCAGCCAGCCTCCCTTCTTTTCAGCCATGCCTTTCAAAAGTTGAAATTACGTGCCAGATGATGGGGCGCCTGGGTGGCGCAGTCGGTTAAGCGTCCGACTTCAGCCAGGTCACGATCTCACGGTCCGTGAGTTCGAGCCCCGCGTCGGGCTCTGGGCTGATGGCTCAGAGCCTGGAGCCTGTTTCTGATTCTGTGTCTCCCTCTCTCTCTGCCCCTCCCCCGTTCATGCTCTGTCTCTCTCTGTCCCAAAAATAAAAAAAATAAAAAAAATAAAAATTACGTGCCAGATGAAAGTATTGTCTGAATGGTTAGTCCTGGTAAAACTCACACAAGAGAGCAGAGTTCTAATTCCAACTTCCTCATGCACTTGGGTGAGTCATTTCTCTGAGCCACAGTTTTCCCCATCTGTAAAATGGGAAGCATACCAATCTCATAGGGCTATAGTGTCAATTAAATGAAATAATGTATATAAAATAGCTCACATGATGCCCAGCTTGGAAGTAGATCCTGGGCATTATTATTTATTTCGAAGGTCAAGGGAGATCAGACTTTGGTGATTATTTGGCCTTTGGGAAGTCATCACCACCACCGTCATGGATCCCTGCCTTTGTTACAGAGTTATAAACTTCTCTTCAACTTAACATAGTTCTGAGTATGGGGAGGACATTTCAGTCACCTCATATGCTATGGTCTACTCTAGTGAAGGACAGGAGACCAGAATCAGAAGCCTTGAGTTCTAGTTGAAGTTCTTCACTACATCTTTATGTGTCCTCAGAGAAGCCGTGGAAACTCTGAGCCTTACGTGACCACCTGTAAAATAGGGAAGTTGGATTCCTATCTCCAGAGTACTCGAAAATTTTATATCTCCATGTAAAGTGAGGCAAGATGTGGAACTGCAGGTATAGATTTCTGTGAAAGGAGAGACTGGGAGGGTTCCACTCCAGCCCAGTTCTGTCTACCTTGAAGGTCTGTCACCCTGAAGGTGAGCCGGCCAGAAGATCTTTCTGAAATGAAAACTTGATTATGTCACTCGGCTGCTCAAGATCTGTCAGTGACTTGGAAATTGCCTTCAGAATGAAATCTAAATGCTAGGGCAAGGCATGCTAAGGGCAGCTTGTAACGGTGAAATATTGGAAATATACATGTCCTCTAATGAGGTAACAAGTCAAAGTCAGACTACAACTCAATAGTTAGAATATTATTCACAAGTTAAAATAATGTTGCCAAGAATAAATAACAACATGGAAAGTGCTTACAATGAAAGGAGTTTAAAAACAGAGGTAAAAAGGGGCTCCTGGGTGGCTCAGTCAGTTAGGCAACGGACTTCACCTCAGGTCATAACCTCATAGTTTGTGGGTTCGAGCCCTGCATTGGGCTCTGTGCTGGCAGCTCAGAGCCTGGAGCCTGCTTCCAATTCTGTGTCTCCCTCTCTTTCTCTGTTCTTCCCTTGCTTGTTCTCTTTGTCTCTGTCAAAAATTAATAAATGTTAAATTAAAAAAAATAGAGGCAAGAATATTTTGCATATAGAATTATAACTTATACAAAATAGTTTACTTTTTAAAAAAGACTGAATTTAAAAAACCCAAAATGTGAATAGGAATTGATCTGAATAACTTTTCCTTCTTTGTAACTCTTCTATATTTTGCAATTTTTTAAAAATTTTTATTCAAAAAAATTTTTTAATGTTTATTTCTGACAGAGAGAGAGACAGAGAGAGAGAGAGAGAGAGAGAGAGAGAGCGCATGAACATGGGAGGGGCAGAGAGAGAGGGAGACACAGAATCCAAAGCAGGCTCCAGGCTCTGAGCTGTCAGCACAGAGCCCGACGCGGGGCTCGAACTCACCAGCTGTGAGAGCAAGACCTAAGCGCAAGTCGGCCACTTAATAGACTGGGACACCCAGGGCCCCCCAATTTTCTTTAATGAGGACATATTGCTTTGCCAAAAATTATTTTCATTGTTTTCTTATTCTGGAAGTAAAGCATGTTCGTTTTACAAACTAAAGAAAATCTAACTACAAAAAAAAAAAAAAAAAAACAAACCCAAAACTACCTACAACCTCTCAGAAATAACCACTATTAAATCCTCTTGTATATTTATATTTATATACATGTATATATATAAGAATACACACATGTGTATATATATAGTATACATACGTACACCATATACATGTAAGAACAAGAATATACAAGAGGATTTAACAGGGATTACATATATATGTGTGTGTGTGTATACAGACATATATGGAAATTTTTTTAATTAAAAAAATTCTGGTAGCCAGAGTGGGGGCAAAAACAGGTGAGCAGTATACTCTTTTTAGATTCTCTTAATGAGGCTCACTCCTCTGGATATAACACATCTTACATGAGGGTTGCTGACATTTTCTACCTTGGGATGGCAGACGGGTTTCCTACCTTCAGGATGCACAGGGTGGAAAGTGTTTCTGGATCCCAGGAGAGAAAAACTGGTTTCTTTGTTTTAATTTTTTTTTACATATTTATTAAAAAAAATTTTTTTTAAACGTTATTTTTGAGACAGAGAGAGACAGAGCATGAACGGGGGAGGGTCAGAGAGAGAGGGAGACACAGGATCTGAAACAGTCTCCAGGCTCTGAGCAGTCAGCACAGAGCCCGATGTGGGGCTCGAACTCACAGACTGAGAGATCATGACCTGAGCCGAAGTCGGACGCTTAACCGACTGAGCCACCCAGGTGCCCCTTTTAATATTTATTTTTGAGAGAGAGACAGAGCACAAGTGGTGGAGGGGGCAGAGAGAGAGAGGGAGACACAGAATCTGAAACAGGCCCCAGGCTCTGAGCTGTCAACACAGAGCCTGACGCGGGGCTCGAACTCATGAGCTGTGTAGACCACGACCTGAGCCGAAGTCCGACACTTAACCGACTGAGCCACCCAGGTGCCCCAGGAAAACTGCTTTCTATGTGAGAAGCTTAGTTGCCTTCTTATTCTTATTTTAGTCCTGATGCTCAGAATTTAGTTTAGAACGCTCAGTATAACAAGGACGTTAGCCAGGATATTTAATCCTCTGTAACCCTGAAATCCTATCTTCATGAGCTCTCTTTCTGAAGGTTTCTAACTCGGTGGCCCTCCATCCTTCCTGTGGCTGCAGGCGATGAAAAGTGAATGGAGGGTGAGGTGGTCTGGGGGCCCAGCACCATGATCCACAGGTGGGTGACTGGGGACATGAATCAGGAGTGCCAAGCACACTCATTTGTGCCCACGAAGATAGTTTCACCAAAATTGGAACCTGGTAGGAAGACTGTTCTAGAAACTCAGCCCACTCATCAAGCCTGATCCTACCGGGAACCAAACTTCGGGGCTTGCCCAACCAAACCATGAAACAAATTTATTCATTCAACAACTAACTTGAATTGGGACTATACAGATGAGCCAGGTGCCAAGGGTACAACAGTAATCAAGAGAGTAAGAGCCCTTCTGGTGGTAGAAATGCCCCCCTCTTCTCAGGAAAATAGAGTAAACCTCTGAGGAGTCTGTTTTCCGACGGGGCGCAGACAAGGCTTCCCAGGTAGAGGCTAGGACATGTGGAAAGGTAGAAAAGAGCTCAGTATGTTCGAGAAACTGAAATAAGACCAGTGCAGCTTTAGGGCAGTGAGCAGGAAGTGGCCAAGAATGAGGTGGAATTCACAGGGGATTGAAGCCATTGTAAACAATGTGGATTTCATGCTCTGGGCAGAATGCTGTACAAGGAGTTTAAACAGAGACAAGGAGTTGGGCTTTGGCAACTCTGGCTTTCCCTCACCCCTCTCTGGAGTGTTTATTTCCCTGTACGCACCTCTCGCGAGTCTCAGTCCCTCTCCTCAGATCCCTCAGTTCCTAAAGTAACTTTCAGTAGTAAGATACAAAGGCCAGAAGACATTCCCAGGAGTTTGCACTGTAATGATAGTCAAAAAACCTTCAGATAAGGGTGGATTATCAGATTACAAAATGATAGGCATTGGCCAGGAGGTAGAGAATTGGTGAAAAATTCTTGAATCATGGACTGTTCTTCCAACTGGGATCACACACCTCACAAGGGGTCAGATCGGTCTTAAAGGAAGTCAGGCAAGGATGTGGTGCTCCCTTTCCTGACAGGGGGACCACGGCATGTAGAGGGCAGGATTCTAATCCTGGGTCTTAACAATGGAAGGGATCCTGATGTTCCTCTGAGACTTAGCCCGGATCACCTGGGCACTTCTGGAGGGCAGGCTCACACCATCCCCTTCATTTTAATCAGATTCGAGTAATTGGCTTCTCATGCTTTCGGTCTCTTCGTCACCTTCTGAGAGGGGCTAATGAATGGAGAAAGAGCCAGTGGGGCCCAGGTAATCCACAAACTAGACATCTGGTCTTGGTGTCCTCGCAAGCGGTCTATGTTCCATTTCCGGGCCAGATACACCTAAGCCTTGAATAGCTGAACTGAAATTCATGGCATTATCTCCCTTAGTCTTATTATGCAGGGTTTTTCCTAATAGACCTTCAAATCCCTCCAAATCTTTGACATCTTGTCATGCAGCTGCTGCAATAGATCTTCTAAATTATGAAAAATTTTAGTGCAATAAAGCAGCCACCTGCGGCCTGAAGACTGTCAAGTACGATCTGCTGGATCTCAGATACCCCAGGTGTATCTCTTTCTCTCGCACACCCCCTCATTGCCTCTTCAAAACACCAGCCTCGCCTTGGCACCCGTGGGACTCTTAAGTCACCTGTGCTCGGCACTGACTGACCCATTTCCTGCCCCAGCCTAAACAGGGCGACAATGGTGATGTTCCATTTGCTCTGTGAAAAGTTAAATGTCACCCTCTGATGTGTACTTGCTTTGAAGTTTCCTGGCCAGGGTACGTGGGGAAACTTTTCTCCATCAGAGTCCTCCTTCCCCCCTCCGTTCTGTGTGCAAACAGTCCCTTCTTGTGATTGCACGTTTCTGCCCCCACATTCTTTCAGGTGTAGAGTTTCTTATTGTCTTACTAACAAAAACAGAGACAATATTTACCCAGGACTTACTGAGTCAGACACTCTTCTAAGCACATTTGGGTAGGTTAGCTCTTTTAAGCCTCACAACAAGCATTTGAAGTGTTTGCAGTCATGAACCCTATTTTACAAACAAGGCAACGGAGGTACTGAGAGGTTAAGGACCCTGTCCAGCTAGTGAGTGAGAGATGGAACCTGTGTTCTTAACCATGGGGCTTTTCCTTCTTGGCCTCGTCCCCCCCCCCCCCCACCCGCATCTATCTTCTGTGCAACTATATTCAACCAACACCTATTACTCTGTGGCAAGGACCGCATCAGACACTTGGGATTTGGGGATGAATACATTAAAGAAACCCTTGCCGGGGCGCCTGGGTGCCGCAGTCGGTTAAGCGTCCGACTTCAGCCAGGTCACGATCTCGCGGTCCGTGAGTTCGAGCTCTGCGTCGGGCTCTGGCTGATGGCTCAGAGCCTGGAGCCTGTTTCCGATTCTGTGTCTCCCTCTCTGTCTGCCCCTCCCCCGTTCATGCTCTGTCTCTCTCTGTCCCAAAAATAAATAAAAACGTTGAGAAAAAAAAAAAAAAAAGAAACCCTTGCCTACAGCGTAAAAGAGACAGGCAGGCACACAATTGACTAGCCTGCCGAGTGGGGAAGGGGAGGCCTAGACACGGGGCCGCAGGACTTTGAAGGGCAAGTCGGAGCCTGTGATACCTCATCCGGAACATCGAAGCGGGTGTAGGGGATAATGCTCTAAACCATAAGCCTCTCTTCCACGGTGGATCATCATTTCCTTCGGTCTCTTCAATTTTTGAGATTTCAATTTTGCCTTCTGCCCCAGGAGAGCAGGTTTTGAACTTAGCCGTGCGTTAAAAGTCACTCGTTGTGGCCACAGCTGGCTGATTCTCCTCGTGGCTACGTGGTTGACCCACTTTTCAGCCCCCCCTCACGATCAGAGGGGGTGTGTGTGCCTGAGTCTGGCCCAGGGAATGGTGGGGAGAGCACCGTCAGTCACCTCCTAGCCTGGATCATAAAACCTCCCTCGAAACTCTTCCCCCTCCTCTCTCCCGGAATCCAGTGGCAGACTCTGGGGCTAGTCCAAAGTACATGTGGGTTTGAGGGTTTGAGAATCACTAGCCCAACACGTTTGTTTTAATCGCCACCTCATTACCCTCGAGGTTTCCTGGGGGTGGGAGGGAGGAGGGTAGGGACAGCTTACAAATGCAGACTGTTATTTCCTTCCATTCGCGTTTATCTTAGAAAATCCTCCCTCAGCCAGTGTTTGCTGTTGGATTTACCCGTAAGCAGGTGAGAACTGTGGGTGTCTGACGGACCGCAACATGCCCTGGAGCCGTCAGAAAAATGTCTTTTCTTCTCCCTTAGGACCAGAGTCATGTACTAAGGGCAGAGAGGCTGAAAGTTGACCCCACCCACAACATCATATAGATGACTTACTTTGATAGAATTCCACGTAAGTGCTTACATAGATGTATACAGTATTTGAGCATCTAGCATATTCCAAGCACTATGCCAAGCACTCTACAGACAGTAGCTCTTTCAATTCCAACAACAGCTCTAGCAGGCAGCCATTATGATTACCTTGTACAGATGAATCTAAGGCACAGAAGTGAAATGATTTGCCCAGGGTCACACAGCAAAGGGGAAGTTGAGCCAGGACTACTTAAAGGCCATCTGACGCCCTCCACAGGACTAACCTCACATAGAGGGCCTTGAGTGGCTGCCCCAGGCCCCCATTCCACTGCTCCCCACTCTCTCGGTTCCCTTTCATTCCAGACTGGACTGCACTCCCTCTGCTCACTGCTCTCTTCCTGTGATTAAAATTTAGTCAATTTGAACCAAGTCCCTGGATCTGATGAGTCTCCCTAGTTTTCTACACACAGTTTGCGATTTCCCTGGCACCATGGCAACCAGATTCTGGGAGGAAGCAGGATCCCTGGACGTAGGGAAATGCAGGAATTAAGCAAAATGCTACGAGGATTCACAGTACTGGTAAGTGGTTCCCTCAGGCGACATCCACCCTATGCCCAAGTTCCCACCAGCCTGCCCTTCCTCATCCAGGGCCATTTCACCACTAAGTACTTTCAAGAGGTGACAGAAATGTTGGAGACCCTAAAAATAAATAAAATAAAATATAAAATAAAATATAAAATAAAATATAAAATAAAATATAAAATAAAATATAAAATAAAATATAAAATAAAATATAAAATAAAATATAAAATAAAATATAAAATAAAATATAAAATAAAATATAAAATAAAATATAAAATAAAATATAAAATAAAATATAAAATAAAATATAAAATAAAATAAAATAAAATAAAATAAAATAAAATAAAATAAAATAAAATAAAATAATTGTAGGGAACTTCCAAAGTAGGAAAAGAAAATAGCAACATTGAAACTAATGAAAGTTTGATTAAATGCCTACCAAAGTATCACGCTAAGCTTCATGAAGAGTTAAATTTGGAATTCATAAAAAATTCATGAGGCTTAAAACCCGTAAGGCTTGCTTTTCTGACTTTGCAAAGATTTTCCACTTTGCATAATGATTGTAGAGAAGTCAAGACCAGTTGTAAATTAGAGGTAGTCCTTGCAGGCGACTGGTCTCAAAAGTAGAATTAGAAAAGTCGTATCATACGTTTTACAGCCAAGATAATAATTTGTTCCAATTGGCCAAATGTTGGCTACATGAGATGTGGCTGCTAATAGGTTTAATGGGATGTGGGGTGGAGCCTCCAAAAGAAAGAATCCCTTAAAATCCTACCACCTTCCCAAACCTTGAGAAAGCTCAGTGGAGGCAAAAAACAGGGTACAAGAGAGAAAGCATGGCCCTTGGTTGTGAGGGGAGAGGCCCAGGAGGGGAAACAGTGTTCTTGAATGAAATGTGGCTTTTACCCAGCCAGCCCATCTCAGGAAAGAGGGACTGCTTGAATGCGTCCAATAGATTCCAGCTGCCCTGACTGGGAACAAGCCAAGAAAAGCCTGCGCCCCATTTTCCCTTCACTGTAGGAAGGCGATTGGGAGGCTTTTGTTTTTAAAAGTCGGGGAGTGAGAGGGGCTGCGAAGTTCCTGTGTTTTTCTTTCCCCTCCGCGACTGGGGAGAGCATCTTCCTTATCATTCAGGGCTGGCCCAAGAGCGCATTTTAACTGGGAGGCATCGCAAATTCACATCTGTTTTCTTATCAAAGTCCTGGACGGGAGGGAGAACCAGCAGCTGTCTCCCTCACATCAAGCCCAGTGCAGGGAGAGCCCTGCGGTTCTGTGATAAAAGAGAGCAGCAGTTAATCAGGGAGCTGCCTTTGCCTCGACTGCCTCGACTGCCAGCCTCCCTTGAGGACTGGCAGAGGCCTAAGAGGCTCCTGGGTTCTAGGGTGCAAGCCCTTGACATGGCAAAGTCTCAGGACCTTGGTTTTTACCTGAAAATGAGCATCTAATTTCCTTCCACCTTTTCTTATCCGAGAAACCAAACCATGGGCTGGAATGGGATAATGGATAGGAAATTGCCTGAAGAAGTTTAACGCTTCGCTATTTAAAATGTGGCCCTCAGACGAGCTGCCTCAGAATCACCTGAGAGCTTGTTAGAAATGCAGGCTCTTCGGCCCCGCCCCAGACCTCCCAAAGAAGAATCTGCCTTTTAACAAGATCCCAGGCGACTTGTTTGCACATGACAGTTTGAGAAGCCTGCATTTTAAAAAACTCTGCAAATCCTACCTTGTGAGGGAATGATTTGTTGAATGTCTCCTGCTAGCTCCAGGAAAATCAGGTCCCAAGCTGGCTTGTTCCCCCCCCCCCCCGCACCCCACTTTTTAGCTCCGTGCCCGGCATTCAGTAGGCACTCAATATTTGTTGATTTCACTGATAAACCTTATGTCCTGTAAGCCTTCTATGTGACTCCAGAGGATGGTAGGAACAGACAGGATATCAAAGTTATGAAACATGTAATCCACCTGGCAGGTGGTACCCAGCCTTTGGCCGCTAGTACAACGCCCAGGGCAGTGGGCAGCTCTCAGACCTTAGGTGCGGTAAGATCACCTGGAGGCCTTTTTAAAATGGATGCTGAGCGGTCCCCCACCCCCACCCACCGTTTTTAATTCACTAGGTCTGGGATAGGATGGAGAATTTGCATTTTTTTTTAAAAAAAAATTTTTTTTTTCAACGTTTATTTATTTTTGGGACAGAGAGAGACAGAGCATGAATGGGGGAGGGGCAGAGAGAGAGAGAGAGACACAGAATCGGAAACAGGCTCCAGGCTCTGAGCCATCAGCCCAGAGCCTGACGCGGGGCTCGAACTCACGGACCACGAGATCGTGACCTGGCTGAAGTCGGACACTTAACCGACTGCGCCACCCAGGCGCCCCGAGAATTTGCATTTCTAACAAGCTCCAGGTGAGGATGCTGCTGGTCCAGGGACCCCCACCTTGAGAACATGGCCCAGTATGTTGATGTTGCCTCAGTGCCTTCATATTTTAAATGCAGAAAAAAGAAGCATTCACAGTGACAAAAATATCAAATTGGCAGGAGAGCATTTTCAGACTGAGGGATGGGGCTGCTATTTCAGGCTCTGGCTCCTTTTCAGGCAGTGGGGCGGCCTGGGAAGGGGCCAGGACAGCGGTACCAACGGCCAGGAGCTGAGTGGCGCTGGTGGCCGCAAGGTTATAATTTGGGACCCAAAGACACGGTTCCCGGCCCTGGCTGTGCGTCAGCGTCACTTGCGTAACTCTTAAAGGGCTACAGTTTTCTTCCTGAATCACCAGGGATGGGACTCGGGCATCTCAATGTGTTAGGTCCTGGAGAGTTATTTGCTACCGAACAGTAACAGCAGTAACAGCCATGTCCTCTATGCCGGGCCGCGAGTCAAGTGCTTTACATCTATCAGCTCATAAAATTGTCACAATAGCCCAAGAAGAAAGCATCTTCGTTGGGCTGCTGCTGTAACACATCACTGCAAACTTAGTAGCTAAATAAAGCAAACGTATTACCTTACGGTTTTGAAGGTTCCAAGGCTGACGCCGGGCTCACTGGGCTGAAATCAAAGGGGCAGGCAGGGCTACATTCCTTTCTGGGGCTCGAGGGGAGAAGCCGTTTCTGCGCCCTGCCCAGCTCCTGGGGGCTGCTCACATCCCTTGGTTCACGGCCCCTTCCTCTAGCTTCAAAGCCCACCACATGACACCCCTATGTATCTCTTCAGCAGCCCCCTCTCTCTTCTGCTTCCCTCTCCCACTTTTAAAGACCCTTTGATTACACTGGGTCCACCTGGATTATTCGGGACACTCTTCCTATTTTCAGGTCCGCTGATTAACAACCTTAATCCCATCTGCAGCTTGAACTTCCCTTTGCCATAATCTAACGTATTTCCAGGTCCCAGGGACCCGGATGCCAGCATCTTTGGGGGGCCATTAATCTGCCTGCCACAGGAAGCACTCCTATTTCCCCCCATTTTGGAGATGAGAACGTTTAGATTGGTGAGCTTAAGGCATCCTCTCGAGGTCGCACAACTGGAAACCGCTGTGTTAGCCGGGCTTTGCCCCCAAAGCAAAGCCTAACACAAAAACCTAAAGGAAAATCCTTTACTGAGGGGTGAGATCCAGTGAGCAAGAGACACGCAGAGCAAAGCGGGGAAGGAGGGAGAGTTGCAGAGATGTGCTATCCCGTTGGCCATTGCCTGAGGACAGACCGGGGGGGTTAGAAGGGGAAATGTGCCAGGGTGTGTGTGTGCGGAGCAACAAGCAGGCTCCTGTGCTCTCCCTCGTTGTGGTCTCAGAAGCCCCGGTTGAGGTGCTGTCAGGCTGCACCTGTGTGAGGTTGAGAGCCTGAAGAAAGGCATGAGGGCTGCATATTAAACCCAGAACTCTCTCTGACCCTGCACACCTGACGTCACCTGTCACCACAAGTAACACTGGCCCACCTGCAGTCATGTAAATTCCATTCATCTGATAGCTCTGAACTCCCCGAGGGGGCTGCCTCCCATCTTGAGGACACTCTTGACACTCAAGAGAATCACTCCTTTCAGGAACACTCAGTGCCTGGAAGCTTCTCATGCAGACCTGTGCACGGGAGCGTTTCCCTGGGACTACAGCCTCCACCCTCCCTGGACTTGCCCATCCCTGTGGACAGTGGTGGGAGATGGGGAGGGAGCCCGCCCGTCTGAGTGCTCCCCGTGGTCAAACCACACCTATAGCTTCGTAAATAGGCCCAACTGCTTTGGAGGGTGATGCAGAGACCATGATCAAAAACCACTGAAAACATGAACCTCTTCTGATTTTCTAGGGCGTTTATCCTGTAGAAATAACGGAAGGATATCCACAAAAGCTACAAGGTTGCTCATCTCGGTGTCGTTTACAACAGGAGACTATCAGGAACACCTTCCGTGTTCGTGCAGTCATGAACTGCCATCAGCTGAGCATCACTCTCTTGTAGGATATAGATTGATTCAATTCAGAATAAAACCTAGGATACTCTCCTTCTGCCACACGGCTGGCCTGGATGGATTCACCCTCATGGGCTCCCCTGAGTTAACTCCCACGTTTGTCTTTGTGTCCTCAGCCAGATTTCTCTCTGAGCTCGGACCCAGCCATTCATTTGCCTTCTTGGGATTTCCACAAGACCATTTAGAAGTGCTCCCAAACTCCACATGCCCCCAAATCAAGGCTGCATACCCTCCGGCCCCAACTTGCCCCTCTGAGCCATTCTTGAAGCTACTCTTTCTTATGGAGGCCCCGGACACCCTCTCCCCACCTGCCATCATCCCTTCACTCAGTCCTGTTGATTGTACCTCCAGATTCCTCACTTGGACTGTGCAGGGTCTCCATTCAGAAGACTAAAAATACCTACCTCTTTCCCCCCCTCGGGACCTATACACAAGCTGTTCCCTCTGCCAGAAAAGTCCCCAGCCCTGCCCCTCTGCCTGTGAACTTCCTCCCATCCTCATGTCCCATCCCAGCAGTCACTTCTTCAGAGAGCTCCTCTCAGGCCCTCAGCTGAAAGCAGCCCCTTTGTTATTCTGTGCCAGTGCACCCGTTCCATTCCTAGTGCCATCTACAAGGACAGAGACAGCCATGGTGTGTCCACCACGGCCTCGGCTCAGACAGAAATTCCGGTTAGTTCTATTCAATTCCTCCTACTGCCCCATCTCCCCAGAGGTGTTCAAGTCTCTTCCTTTGGTTTGGAGGGACTTGCGAGTGCCTGGGACTCTTGACAAGGTGGAGAGTTGTGTGTGTGTTGGGGGAAGGGGGCACACTCAAGACCAGATCGGCCATGCCCCTTCCCTGATCCTCGCCACAGAAGGCGCCCCTTCTTCTCCCAGTCTGAAGCCTCCCCTACCTCGCCCTCTGCTGCCCACCTCCCCTGTTCTCGTTATTATGCTGTCTCCTTTTACTGGGCCCTTCCCTGGAAGAGGAAACACAGACCCTGCAGGCTGCACGCGTTCAAGAATCTTCCTGCCGGCACCCGGGGTGCTATCTCCCTTTGCTGTTGTTTCCGCTTTAGTGCATGCTGACCGGGTGTACCTGTGAGAAGGAGATGGACTAGAAATACACAGAAAACACCCAGGTGAGCGCTTGCCACACAACCCGTGTCTTTTTATTTGAGTTTATTGGTTTATCATTTGACATCTGGTTCCGGGTTGAACGGTGACCTCCAGCCCCCCAGTTCATGTCCACCTGGAACCTCAGAATGTAGCCTTTTTGGGGGGGGGCGAAATAGTGTCTTTAAAGAAGCAATTAGTCAAGATGAAACCGCACTGGTTTAGAATGGGCTCTAAATCCAGCGTGACCGTTGTCTTTAATGGAAGGAGGAAGTTCGGACACAGACACACAGACACGCAGGGGAGAAGGCCACGTGAAGACAGAGGCAGAGACCGGCGTGAGGCAGCCACGTGCCAAAGAATGCCACGGACCACCCACAGCCACCAGAAGCTGAAAGAGACAAGGAAGGATTCTTCCCTGGAACCTTTGGGAGGAGCACAGCCCTGCCAACAGCTTGATTTTGGACTCCTGGCCTCCAGAACTGGGAGACAATAAAGTTCTGTTGTTTGAAGCCACCCAGTCTGCGGGATGTTGTTAGAGCAGCCACAGGAAACTAACACACACCCAACAAGACTCTGAGGCCCTAGCGGGCAGGGGCCACATCGAATTTGTTCACTGCTGACTCCCTAGCGTCTAGCACCATGTCTGGTGCATAAATGGTCCTAAATACACTCTTGGGGAAGAACAAGGACCGCGGTGATTCATTTGGTCCCACGGAGAAAAAGAGCAGCCAGAGAGCGAGAAATGGAGCTTGGCCCTTCCTTCCCAATCTCATTCTCGGATGCTGAAATGACTATTTTTGGTGAACGCGAATCATAGCTGTGGCCAGTGTCTTCAGTCCAAGGCCGCAGATGCGTGTGCCGAGCCAGGGTTACAGTCACAAGAGTTTATTTTTAAAGTAACCACGCCTGACCTTCTGGCTCAGAAGCCTGTAGACTCAGACTTTCCTGAGGGCCACCCCAGCGTGGCCAGGTCTCCCCGGGCAGAGAAAAGCCACAGGTTTCGAAATGAAGGAGGCCCTGAACCTTCCACTCCACCAGCTAAGGAATAGCACCCTCTCCCATCTGTCGCCTACACGCTGACCGCTTTCTGGCGAGTTTGACACCCACAAATCACAATCTGTTGCTCTTGGCTCTCTCCAGTTTCTCAAATTAAATGGTAAGTGTGAGCCTGCTATGTAGCCCACGGGGGGTGCGGCTGGTGGAGCCAAATGCTCTCCCACGGAGGTGGGAAGCTCCCTCTCCACCTTTGGTCTTCCCTGAGAAAAGACACGAAGACACTTCGAAACTGCTGGATTTTTTTTTTCCCTGTTAATCGAGCCATAAGTAAGCAGCAATCAGCCGTCCATGGGTACAACATAATTTGCCAAAGATGGGGATTCTCCTTTACCTCAGAGGTTTACCTGGGATTTGGTTAAGAACACATTTCTTAAAGGTTCAACCAGAGTTAGGGAAAAAAAAAAAAAAAAAAAAAGAAGGAAAATACTAGTAACCTAGTGAGACCCAGGGTACTTTTTTGTTTTTCGTTTTCTCAAATTGTGTTTTTCTTATTTAGTCTTTACATCAGTAAAGAATGAGCCCGACACCCTCACAGAAAGAAAGAAAGAAAGAAAGAAAGAAAGAAAGAAAGAAAGAGAAAAGACAAGACAAGAAAAGACAAGACAAGACAAGACAAGACAAGACAAGACAAGAAAAGAAAAAAGGAACATGTTACCCATTTGTCCCCAAGCCGGCCTTCCTTGGGCATCTGTGCCCACGGTGAGAACTGCCATACCCATTGCCTATTGAACAAATGAACTAAACACTCTGCACATCTGATTCTGAAAACATCAGGGGGCAATGTTGATATTTACTGTAGGTTTCTGAGGGAGGGAAGGAGAAGGTTATATGTCACATGGCACAACTCTTCAAAATTGTCTTTAAACGTGTCTTTCTTGACCACAAAGTTTCATTCCTCATGATGCTGCCCCATCGCTCCCTCTCTGTCTTTATCTTCCTGGTCCTCTCCCTCTTTTTGTACGTGCAGCTACACGGGCTGTCCTGCCAGCGATCTCCTCTTTCCAGCCTCTTCTGATGTATCAGGGTCCTTCAGCTGGGTTCCTCCCTTAATTTCTCTTATGCCAAGTAACTTGGCCTTCTCTTAGCCTCTCTGATTGTCCTCTCATCCTGTCACCCCACACCACCCCCATAGCTGAACTCGCTGCTCTAATAAGATGTCCCCTTTCCTAGAAAGCACGTGGTTTCCCCACGCCAGCCGAAATCTTTGGTGGATATAAACATCCATACTTTCTGTTGACATCTATAATCCCTGGGTGTTCTGGGCTGGTGCCATTTCATTCTCCCCATTTTCTGTGAGGTTAGAGGGCTAGAGCATTTGCAGTAGAGAGGGGTAGGAGATGGGTAGGACTGCAGTTCCAATTCCATAAAAGGACCGAGGATTTGTGAGAACCAGTATGAGCTCACCCCTGTGGAGACGCACCGGGCATAATCACTGCCCTTGAGGAGTTCATCATGTGACTTGGAGAATTGTATATGAGACAATTGTAGAGCAAGCTGACAGTGACATGTACTAAGTGCCCTGAGAGTTCAGAAGGGCAGGTGGGTACATACTGGAGAAGTCTTCAGGAATTTTCTTTAAAAAAAAAAAAAATTTTTTTTTAACGTTTATTTATTATTGAGAGACAGAGAGAGACAGAGCATGAGCATGGGAGGGGCAAGAGAGAGGGAGACACAGAATCCAAAGCAGGCTCCAGGCTCCGAGCTGTCAGCACAGACCCTGACACGGGGCTGAAACTCACGGACTGTGAGATCATGACCTGAGCTGAAGTCGGACGCTTAACCAACTGAGCCACCCAGGTGCCCTGAGAAGTCTTCAGGAATTTCTAAGCCTGGACCTAGAAGATGGGCTGAGTCCAACCAGGTGAGGGGTGGGGGGAGGGAGAAGCTATACCATTCAGGAGAATTAGTGTGAACAAAGACTTGGGGGTGGATGTGAAACATGCTGGAAGACAGAAAGGAGGGCCACCTTAGCGAGTGATGGATTTCCCCAAGCACACACTTAAACCAGTCTTATTACTTTAAAACTGAACCTGAACTATATCCCTCCTGGAATTTCTCCCATTAAAAAAATTTTTTTTGTCATATTTATTTTTGAGAGGGGGGGTCAGAGAGAGAGGGAGACACAGAATCAGAATCAGGCTCCAGGCTCTGAGCTGTCAGCACAGAGCCCGATGTGGGGCTTGAACTCACGAACCTGGAGATCATGACCTGAGCCAAAGTTGGACACTTGACCGACTGAGCCACCCAGGTGCCCCTCTCCCATTCTTAATTGTAAGGAGGCCTGCGGTCTGGTGCACAGGCAGGCAATCCTCCACTTACCAAGGACTGAGGTTCCAAGGACTGTTATTTAGGTTTGTTGGTTGGATCTGGACATATGCATTTTTCCACAAAAACCAAGGTATACAAGGGAATTAGCATAGGTGTAGTAAGACTAAAATATGTGTGTGTTGGGGCACCTGGGTGGCTCAGTCAGTTAAGCGTCTGACTTCAGCTCAGGTCATGATCTCATGGTTTGTGTGTTTGAGCCCCACGTCGGGCTCTGTGCTGACAGCTCTGGAGCCTGCTTCAGATTCTTTGTCTCCCTCTCTCTCTCTCCCCCTCCCCCACTCGTGTCCTGTCTCTCTCTCTCTCTCTCTCTCTCTCTCTCTCTCTCTCTCTCTCAAAAACATTACAAAAAAAAAGAAGATGTGTGTGTTGGCACATGTATTACTTTAACATGGTTATTATAGTAAATACACCGTAAGCAAGTAAGAAATTTTGTGAAAAATTCGTACTTTTCCAATGAGTGATTTTTAAAATTTACAGAAATGTCATGTTTTTACAATATTCCATGGAAAGTCGGTGAGAAATGACCTCAGGATGTCACCCTGAGAGTTTGGCCGCTTGACCACCCTAGAGGTTCTAATGGTGACCCCGAGCCCTGTCTGCCCCAGGGTCCAACCAGAAGCACGAGGCACCTAAATGACACCTACATGTCTTTAGGGCATGGGAACTTTGCTGAGCTCCAGGTAGCCTTCAAGGAGAGGTGGCCAATCAGGGGATCTGGCACCACCTCTGACCCAAGTGGGAGAGAACATGCAAAGGCTGGCAGGTGGCTTGGATACATTTCAAAGAGTTTAGCTAATGCCCTGCAGGACACCAGGCACTGCCTGCTAAGTTTAGAAGCAGCATCTAATCCTCCAGAGAAGGGTCTAGAAAAGCTTGGTTTGGTGTTAGGATCCACAGGGATGATTGAGATCCACAAGAAGCCCAGTCTTGTGAGCTGAGCCAGTGTGGCCGGAATCGAGAATGGTATAATTTGGATGGTTCATAAAGTAGCCAAGAATCTTCCTTTCTTCCCCAACCATACCCCCTACCCCCTACCACCTTTCTTTTCTTCATTCTCTCATTCATTCATACTAGTGCCAAGCCATTTCTTAGGTGGCAAGGACACTGTGATGGATACAATTCCTACCCTATGGAAATTATAGTTTATGGTGGAGGGGGGAATAGACACATAATTATGGTTAAATTCATACTGATATAATTATAATTATGGATAATGTTCCAAAGAGGTACAGCATTTAATGGCATTAAGAGGGAACCTAACCAGGTCTGGTGGGGTATACTGAGTGCTTAGCAAGGCTTCCCTGGGAAGCCTTCCGTGGCATCCAAGCTGAGACCTGACAGACGAGAAGTCAGCCAGGCAAAAGAGAAGATAAGAATAAGAATAGGAATAGGAAGAGTATTCTAGACAGAGAGAAGCACCAGTGCTATGTCACTAAGGCAGGAAGGAGAATGGAATGTTCTGGGAACTTGCTGGAGAGAGTGAGCAAGAGGGATGGAGGGTGAGACAGCGGGAGCAGATCACTGGGCACAAGTCTGGGGTGCTCACAGTGGGCTAGGTCACTAATGCCTCTGAGTGGAGCTGAGTCTTTGGGTATTTTTAATGGTGACAATAATTATAATAATAGCTAGCTCTTAGAAAGCACTTTCTATGTGCTATATGCTTTCTATGCCTCATGTTATTCAATACTCACAATCCCCCTAAGGTTTTGTATAGTTATCTTTCCATTTTACAAATAAGGAAAACAAGGAATAGAGAAATAAATCAATGTATCTAAGGTCATGCAGCCAACAAGTGCAGGAACTCAAACTTGATCGACGGCCTACCTGATTCCAGAACTCTTGTTCTGAAAACTTTCCCCCCACTGCCTTTTGGCATCAGCGACTCTTGCTGAGGAGGGGCCAGGGAGGCTATCTCCAGCGCTGTAGCTCCTGAGCCCTGAGAAGGGGAGAGGGGGCTGCTGGTGGCTCTGTCTGTGGTAGAGAATTGCTGGGGAGAACTCCACTGGCGGAGGTGGTAGGACCTATCTATGAATCATTTGTAAGGGGAGGATTAGTCAGAGACTGGCTGTGTTGTTGCGGAAGTTGTGGGCAGGGTGTGTAGTCAACATGAGGCCGTGAGGGCTGGAGTTTTTCTTAATGGTGACATTGTGAACCAGGGAAGGTGAGTCAACTTTTGGGGGTGACTTTTAAGTGCAAAAGCATCTTATCCAAGGCTGGCAGGTGAACTTAGAGGATTGTTGGAAGAAAGGTACACCTTAGAGAACTTAGGATGTCCTTGACCAGATACACCCAAAGCCAGGCTGTCTCACCAGCTGAAGGAGCCCTGCACTCCATTTTGCAGGCTGCTCACGCAATCACTGAGCAGCACCTGGAGACAATTTAAAATTAGTTGGGTAAGGAATTTATCACAAAAACAACTCAGGGACTTCCTGGCAGGTCTTTATGCCTGTGATTCAGTGAGAACTCTCAAGGTCCCTGAGCGCAGGGGAGTTGGAAAAAACTTAAAACTGGTTTTGGTGAGGTCGCCTGGGTGGCTCAGTTGGTTAAGCGACTGACTCTTGATTTCAACTTGGGTCATGATCTCACGGTTCATGAGTTTGAGCCCCCCATTGGGCTCTGTGCTGATGGCGTGGAGCCTGCTTGGAATTCTCTCTCTCTCTCTCTCTCTCTCTCTCTCTCTCTCTCCCTCTCTGTGTCTCTCCCTCTCTCTCTCTCTCTCTCCCTCTCTGTGTCTGTCCCCCACTCTCTTTCTCTCAAAAGAAATAAACTTAAAAAAAAAAACCTGGCTTTGGTGAGATAGACATCAAAATGGCAAAAACAAGAACCATGGTAGAATTTAAGAGAAGCAAAATAACTACTCCTCTTGGGGCTAACACTCCTATCCTAACTATGGCCCTGCTAGTATGTTTCCCTATAATTTTCAAGTGCCTGACAATGTGGATGAGATGCTTCCCACTTCAGTTTGACCTTAATATTAGTGATCCAGGTATAATAGCTATTCCAACAGCAAAAGGTAACGGTCATGGAAGGTTGGACCTGTGAAGGACATCCATTTATTCCTGCAACCAAAATTTCCAAGAATGTATTCGCACCTGGCATTTCTTCAGGCATATTACATGTCATCTCTAATGGTCCTTAGACTAGTCCAGTCCTTATAGTTAATATTAGGAAGTCCTCATTACTAACTGTATGATATACTTGAAAGTTGCTAAGAGAGTAGATCCTAAATGTTCTAAGCACAAAAAAGAAACAGTAATTACCTGAAATTACAGAGGTGTTAACTAACACGATGGGGGTAATAATTTTTACAATATAAAACAAGTTTTTACAATATAAAAAAAGAAGTCATCTTGCCCAAGGTCCACCCACAGTTGTTAGCAGCTATTTCTGTGGCTGGCAACCGTTAGGGTCCCCTTTCTTCTTTTTGGGATCATCAGTTCCGCAAGGTCTGAGTATAGAATATTGTAAAAGAAACCTCTGAGCTTCCAGGAAGCTCTCCAGTAAGTTATGCAGCTGGAATCTCAGCTGGGAGGAGGCATTGTGGTATGAGAGGTAGTCTGGTTTCCCCTAGTGCAAATCCACTTCTCAGGTCTGACCGCAGGCAAGGTCCATAACCTCTCCTTGAGCCTAGGTTTCCTTGCCTTAACAACAGAAACAATTCAATCTTCCTCCATGCATTGCTGTGAGGATTAAATGAAACGATAAGCAATGAGATTGAGGGCAAGTATAATTATCTTAGATAGAATTTTTGGTACATTGCAAATTTGCCCCAACACACAGATGTTTTTTTAATTAAAAAAAAAAGTAAGGAGATTAGCATATCTACAGCTTTTACTCCTACGTCTGGCACACAGGAAGCCACCACGAACATTGAAAATTAATTGTCCACAAAAGGCCCCCCCTAGGCTGTAGTCATGCCTGAACAAGTCTGGGGCACTGGCAGGGCAAACCACTCTGGCTGCATATGCCCAAGGGTTAGAGGCTACTCCTGGGAGAGAATGCGTGCTAAAGTTAGATAATTGAAGTTCCCAAGTTAGATCAAGGGCAGTAGATCAAAGCTTGATGAGACAGGTATTTTCAAGCACAGCCCTGTGTTTATTACATAGACTGACTCCCTCCTTTCCACCAGGGACCCCTATTGCAGTGCCCATGGTCTCCTGAGTTCCAGGGGAGGGAGTGACAAAACTAAACAAAATTTCCTAAAATCTCTTCTAGACTTTGAGAACATATTAGGCAGTTATATTTGTAAACTTTTGACCTACCACACACAGGGAAACAAAGGAGACTCCTCCTTCCCTCAGCCCCCGTGCATCCCTGGGTGTCTGCTGGAGACTGGGTTGCTGAGTACTAGGAACTGAGTCAAAGCCTTGGTGCAGTAGCCTATGAGGCGGACTTTAGGGAGAGAAGAAGAGGAAAACATCGGCCATGTGGTACCTGAGGGGATTACGTAGGCACACGTGGGACATTTTTCTAGAGATATCAGATCTATTTAGAAAAAATGAAGACCTCAGAGTGTTACTGAATGGTCACCTGAGTCATGACGTTGGGGGCTGGGTCTCCTGAGGGGGTGAAACCTGCCCTGTTGGTTGGTGGGTAAGTAAGTGGACCTGTTTTGTTTTCCTCTATTGGGTTTTCCTTGTGGCCTTGCTCCATCAACACTATCTTTATAAAATGCTGACAAGGCAATGCTTTAGGAGAATGCACCCAAGGAGAGAAAAAGATCTACTTCTTCTACCTCAGCTATACTTTTTATAATTTATTTTTTTAAATCTTGGTAAAATGTCTATGCATATATATATGTGTGTGTATATATTTGTGTATGTATATATACAAATAACATAACATATGTATATATATTAGTGTCCAAATTCAGTGACATTAAATCATAACGATTTCCCCTGAGAGTTTTATAGTTTTAGTTCCTAAGTGTAGGTCTCCCATCCATTTTGAGTTAATTTTTGTATATGGTATAGGTGAGGGTCCAACTTTTTTGTGTGTTGAGTTTGTACCCTGCCAAACTTTGCCAAATTTGTCTATTAGCTCTAATAGCTTTCTTTCTTGTGGATTCTTTGGAATTTTCTCTATATAGGATCATGTCATCTGCAAATAGAGACAGTTTTACCTCTTGGTTTCCTAATTTGGATGTCTTATTTCTTTTTTTGCCTAGTTCTGGCTAGAACTTCTAGTACAATGTTGAATAGCAAGCAGTTAAAGCAGACCTCCTTGTCTTGTTCCTGATCTTAGGGAGAACTCTTTCAGTTATTATTGGCTATGTTGTTAGCTGTGGGCTTTTCATAAATGCCCTTTATCATGTTGATAACTTTGCTTTTCATCTGAGAATATCTTAATTTTACCTCATTTTTTTGAAAGGCAGTTTTGCTGGATATAGAATCCTTACTTGACAGTTTTTTTTTCCTTTCAGCACTTTAAATATATCATCCCACTGCCTTCTGTTCTCTATGTTTTCTGAGGAGAAACCAACTATTTATCTTATTGAGAGTCCCTTGTGTATAAGTCACTTCTGCTGCTTTTGGGATTCTTTTTCTCTTAGGTATGTAGATTCATGTCTTTTTTAAAAATTTTTTTCTAAAGTTTATTTATTTATTTTGGGGGGGGGGGTGGCAGAGAGAGAGAGGGAGAGAGAGAACCCCAAGCAGGCTCAACACTGTTAGCATGGAGCCTGATGTGGGGCTTGAACTCATGAACTGTGAGATCATGATTTGAGCTGAAATCAAGAGTCAGACACTTAACTGAGCCATCCAGGCACCATTTGGGAATGTACAAAAATACTTTCTACTACTTTCTCTCACTCTTTCTGTTTGGGACTTCCATAAAACATGTGTTGGTCCACTTAATGGTGTCCCACAGATCTCTTAGGTTCTATCCACTTTTCATTTTTTTCTTTATGCTCCTCAGACTGGATACTTTCAATTCTCTTATCTTCAAGTTTGCTGATTCTTTCTTCTGCATCCTCAAATCTACTGTTGAAATTCTTTGGTGAATTTTTCATTTTAGTTATTGTATTTTTTAGGTCTAGAATAGGTTTTGGTTGCTTTTTACAATAGTCTCATTTTTAAATACATTGCTTTCCTGATTTCCTTTATTTCTATGTCCATTTTTTTCCTTCAGTTCTTTCAGCATATTAAGATAGTTGTTTTAAAATCTTTGCCTAGTAAGTCTGATGCCTGGACTTTCCCAGGGATGGTTTCTATCCACTTGTTTTGTTCCTTTGAATTAGCCAAACTTTCTTGGTCTTTTTTCATGTATACCTTGTGATTTTGTTGTTGTTGTTGAAAAGTGGATGTTTGACCATTATGTCATAACTCTGAAAATCAGAATCTTCCCCTCCTCAAGATTTTCTGGGTTTTTTTGTTATTGTTTTGTTTGGTTTGTTTTGTTGTTGTTGTTGTGTTTTTGTGTTTGTTTTGTTTTGTTTTGTTTTGTTTTGTTTACGAATCATTGAAGTCTATAATTGTCTGCTTGTTTAATGACTTTCCAAACTATTTTTTGCAAAGCTTATTCCTGGTTGTGTGTACGGTCACTGAAGTCCCCGTTCCAATTGCTTATGTTCAGCTAATGTTTGATAGAGATTTTGTTAAATGCTAAAAGCTAACATGAAACCAAACAAACAAAAACTACCACAAGAAAGAAAGAAAGAAAGAAAGAAAGAAAGAAAGAAAAATACAAAAAGCAAACACTTATCCTAATTTTCATGGACTCCTGCTGGAGCACTTTAACACTTAGACTTGCATTGAGGCTAGGGATTGGCACAAGGTAAAAGCTTAGGGTCTTCTCAAGCATTTTCTGAGCATGCATCTTGCCTTGAGCATGTACATGGCTTTCTAAACTCCTCTGCACATACAGGTGCCTTTGAATGTTCTAATTTCCCAAAGAACTTTCCCCAGCTTTCCCTCTGGGATTTTAGGCCATCTTTTGCATATTTGGACTGTAATCTTTTGCCTTAGGCTTCTGTGGGTTGTTCGTTCACCTAGTAACATTCTCAAACTATGCCCACTGCTTTTCTGGCCTGAGTTCTGAGTTAGGAAAAACTAAGACAAGCATCTTTTGGTAACCTTCAGACAGGTTAGAATGGACATACACAATAATGTGTGAACAAGATGTGTGTTAGAACAGATATAAACAGTAATGTGTTAACACTGGGAACACAGGCTGCCACCTCTTCAAGACCACCTTCACATTGGGAAGGGAATGGGGCCAGGGCAAATAAAAATGCCACAGAAGTTTCCTATCATTGTCAAGTTGCCATTTCTTGATTCAGCATTTTGTTGGATGCTGTAAACCTTTGGCTGTTTTCTAGAGTTCTGACAATTTAGTTCTGAAATTTTCAGCTTGTGTGTGTGTGTGTGTGTGTGTGTGTGTGTGTTTCTTTGGGGAAATAAGAAATTACAGCTACCCACTCCATCATTTTGCTGGCATCACTCCCAAGCTTTACTTTTGATAGTGACCTTATTTTTACCTCTACACTACCGTGGCCTGGGCAACTGGGTTACATACACAAAATTCACTTTGACCAAATTGTTGAGCTGGTGTATGATGCCTGTTTTTTGTAGAGTAAGTTGAAAATACCATGGGAAACAGGCAAGAATCACACACACACAAATCATTCTCCATAGGCTGTACTTTTATCTGTGCAGTATTGTAAATACTGTGTAAATAGCATCTATATCATAATCAAAGGGTTGCTAAAATTAGTTTTCACTTACTATTAATAGTAAAAGGACATTTTCTTTTTTTATAGTTTTTTTTTTAATTTTTTTTTCAACGTTTATTTATTTTTGGGACAGAGAGAGACAGAGCATGAACGGGGGAGGGGCAGAGAGAGAGGGAGACACAGAATCGGAAACAGGCTCCAGGCTCTGAGCCATCAGCCCAGAGCCTGACGCGGGGCTCGAACTCACAGACCGCGAGATCGTGACCTGGCTGAAGTCGGACGTTTAACCGACTGCGCCACCCAGGCGCCCCTAAAAGGACATTTTATAAACTGTTGGCTTCAATGTTTAACAGTTCTAGTTTATCCCCATGATAAGTGCTGGCAAATGGGTTTAATCTTTTATAGTGGTGACAGCCTAATGCAATCAATGTGTGAAGGGTTGCAAAGCTATGTCCAGGCTCAGGGGACAAGAGTTCCATAATCAATTGGTGTTGCTTGTCAGGAGCACAAGAGGGAAGAGCATGTATATATTTCTGTGTAACAAATTACATCAAAACTTAGTGGCTTAAAATAGCAACAAATATTTAACTTCCAGTGAAATGGCAGAGTAGGAGGGAGATTTGTTTACCAATCTCAGAGCATGTGCTAGAAGGACAGGGATCACTGGGAAACTTCTCCTGGAACAAAGGAACAGGAGGGCACCATTTTCCTCCCCTTCCCCTAGCATAAACACACAGACATCTATGGAAACCAGCATTGTGCCTACAGTGTGCCCACCCCCACATATTCCTGCAGACACATATGCCTCTGCCAGCCAGGACTCAGCTCCAGGTCCCCTCCCACAGCAGACCCACCCAAACCTTGCTAACACCACGTGCCCTGCTTCCATGCCCTTTTGCAAATCTTCCCCCTCCAACCTAGCCTGCCTGAGTCCCTAACAGCTACAGGTCCCTTCCCACCAACAATGACCTTGCTGGCACCATGAGCCCTTCTTGCAGTTCAGCACTACTGCATCTCTAACAAAGATCTGGTCTGTCTCAACTTAAGTCCAAGGTGGCCCCAGACTGGCCCTAACAGCACAGGGACAAAACCCTGCCCACAATAGGCAAAGACAGCTATTATAAATGACTAGGCAGAAGTGGCACAGCCACAACATCTGGGTGTATGCAACATGCATAGGAGAAACCCTGAAGTGCCAGGTTCTGGTGAACAGGGAACATTGTACTGCAGGGCACTAAAGGAACCTCTTCTTCATAAAGCCCCTCCTCTTAAGAGCAGGAGAGGTAGCTGATTTTCCTAATACATAGAAAGAGACACAGAGAGTTAGACAAAATGAGGAGATAGAGGAATATGTCCCAAATGAAAGAACAGGACAAAATTGCAACAAGAGACCTAAATGCAACAGAGATAAACAAAAATATGTCTGATGAAGAATTTAAAGTAATGGTCATAAAGATACTCAATGGACTTTAGAAAAGAGTGGAGGTTGGGGCACCTGGGTGGCTCAGTCAGTTAAGCATCTGACTTTGGCTCAAGTCATGAAGTCATGGTTTGTGAGTTCAAGCCCCACATCAGCCTCTGTGCTGGCAGCTTAGATCCTGGAGACTGCTTCAGATTCTGTGTCTCCCTCTCTCTCTTTGCCCCTTCCCCTGCTCATGCTCTGTCTCTCCCTCTCCCTCTCTTTCTCTCTCAAAAATAAATAAACATGAAAAAAATTAAAAAAAAAAAAAAAGAAAATAGTGGGGGACCTCAGTGAGACCCTTAACAAAAAAATAGAAAACGTAAAAAAGAACCAATCAGACATGAAGAACTCAATAATTGAAATTAAAAATACACTAGAAGGAATAAATTAAGTAGACTAGAGGAAGCAGAAGAATGGATCAGTGACCTGGAGGACAGAGTAATAGAAAGCAATCAAGCTGAATGAGAGAGAGAAAAAATAATAATAAATGCAAATAGATTAAGCAACACCATCAAGCGTAATAACATTCACATTACAGGGATCACAGAAGGGGGAGGAAAAGGGGAGCAGAAAATGTATTTGAATAAATAATGGCTGAAAAATTTCTGAATCTAGGGAAGGAAATCAGAAATCCAGACCCAGGAGGCACAAAGAGCCCCCTCCCCGCCAAGTAAGTCCACACCATGACACCTGGTAATTAAAATGGCAAAAACTTGTGATGAAGAGAGAATTTTAAAATCAGCCAGAGAAAAGAAAACAGTTACATACAAGGGAAAACCCATAGAGCTATCAGCTGATTTTTCAGCAGAAACTTTGCCAGCTAGAAGGGAGTGTCATGATATATTCAAAGTGCTGAAAGGGAAAAATCTGTACCCAAGAATACTCTATCCAGCAAGGCTATCATTCAGAATGTAATGAGAGATAAAGAGTTTCCCAGACAAACAAAAGTTAAAGTAATTCATGACCACTAACCCAGACTTACAAGAAATGTTAAAGGGGACTCTGAGTGGAAAGAAAAGTCCACAAGTAGGAGTAAGAAAAACAGGAAATACAAAAGCAGTTAAGAGAGGTAGATATAGGGGCGCCTGGGTGGCGCAGTCGGTTAAGCGTCCGACTTCAGCCAGGTCACGATCTCGCGGTCCATGAGTTCGAGCCCCGCGTCAGGCTCTGGGCTGATGGCTCAGAGCCTGGAGCCTGTTTCCGATTCTGTGTCTCCCTCTCTCTCTGCCCCTCCCCCGTTCATGCTCTGTCTCTCTCTGTCCCAAAAATAAATAAACGTTGAAAAAAAAAAAAAAATAAAAAAAAAAAAAAAAAAAAAGAGAGGTAGATATATAATAATCAGTCATGGCATTCACAAAATAAAAGGATGTAAATTATGACACCATATACCTAAAACATGAAGGGAAGAGGAGTAAGGAATGGGTTCAAACTTAAGTGACCATTAACTTAAAATAGACTGCTGTATGCATAAAATGTTATATTCATTTTATATGTATGTTATATATATGTATATATAATATATATATCATATACATTTTATATGTATATACTTCATATGTATATATGTATATATTAATGTAACCACAGGTTAAAAAAAACAGTAAAAAAAATGCAAAAAATAAAGAGAAAGGAATCCAAGTGACAAAACAAATGAACAAAGAAAAAAAGAGACAAAAACAAAAACAAAAACAAAAAACAGACTCTTAACTATAAGAACAAATTGATGGTTTTACCAGAGGGGAGGTGGGTGGGGGGATGGGTGAAACAGGTGTTGGGGATTAAAGACCACACTTACCATGAACACTGAGTAATGTATAGAATTGTTGAATCACTATATTGTACACCTGAAACAAATATAACATTGTAAGTTAACTATACTAGGATTATAATAAACAAACAAACAACAACAAATATTTACTATCTTTCATAATTTCTATGGATCAGAAATTTGGGAGTAGTTTGATTGGATGGTTTGGGTTCAAGATCTCTTATGAGGTTGCAGTCAAGATGTCAGCTGGGATTACAATCATCTGAATGCTTGTCAGGCTGAAGGATCCATTTCTAAGAAAGCTTACTCACACAACTGACAAGTGGATGCAAGCTATTGGCACCAGGCTCATCTCCTCTTTTCCTGGGCCTCTCTAAATGGCCACGTAAGCATCCTTAGAACATGGTGGTTGACCTCCACCAAAGAAAGCAATCCCAGAGAGAGCCAGGCAGAAGAAATTGTTTTTATGACCTAAACTTGAAGTCACATAGCATCATTTCTGCCACACTGTATTCCTTTGAAGCAAGTCACTAGATCTGGCCCATACTCAAGAGGAAAGGAATTAGGTTTTATCTTTTGAAGCAAGGCATGTCAAAGAATTTGTGGACGTATTTAAAAACCATCACATGGTGCTATGCCATGCTTCACTGACCTACCTGAGAATACTCACTGAACCCTCACACAGTCTGAGCAACATAAAATGCTGACTTATTTTATGAAAAAATACTAATTAAATAATGTAGAGTCAAAGGTAAAGAATACACACATATTGTGTGTGTGTGTGTGTGTGTGTGTGTGTGTGTGTGATAGAAGAGGAAAAATGAGAGCTTCCTGGTTTCTTGGGGAATTAGTCAAAACCAGCTTAAGGGAACTCCAACAGTATAACAACTCACTATCACAAGGAGTGCTACATCTAAAATCTATCTCTTAGGATATTGGCAGAGACGGTGGGGGGGGGCATGAAAGGGGTCTGATTTTGCCCCTCTCATTATCTTTTCCACAGAAGGTTCTGCCACAAGATTAGGATTTCAAGTCATAGGGAAGACTCTAAGTTAAAAGCAGGCCTTTTGAGCAGACTGGACCACTTAAGTCCGGTCAGTGCAAACAGTTCCCTTGCTTAACAGAAACTACCCAACAGGTCAAGGCCTCTGTCACTGGCAGACAGAAATGCAATGTGAGAGGTATGTATACAAATATGAACAGATGTATTCAGCATTCCTCACTTGGGCTCAGCAGAAAAACTAATACTCAAGCACAAAATGGTGATGTTGTTTTCTGGACATCTGGCTCTGAGTATTGTATGGTTTGTGACTTCTTAGCTTTTAAGTATGTCTCCTCTGACTTTAAGCAGCAGATTCCTCTTAGCAAGCGAGCACTCTGTGCTCTCCAAGGTTGGAAATGGTAGGTTTTCAGAGCTGAGTGAAAATATTGTGTTGACAGCCCTTTGCCTGCTTAAGGCAGCAGGGTTGTTTACTTGGGCTGGAGTACAGCTTTGTCGAGGCAGGGAGTCATGGTCCCAACATCAGGGTTGCTTAGCAATAGGTCTATGCCATGGTGCAAAATTTCAGACCGGGCTGGAGCACAAGTACCCATTTGGGGGGATTTCCACATGACAGTCTTGCCCTCACTTTGTCATATAGCTCCTAAAATCTGATTCACATTGTAAGATGCAAGAGTAATTTATTCAGTGCCCCCCCCACCCCACCAATTCTCTTCTTGGAAAAGTTAAAAAAAATATTTGTTCTTTGAGTACATTTCTTTAGATACTACAGAAAGTTAGTCACTCTAGATTACTGAAAATATTTAACTTTAGTTTGATCCTTATTCTGACAAACCTGTTTAATACCTAGCAAAGTAGCTGAATGGGTACTGTGATCATACTATGAACAAAAATAATGCATTTTAAAAATATACTTTGTCATTAGAAATGTTATTACCAGAGAAAGAAATCACATGCGGGCATAAAGGTATATCGTACAACAGATTGCAGGGATTGGGCATGGTTTAAAAAGTGACTAATTTATAGCGTATTCATTTATTAAACAAGCATTTCTGGAATGAGTGCTATGCTATGTTAAGTAGCTAGGAAAGTTAAAACATTTGTCACCATCCTTCCCAGAGCTCACAGTATGGCAAGAAGGAGATAATAAGGTAATCTCAAGTGTTGAGGGAGAGTTAATGAGTGTCTGAGAATTATAATGTGTAGAGTGAGAAGTTAAAGTAAGGGAGAAGGGCTTAGAGATTAGAATGTACTTGAGAAGGGGGGGGGTCTCCATGCTGGAGAGTGATGGGATATATAGTACACCTCCCAGGTGCTCCTGAAAATAGAGCCAACAGCAACATACCCTTTTCCCCACCAATAGAAACTGGACATCAGATGGTATTTTTGTTGTGTGAGATCGTGAACCTGTGTATCTTTGCAGCAAATTACTGTTGACCTTGACCCTGCTTTGCATTATTTATGTTTTTAAAAAGCAATATTGATTTTATTACAAAGGGACTATTTCCCTCGGAGGGTTTGTTGATTAATGTCTGTTGCAGTTAAAGTCTCAATGTGGCCACTATGGACTTTGGTCACTTAATCCTTCTGTCAAATGTTTTTATTAGCTAGGGTGCATGACACATTCAGGAACTCAACATTAAATGGATTTATGTTAGATCAGGCTGAAGACTTGGGTTAGGAATTAGTGTTTTTTCTCTATTTCAGTCCTTAGACACTCTTTGTGGATAAATTCAAGGTTAGCAGGGTACTACCAATTTATGGCAAATTGAGTCTTTAAGTAGAATATATACAAGGTAGACTATTGATCTTAAATTATTGCCTCTATTGTCTCTTTAAGGGCATAAAACTAAATACTGCCATCTTTTTATAGTAACTTTGACAAAACCATGTACAGGAGATGTTGGATGCATATTTTTCTGCAATGATAATGGCATATTCATTGCTACTGCTAATTACAGAACTATGGTTAATATTAACTAGTTAAGTCAAATACCAGCCATATTTGAGTAGTTCTAACATTTTGGAGGAAGCCTCATTTAGGCTGATCTGGAATGTTTGAAATGTTTAATTCAACAATGATTTCAGATCATAGGCATTCATTTTCTGTTAAGATTAGCTAGCTAATATCCAGCTTGGATGGGTCAGGTAGCAGGACAGAGAGGAAAGAATAGGTAAAAGAGATATTATGTTAAAAACCAGACAGTTGGATCATTGATAAGCTTTTTTTTTTTGAGACAGAGAGGGAGAGAGAGAGCAAGCATGTAAGTGAGGGGAGAGAGGCAGAGGGAGAGGGTGAGAGAAAAGCTTAAGCAGGTGTATGCTCAGCATGGACTCTGATGCGGGGCTTGATCCCATGACCCTGGGATTGTGACCTGAGCTGAAATCAAGTCAGTCACTTAACCAACCGAGCCACCCAGGCACCCCTGATTGATAAACTTCTTAAAATAAATTACGATAAATAGGAATCTTGAGATTGCCAAGGATAATAAAGGAGTTAGACCAGATAATATTGAGATAGGTGTAGCCTGTCAATAAAAATATGTGATTTAATATTTAAGGTAGAGGCAAATAAACATAGATGTTTCTTACCTACTTAATTTAGCTCTTGCTCTTGTCTTAGTGTTAAGGTTCAAATTTCATAGTAGAAAATGTGTTTTTGAGAGCTGGGGTTTTCTCCAAGATGGATAATGATCATTTGTTTTTGAATGCAATGCCAAGAACATCAACAAATAATGTTTAATTATTCATTGATTCCCCCCGCCTTAGCTTCGTCTTTAAAATACTTCTCAATTGTAGAACCAGTTATCATCCAGAAATGGCATATATTCTTTTCTTTATTTACAATTTAAAATATCCAAGGCATTATTTTTCTTCCAAAGATATTGCACCTTATTCTCTTCAGTGTATACATATGCTAAGGGTTAGTAAATTGTTTTCATTAATTTCTGGAAAGGATCCTCTGAAGCCTGGGTTTCTTTGGAGTTGGCAAACCTGAGTTCACATTATGGTGTACTTCATACTTCTGATTCTGTATTTCTTAATAGTGTAAACTTGGACAAGTCACATAACCTCTTAAAGCCTTGGTCACTCATCTGTAAAAGGAGAGCGATGATGGCACGTCCCATATAAAACTGTTTTTAGGGGCGCCTGGGTGGCGCAGTCGGTTAAGCGTCCGACTTCAGCCAGGTCACGATCTCGCGGTCCGTGAGTTCGAGCCCCGCGTCGGGCTCTGGGCTGATGGCTCGGAGCCTGGAGCCTGTTTCAGATTCTGTGTCTCCCTCTCTCTCTGCCCCTCCCCCGTTCATGCTCTGTCTCTCTCTGTCCCAAAAATAAATAAACGTTGAAAAAAAAAATTTAATAAAAAAAAAAATAAATAAATAAATAAAATAAAAAACTGTTTTTAAGGATTAGATTTAAGTTGAATGTTTAGTATACTTCCAAACACTACAGGAGTTGTTAGCTATCACTGCAATTATCATCCCAAGAAACCAACCCTGCTGACTCCTCCATCTTGGCCTTTTAGCCTCTAGAATTGTGCACATTGAATTTCTGTTGTTCAAGCCACCTCGCCTGTGGTACTTTGTTATAGCAGCTCCAGCAAATCAGTACAGGATGACTGACAAGAGGAGTATATCCCTAAATGACAAGCGTAACTCATTTCTGGAATTATCTGCTATAATTTCTGGAAGCTGCTAGAGTTGGTCTGTTTCTATCATTTTCTTGCATGGAAAACAATCCACTGCGCGTCCTCCTCTCTGACCCGCGCTGCCGTCTGTGGGGTTTGGCGAGCCAGAGTTAGGCCTCAGAGGGAACACAGACACAAAGATCACATGACGGTTGTAACTGAGATGCCCCAGAGCATAATATCAACAGCTTCATGATTTGGCATCTGTTATGTCAATACTGGTTACAGCAGTGGAGCTGGGGGAAGGGAGGCAGAGGTGAATCCGAGAGTGAGTTTCATATTGAAACATCACTCCACGAGAATGGCTTGTATTTTTCTGCAAGCAGAGTTAAAGATGTTGTCTGCTCATTTAGTGTTATTATGGGAACAGAATCATCAAACACTATAGATTTTGTTTTCCTTAAACCAGACGGAATCACGATTTCGTTGGAACTGGGGGTAATAATGCCCACATGAACGGCTGATTGCTCTTGGCAGACAACTCTGAACTCCGGTGACTCTTTTTCCTTCATAGCAATTTGGGCTCCTTTTCACTCCTTCCTCCAAGCCCATCCTTGCTGACCGCTTGTCCGTCCTTCGGTCTACTCATTTTCCTCTTGCAAAACAGTGTAGGCCAGGTGTGGGTGCGTGGGTACCACTGACAGGAGAATCCAGGCCACTTGTATCGTCTCAACCTCCTTTAATCAAGCCAATGCTCACCTCCTCCGGAGACAGGAAGCAAGGACTTCCCCATCCCCCTTGCCCTCAGGAATTTCTGCAGCCACACTGAAGCCCCGAGTGCTCCTCACTGACTAAAAGCAACTTGTCTCTTGTCATGGGAAAAAACAAAACAAAAGTAAGTCATTAAAACGAATACCTGGGAATGTTTAGGAGGTTGGCTCTCCGTAAGTGAGACGGACATACATGTGTTTGTAAATCGCAGGTGGTAGGAACCAGCATTTGGTCTGAGTCTCTGCAGGTGTTTCTGGAGGGTCGGGCAGGTGCAGGGCCCACGGCATAGTAAGTGCCTCCCTACAGTTTGCAGCCTAGGGGCCTGGCTCGTCCCACGCTGGTCCTGCTGCTACTCCTCGCCACTGGCAGCATCTAGCAGGGAGCAGCTGGCAAAGGAGAATCTTGGGTTGTAGCATCCCCAGCGTCACAGAGCTGAGGGGCATTTAGAGTGAAGAAACAATAGCTTAAGAGCCGTCACCGTCACTTAGCTTCAACCTCATGACCACCCTGAGAGGCACAGCGGATACTGTCACCTCCACATCCTCAGGTCCGTGACTTACTGAGGTCTTGGGAATAGAACTGGGGCTGGGCTCTAAGACTTCATAGTATCATGATGTTCAACCTGGCCTCGGGTCACACCTGGTGGGGGAGCAGCCTGCTCACTTGATCCAGGACTGGCCTGACCCCCCACTCGGTCAAGAGCACTATGGAGATGTGTCATACTTTCACCCACCCAGCCTGCACCGTCAGCCTCAGCCAGCCCCTGGCCACATCGCTCCTTGCATCTTGCAACAATTTCATTTACTGAGAACTTTCATTACTGTGAGATATCTGAGGGCTGCCTGGAATGTTCCCTGCCCTGCGTTTTCCAGAGAACAGATTATCAGGAAGCCCTTTATCTCTGCCACCAAGAGAGATCTCTGGATCTTTCTGGCACAATGACTGTTTTGACCTGTGTTTTCCTGCTATCTTGTGCATCCAGAAAAAGAGGTACAGAGAATACAAATGGAGGTGTAAGTCCCAAGTCCAGATTTTTCCCAAATGGGAAGGGCCAAGTCTGGAAATTATGGCCAGTGCCGTAGCAACTATGGTTTTGCCTGCCTTGCTTCGTAGAAATAGCAGGGCTTGATGGAAACTGCATAGTGAGACCATAAAAATTGACCTTGGGCCTGTTAGGTGATTATACATTGATTTTACCCTTGGTGCCCAAACCTATCACATCTTGGCCTGCCCGCTTGCAGCTTATACAATAAGGCATTTCTGAGTACAGGGGGTTGGCCCGGGCAACAGTGCCGGGGAAAGAAAACCAAAGGGTTTTGTGCTGCCTCCCAATCAGCGTGCCAGCGCTCTTGAGCAGCTGTGAGAGAGGCCAAGTTCAGATGGCAGGCAAGCCGTGGGGCTTGGAATTCCCCTAGAGGTTCCGTGGAGATCCCCCTGAGAGAGACGCTTGCCCAACCCCTAGGCCTGGAAGGAGCAGGAAGAGCTTGTGTTAATGAGAGAGGAGGGTCCAAAGCAGCCGGGTTGGAACTGGGGTGGGTGACCCCGGTGCCTGCCTTGTTGGGGATGGACCTGGGGATAAGAAAAGCCACTACTTCAGAAGTCCGCTGAGAGGAGCATTTCATGGCACTCTCTCTCCAGACATAAGGTAAACTCCGGAGGCCTCGGGGAACCTCAAAGGTGAAGGACTTAGAAGGGTGGCTTCCCAGGACCATTCCCAGCTGCTGTGGTCACTCTCCGGCCGGGACAGTGTTGCCTGGGCCAGAGTGGTAGAGGAGTCTGGCGGCCGAGGGGGGTCTGCTCACAGGCCCCTCCCTCAGGCCCTGAGGAAGGCTGGCTGTTCGTGGCTATCTGCTCCCTTGCTGCAGGGCCGGCCACACACCCTGCAGACACTCCACGGACATGTCACCCTGACCTACCAAGGCCCGGAGTGGGCATGAAGGCTGGGGGGCTTCTATGGTTTTGCCTGCCTTGCTGTGTGAATCGAGATGCTTGGGCAAGAGGCCGGAATACTGTCAGTCTGCTTGCCCAGATAGCCTTCGTGCCAATCCGCTCGTTCCTTCATTTATCTAAGCAGAGCTCTGGAGACTGGCTCTGTGTCAGGTTGGACGCCAGGCCCTGGGTGTGCACAGGTGAGCAGGCCAAAGTCCCCGGTGAGCCCACAGTGCGGAGAAGAAGCCAGCTCAGGTGATCAGAGTGCAGTGAAGTACAGCCACGCGGGAGCCTGGTCCCCAGGCCGAAGGAGACGCTAGAGAGGAAGAGCCCCTGGTTCAGTCATGCAAGGTCAGGGAAGGCTTCCTGGAAGAAGTGACAGCTAAGCTAAGACGTCAGGCCCAGTTCAAACCCAAGCTCCCACTTGGTCTGTCTGCGAAGCCTACTTGTCCTTCAGTCCAGCCTGTCCTTCCACATGTGCCACTCAGCCTCTTCCCTTTGCTGGTCTTGTCCTGACTCCCATCCATATCTGCCCCCCACATCAAGCCTCCTTTATCTCCAAATCTTTATTGAGTGCTTACTCTATGCCAGGCACTGAGCTAGGAGCTTTACAGGTTACTTTACGGTCACCCTACGAGATAATGGAGTCAGTCTTCATGGGTTCAAATCCCAGATCAGCCTCCGCAAGCCAGGAGATCTTGGGCAAGTTGGAGGCACAGGCAGGCTCTCTGATTGTGTGTCCAGAGTGCCCTTTTCCATGACACCACAGCTATGTCTGCTCTTTGGCTGTCTCTGACATCAACTCTGTATTTCAGAGTCCCATCTGTTCCCATGTCCGAGGTTGTGACCTCCTGCCCTGCTAGACTGCTGGAGCTGCTGAGCCTGTTCTGGCCAGCACGCCCCACACCTGGACACTGGCACCCACAGGAGTTTGGGCCCCCGGGCCACTCTCTGCCTGAGCCCATCCACTCAAGCTGCCTGTGCTTGTGCAGAGTTGTGAGTGGGTTATCCAGGAAAGGCTGTGTGGAAGGGAGAGGCAGCAGGAGGACAGCAGAGGATGCTGAGAGCCAGGAGATGGAGGGAGGGAGAATGAGAGCGGACGGACAACAGGACCACAGGAGAGTAAAGCGGATGGAGTGAGACTGGCGGGTAAGGAAGGGTTGCAAGTCAAGGAAAAACTTTGCTTTGTGGAGGATTTTTAATATTCATTTATTTCTTTTGAGAGAGAGGGAGAGAGAGAGAGAGAGAGAGAGAGAGAAAACATGAGTGGGGCTGGGGCAGAGAGAGAGAGAGAGAGAGAGAGAGAAAGAGAGAGAGAGAAAGAGAGAGAGGGAGAATCCCAAGCAGGCTCTGCACTGTCAGCACAGGGCCCGATGTGGGGCTTGATTCCACAAACTGTGGGATCATGGCCTGAGCTGAAATCAAGAGTGAGAGGCTTAACTGACTGAGCCAGCCAGGCGCCTCTGTGGAAGCTTTTTAATGTGACTGCTTACGTACACAACACTAAGGCACTGGGCACTAATTTCAGGTGGAGATTCCTACAGTTGTTCTAAAAGGTCTCAGAGCAACTCAGTAGGTCTATGTGAGCCCATCCTTTTGGCTGTTTGGTAGGCAAAGTGGCCTCCTGAAGGTGAGATTGGCCAGAGTGGGAAATTGGGTGAGAAATCGGGGCCCGTGATCTCCGAGTTCATGCCCTTTCTGTGACCCTGGGAGAGATGCCTGGCTTTCTAGAGCCTGTTTCCTCATCTGGAAACTAAGGGAAATTTTGCAGTTTTCCTCTGAGGGGTATTTTGAAGAATAGTTATGGATTGTTTTCCAAGTACAGAGTGTCAGATGTACAGAAAGAGTGCTGGCGTTTCAGAAAATCTGCAATTCAAGTTTTCAAATCCGCCAATATTTCCATCCAGGGGCATTTTCCTAAAGAGGGGCCAGGTTAACCCCAGTGGATTCAATACTGTATTCATCTACTCCTGAAAAACAAATATCAGAGTTATTTATTTATCCAAGTTTCATGCGAGACGTTTCAGCCCATTATCCTCTAGCTGGACCACTGAACCTGTGCTCAGAAATGAGAACCAGCTGACTAAATAAACAGTTGCCTATGGAAAAGAAGCAGGAAACGCCTTTCCAGAACTAATAATATTAACAAACTTCCAAGGGACGCACAATCCACAATTAATGACAATTTGGTGGTGGTGTGGGGGGAGACATAAAAACTTGAATTTGAAATATGAGTCTGAGAACAGCCTGGTGGTTTCATTTTTTTTTTTTTTTTGCTCAGAATCTGTCCACCCTTTTTTTCTGGCCCCTTTCCCTTCTGACAGCCACATTTATTCAAATTCTTTCTGTAAATGTCTTTAGTCTGAGGATTTAGATCTTGGGATTCAATATTTCTTGCCCGGACTCCTAGAGGGGCCTGTCAGTAGGAGCTTATTAAAAAGCTCTGTATGTCATGTGACCTCATATAACTGATTCTAGTTAAACCCACAGGAAGGATGGTCTTGCTTTCAGAAACCAGTTCTCCAGCAAGGCTGCCTTTGCTTTTGGTCAGTGACGTCGGACCACATGCTAGGGCAGACCCCAGTTTACATGCTTAGGCCAAGATTCAGCAGGCTACTGGGGCCTAGGGAATGGACCTAGGGAATGGGCTTGACCTCCTGGGCCTACTCCTTAAGAGAAGCACCCTGTCTAAGGCCCTAGAGCATCTTGGTCCCCAAGCAGCCCATACGATGCCAAAATCTCCAACTCTCCACTCTTTCTGTCAAGTGTGGGACAGAAATCACTAGTGACCCCTAGAGAGTCACGGTCTCCTTCCAGAGTGAATAGTTGCTGCTGAAAAACAGCTAACCATCCAGGGACTACATTTCTGAGCCCCAACCCGCCCTGGGGGATTCATTCTGGCCAGTGAAACATGAGGTGGAGTGATGTGGGACTTTCTGGCTGAGCGGTTAAGTAGCCAGCATGTCTTCCCTCGCTTTCTTCCCACCTTGTACCACGAAGGGTCAGAGACCCGGGTCCCTGAGTCGCTGTGTGGAGGAGAAGCCCAGGAGAGCTGCCTGACCAGGACCATCTCATTAGAGTTCGTGTGGGCAGGGAACAAACCAAAGCTGTTAGTATCCTGGAGTTGTTTATTGCGCCATTAGCCCACGCCACAATAGTGCCTGTGCGGCATTTCCTAAAGCAATAGCAATGTGTCTTAGGAGAAGCGGGATTTCCCCTCCTAACTTGCTCTGTGCAGGAAACAGCAGTCCTGCCCATGTGCCTGTGACCTTGTCGGAGTCTCTGTGCATCTGCCTCTCTCCATGCTCCCAAATGGAGCCTCTCTGTGGGGGAAACACTAAAGCGTGCATGGAAGTTAAAAGCACGGTCTCTGAATCAGACTGCTCAGATTCAATTCCAAACTCCGCCACTTACTAACATGTGAGGCCTTGGGCAAATAGTTTAACCTCCCCGACTTTAAATTCTCTCTCTTCAACAGAGGGAGAGTACTTCACAGAGTCGTCATGAGGAACAAATGGAACATTCTGCGTAAAGTACCTGGCACATAATCAACACAGTAAATACTAGCACCATTGTTACTGTTGACTGAGCCTGCTTCAGCATAACAGATGTGCAGACTGACCAACCAATCAATACCGCTGCTACTCTTGGCTCCTGTTTTCTCTTCACATTGATAATTCCCACCAAGACTCACCGTTTTCTTTCACAGGTATTTGTATTTCTTCTACCTCTGTCCCCAGATGTCATCCCACCTTCTAGTCTTTACCTGAGGCGCTACAACAAATTTAGAAACTTCTAAGCATTTTGCAAAATGAGAAGGAAGTGGATCCCAAGGAAGTGGCCCAAATGTGTGTTGAATGACCATTTATCTGCTTCGGTAGACAGTGGATCCTGTTCTAGAACTACTATCCTCGTGTGTAAGCACTGCCCTCCCTGGCCTCTCCCCAGGGTTCTATGCTGCCAGAAACTTTTAGGAGCTGTTGTAATGCAGAAAGCAAAAAGGGGAGACGGACAACAGGTACCCCAATTTATTTTGGAGAGGTTTCATCCAATATTTGAGAGGAAAGAGAAGCTGGAGCATGTTTGGAGTAAGAAGGAAATGGATGGAAGAGAAGAGGAGGGCTGTGAGCAGTGTTGCCCAGACATCTATCTCCTTCATGATGGTCAAGAAGCACAAATAAAGAACTTAAGGTAAATAGAGTTGCCTTGTGATGGCTGGACTGTTTTTCATGCATCATGGTCTTACTCTGCGACTGGGCTGTAAGAGCCTCAGCGTAATTAGAATACAGTTTTGCATGGGTTGACATTAGTCTTGCAACCAGATCAAGGAACTTATTTGAAAATTTAAGTTAACACTTGCGGTGTTTGTTCAGCTGAGTGATGGGATCAGGGGGTACATCTGGGGCAACAGGTGTAGAAAAGCCACAAGAAAGTCTGGCAGATTCCCAAGGTGAGGTGGCAGCCCTGTGTTTTGTTCTTCACTCTGTAGATGCTGAACAAAGATGAGTGCAGACAGCATGAAGGCAGACTTCCCTAAGCCCAGACTTTCAGGACAGTTGCCCCTTATTGTGATGAACAACCATAGAGGTCATCTGAACTCATTGGAGCCTTGATTGTTGGCCTTGTTTTAGATTCTGGTTAGAATTCAGATTCACTCACAGCTTTCAGGCTTCTAAGCTGTGACCGAACGTTTCCTCAAGGCCTGTTCGAAAGTGTCTCCTCCACAGTAATCCCCCCGCCCCCGCCAGTATTCTCCCAGGTGGCAGAGCCTGGTCCAGCAGAGCTTTAAAGATCATGTAGTGCGATTCCTTAATTTAGACAGGAGGAAACTTGAAATCCCGTAGACTCCTCTCCTCTAGCACATGCTTTGCTAAGCTGTGATGGTCACAGAAACTGAACTTGGCCAGTGGGACAGAGGGCTGGCATTTCCCTGGAGGTGTGGAATGAAAAAGAAGCATGCTTCATAGTCATAGGATGGGAAGACCTGGAAACTGAGGTTGCTGAAGAACCTCAACCCGACTCCCTTCTTCCTCCAGCCCTGGGGTCTTGATTCCCTTCGAGTGGAGGGCATCTGACATTCTTCCAGGTACAGATGCCACGGGACTGCCTGCTCTACTCACTGCATCATTACTGCCATGTGGCTTCCTGAAACGCTGTACTTTTACTCAGCAATCCTTAGCACGAAGGCTCAAAGGTGAGCGACACTGCACAAGAGGAGTTTCAACCCTTTGGCTTAAGTCTGTCCTCTATTAGATGAATTTCCTTGAACAAGAGGTGCCATTATGGGAGAGTAGAGAACTGGGCTCTAGTAGCAGTTTCCCTGTCTGTTCCTGAGAGACTGTGGGCAGCATCCTCAAAGTGGGTCACAGGACACCCTCTCTGAGGGACCTTCAAGGGCTGCCATGATTCCGAGGTAAACAGGTAAGAATTCGTGACCTTCACACTTGACTATAGTCCTTTTCCAGAGGGCAGCTTAGGGGAAAATGGATGTGGAGAGAAATTGGGAGACTCTGAGCCCTGATGGGGAACTTTCCTATCTGGCTAGGGACTGACCAACACAGAGAAGTCGGCACTCACATCTTATAGTCTACATTGTGACACTCTGGACAACTGCATCCTGAGCCCTTATGAAGGGGCAGCCCTGTTGCCAGAGATCTGATACCCGGAATCCAAAGCCTTTATCTCCGGAGAGGAAGCTGGAGAGAAGATTCTGGGGTAGCTCCTCTCTCTTGCATGAGACTAAGAGAAAGGTGGCCAGAAAGGAGAGGTACCCATTGAGTACTTGGTAATCCCTTAGTTACCAAACTAATGCCCCCTGAAGATTTTATAGTACAAACACTGCTTGCCAGTTTTCTCCAGTAAAAGATGAAATGGCTACAATTATGTTTTTGTTTTTTTGTTTTGTTTTGTTTTTCTTTGCTTCTGAGGGCCCACCCCTGTCTGAGTTTGAGCTATACCTATTTCGTTTTAGCTTGCCTGAAGGAGAGCTGAATTGTGTTAGGCAGAGAATTATTGTAGTTGATGCTGTGCTTCACATTGGTGGGTGGTGTTCATTGGCCTTGGGTTAGATAAGGGGGTTGAGTGACATAGACAATTGCAGTGTTTCCTGGCTTTCCAGCAACATTTTAACCCATCTTTGCTCTATTTGGGATATTCCAGCTTCATGAGTCCTACTTTCATCAGGAAGAATCCAGAAAACCAGTTCCCAAAGTCCTTTGCATTTAGAGCACAGGCATCTAAACTGGATTCCAGCCATCAGAGTTACATTTGGCTTAGAAGGGAGAACTTTAAAGAAAAAGGCTCTGGGAAAAAAAGGAAAGAAAAGAAAGAAAGAAAGAAAGAAGGAAAAGAAAAAGGCTCTGGGTGGAACCCATCTTGCTATCAAGGATGGCAACCGAGATTTCTTCTAGCAGAATCAGGGAAGAGGTAGTGCCAGAGGAGTGTTAGCCCTGGTATCCTCTTTCCTTGCTGGGGCAGCCACAGAGCAGCAGCTCTTCACCAGGGCGGTTCTATAGCAAGGATTTGAATGCTGTTCTATGAGATTGGTTCTTTAGGTTGCTTCTGTGAGCTAGCCAATTTCCTTTAGGTAAACTCCTTTCTGCTCAATGACCGGAATCAGCCTCTGTGGTTCTTAGTGGAAGGTCCTGAAGGATTCAGCAGCCAACTGCTAACTCCATCACCCCTTCCCACAGACTCTCTGAGCCGTGAGATCGCCAGCCACAGCAACAGCAGGAATCTCTTGTCTCAAACCTTGGCACTTCACAAACTTCTTTCCTGCTTATAAGATCCAGGCCTCCCATACTTTCCTCTTAGACCTATCCTCTCACATTGTTAAGCTAATAGCCACTTTGCAGGAAATGGATCGGTGAAGAGGTGGTTTGTAAACCCCGTGTGACCACATGAGTTGCCCTCAGCCTGATTTCAAAAAGGCAGCCTATTATGAGAGAGGCACACATTCTCGCTTCTAGAGAGAGAGGCCGAGTGTTCCTCGAGGATGGCTGCCCACAAGGAAGCCACTTCGGGGGTTTCCATTCAGGTTCCAAATGCCTGGCCATCATTCCGTTCACAGAGCCTTTGAGGTCTTCTTGCTTAGACGATTCACCACTAGCCCATGACAGAATCCAAAGAACGGCCCAGTTAGGTAATCTCTGCTGGTCTCCAACTAGGAGTAAACTCAATAAGCACAGGGATTCGTTCATTGAAGGAATAATCTTATTGCCTAGAACTATACATAGTAGGGTTCTTAATAAACCACTGTTGAATAAATTGTGAATTAGTGAATTAATTTATTTATACTACAAACTTTTTACCAGATGATGGCCTAAAACATACTATGGTAGGAGTAAACAATACGACTTTGGAAATTGGGTATGACTTGAGAGTTTTACACACATAAAATATTTCCATCTGCCTATTCTAGAAGCCTATAGCCATGGTAGGGGATGCCCAGTGTGAAACCATAGTGAAGCAGAATGGTTTACCTCTGTGATATTTTTGGTACCACCCACTAACTGAAATTTGTTGGCACTTTTTTTTTTTAATATTTTTACTCTAGGCAGCCTGCCAACTCCCCAAATCACTACTATCTTTAAAGCACCTCATCTTTAAAGACAATGAAAGGGCAATCGTGCATACTGACTTTAGTCTTCAGCCTGGTCTTTAACACCTGTATGAACTTGAACATAAGCCTCCCAATGATGCCACACTCCTGCACATGGTCTTCAGGAGATTGTATAGACCCAGGTCAGGTACATTTGTAATCTGTGGCTGACACCATGCTAATATGTTTGCATACACCACGACCTTGACCTTTCAAGGCCCTTGAAGCATGTAAGTCATATAATAATTTCCAGTTGACAAATGAAGAAAGTGAGACATTAAATTATTTGCTAGGGATGGTGGAACAAAGACTCCAATCCAGCCCAGCTGACACCAGAGCCTACAGCCCTAACCATTGAGTATTTTGCATCTGACCCACCAGAGGGTTTCTGGGACTCCTCCAATGTCTGCACATGGAAGCAAATATTCAAAGATTATTGTCATCCCCAAATCTCCAGTCCCCCACTCTGAGTCTCACAGCACCTACTCAAGGCTCAATGGGAGACCCCATGAGAACTTACACCATCCAGTGATAGTCACTATTTCTAGAATACTATTCTCTAGCCTTATATCCTGACATGCCCCATCCACACAAATGAAACCTTTTAAAACCAAGTATCTCTAAAAAAATTTTTCTGTGTATGCATTCAGCAGACTGCAAAGACTCACTCTTCTATCCTATCTTTTTGGTCAAATATTCTGTTCTCTTATGTCACTCCAAGTGGATCCAATTTTGCAATTTCTTTGACAGGAAAGTTCTAGATTGAGAAGTGACTTCAGTGGTGAAGATTTGACAGCATAATAACTTGTCTTAATTTGCCGGAAGGAAAAACCTGGTCACCATTACATCAGCTATTTCAGACTTATCTTTGGTTTGCTTAAGAAAGTTTGCCTGAATAGTTTAATCACTGGTGAGAAGTGGAGGGGGTGGGCAGTGAGATGGAATCCTGCCTAGTTTCCGATTCTTTACCTCTTATCCATCAAAGGAAGAAAGCAATTCATAGACTATTTGAAAGATAACAGCCTCTCAGTCATAGAGCTCTGTTATAGTAAGTTGTGAATAAATGATTTTTCAGATGCTTCAAACATACTAATGTTTGTGGAGAAACACTTTTTTTCTTAAAAACATTTTTAAATGACTTCAAAAAATGTTTATTTATTTTTGAAAGAGAGAGAGAGACAGAGAGAGAGAGAGAGAGACAGAGAGAGAGAGAGACAGAGAGAGAGAGAGAGAACAAGCAGGGGAGGAGCAGAGAGAGAGAGGGAGACAGGATCTGAAGCAGGTTTCAGTCTCTGAGTTGTCAGTACAGAGCTCAATGCAGGGCTTAAACCCACAAACTGTGAGATCATGACCTGAGCCAAAGTTGGATGCTTAACCAACTGAGCCACCCAGGTGCTCTGATTTTTTAAAATAATAATAGTAATTATATGCTGTGGGAAAAGGCAGTTTAAAAAGTCCTCAGGAAAAAGAAAAAGGTAAAAGACATCAAGTAAAATCTGAACTACCGTCTCCATTTCATGAATCCATTCCTCTAGAAATAATCAATATTAAGATTAAAAAAAAATTTTTTAATGTTTTATTTTATTTTTCAGATACAGAGAGACAGAGCATGAGTGCGAGAGAGGCAGAGAGAGAGGGAGATACAGAATTGGAAGCAGGCTCCAGGCTCTGAGCTGTCAGCACAGAGCCTGACACGGGACTTGAACCCATGAACTGTGAAATCATAACCTAAGCTGAAGTTGGACACTCAACCGACTGAACCGCTCAGGCGCTCAAGAATGTTTTAATTATCTGATTTTCCATTACTATGTAAGCACAGATGTATATATTTTATAGTATTTGTAAATATGTGGAGAAACGTTTTGTGGCTGTCCAAAGGCCTAGATGTAGGCTGGACTTTGTTGAGATGAAGTTAGCTGACAGAGGCCCCTATCTGAAATTCTCTTATCTATACCTGCTTTTTTCACAAAGATGACATTTATGGATATTTCCCTTCTTTGGACAATGCACAGAGAACCCAGAAGTGAAGTGAATGTTGGCCTAAGCTGTTTCGCTACTGGAGCTCTTGGCCTGGTCTAACTGTGTTCTATCCTGCTACCTAAGGTCAAACCTGAAAATACAAACCTAAATTTATAGCTAACACTGGGGTGAAAAATAAAACCAAAAAAATACAACCCAGAAAGCAAACAGACAAAAACCCCATTAAAACAATTTCTACTTCTTTGCCAGAACAGTAAGTCATTGCCAAATAGAGGATATTAATGCTTAAGTTTGGTAGAAAAGCCAAGAAAAAGTAACCCAGCACAGCAGAGCCAGTTTTTTTTTGGGGGGGGTGGTGTGGAGGAGGGGGGTGTGGAGCATTCACTTCCCACACTCACAGGGAGGTTGCTAAGCGGAATATGTCATTAAATGCCTAGCAATGGAAAGGAGCCAAATGTTCCCAGGGAGGGGGCTTTCTCACTATCTTGGGCTTACCTAGGAAACCAGATCTTAATAAAGCCCCTGATTACTTTGCCATGTCCACGACTTAGCCTTTTTCCTGGAACTGGAAAACAGCTGAGAAAGTTGGGCAAGTCCTCCTTGCTCATATGATTCCCTTCTTTTGGTTTCTTGTCCACTTTTTTGAAACCTGGGACCAGTTCCAGCCCTTCTTTACAAGGGTGGGGCTAGCAGTTTGGTTTCAGTTTGATTTCTCCCAGTACCCAACCCAGTATGGAGTTCAAATAAGAATTTTATAAATACTTTCTGGTGCCAACATATATGTCTTGCAATCTAGACATTTGGACGTAATGTTAAACAAACATTACCCACCACAAAAACCAGTGGGATCCATCTGTGGTTACTTCAGCCCTGGGTAGTTCCTTCTTTAAAGGTTCTGGCCTGATAGCTGTGGGAAGTAGCTTTTGACCCCAGATGGCTGCTGGTTCAGTGAATTAAAGCTGTCCTGGAGTTGTTTTCCGTTTTTCTCAGACCTATAATATGAAGCTGGATGGCCCAGCTCCTCCCCAGTGGGCGGCTCAACGTTTTCCCTCTGGCACTAAACCTACTTATGACAGTTTCTGTTGGAGTTCTTTTGGTTGGAGGGGGAGGGTTACAGATTCTTCACAAAAAAATATAGGATCAAGATGTGATTCTCCTCATTGACTTAGAGATCCTGGAGATATTTGGGAGTGGGCTCTCAGAATTCCATCCTACATGACCATGCCTTCCATGACCTCTTGGAAAAGTTTTCCACCCTCTGTAATACTTCCAAATACCCTGATATAAGATAGAGGTGATGCAGTGGTTGATTCACCAGCATTCTCTAGCCAAAGGTTCTATATGTTGCCCTTACTTTACCCACAATCCTATTATTGCCAATAGTAGCAATAGCCGATGTTTATCAATCACTCGCTGCATAAGCCTTTTACATGCATAGTCTCATTTAGTTCCCATAACCAACCCTGTGGGGTAGGTATCACTATTATTCCATTTTGCAGACAGGGAGACCAAGGAGCAGTTGGGCAGACTAGCTGGCTCAAGGGCATACAGCTTATAAAGGGCAATACCACCACTAACGCAGGTCTGTCTGACTCCAAAATCCATGCTTTTAGTCATGACCCTCAGCTATCTTCAAGTCGGGGTTGATGACAGGGAAAAAGAATCCCAGTTTTGCAACTGGCACCAGGAATGTGACATGTCAGAATCAAATGCACAGTTCTTTTTCATTGTAGGTTCCCTCTCGTGCTCATCTTCTCCTGTGCTCAGGATGCTGATAAGCGCAGGACTCCAGATGGATGAGGTAACAGAGCAAACAGAATAAAGGTAGCAGAGTAAACATGCAGAGCAGGGGCAAGGGAGAGAGGACAGTTGAGGGTGGAAAGGATCCTGTCGGGGACGTAAGGAGAGATAAAGTCCCCTGAACTGTCTAGAAAGTGTCAAAGATTCTGCAGGTAGGGCCTGCCGGCTGAGGGAATAAAGATATTCGTGTTCCAATAGGACCAGTGTTTTGACAGTGAGTTCCAGAATGTCCAGCCACCAGCCTCAGACACCTAAGGGGGTGGGGATGGCAGAAATGGCCTGGTGGCTTCCATGGAAGGGGTGGTGAGTCCTGCACCATCTCGGCCTTTCCAGTGTCAAAGAGACGTGTGCTTTTTGAGAGCTGACAAGACACCCCAGCCCTGTCTCCATCCAAAAGAAACTCATGGAAGTCTCTCCCACCCACACTACCTCAACCACATGTCAAAGGAGTGCACTAGTAAACAGACTGAGCTTGCTGCCTGTAGGAGTTAAGGGCAGGATGCCTGCCCTAGCAAGGTCTCAGGTTACTAAGACTTCTTTCCTCTTGCACCCCCATTCCGCAGGACATTTTTAGTGGCTTACCAGTTTTGGCATAAATAATTAAAACTAGGTTAGCCTTGTCAGAAATAAACATGTGCAGCTGTGATAGAATATAGCCTTGGTGGGGGGCATGTGTGTTTGTGTTTCTTGCTGATATGTAAACCTTGCCCGTGTATAAGTCCACATTCCGGCGGTCATGTTCCCATATCTGTTGGCATAAATTGAAAGCACATAACTGTCAGCTTCACTCCCTTCAACCAAACAGCTACCCGGACCCAGGCGCAAGCTGGCACCACCCGTGTGCAGCTGTGGGCTGTAAACCCATGTGTCTAGGTTAATATTTGCTCATGTTTATATCTTCCCTGATAGGTGGATGGAATTTGCCTAATGATTGTGTTTCCCTGAAAAGTTAATCAATGTCTAAACGAGCCAGTCACAGACCATCACAGAGGTGCAGTGAAGTTGGACTCTGAGTACTTGTTCCCAAGAGCCACGTCCCTGGGGTCAAAGCAACAGGAAAGCTGCAGTGAGGACCCTGGGCCTCTTGCTGCTGGGCTCTTGTACACCTTATGCAAAGCTCTAGAATCCAAACACAACGGGTGCACCTCCTGGGCTTTATGTGACCTGTCCAACCAGCACATCTATCTACAGTCCTGCTTTCCTCAGGCCCCTTCACACCTTGACCAGGGAACCTTTGTGCCCACTTCATTAGGGCTGTTCATCTTTGAGTCATCAGCCAGAGGGGCACTCCATCCCTGCAAACATATATTGAGCAAATATATATTGAGCATATTTTGAGGATACTGAGGGGAAAATGGTGAATGAGATCCCCTAGAGCCACTGACAGGAGAGAGAAGGGAGACAACAAGGCAATTACAATTTTATGTGTGAGGTGCTTCATGAGGGAGCCTGACTCCTGAACACGGCCTTGGGGATCAGGGACACCTCTTAGAGGAACAGAGTAAAGGTTGAGCAGAACCTGGAGGGCAGATGGGGTTTGCCAGTTTGGTGGGACCTCAAACATGTCCACATCCTCATCACCAAAACCTGTGAATGTTATCTTCTATGGACACCAAAGGGTACTTTGCAGGGGTGATTAAGTTAAGTATCTTGAGATGAGAGGTTATCCTGGGTCATCTGAGAGGCCCCAAATGTAATCACAAGTATCTTTATAAGAGGCATACAAAGGGAGAGCTGACTTTGGCCAAGGAGAAAGCAAGCTGACCACAGGGCAGAGATTGGAGTGATGTGCTTTGAAGATGGAGCCGTGGGGCCCCTAGAAGCTGAAAAAAGCAAGGAAATGGAGTCTCTCCTTGGAGCCACCACAAGGAACCAGCCCAACCAATACCTTGTCTTGAGCCCAGTGAAACAGATCTCAGACTTCTGGCCTGTAGATGTCTACGAGAATAAACTCGTTTTGAGCCACTGTGTGGTAATTTGTTAGAGCAGCAATAGGAAACTCATACAGTGGGTGTGGGGTTTGGAGACAGCGAGTGGCCCAAGCAGAGGACCCAGCATGGCAAAAGCTAGGTACAACAATCTATGACTGTAGCCAGAGGGCAGGGTTGATGTCAGGGAGTGGAGAGAATGGTGCAATAACAGCTCTGACTGCAGAGGTACTTGAGGCCAAGACTCTGACCCTATAGGTGACATCATTGAGCTTGGGTTTCTTCTAAGGGCTCTTGGAGCCAGTAAGAGAATTTTGAGCAGGAAAGAGACACTATCAAATGGTGCCTGAGGAAGATATCTCTGGCTAGCAACGTGGAGTCACAGTTGAGGAGGGGGACCATGGTCTAAGAGGCCGAGAGGAGGGGGACCATGGCCACCAGAGGCCGAGAGGCTGCAGGCAATGGTCAACCCTGGGTCTGTGGCTTTAGCAGCTCCCATTGGATTTCCAAAATCTCCTCCAAAGTTCTAAGAGCCCAGATCAACTTCACTTCATTCCATTAAATACTGAATCATTCCTGACTTGCACAAGAGTACCCAAGTTAGTTCTTTATGGTAATTGCCTACGAATAACACTGTGCTAGACTTGAGTTTTTGAGATGTAAAATTAGGCTATGCAGGTGGATTTTTCCAACTAGATCTTATATAACCATAACGAGGAGCCTAAATAGCTTGTGACAGCAGCTGGGCCTGGAACTGGTAGGCTGGAATTTGGGGCCTGTGCTTCTGTGTCTTTAGTGGATTACATCCACTAGTGCTGATGCTCTCTGGTCTCTGGACCCTTCCTCAGGTGCCAATGTCTGCACCAAAATCTAGGTTTTCTTGTACTCTTCTAGATGCTCCTAGGTCAAAGTTGATTCAAGGGTTACAAACCCAACTCCCTGTAGGCACCAGTCAAAACAGAACAGAGATTGGTGATGCCTGCCTAAACGTGTTTGAATTCAAATGATTAAAAAATGCATTGCTGGCAGCCTCAGGCTGACTTTGTAACCCTGATGAAACCAAGCCCTTTTCAAAATCAGCCTTCTCTCACAGCTTTACCAGGACCCCTTTCAAAAGGGGAACCCACCTCATGGCTTTTTAAAAATTTGAGTTTTAGGATGGGGCGCACTAGAGAGGAACTCTCTGAGTGGAGCAGGTGCCAGAATCTTCCTGATGTACAGGCTTGAGCAATTGAAAATACCAGCTCTCACTCCTTGCCACCCCAGCTGCACCAGCCAAGGTTTAGATAAGGTTTAAAGGACATTGTTAATAATAAACTCAACCACTTAGGAGAAGTCGTAGGTTCAGAATATGAACTCAAGGCTGGGGTATGTGGCCAAGGAGAAAAGCTTTTGAGAGAAAAGCTTTTTCTCTTAGGCAGTGGGAATGTTGTAGCCCTTCAAACATAAATAAAAGCCAACAATGCTTCGTAACAGAATGCCTTATTTAAGAAGAGGTCTGGGAGTTCTCTCAGCCTAGTGAATGAAACCTGTGGTAACTTTTCTGGGCAAGCTCATTTCACTAAAGGATTCAGGGTAGTGAATGGTGAGAGAAGATGGCAACTGAGTAAATTAGCAAAGAACAAGAGGCCTGGAGCTATAATTTCTGACTTCTATTTATAATTTTGAGATCTTCAACCTGCATACCTGTAAAATGATAATAATTAACTTTGCCCAAAACTCTGTGCACCAAAAAGTTTACTGAGATGAGAAGTGAAATATCAATAAAACCCAGCAAAGTGGGCATAACTATTATTTGCCATGAAAGAGGTATTCCTCCAAGATCTTTACATATTAATGCATTTAAACCTTACAGCAAACCTAGGAGATACTTTGGGATAACCCCTATTTTTAAAGGTGAGGAAACTGAGGCACAGTCAAGGCAAGTATTTTGCACAAAGTTACAGTAGTCAGAGCAGGGATTTGAACCCAAGAAGTTGAGCTGCAGAGTCCAGGATCTTAACTACTACTGCATTTTACAGCCTTGCTGGAAAAAAAAACCCCAATGACTGCCCAGCAACTGTCTCTAAAAATACTCAAAGCAGCAGAAAGAGTTCTGCATTCCAAGAAAAGTGTAATAGTTGTATTAGGCCAGCTCTACACAGATGACAGTGATAAACTCTGGACAAAGCATAAAAAAAAAAAACCTGTGTGAAGGCACTAGAGCATGATCATAATCAAGCAGAAACCAGAGGAGAGTTGACACATGGAAGAAGAGATTGACTACGGGGGAGCTTCCTTTTAAAATATTTTAAAGTTTTATGGGGTTTTACCTAGTGGTAGACCTCAGTCAGGTGTGCAAAATAACTGTAATTTGGACCCAAACTGGAAATCTTACTGGCTTGAGAAATCACATAACTGAATTTGGGGCTGCCAGCACAGCTATAAAGTGAGGGGGGAAACCTAGAAAGGATAGAGCCAAAGAGAGAGAACCCCAAGTTCTGTATATAAACTCTGCTCAAATCTCTGGCTGACTCCTGAGCTACATATGTATAGGGCAAACTCCAAGCAGTTAAGCTAAGGCTGAAAAATCAAACAAGGGCTCGGTTGAGCATTTGACTTTGGCTTAGGTCATGATCGCACAGTTTGTGGGTCAAGCCCTGAGTCAGGCTCTGGAATGACAGCTCAGAGCCTGGAGCCTGCTTCAGATTCTGTGTCTCCTTCTCTCTCTCTCTGCCCCTCCCCTGTTTGTGCATGCTCTCTCTCTCAAAAATAAATAAAAGAACAAAACAAAAAATGCAGCTGCTGCCTAATGGAGGGGGAGTTTGAAGTTGGAGTTCAACCAAGTTAGTTGCTTCTTAAAACAACAATAATAAAAATCAACACTTTACTGAAAAACATGCCAGAAACTGGAGTTTGTACAATGTATCATTCACAATGACCAAATTCAAAATCATTAGATGTTTCAAGAAGAGAGACTATAACCCATACTCAAGAGAAAAAGCAGTGAATGGAGACAGACGTTGAGATGGTCCAGATATTGGAACTGGCAGACAAGGTCTTTAAAGCAGCTATTATAATTATGCTCAGAAATGTAAAGGGGGCTCCTGGGTGGCTCAGTCAATTAAGTGTCCAACTCTGATTTTGGCTCAGGTCATGACCTCATGGTTTGTGAGATTAAGCCCTGAGTCAGCTCTTCTGACAGTGTGGAGCCTGCTTGGGATTCTCCCTCTCCTCTCTCTCTGCCCCTCCCCTGCTCACTCTCTCCCCACCTCTTTCTTTCTCTCTCTCAAAATAAATAAATACATGTTAAAAAAAAAGAATGTAAGGAAAAATAAGTTCACAACCAATGAAAGATATGAAATCCTAGCAGATAAATAGAAACTATTTAAAAAATAAACAATTTGAAATTCTGGAACTGAAAAATACAATATTAAATAAAAATTCACTGAATAGGCTCAATAGAAGATTGGAGATGACAGAAGAAAGTATCAGTGAACACAATGATGTATCAACAGGAATTAAACAATCTGAAGAACAGAGTGAAATGAGGTTAAAAAAGTGAACAGGTGATCAGAGACCCGTGGGACAGTATCAAGAAGTCTATCTTCTAGAAGGAAAGGGGAAAATGAGTCATGGAAAAATGTTTGGAGAAATAATGGCCAAAATTCATTCAAATTTGATGAAAGACATAATGTCATAGATACAAAAATATAAAGCAAACCCCAAGCAGGATAAATATGAGGAAAGCCACATGTAGATACGAACTTCATCTTAGCTCAAAATCAAACATAAAGAGAAAATCAGCTAGAGAAAAATGGCACATTACAAACAGGAGACTAATAATATGACAGCTGATGCATTTGGGAAGGACAGAAAAAGTGGAGATCAGAAGTCAGTAGATCCTCTCTAAAGTGCTGGAAGACAAAAAAAACCCCTGTCAACCCAGAATTCCATATTCAGAAAAATACACTTCCTGAAATGAAGGTGAAATAGATAGTTTCATATAAATGAAAACTAAGAGAATTAGTCATCAGCAGAGCTGAACTATAAGAAATGAATAAAGAAAGTTCTTTCATGCTAAAGGGAAATGATATCAGCTAGAAACTCATATCATCAGAAAGGAATGATGGGTACTATAAATGCTAAGTATGTGGACACATGTAAGAGTCTATTTTTCTCTTAATATCTTTAAAAATACAAATGAGTATTTACAGCAAAATTTATAACATTGAATTGTAAAGTATATAACATGTAGATGTAATATACATGACAACTAGAGCATACAGATGAAGGCAATGAATGAAACTATACGGTTGCAAATTCTTACATTTTTGTGAAGTGGTACAATGTTGACTCTAGGTAGATTATTTTAAGTTAAAGATATTTATTATAATCTGTAGAGCATTTATTAAAAAAATACAAATAGGGATAGGTAAAAAGCCAGTAGATAAATTAAAATGTAATTCTAAAAAAAAAACACAAAAAGCAAAACACCCCACCCCGCCACCCACCCCAGTAAGCACAGCTAGCTCCAAAGAGAGCAGGAAAGAGAAACAGAGGAGTAAAAATAGATCGGACAAACTAAAAACAAAAACCAAATACCCACACCAAACATTAATTACATTAAACATGAATCGACCAAAATGCTCCACTTAAATTAAAAAATCATCAGACTGGAAAGAGAAAAGGAAGAACCCCCTTTATGCTGTCTACAAGCACAATATAAACGTAAATTCAGAGGCAGATTGTAATAAAGGTCAAAAAAGATATATTAACACTATTTATAAAATGAACTCATTCTATGAGATCATCATAACCCTGATACTAAAGCCAAGGAAAGCTATTACAATAAAAGTAAAACACAAACCAATATTCTCCATGAACATGGTGCAAAAATCCTTAACTAAATATTGGCAAGTTGAATCTCAAAAGTAAAAGAAACAACTCCATTAAACACAGGCAGAAGACATGAACAGATACTTGACAAAAGAATATATACCACCAACCAACCAGCATGTGAGAAAGTGTTCAACGTCATTAATCACCAAGGAAATGTAAACTAAAACCACGATGAGATACCACTACATACCCACCAAAATGGCTTAAAGTAAGATGACTAAAAATGCTAAATGTTGTAAGGATGCCAAGCAACCAGAACTCTCATACATTATTAGCAGGTATAAAATAGTTCAAACACTTTAGAAAAAAGATCTGGCCAGTTTCTTACAAAATTAAACATATGTCTCTCCTATGCCTCAGTGATTCTACTCCTAAGTGTTTACCTAAAAGAAATGAAAACATATCTCCACAAAAGCCTCATACAAGAATATCCATAGCAGCTTTATTTATAATTGCTAAAAATGGGAAACAACCTAAATGTCCATCATCAAGAGAATGAGTGAATAAACTATGATATATGCATACAAATGGAATAAAATCAATAAGAAACTAATAATAAATGCAAAAAATGATGAATCTTTAGCTGAGTGACAAAAGCCTTACACAAAAAAGAATATGTGCTGTACAATTTTATGTATGTGAAGTTCCAGAATAGCTGCTGTTCTGGGAGTGGGGATAGAGATTTAGTGGGAAGAGGTATCTGGAACTCTTTATGGTAACGTAAATATTGCATATCTTGACGAGGGTTTGGGTTCCACATGGACATGCATTTGTCAAAACACATTGGTTGGTACATTTAAGATTTGTGCATTTTAGTTTTTGTAAATTCTACCTGGAAAAAAAAAAGATCTACAAATAGTGAACTTTAGCTGATGATTTGCAGACTAAAATGCTTATAGGAGAAGAATGCTGAGACCTGCAACTCTCTTAGAAATGTAACAAAGAGCCTAAATGTCCATCAACTGATGAATGGATAAAGAAGTTATAGCTTATATATACAATGGAATACTACTTGGCAATGAGAAAGAATGAAATCTGGCCTTTTGTAGCAATGTGGATGTAACTGGAGAATGTTTTGCTAAGTGAAATAAGTCATACAGAGAAAGACAGATACCATATGTTTTCACTCTTATGTGGATCCTGAGAAATTTAACAGAAGACCATGGGGGAGGGGAAGGGGGAAAAAAAAGTTAGAGAGGGAGGGAGGCAAACCATAAGAGACTCTTAAAAACTGAGAATAAACTGAGGGTCGATGGGGGTGGGAGGGAGGGGAAAGTGGGTGATGGGTATTGAGGAGGGCACCTGTTGGGATGAGCACTGAGTGTTGTATGGAAACCAGTGTGACAATAAATTTCATATTAAAAAATGTATCAAAGATAAGATGGAGGGATGTTTGGATAGATACGTGATAAAGCAAATATAGCAAAATGGTAACAAGTGTAGAATCTAGATAAAGGCTATATGAGTGACCACTGTACAGTTCTTTCAACTTTTCTGGATTTTTAATTTTTTTACAGGTTGGGGGAAAAGAAGAGTAGAGGATAGAGTTAAGTGGGGGGAAAAAAGTGAAGAGAGTCTTAGATTCATAGACAACCAAAGGAATATACGTGGGAACTTTGAGATATATTGAAATATTTCGGGCACTGTTTCCAAGCATGGATAATCATGAAAATATCATGGAGAGCCTTTAAAAATCGTACTGATGCATAGGGGCACTTGTACCCCAATGTTTATAGCAGCACTCTCAACAACAGCCAAATTATGGAAAGAGCCTAAATGTCCATCAACTGATGAATGGATAAAGAAATTGTGGTTTATATACACAATGGAGTACTACATGGCAATGAGAAAGAATGAAATATGGCCCTTTGTAGCAACGTGGATGGAACTGGAGAGTGTGATGCTAAGTGAAATAAGCCATACAGAGAAAGACAGATACCATATGTTTTCACTCTTATGTGGATTCTGAGAAACTTAACAGAAACCCATGGGGGAGGGGAAGGAAAAAAAAAAAAGAGGTTAGAGTGGGAGAGAGCCAAAGCATAAGAGACTCTTAAAAACTGAGAACAAACTGAGAGTTGATGAGGGGTGGGAGGGAGGGTAGGGTGGGTGATGGGTATTGAGGACACCTTTTGGGATGAGCACTGGGTGTTGTATGGAAACCAATTTGACAATAAATTTCATATATTGAAAAAAAAATCGGAATTTCCCAGCTCCCCTCGTAGAATTCCTGATTTAGGACTAATCTGGGATGGACTGGGAAATATTTTTTAAAAACTCACTGGGTGATGTCCTGGTAACTATCCATGTTAGGAACCATTGGTCTAAGAGGCCATAGTTGCTTTTATCTGCAAGGAGTACTATGAAGGATACTACGTACAAGCAAAATCAATTACTATTTCCATTTTTGGTAATCTCTGTTTACCTGTTCACCTTGCACTTTGACAACAGCTTAACACTGAGCAATTAGCAACAACTGATTCCAGCTCATCATTAGTCCAGGTATAATGTAGTCAGATGTCAAATGTGGGCCCTCCTCATTCATCTGCTGAAAGGAGTGGTGGGCATGCTACTCTCTGTAATGGTAAACTGGACTTCTGGGCAATTCTGAAGACACTGCAACAGGTGGATGATGTGGGTCTCCTCATGTGGGATCTCGAGCCTGGAGAGGGGTGACGTGGTAGGGACGCCAGGGCATCTTCTCCCTGCCCCCACACCTATGGCAAGCTAACTTTGAATTCTAGGTAGTTTCCCAACCTGGGGATCCTCCCCACCTCGTCTCCATTTATCGCAATGCTCCAAAGCCATCAAGGTCCCCCTTCCTACTAAGACTTCCCCAACTCCCACTGAGCGGAGTCTTACTGTATTGATAATCAGCACAATTCTTATTCTGCAGTATTCCTTTTTGTTGTTGTTGTTAATAAAACTGATTATTCTTTAACATCCATACTTTCTGTTTCTGTACTAGATATGGAAGGTGTGGCGAACATTTGCTATCTGTTCTGGCTTCCCTGAAGCCATGTTTGGGGAATTCCCCCACCTCATGAATGAGTGTTTGTCTCCTACTAAAAACCAGAACCTTCCAGCCTCTTTATTTTACAGCCTCCCTTGCAGCTAGGATGTGGGCATGTGGCACAGGACTCCTGCTCCTGGCTTTGAATTGAAACTCTTAGAATCCTAGGCCTTGCCATGGTGACAGTGGTGTCCTCACCAGCTTGTTCCTGTGGGGTTACCTGGTGGTGCTTCCTGTTCCCCAGCTTCTCATTGTTTCTACCCATTTTCTGAGCCAGGGTCCCAGCGCAGCCTCCCAGCTCTGATTTTTTTTCCCCTAAGTTTCTTTTCTTCTTGAACCAGGCCAGAGTTTGTTTCTGTTGCTTGCAATTAGACAAGTAGATTTGATCTATATAAGCATTCAAGATACTGAAAACTTAAGAATTTCAGATTCAAGGTAAGACTCAGAATCTATACCTCACTTCAAGAATTTTCCTAGCTGTTTAGGCAGGCATGCTTACTTTTGAGATCTTTTGTGTGGTTCTCTCTTTCCAGAGGGCTTGTCTTAGCTCTCCATCCAGATTGCAAACCCTTGAGGAAGGGCTTGTTATGAATCCTCTTGTAGCCCAGTAAGAGGCTGGCCTGTAGTTTTACTCTGTAAATACTTGCTGATTGATTGAGACACTAATAAATCCCTGCGAGAATCCCTTCATATTTGGTTATCTCTTAGCTCATTGCCTGAGAGCTCACTTAAGCCTTTTCCAATTTCCTTCTAGTGTTTGGCTTAAAATTGTTCCCTCATAAAAAGTTTAGATTTTCTCTTAGCCATATTCAGATCTCTACCACAATGAGTGGTAGGCTCCTTCCCTGCATACCTCAAGGGCTCTGTCACCTTCCTTTAAGCTGAGAAAACCCAGGAAGCACACCAAGAATTGTTGACATGGCCTTTACCCTGGAAAACAAAAACCAAAAACTGCACACAGACGTTCTTTTTGGCCAACCACTGTCAAGGCACTCAAGGTCAACATCATGAACTTACCAGTATCGGCTCTTCCTTGGAAAAGGTATCTGCACTCATGTCTTCTTTCCTGAGTCACACCAGGGAGTCTCTGCCCAGCTGAGAACCTGAGAATCTGTGGATTTTAAATATCAACAAAACAACTTCTTCCTCTAGAAATATCCTGAGGAGCAGGGAGGTTGGTGTTAACTAAAGCTGCTGTCTCTTCCCCAATTTTTTTTGCAAATATGGCCTGGATCTGTGACCTCATCGATCAACCTACCATCAGGGATCGAAGGAGTACTGACTATGTGCCAGGATGTGGCCCAAAGAAATAAAGAAGTCAAAGCCCTACCCTTAAGGGTGCCAGTTCAGTTCAACAAATATTTATAGACTGCCAACTTAGGCAAAAGGGTATAGGATCGTGTGCCAAGACCAGGGGTGCGTCTGGGGTTGGAGCTATGTGGTGGGTCTGCCAAATCTCTGCTACTAACGCAGGAGGCCCCAGGGTATGCCACAAGTCCCCCAGGGTGGAAGGGCCAGGGTGCCAGCATCCTGTGCCAAACAGCTGACCATGGTCAAGCCACTGACAGTGCTGATAAAGATGCAGATTCCTGGGCCCCACCTTCAGAAGCTCCAGTCTTGGGGGAGGAGACCAGGAATCTGCATTTTGATTAGTGCCACTGGTGGCTCTCACGCAGGCATTCCAAGGACCACACTTGGAGACCCTTTCATCTTCAGAGGCGCCTGGGGTAAAAATTTCACCCAAACCTCCTAAGGCCACACTGTATCCGTAAGACAGAGGAAGTGATCACTCGTTTTAACTACAGCCACTAAAGAGTGGATACACCTGGTATTTCTACATGCTCCCCAACTGCAAGGACAAAGTGCGTCTCCCACCACTTTGTGGCTAAAAGCTTCTATTAACTAACAGGGAGAGCAGTTTATTGCATCTGGCATAATTCCAGTAGTTTCATCCTGCAGAAAATCTAGAGGTTTTGCCTTTGGAGTAGATGACTCCATTTAAGGCCCTCTCACCTGGGCCTGATAATAGCTACCGCAACTCAAGAGTCCTGAAGGACATAGAACTCAAGAAATCCACTTCAGCCTCATCAGAGGAGGCTCCATGGTGGAATCAGGCCATTGGTGGGGTTAAGATGAGCCCTGATGAAAAGGGACAGATCAGGAATTCCAGGCTGGGAAAGCAGCAGGAAGGAAGGTTTTCAGGCAGGAATGCCCCTCCTTCCCTGTGTGAAGACTCCAGCCTCAGGCAGCACAGGGGAGCCTCCTGGCTGTGTGGAGCGGGGAGGACAATAATGGGGGTCCTGAGCTAGATGAGCTAATCCCACAGCAGACTGCAGACGGAAGTAGGAGCCAGGGAGGAGGAGGATGGCACCTAAAAGTGCCCACATGCTGGGGTCTCAGATGCGGTGAGGCCCGGGCTCCCGTGAGGGCCAACCTGGGGAGGGGCAGTAGTGGGAGGTTCTCACCTGGAATTGTGGGCAGAGATTCAGGCAGGAGACTAACTGTCAAGGTGGAGAGGGCTGAACTGAGAAATGGGGGGGGGGGGGCTTACCAAAGTCACCACCAAAGAGTACCAGTCAGATCTTAAACCATGAGACAGTGAGGGAGGGTGTCAGGACAAGCTGAGGTCAGTCCGTAGATTATCAGTGGAAAGCAGATCCTGGCTGGGAGGCACTCACAGTGAACAATTAGGAAGAGAAATGGGAAACTGAGGTGATAAAAAAATTGGAACGCTTCTCACCATAAGCTAGACAAATCCCCATGGACCACTATACAGTTTCTAAAGACGCCACATTTGAACTTCCCTTCCCCCTTGGCCCCTCCCCCATCTCCAAGCCAAAAGTTCACATTATTCCACAGGGCCTCCAATAAATGTCTGATGCTTTCCTAAATCAACTTGACTTCTTTTGTTCCTTGATAGGTGGGAAGAACCAGCCTCATCTGGGGTGAGGGTGGAGGTTACAGGACCCTCGTGTCAAGGTCTGTAACCCCAAGCCCGGTCCTGTTTTCCATTAACAATATTAAAGCCAATGCATCTGAATGGCATCCTAAGAAATTATCTGAAGATTAATATCACAAGACTGATACTGAGCACAAAGCTCTGCAATGTATTTGTGCTCAGAGATGATGTTTGCTAATGTTTGGTTTTTATTTCCCTTGGAGCTGGTACACATCAGTGAGGCCTGGGGATAATGAATAACAGCATGGACAATAAATTTTAAAATAAACAAAATAAAAACTCAAAGAACGCTAATGGAGACCAGTGCTGGGATATGGCACGTGTTGCTAAGACTGTGATGATGAAACCTTAGTGAGCAGATTCTATTATCTGGCCCTTAGAAGCAGTAGGTGGCTGTCTCTTGATTGTATTAGTTCCTGAGTTATAAATTCTCAACACATCACCTTACAAATGTGACAAACGGGGTAAGAACAGGAAGGCAAGGGAGGGCAGACTTGGGAAGAAGATGGGGTCTGCAGCAGAGGCTTTGGGATTCCCACTAAAACCAGTCTCCCCTTCTTGCTGGGTGAGAGCTAGGCAATGTTGCCCCACTCTTGAAGGTAAGAGTGGCTGAAGACTGGCCAACTGACTTCCAGCCAACGGAGTGTGAGGAACGTTTGAGACAGCAGCACGCTTCCTTTATGTTCTTGTTCCCCTTCCACTTGCTCAAAGTCCTTGGGGGATGATGAGGCCACAAATAGAAGGAGCTTGGGTCCCTGAATCACCCTGCAGCATAGAGCTACATGCTGACCTGGAATATCCACCCTGGAATGTTACATGATCTAGAGATACACTTCTAATGTATTTGAGTCGATGCATTTTGGGGTCTGGTTGTTATGGTGGTTTAGCCTGCCCTCACTAAAACAGGGCCAATTCAGCATACCCACCACAGGAATTCTGGAATGGGAAGGAGGCCACAGAAACTTTGCTTTCCATGAGAGCTCACTCCTAGGGTTTCTGGAGAATACATGTAGAGGACTCTGGAGCTGATGGTCAAGACCCGGGACATGAGAAATAAGACCGTTGGGGTGTCTGGGTGGCTCAGTTGGTTAAACGTCTGACTTGGGCTCAGGTCATGATCTTACGGTTCGTGAGTTCAAACCCTGCATCGGGCTCTGTGTTGACAGCTCAGAGCCTGGAGCCTGCTTCGGATTCTGTGGTTCCCTCTCTCTGCCCCTCCCCACTCGCATTCTGTCTCTTTCTCTCTCAAAAATAAACAATAAAAAATGTAATTTAAAAAGAAATAAGACCCTCGAACAAGGCATTTAATTTAAAGGTAATTTAATTTAATTTAATTGAAAGGTAATTTAAAAAGAAATAAGACCCTCGAACAGTGTGGTGGGGGCTGACCCTTTCCAGAGGTGGGAGAGTCTCAGGGATCTTCCTGGGCCATGCCTGAGACAATTGGAGGAGAGACTTTAAGTGTGATGGTCATTTCAAAATGCTCTCTGGAAATTAGGGCCCATTCCTTCAGTGGAAGGAATCAGAGGTTAGTCAAATAAACAAGCCAAAGAAATCCAACACTGCAGGCTTCCTCTGAGGAGCTTGGTCTGAATGCAAACCCAGGGAGGAGCTGATGGGTTACAGAGAAGTGCAGCTATAGTGGCCCAAGGCACCAGGGGCTCCTCTATGAATTGGTCCCTGAAAGGCACCAATGCAGAGATCCTTAGTGGGATCAGGAGCAGCTGGCCTCAATGAGGCCTCAAGAGACTGTGTGTAAAGGCCCCTGAGAGCAGCAGCAAGGGGCTTATCTAGGAACTTGTGAAAAAGGCCTGAGATGCGGGTACTCACGACTCCAGTGACACACCCTTGACACGCTCTTGAGGTTGAACTCAAGCCCTTGATTATCTCCTCCAAGACTCTATAACCCTAGGAAGTAAACAGTACATTTCAATACACGTTAAATCACTCTGTTAATGGCATTCCAACCATGCTCACGGGTACACGTTTGTGAAGATTGACTCAGTGGAAAGACACTTCCAAACTGGAGGGAAAAAAACCACGATACTTTTCTCTGAAATATTCATTCAATAAATATTTACTTAGGTGTTACAAAGAGAAATAAGGCCAGCCTCTTGCCCTGTGGAGCTAAGAAAGTATGAGTGTGATTTTCCAAAGCAGAGGTAGGGATGTCAAGAAGAGGAAGGAGCAATTCAATAAGAAAAGGAGCATTGAGGTAGAGAAAGAAATGAAATATATTAAAATTCAAGAATCTTGTAATGTGTATACAGTGAGTTCGATTATATTCCAGAATGAGTCCACAATTTTACTTTTAAATTCTGTCAACATTCTAAACGATTTAGCTTGACATGAACGGCATCTTTGTGCACACTCAACAGGAACTGAATTTTAACTTGCATTCTTGTAAAAAGCCATACAATTACTTCCCTACCCCAGAGAAGGTGTGAACCAGGCCTTTTGCATGGAATTTCAGCCTGGTGGGTTTGAGAGCAGATATGTCCTGTGCACCCCCTCTTCCCCAAGTTGGGGGGGAGGTGATGGAGAGGCTAAGGGAGGGATGGGGACAGGAGGTGAGGCTAGACTGTTAGATCTTTGCACTCGGGAGGTCTCTTGCTCTTGTTGGGAGAGCTGCAAATCCCCAGGACAACTTAAGTGCTCACATTAAAACACAAAACATCCAAAGAAAAATTAAGCTTAAAATATTATTTGTAAAGCTCAACATACTTACCATGCAACCCAGCAATTGCACTCCTTGAAAACTTCGTACAAAAACCTGGCTGTGGATGTTTATGGCGACTTTATTCATAATTGCCCAAACCGGGAGGCAGCCAGGATGTCCTTCAACAGGTGAACGGATAAACTGTGGTATATCCAGCCGGTGGAATAGTATTTGGCAATGAAAAGAAATGAGCTATGTAGCCATAAAAAGATGTGAGGAAACTTACATGCATATTACTAAGTGACAGAAGCCAGTCTGGAAAGGCTACATACACGCATAATTCCAACTATGTGACATTCTAGCAAAGGTAAAAACTATGGAGGCAGTAAAAAATTCAGTGGCTGCCAGGGGTTGGGGCAGGAGCTGGGCAGTGAGGGGTTAGAGAGGAGGGAGGGACGAGTAGACAGAGCACAGAGGAATTTTAGGGCAGTGGAACTAGTCTGTGGGATACTGTATAGGTGGACACATGTCTTCATACATTGGTCAGAACTCAGAATGTACACCAAGAGTGAACCTTAGTGCGCACTGGGGACTGTAGTTAATAATGATCGGTTCATTGTGTGTGACAAATGTATTGTGCTAACGCAAGGTGCTGGGGACAGGAGGAGTATATGGGAACTCTGTACTTTCAGCTGATGTTATTCCATCCTCTGTGCTCGAATGTCAAACCCCACAGTCTAAATCCAGTTAGTCTGAGTGGCCAATCCAGAATTGCCCTGGAAGCTTCAGAAGTCATTTGGACTAGCTTGTTTGTGCTAACGGGAGAGTTACCACTGGTCTTCACCGACTGCTGGGAAAGCCAGGTCTGCTGCATTCTGGAGTCTGGCTGATTCAGCTGCCCGAACTCTGGGCGTGGGTTCTGCAGCCCTGTGGCCCTTGCCTCTGCTGGCCAGAGAGGAGGAAGGACAAGCAGGGCTGAGAAGGGAGGTGGGCTGGGCAGCTGGAAGCTCACAGGCTCCAGGGGCAGCAGGTCTGGGCTGGAGTCCCAGGTCTCCTCTTACTCATCCATGAAACGGGTAATAATTGTACATACTTTATGTGGCTCTGGAGGGAACGAGTGAGATGTCAGTTATAAGACAATGACCACAATGCCTGGCATGTTGAAAAAGCTTAATGAATGTTGTATTTATTACAACATTTATTAATACAATTTATTGATTAAATACATTTTATTTTTTTTTTAATTTTTTTTTAATGTTTATTTATTTTTGAGACAGAGAGAGACAGAGCATGAACGGGGGAGGGTCAGAGAGAGCGGGAGACACAGGATCGGAAGCAGGCTCCAGGCTCTGAGCTGTCAGCACAGAGCCCGACGCGGGGCTCGAACTCACGGACCGGACTGCGAGATCGTGACCTGAGCTGAAGTCGGAAGCTCAACCGACTGAGCCACCCAGGCGCCCCTAAATTTTATTTATTTAATAAATATTTATTTAATTATTTTCTTGATTTATTACATTTATTAATGAAATTTTTTATTAATAATGACACAAAACTAGAATGAAAAGTATAAGAAGAAGAAGAATTGTTACTATAACTCCTTTCTCATGGGTGTTTGGCAAGGCATAGCTACAAGGAGAGAACATGTATAAATACCTGCTCAGGATAGAAGCATAGTTTACAGACAGGAAATGGTAGCTCTATGATTACAATGTTATGTTATATTGTTCATAGTCATGACATAGCAAAGGATAGATACAGTTGCTCGAAAAACCCATGGTAAACTCTCCCTGGGAGTCCTATTCACAAAGGTTGCAATTCTAAAAAAAAAAAAAAAAAAAAAAAAAGTCTGCTGATAAAACAGTTACCAGAAAATCCCATTTGGGTTTGCATTGTTATCTGGCTTTGATGGGCAACCATCACCTAGGCGACATTTCTAGAGTCGCTGCTCTGAGGTGCAGTCAGCTCCCTCCCTGGCCAGCTTCCACGCTCCTCCAGCAGGACCATTTTTTATGAGCTGACAGGAGAGGACCTCATAGACAAGCAGCCCATTCCATGGTGGGACTGCCGGGTCTGCAGGACATCGATGGCCACTTTTACTCCTCACAACGGGGGCCCAGCAGGCCATCAGAGCCCAGGAAGGGGGTCACAGGCCTCCAGCGTTGAGTGAGCGGCTATCCTGGCCCTTAGCAGACATGGACTCCAGCGGGCTCTCCCTGGGGACAGACATGACCTCTAGACTCTGGCCAGCTGGGCCCAGTGTCCTTGATGTTTCTCCCTTTGTATTATTGGGGCACAGGAAGCAGACCTGGGGATGCCTGAGCTTCAACTCCTGCTGCTGGGGAGGGCTGCCTCCATGCTCCTAATGTCCTGGGAACTCCTTTTTAAAAACTGGTCCAAAACATGAGGAAAAGGGCCTCTGGCCTCTGACACAGATCCTATGTAGTGGCACGTCTCTGGATTTTTTCCTTCCAAGACAGTGCGAGGGACCCCAGCGTGTGATAGGTTAGCCACACACTGGCTTGGCTTATACCATAACTATTTTTTTATGAATATAATTTATTGTCAGATTGGCTTACATACGACATGCAGTGCTCATCCCGGGACTGGACCACCAGCTATCTGGCTCTTTTGTTGCTGTAATAAAGATTCGCAAAGAGTGTTCATGGGGAAAAGAACTCCTGCCATGGGCACCACGGGGAGGCACCATGACTCACATTAGGCAGACAACATCCCAAGGTTCTGTCCCATCCCCAGCAGTCCCGTAAGGTTCTGGCGAGCAATGGAAGGCAGGAGGGCCTTAGTCAACCTGGGAGATGGCAAAGACCGGGCCTCTCCAGGGCCATCCCTCCTCCGAACGTCCCTCCACTGGGAACTACGTGACACGAGCAAAACTTAAAAGTAGTCAAAGTAGTGGCTAGTGCTTAGAGTGTTTACAGTGTGCCTGGAGCCATACCCACCTCTGCAGTAGAAATGAGCAGAGCTAATATTTAGCAGGTATAACCTGGTACTGGCTGGGGTTCACTTCATAGGTTGGCGCCAAGCTAGCTATTAAGTGTTGCATCGCCCAGTGCTCTAGCACTGGTCTCCGTTGCACAGATTAGGAAACTGAGGTTGAGAGAGGTAGCAGATCAGACGGCTTGTCCATGCAGAGTCTGCGTGCAAAGCCAGGTTGTCTGACTCCAGACCTGGGCACTCAGGCTGTGCGTCCGCGGCATCCTGGACTCACTCTCGGAGGAGTGGCCAGTGAGCACTATCCTGGCACAGAGGGCACGAGGCGAGAGCTGAACGGCCGTGCCCCGGAGCAAATGTTGGCGTGAGCGTGCTGTCCTCCTGCAGACACCAGCCTGTCGCACGCCTGCACCCCTGCAGGCTGGTAAGTCAGTGGGGTGTGGCTCGCTGTCCTCCAAGAGGCTGGGGACGGGGAGCTGGCTGGACTTCAGAGGCACCAGCTCTTCGAGAAGAAAAGGCCATTAGACCTAAGGAGGAAACCAAGAGAAATGGGGCAAGAGGGATACCAGACGCAAGGCCTGTAATCTTGAAAAGAAAGTCAAGTTTTAGAATCATCTTCCCGGGTCGTGAAGCTGGGACTTACCTGACACATTCCTCTACCTGCTTATTAGGTTCAGTGCGGAAAATTAAAGGACACGCCAGACCTGACTGCTGACTAAGCCCCGGATGTTTGTCATCACTGTTCTCTACTGCCCCCCTTTTAGGAATTTCAAAAACGGAGAGGGCGGGAGTTGGTCTGTGGCTTTCATATAAATTTATTTTATACAGATAGATTTCCTCAGCACCTGCTACGCACCAGGAGCATCCATTCATTCATTCAGCTGATTTATTACGGGCTAAGCCAGGTGCTGAACCCTCACCAGCGAGGCATGCAGTGGTCTCCACCTCCGGGATCTTACAGCACCTGGAGGCGCTGGAGGAGGGAGGAGTGCTACGGGGGGGAGGGGAGGGGGGGGCCGGGCAGCAGGAAAACTGGTTCATGTTGTTGAGAATTTCCTGTGAGCCAGACTCTGCTCCGTGCAAGGTGGTCATATCTCTGAATCCTCTCAACAGACTGTCGTTACCTCCATTTTATAACTGGGCAAATTAACATTTGGCAAAGTTAGGCAATTTGCCCCAAGCATCACGGCCAAGTACACACTGGAGCTGGGTTTTGAACTCAGATATCCGACTCCAAATCCTGTGCTTTTATTTGCCGCCTTATATTTCTTGCCTTGCGCTTGTATTATTATTAGCCCCAAACGTGCAGGGAGCCACTATCAGTCCCATGTAACTGATAGGAAAACTGAGGCTCGTAGGGGAAAGTGGCTTGCCCAGGGCCTCTCTGGTTGGAGCAGGGATCTGAGCCCAGGTTTTCTGGTGCCACATCCAGGGCGTGTTACTTCACAGAGCTCCTCTGGAATACAGTCCTGGGGCCGGGAACAAGGACGAGGGAGGTCCCCCTAGAGCCGGTTGGGCCCCATCCCAAGCACTGGTATAACATAGGTTGTGTGAAGACTGTTTTGCTAATGTGTTTAGGGTGGGCACCCAAACATATCTTGAAGCGCTCCAGGAAGCTGGGTAGCTGGAAGGGGATGGCCTGAAGAGTGCAGGTGGGCGCCCAGGGAAGCACCCCACCAGAGAAGGTGACTTCTGATGCTTTTGTGCTCTTCTCTCGCACTTCACGTTCCAGGGCTGGACCCTGTGATTTTCATCATTTGTGTGTGAGAAGAGAGAGGCTGCTGATTCACAGTGAAAGGAAATGGCATCAGTTCTGAAACTTCCTGTTTGTCTGGTATCTGCAAAGATATCTGTGTTATGCAAATATCCTCACTCCTGAAAAATGCAGGCATTTTTCACACACACACACACACACACACACACACACACACGCACGCACACGCACACGCACATGCACACACACCCTTGGCCTGGCCCTGTGCACTGGGTCTCCTCTGTACCTAGTAAATTGAAAAATGATTCCACTAACACGATAGCGGAGGTGCTGGGGGAACCTGCTGTAGGAAATTATGATCATTAAACTAGCAGCATTTGCATTTGGTCGAATTGCTTAGCAGATGTCTCTTCCAGGTAAGTCCTTGCTCTGGCCCCTAGCCTGGGAGTCAGGGATCCCTTATGAGGGAAGCAGATGTGCGGAAAGCAGGCCCCATCCAGGCCTCAGGCTCCCGTCCAGCCCAGGAACGCCATCTCCTCGTGGCTTGGTTTTCCCTAAAGCAGCTCTTGGAATGTGCCACATCCCGCTCCCAAGCCCCACGTAAGTGGAGATAATGACGGATGTTGAATATTTTCTGTTGGTTCATTATGATCTTTGTGCAGGTCTTTCTTTCTTTCAAGGTCAGTTCATGTCTGAGCCCAAGGCTGTGGTCTGCTGAGCTGGTTGGTGCTTCCAGAGAGTGACGACCTCTGGCAAGGGCCCGAGACCCGGCCTGCGCCACTGGCTGCTGGCTGCCTCTGCAAACTGAGGAGTTTTTTAAAAAGCTGAATGTAAGCTTCAATTTTAATAGGTGAAAGTGAAAATGACATGTGACTTCCAGAAAATTCTCACAGATTCAAAAGAATTGTTCTTTGTCATGAGTTGAATAGCATTCTTCAAATGGCTGAATGCTTTTCTCATATTCAGAGTTGCCTAAATTAGGGGAAATAGATATAAATTGCTGCAAGACAGAAATCTGGTTAGCCATAAATGAGTTTTTTTTTTTTTTTTTTTTTTACCCTTTACTCTCTTCCTGCCCCCATCCAAAAGCCCTCACCTGGGCAGTGGGAGGGTGGCCGTTCCTCCCTCTGTCTAGGAAGGGATGAGACTGAGGTTCCAGCAGGAGGGTCTATCACTTGGCCCAGATTCTAAGCCAGTGACTGCCTCACTTCAAAAGGGAGTGGCCCAGAGGCAGGAGCATGGACTGGTAGAGGTCAAACTGAGTGGACATCTTGGTTCTGCTACTCACCAGCTGTGTGACCTTGAGCAAGTTTCTTAACCTTGCCAATCCTCAGTCTCCTCACCTGTAGAATGAGGTTTTTGTGACGATGACAGGAGACATATGTATATAAAATGGTTGAGCCCAGGACCTGGAGGCCTGAAGGTCAATAAGGGAGGGGTCATGGTGACCACACCAGTCTTCGATAGAGCCTCAGTCACTGCAACAGGTCACATGGAATCTGTCTTTGAAGGAGAGGGTTCCCCAGAGACTGCTTTTACTTTGGGGATGTCTGTGAGGAAAAGGATGGGAGGAATAGCAAACATTTTTGTGAGAAAGTTTCTCTCCGCCCCTTGAGAGGGGTCCAAGGTCAATTTCTACACTTACCTGTGAACTTGACCTGTTGTCTCTTTGCTGGCTCAGGCTCTAAGGAAATGAGAGATCAGCCTTGTGCTTTTGGAGTCCTGCAGTGATGATCTGAGTCTGTAGAGAAATGGAAACAAATGTTCTGATGTATAACCCATGTGAAGCAACTAAAGACAGAGCTTGAGCACATGTAGCCACTGAGCACTTACTGGGCTCCTACTGAATGCCTGGTGCAATGTCAGATATGGAGATTTGTCATACTGGAGTAATAGCTGGCATGTGTGGAGTCCCTACTGAGCACAAGACACCAGGCTGGGTTCTTTGCAAAGAGCGTTCTATTTAATTCTTCCAGGAACCTCTCAAGTGGGCATGAGTAGCCTCTTTATCAACGAGGCACAGAGAAGTTCCTTGCCCAAGGTCACACAGTAGCGGGTGGGACCGGAACGCACCTTCGGTCTGCTGTAGTTCTTTGCTCTCACCACCACCACTCTGTGGGCATGTAAAACATACCCTTCAGCCCATAGGAATTAAAAAGCCAGCGGATGAAACAGAACAGCCCCAAATGCCGAAATAAGGATGCAGATGATAAAGAACCCAGAAAAGAAACACAAAGAAGGCGAGGCAGCCAGGGGTGACTTCATGGAGGAGGCAGAGTGGGGATGGGATCAGAGTATGTCTGGGGAATGGGAAGGTGGGGACAGGAGGGCAAGTCGGGGAAACTGAGAAGGTGCAAACCTCGAAGAGACCGGACATGGTTTGGTGGCCCATGGGCTCGTCAGGGGCCAGTCTTGGTAGCCTTGGAAGTGGGGACAGAGCCCTTGGAGAAGGGTGCTGGACTGGACTTTGGGTGTCTGTCACCTGCTGGGTTCAGGATTCTGGGGAGCCTGACCCTCCTCCTCCTTCCAACTCTATGGATAGGGTTTGACGCGGGTGTCTGCGGGGCCGATCATTATCTGGGGAGCTTCAGAGCTTCTGCTAGTTAATTACTTGCATCTCACCCCTGTGGACACTTTAGTCAGCTGAGCCAGGTAGGTCAGGTTGGAGCAGTGGGTGCTGCAGAGGAGAGAGAGGGTGGGAAAGGGCAGGTCTGTTCCCCTCCCATCCCGACGCACCCGAGCAGGGCTTGAGCACAAGTTTCCCAGAGGCGGGGGTGGGCACACCCCTTGCTCTTCGTGTAACCGGCAAGCCCCAGGCTCCCCAAGGACTCGACAGGGATCAAGGCCCAACTGGGCGGGGCTTCCCAGGTGGCACACCCTTGCAGCCACGCTGAGACTCTCTGCAAGCTGCTTCGGGGCTCCAGAGGTCCACGATGGGGCAGAGTTGGAGAGGGGGCCGCTTGACTTGCCCCGTACTCCTTTGTCCTCCCATCTGCCCCAACTCAAGCCGCAGAGACCATGGCTCCAGAGCCCAGGTGTGCAAGCCCAAGTCTTCTCTGCTCCACCTCCCAAGCGGCTCCCCACCGCCCACTCTTCTCCAGCGCCCCATCCCCCTGATCTCCCTGCCTCGGCCACTGCAGTGGCCTTCTACCTTGTCCCCCTCCCCTCTTCCACACTCAGTTCTTTCCAAGCCATTCTGCCTCAAATAGCCAGAGGACTAGTGATAAAACATAAATCACCTTCTCTCGTGCTTCATCAGCTTCCTGGTCAGCAGGGCACGAGGGGCCCTCCCCGACTGCCCGGTTCTTGTGCTAGCTTTTCACTCATTCATTCACTCAACACACATTCACTGAAGGCCGATCGCATATATTTGGAGACACTGGTGACAGAGGCCAAACAGACAAAACCCCCGGATCTTGTGGAACAAAGTGTTAAAGTGTTAGTGGAGAAAACAGAGTGAGGCCAGGAACTGGGGAGAGCAGAGGATGGGGGTGGGCATCGGGGAAGGCAGCATTTGAGAAGGTGACATTTGAACAAAGACCTGAAGGAAGCGAGGGAGTGAGTCATGGGGATTGTAGGGGAAAACTTGTTCCTGGCAGAAAGCACAGCAGCTGTGCCCTGAAGTGGGAACACGCCTGGCTGTTTGGGGGTATTTTCAAGGAACACCCTATCACCTGCTGGTCCGCTGGGTTTCTTCTCTAACACAGCTTCTCCGCAATTTGTAATTTATGTGTTCGGGATCATTGTGTGTCCTCTGCAAAAGCTGTCAGCTCTCCAGGATAACGATGTATCTCACTGACGCCTGAATCACTGGTGTCTACCACAGGGCTTGGGTGCTTGAAGGTGCTCAGCCGATGTGTGTCAAAGGAGGCAGTGTAGCAGACAGCTGGCATACAGCCAAGGGCACGTGTGAGGGGGTCCCTGTGGAGCTTCTGGGAAATGACTGGGGCCACCCCGAAGGGAGTGAAGGTCTACTTAAGGTGGAGGGTGTGTGTGTGACGGGGGTGGGGGTGAGTCATGTGACCTGGGCGTCCGTGCGACCCTACTGTGCATACAGGCCAGTGACCTTTGGGATTCCCAGCTGCTATGCTAGTTCATGGAAGGAAAGAGAAGGGATGCCTCCGTCTTATTAGCTCCCATACCTCATTTTAAGTGGTTCTCTCCCCCCTCTTCCTGCTGTTCATCTCCCCAGGGCTGGGATACAGCCTTCTAACAGAGGAGATGAGACGGACTCTGTTCACAGGTGCGGGTCTCACGCCGACGGCTCTCCCATCTGTGGCCGTGGGGGCCCTTCTTCTGGCTGGTACATTCACATCGCTCCTGCTCTCCCAGCAGGTGGTGTGGAAGACTTGAGAAGCAAATTCTACCTTTAAGAAGAATTTCTTGCAGACACTGGAGAGACCCTGATTCTGTTTTACTAGGACTGGCTTGCTCTGGTTGTTGGAATGTTAAGTACTGATAAAGAGGGGAAGATAAAATCTTGCTGCCCCCCAAGGCCCGGAATTTCCCCATTCTTAAGCCCAGTCTTCCTTGTCTGAGAGAGAGAGAGACTGCCAGTAGCCTATTCTAGACCCAATTTCCCCTTCTGCCCTACCAAACGACCTAATTTGGAGAGGGGCAGCAACATAGCCAGATAAAAGTCTACATTTCCCCGTGCTCTTGAAACTAGGGATGGCCGATGTGGTATAAATGGAAGGAGTTGGATGGGGTTTCCTAAAAGCTCTTTATAGGGAGCTGGGAAATGTGCTCTTGATTCTCCCTTCCCCTGCTTCCTGTCCCTGGAACACTAATAGGATTGCTGGTCCTCCAGCAACCATATTGGGCCACGAGACAACCTTGAATAAGGAAGCCACACTCTAAAACACTGACTCTCCGTCCTTAATAGCGAGAAAGGAGAAAGCAGATCCTGACATCTGGAAACTGGCCTGACACTTTCAGCTAGGCATTAGTCTTGTTTGAAGCTGGCCTAGATGTTTTCTCATTGAACGTAAACAATCTCACAGAATGCCATCAGTCACGGTCACTCTGCAATTGCGACGAGGTGAGTCAAAACAGACTGCCTCGTAATTTTATTTAAGCACAGACAAAAACCACCACAAAATACTAAACACCTTCTACTCCTTGCTAATATGAGTGATGGCTGCTTCTTTACCAATTACACGTGTAACTTGTATCTGGTCTACCTTCTTTATAGGTAAGAGTTATGAAGGTATTCAGCCATAGAATTGTCCCATTTCCTGAGAGCATCCACTCCAGAACAAATGCCTGATTTCTTGGGCTCTCCCTAAATTCACCTAACCAAAGCCCAAGCCCTGCCAGTCCTATCAAACCCCTTTTTATTTATTTATTAAAAAAAAATTTTTTTTTAAGTTTATTTATTTTTGGGACAGAGAGAGACAGAGCATGAACGGGGGAGGGGCAGAGAGAGAGGGAGACACAGAATCGGAAGCAGGCTCCAGGCTCTGAGCCGTCAGCCCAGAGCCTGACGCGGGGCTCGAACTCACGGACTGCGAGATCATGACCTGAGCTGAAGTCGGACGCTTAACTGACTGAACCACCCCGGCACCCCTCAAACCCCTTTTTAACTGAGATGGTCCACAGTTACCCAAGGTGTGCAGTCTCCCTCGCTGCAGTGAGTATAGGCCAACTTGTTCAATTACAGGTATTTGAATAAGTCACTTGGGGATTGATTATAAGGCAGGCTGTGGTTCAGCGGATCTGGAACAGACCCCTTTCTGTATTTCGAACAAGTTTCCAGCGATGCTGACACTGTTGGGCACCAGGCCACACTCTGAGTAGCAAGGCAGTCAAGGATGATGGATTCAAATGCCAGAAGTGCCTGAGTTTGACCACAGGGCCCCCATATGAACCCTGGACTGTTTTCTGGAGAAAATATGGCAGGATTTGAATTAACTCACTGCTATATGGTTCCCTATTACCAGCAACCTGACCTAAACACATTATCCTCCTCCTTAGACAGATATGTGGTTCTGGCTGCAGGAGCCATTGAGGAAGTCTTGCAGTGGCCAGGTATGTGCAGGCCTCAATGAGGCTTGGGCAATTATTGACCAAACTTGCTGCCTTTGAGGTGAGATTATAAGCAACAAGAGAAACCAAGTCATTCCACTTAGTGGACTGGTTGAAAATCCTCCAATAGTCCTATGCTGGTTCCAGGTCCGGCTCTCGGGCTGGAGGACCAGAGATCTGGGAGGTTCTAAATCGTCTTTTCAGCTCAAGTGGTCTGCACCTGGCCCACCTCACCACCACCCCCTCCCCCAGCTCCATTTCTCACCATCCCACACCTGCCAGCACCTGGATGTCTCATGCTTCCTTGCCTTCACTGTTCCTCATGCTGAGGATGCCTTTCCCACGCTCCTTCACCTGGCTAACTGCTAAATCCTACTTGGCTCAGCCTCCCCGTCCCTAAGACTGGCTGAGTGCCCCTACTCTGGACTCCCAGGGAACACCGCCTTCCTCTACTCTGCTGCGTCTCAGCTTACAAGCATTTATTTATTTTATGTTCACCTCCCCATTATCCATTAGCTCCTAGAGGATGGGAACCATGTTGTATTTATTTTTGTAGCCCCTGACACAGTCCCCAACACTCAGTAAATATGAAACTGAACTGAGCCTCCAATCCTCCGCAGCCTGCCCCTTAATCTGTAACCAGCTGGAGGAAGGTTATAACACAAGAGTGAAAGAAACCTTGTGCTAACGTTTCCCATTTTAGGTGATGTGACATTGGGGGTTCCCAGGGGCTTTAGGTGTGAAGCTGTAGGTCATACCCCACTCGGAAACTTGGCCCCCAAGAAGAGAAAGGTAGGCTTCTGAAAAACCACAGAGGCATGAATTAGTGTTTAGTAAGTGACTATTAAATTGAAAGTTAGGGCTCTCAAACTTGAATGGGTCTACGAATCACCCGAATAGCAAATGCATTTTAGCTCCCAGGTGAGTCCTGCGTATTGAGGTCTGCAGCATTGGTATCATCTCGCAACTGCTCAGAAATACAGATTCCTGGAGCCCACCCCAGATCTACTGATGCAGACTCCCTAGGGGTCCGACCCAGGCATCAGTATAAAACTCCGGGTGATGAAGGCCAGATTCCCGGAAATGGTAGAAGCATGGTTAATTACAGTAACAACTCCCTCCTAGACAAGAGGGCTCACCTGGTTCTAGGTGAGTTACTTGCTTTCCAGTCTCATGACTGGACCTTTGAGTAGGGAAGCTGTTGAAAACAGAGACCATGAAAAACCACAGTGAGAGAGAAATGCTAATGACATTACCCGACTGCTGCTGCTGCTGCTGCTGCTGCTGCTGCTGCTGCTGCTGACAGTGAAGCACCAGGGCTAGACCCAAGGAAATGTGTACTGGGGAAACATTTGTAAGGAAATATGCTAAAATCCTCATGGTAGGTGGGTGCATTAGGAATAATATCCCCCTTTTCTCTAATTAAAAAACAAGAAGTTCTTGTTTAACAGGAAGATACATGGATTCAGTTTTAAAAATACATTCTCATTTATGCTGTAGGGGACAAAAGGGGCTGTCCCCCTTTGGGGAACCATGGGATGGTTCCCACAGTAGCCCTGTGGCACCCGTGAAAAACCAGAGCTTAAGCCTTTCTCAAACAGTGTTGGGTGAGAGGCCGGGGTTGTGTGGGGGTCGGTGGTTGTGTCCCCGGCAGGCATGTGAGGGAGAGATGCCATGAGGATATTTGTTGAAACAATTTTAGTGCAAGAGATAAAAACCACAAACTGGACCGAGCCAAAATAAACGGGAGAAGAGAGAGAAAAAGGCAGGAGGAGGAAGATGAGGAGGAGGAGAGGGAGGGAGGGAAAAAAGAAATTTGCTTGGTCTGTAACTGACAAGACCAGCTGGAGCCAAGCGCTCCGAGGATTCAGTCAGGACTATGTCCGCCCCTTAGCTTTCCTGCCCTCGGCATCAGCTCCGTCGTCGGGCAGGCTCCGCCCTGGCCCCCAGTCTAGCAGTGCTTGCCAAAGTCGACTCCGACTGGCTCAGCCTGTGTCCATTCCTGCAGCCAGAGAAATGTGCCGCTGTGCTGGGCCAGGCCTGGGCCCGTGGAAGCACATGAACAGACGGGGAAGAGCTGCTGCCCCAAAGGAAAAGCCTTGTGCTGCCCTCACAAGAAGGAGATGCTGGGCAGGAAGAACATTATCACATCTGCTTCGACCAATGGGGTTATCGGTTCTTTTGAGCTCACCCTGAGGTCTGTCCTGGGCAGTTTTCAGACTTGTGCAGAGGGTTTGGATAAGGCCTCGAGTGGCTGCAGGCTTCCACAGAGAAGAGCTGCCTTTGGGGTGGTGGGGGACAGGGAGATTCTTACTCACCAAGGTTAACACTGCGCATACTGTTATCCGGAGGAAGCGGGAATTTCCACACGGTAAGTTCCCTTCCTTGTACGATGAATTACTATCTTGATGAGAAACCCGTGGGCAGCTGGTTGAGAAGACAGCGGTATTCTCTGAATGAGAGGGAATTTACCACCTTCTTTTATGGTGGCCGTTCTTCTGGTGTCACAGCAGGGTATGGATTGATTCATCTACAAATATATAGATCTATATAGACACCATACTGCTAGCCTCTGCAAAATACATGCCTGGAGATCATTTCTGCCGCCCAGAATAGGTCACCTCTGTCACCACTCCTCTGTCCACCACCCCCACACCCTGCGGGCCCAGGCATGTGGGCCTGGGGTTCCCCAGTTGGAGGCCAGATGAGAGTCTCCCTGTGTAGGGATTGGGGGTGGGGGTGGGGAAGTGGGGCTGATAAGCTGGCTGGCAGTGGCCCAAGTCCCTTCCAGGGCCTGTCGCGGGCCTCTCTCTCCTGGGCTGTCTCTTCCACCACTGAGTTTCTGACCTGAACCTCCAAAGTCCTTCATATCTCATCCCCGCTGCCCTGGGGTGCTCAGACTTGGCTCTCCTTGGAGCTCCTTGCCAGGGCTCAGAGCCTTGGTTGTTGTCCTCAGAGCTCTGTCCTCCCAATGAGGGGACAGAAGAAACAGAGCCCACTGTTCTGGATTCTGAGTTGGAGCCAAGCAGCTCCATCTGCTTCTTCCTTCCCCTAGAACCCTCCCCTCAGCCACTGTCAGCTCCCACAGTCCCCGCCAGACGGCCCCGGCTACACAGTTCCTCATGACAGATGTCTGGCTCCTTCCTACCCAAGGAAAACACGGGCTCTTCCCCAGCTCTGGAATCCCCGTCCTGTCTGGGATCCTGTGGGCTGAGGAAGGAGAAGGCGGGAAGGTGAGGGCTGGGGAGAGGGGCCATCCTTCCGTAAGCACTGAGGGGTTTGCTGGATGACCGGATCTAATGCCGGGCCATCTATGAAAACTCTGCCCGGACCTCTACAGGTCCTCTGACTTCCAATGGGGCCTAAAGAAACTGAATAATGGGTAAAAGTGGCGTTTAAAATGACACGAGAAAAGGCCTGGTGGGGACTCTAATGATGAAAAATTTGTTAACACTTGCTGAAAAAAATGAAAGAAACTCTCACAATATCTGGCTCCACCAACATACAAATGTGCTGTTATTTCCCCATCGTTGAAAAAGAAGGTTTTTGGAGCGCCTGGGTGGCTCAGTTGGTTGAGCATCTGACTCATGATTTCGGCTCAGGTCATGATCCCAGGACCGTGGGATCAAGCCCCGTGTTGGGCTCTGGGCTGAACATGGAGCCTGATTGAGATTCTCTCGTCCCTCTGCCTCTCTCCCCCTCTTGTGCTCTCTCTCTCTCTTTCTAAAATAAACAAAAAATTAAAATATAAAGAAAGCTTTCTCTGTAAAAACGATTCAACCAAGTAAATAAAGAAGGGGAAATCTGCCCTAGAGAAGACTTCCAAGTAATACATGTGATGCCCCCCCCTTCCAGGAGCTGGAACTTAAATCCCCTTTCCCTGAGGGTGGGCTGGACTCAGCGACTGGCTTCCAGAAAGTAGAGCATGGAAAGGGAAAAAGAGTAACTTTATAGGGAAGACACCTGACAGACACCATGTTAACCAAGTGATGAGGGTAACATTACCAGTGATAAGCCATGTTGCTGTCATGTGCCCCTGATGTGATCTAATGTGAAGGGCACTTCACCTCTGGGGTGTTCTTCCTCCAAATCCTATCACCCCAGCTGAATCATAACAAAAGCTCAGATAAACTCATATTTATGGACATTCCATGAAATATCTGACCAGTACTCTTCAAAACTGAAAAGGCATTAAAAACAAGGAAAGATGGAGAGAGGGCCACAGACTGGAGAGACTGAGGCCTGACCCAACGTGGCCTCCTGGGCCAGAGAAAGGCCATGAGTGAGAAAACTGGTAAAATACGGTTAGAGACTGTAGAGGGGCTACTTGTATAATGTGAACGTCAGTCTCTTCGTTGTGACAAATATACTATGGTGCTATAAGAAGGTAACATTGGGTAAAGCTGGGCAAAGGATGCACCAGAGTTCTCTGTTCTGTCTTTGAGACTTGTCTGGGAATCTAAAGCTATTCTGAAATCAAGTCTATCCACTCAACCCCCGTAAAAAAAAAAAAAAAAAAAAAAAAAAAAATCTTCATCTACAATTTAAAGACTGACAATATCAAGTGTTGGTAAATCTGTGAAGCAACTGGAACTCATACATCGCTGGTGAGGGTGTAAAATTACATTTTAGAAAATATTTTGGTAGTTTCTCATAAAATTGAACATACATTACTATATGACCCAGTAATTCTACTCCTAGAAATTTACTCGAGAAGTGAAATTTATGTCCACACAGAGACTTGTATACAAATGTTCATGGCATCTTTAATCATAATAGCCCCAAACTAGAAACAACTTAAATGTCTGACAACAAGTGGATGAGTAGTCAAATTGAGGTATAGCTGTATGACAGGATACTACTCAGTGATATAAAGGAAGGAACTATGATACATGCAGGGCAAAAGAAGCCAGGCATAGGAGTACATCCTGTATGATTCAATTTGTACAAAATTCTAGAAAAGGCGAAACAAAGCTCAGTGATAAAAAGCAGAACGGTGGTTGCCTGGGGTTGGGTTTGGGAGGAGGGGGTGGGAGAGACTGACCATAAAGGGGCACAAGGGAATTTCTGGGGTGACGGAAGTGTTCTATATCTTGATTGTTGTGATTACATGGGTGTATACATTTGTCAAAACTCATTTAACTGCATGCTTCAAATTTAAATTATTCCTCAATAAAGTTGATTTTTTAAAAAAGCTTCCTCTTGCTCCCACTTACCCTGCCAGCTACTGTTTTGCAAGGCTCCTGAAGGAGTTATCTATACTTACTGTCTGCAGTTCTGCCCCAGATTCTCTTACATCCACACCAGTCAGGCTTTCGTTCCCCTGGCGCATGGAACTGTTCTCCTCAGGACTAAAGTGACCTCCATGTTGTTGTTAGACCCAACGGTCAGTTCTCATCTCTCACATCTGACCTGACCTGCCAGAACATCCCATACAGTTCACATTTTTTTCCTTGAATCTCTCTCTTCCTCTGGTTTCCAGGGCACAATAGTCTCCTGGTTTTCCTTCCGTCTCTGATTACTCTTCCCCAGTGTCTTTCTTTGGTTCTCCCCATCTTCCCAACCATCTACTGTTGGAGGGCCTTGGGATGCTCTTCCTGTATGCACTCGGATGATTTGATTTCATTGCATCTTAGGGCTTTAAGTTCTATCCATATGCTGAGAATTCCCAAATCTGTACCTCAAGCCCAGGCCTCGCTCCCAAATTCTAGCCTCATAATTCCAACTGCCTACTTGACCTTTCTATTTGGATGTCAAACAGACCTCTTACAGTAAACATGTTTAAAATTGAACCCCCTGGGGTGCCTGAGTGGCTCAGTCGATTAAGTGTCCGACTTCGGCTCAGGTCATGATCTCATGGTTCGTGAGTTCGAGCCCCGCGTCGGGCTCTGGGCTGATGGCTCAGAGCCTGGAGCCTGCTTTGGATTCTGTGTCTCCCTCTCTTTCCCTGCCCCACTCCTGTTGGCACTCTGTCTCTGTCTCTCAAAAATGAATAAACATTAAAAAAAAAAAAAAAACTGAACCCTTGATCTTCTCCCATAAACCTGCCCACCTGCAGCCTCTTCTATCTCCGCAGATGGTCCTGACATCTCACCGTTTATGCAAACCAAAAACCTAGGAGTCATACTGGACTATTCTTTTTCTCCTACTCCATTGGCTTTACCTTGAAAATACATCCATAAGGCGTGTATTCTTTGTCATTTTCACTACTACAGCCTTGGTCCAACCATCATCATCTTGTTGGAAATAAACTAACTGGTCCTCCTACTTCCACTCTTGCCTTCCTACACTCTGTTCTCAACACAGCAACTGGAGTGACCTTGTTAAAATTCAAGCCAGATCACATCAAAGTTCTGCAGTGATTCCCTCTCAGAATAAAAGCAATGTCCTTGCAATGGCCTCAAGGGCCCTACATGATCTAGCCCCCCCCTCACCTTACCTCTGTGATTTCATCTCTTAATATTCTCCCCCTTGCTCGTTCCTCTCCAGACACACTGGTATCTTTGCTATTTCTCAAACACACCAGGCGTATGCCTGCACACCTGAGGGTCTTTGCTCTAGCTGTCCTATCAGGATGCTCTCCTGGCCAACTTTCTCACCTCCTTCAACTCTTAGCATACAGATGTGCTACTGACCTACTCTCTTTAATACTGCAACTTGACCCACCATCAGCACTTGTTCCCTTACCTTGCTCTATTTTTCCTTTGTTTCTATAGCACTTACTTTCTAATGGGCTCCCGCACTGATTTGGTCATACCCTATGATCTCAAACAGATGCGGGCCTCTGGTTTGCTGGGCTACAGCTGTGTTCTCGGAGCCACTGCCCACTTCCCAGGACAGATGACACTTGTCTATAACTGCATCATCCAGCACAGAAGCTGCTACTGTGGCTTGAAATGTGGCCAGTCCAAAATAAGGTAGTACCAAAAAGAATATACAATATCTCAATAATTTTTAATATCGACTCCACGTTACTATTTTGGATATATTGGGTTAAATAACATATACTATTAAAATTAAGTTCGACTACTTCTTACTGCTTTTTAAAAATGTGGCAACTAGGGGCGCCTGGGTGGCGCAGTCGGTTAAGCGTCCGACTTCAGCCAGGTCACGATCTCGCGGTCCGGGAGTTCGAGCCCCGCGTCGGGCTCTGGGCTGATGGCTCAGAGCCTGGAGCCTGTTTCTGATTCTGTGTCTCCCTCTCTCTCTGCCCCTCCCCTGTTCATGCTCTGTCTCTCTCTGTCCCAAAAATAAATAAACGTTGAAAAAAAAATTTTAAATAAATAAATAAATAAATAAATAAATAAATAAAAATGTGGCAACTAGATAATTTAAAATTACTCAGTTGGTTTGTATTCTATTTTATGGGGCAACACTGATCTATGAGGAAAAACTACACGTATCTAGAAATCAAATCCCAGGAGCTTGAAAATCCACATTTCCTAAATGTGAACTGATGGTTTTTTAATTTCAAGTTCTACTGAGATACAGTCAAATTCCATTAAGACAAATTCCCCTTCAGGATTTGACTAATTGGGTTAATGGGGACATTTGAAGAAGCTTTGGCTTTGTTTTTATTCCTCTATCATTTGGTGATGCTGTGGCCGGGGGGCTGAAAGCCCCCACAAAGGACATATGCAGTCTCCTCCTGAGATTCCTCTGACATTGAACTTGCACCTGCTCTCCTTTCAAGAGCACGAACTAAGGTTCTCCTTTCAAGCTCTCCTTTCAAGAGCATGAAGCTGAGGCCTGGTGGGTCACTGAGGCTAACAGGGTGGAGGTGGGAGCCAGGAGGTGCCTGCCAGGCATGGGACAGTGCCCATGCCACGATGGCCCAGCTCAGACCTGCAGATGGGGCAGCTGGTGGGCTGAGATACTTGGGGCAGACCTGTGTGGGCTGGCAACCAAGCCATAGGCCAAAGGGAAGGGCTTCCTCTTCTCAGGACTAAATGCAAGGGGCTTGTCTCTAGCAACCAATCTGTGGATGGAAATCAAAGGCTGTAGTGAGTTGCAAGAAAAACCAACTCCCATGGCCTGGAAACACCATGGACTTCTCGGAGGCCAGGCCCCAAGAGAAGGACGCTGCAAAGCTGGGGGCAGGGGAACAGACAATATAGAATGAGAGGCTCAGTGACCTAGGGACCTGGCACCAGAAAGACACAATGATGGAAGGAAGGGCTAGGTTAGGGAAACTTTCTCTGATCTCCCGAAATTCTATAATCTCGCCATATTGTTTTTATATTCTTGAGGCAGGGAGGGGGAGAGGGAGGCAGAGCACTTGAAAACTTGCCCCTGGTTCTAAGCTCTCTGCCTCTGGTCTTTCCTGGCAGTGGTGACTCCTTCCTGACTCAGGGCTGAGGATCTGGACTAGGAATTATACTCTTAAATTTCTCATGAAAAGCAAAATAGAATTTCATCTTCTGTTTTCTCCCCTTTCTCACTGTGCCAACTGTAGGAAAAAAAAAAAAAAAGAATATGCAAAGTGAAAAGGATTCACAAGAGATTGCAAGGCTAGAAAGTGAATAAGAAATGAAAACAACAAAACAAAATGTTATTTTTAATTTGCTTTCAGAACTCAGAAATGCAGGTCAATCATTTAGGACAGGGGAGGTGGACGCAACTGTGCCAGATGCTCCAGGGATGAACTGGGCAGGAGGTAATTTCAGATGAGAACCAGGGAAAATCTGTCCCCAGCCAACTTGCCACTGGGGAACGGAGCATCTCCTCAGCGGACAGAGGAATTGCTCTCAGTCTTGCCAGAAGCCCCGGAGAAGCAGGACTGCTGGTGGCAGTGGGTGGGGGTGAAGGGCTTGGCCTCTCCAGAGGGCTCTGCTTCCATCCCAAAGCCATTGTCTGCCTGTGAATGTGCTTTCATCAGCTGCAAACCGTATTTATGGCTTCTCGGAATTTTCCGAATGAAGTAATTTTTTTTCCCCAGACCATTTTTCTTCACAACTGAAATCAGATCCCCGCATTCCATGGAGACAAACAAAACACCATGACATCACCGCCGGGGAGCTGTCATTTTCGACACCATCGCAGTCTTTTGTTCAAGATCAAATAGATGTGCTTTGCCTAGTGGAGGTCACATCCTGCTCCGGCAGAGGGGATGGTCCTCTGGTTTCAGCTTGAGGAACTGTGAGGGCAGCGGGTACGCTGGGCAGACTGCAGGGTGGGACTGGACAGGAGGGGCCCAGTGGTGAGGTCTTTCTGCTTCTTCTCCAACTGCAGAGCTTCAGAGATGCCGCTCCATGACACCAGTCATCATGGGGACAGCCCCAGGTGTCAGTGACACTGACGTCTGTGTCTCTCCTTTCTTGGTCTCTGATGCTGAGGCGACAGCAGCCAGGTGCAGAGAGCACTGACTGGGGGAGGTTAGATGGCTTGGGCTCAACTTCTGTCTCGCCTTGCAAAGCTCCCAGGCCTGTTTCCTCCGCTGTAGAAGTGGGGAGGGTAAAAAATCCCAATTCTGCTACCCTACAGCCATGCACTGGGAGCAAATAAGAGACCAAATGTCTGGACCTGGCAAGCACAGGCCCTGCTTCTCCAGTTCTTGCCCTTACATCTCTCAACACCCAGAGGAAAGTGCTCTGTAGCTCCTCAAATGTCCTGGGCTGCCGGCAGGGAAGATTTAGGGGAGACTGGTAGAGACTGGTCAACATCCTCTTGAGCTAACAATTAAGGTATTATTTAAAGAAAGCTCAAAAAAGAGTGCAAGCCATCCAGTCATCTGGGAACCCAATCAGCCAGCGCCTGAGGGTCTGACCAATTACAAGAAACCAGAAGTTTACCTTTCTGCAAATAAATGCTTCCTAAAGTGCAGGGTGGGGACTGGCACAGTTCTAGGTAGTGGTTGGCCTAAAGGGAAAGAAATCATGTAAATATGGTAATAACTGAGAGCTATCAGAGCCTGCATCCAGTATTTTACATACTTTATCTCATTTGAGCCTCTGGTTCGTGTTACTATTTTCATGTAACAGACGGCGAAGCTGAGGCTAAGGAAGAAGGGTAGGTTAACCTGCCCAAGGCCCCTCCACTGTAACTGGAGGCTGGGGATCCAAAGCCAGGTCCGACTCCAAGGCCCATGTGCTTAACCACTAAGCCACTCTGCCTCCCAATCACAAATAGAGGGTGTCTGTGAAAAGGCGTGCCTTGCTTGTTTTCCTGTAAACTTGGTAAATAGCGAGGTAGAGAGACCAAGTTGTGGGTTTGTGTGTGTTTCCTGTGGAGCGCTGAATGTAGGGCATCTTGTCTCATCCCTTCATACCCATTCTTGCAACTCAGAAGCACCAGAAGCAAGACTGTTACATCTTACTTTATCAAAATTAAATTAGTAAAAAACATTATACATCCAAACACATTTTAAAAGGCTGACATTTGACATAAGGTGGTCATCTATATTTATTCCACAACCGGAAATGTTATTTGAGCAGTTGTAAGCCAGCGAACCAAAGTTAGGCCACGGTCTTAGTAATTAGGGCTCTATTAACGACGACAGAGACTCTCAACCAGCAGGAGAAAAGGGCCTTAGCCATTTATCTCTGGAATTGAAATAATTTCTAATAAGAATAAGCCTTTTGATTTAATAGCAGCCATACTGCCTTTTGATTAAATAGAGGTTGTATTCTGAGTAGGGTCAAATGTTTAGTCTGTCCAAAGAGAATCATAGTGTAGGATGGGAGCTCCAGGCCCCTTCTATTTATAGCATTCTTTGAGTCAGGACCAAAAGAACAAGAACTCCTTGCTTTTCAAGTCTCTCTCTCTCTTCCAATTGTAGCTCAAGACAAGGGCAGGGCAGGCCTTGCAAAGGTGAAGGGTTTGCCAAAGGGGAAATGAGATAGTGCAGAGCTCCTCTGTGTTGGGGCCTGGGGCTGCCACTTTCCAGAATGGGAATTCCAGTATGGCTGAAGGTTTAATTAAGGATCTAGTGCATTCCCATTTCATGTGACCAACACGTACTTACTGAAGATCATAAGAAGTAATGGTGGGTTTCTAAGCCCAGCCATTCAAATATTTTTGTAATCAGGCAAGATGATGTCACCACATCTCTGGGGATCTGACACTGTCAACATAATCTAAGATACAAAAATCATGAGAAAAATATCATGCTTCTCCAACAGAAAAAAAAAAAACTCAACCAGAAAGAAAATACAGGCTTCCATAACTTTCATTTACTCTGTGATATTCAAGAGTAGCTCCATTAGAAGAACCCTTTTGAAAGAATATAGTCAATGTGGCTACCCACATCCAGATCTTTTTTCATGGCACTCAATGGAAATCACCCTCTTCAGTCTTACACAGTATGCGTTTCACACTTTAAAACTTCACAATTGGTTTAAAAGGTACACTTCCCTTCTCAATGTAAACCTGAGATTGGGCAGTCCAGCTGTCATGAGCTTGAACATTTTCCTTCTCCCTGTCACTAGAGAGGTCTCTGGGCTCTCTATTCATGGCCAAGAAGCTCCATTATTAAGAAGGGGCAGCAAGAGCTAATGAGATGATGCCTGGAAGGTTCTATGGGTTCTTCTAGAGCTGCAGCTATGAAAAATCATGGACAGGGGTCTTAATTAATAAAGCAGTTATTAAAGCTTCCTCAGTAAATCAGAAATTGTGTGATAATGCATAGATCATTTGCACATAAAAAGCTAGAGTTCAGTTAATAAACCACGTAATTTACTCTGTCAAGAGAAGAGGAGAACTTACACTGAATCCCTATAGAGTACTGAGTACTTTCAGATGTGGTGACTATGAGAAGCACCATGTTCTAATGGCTACGCACTAAACTGGAAGAATCAGACTCTTGATATGGTCTACTCCGTGACCTTAGGAAACGGACCAAATTTTTTAAGCCTTGTATTCTTTATGGGAATAACAACACTATCAAAATTTATAGGGTCAGGCACACACACACGCAGGCACACAGCACACAAATAAATAAGTTTTATTCATTGTTAAGTCTGTGAGGTAGGTATTAATTGTTTTACAGATGAAGATAGAGGTTTAGAAAGCTTACGTTATTTGACCAAGGTCAGTCTACACTAATGATAGCTGGGATCTATCACCTCCCAAGTCTGCATGTTTTTCAGTAT